>NC_132914.1:53435372-54035691 GCF_047675955.1 Chlorocebus sabaeus
GGAAGCTGGAGGCAGGTGGATCACTTAAGATCAGGAGTTCGAGACCAGCCTGGCCAACATGGTGAAACCCCATCTCCATTAAAAACACAAAAATTAGCTGGGTGTGGTGGCAGGTGCCTGTAGTCTCAGCTACTTGGAGGCTGAGGCACGAGAATTGCTTGAACCTGGGAAGCAGGGTTGCAGTGAGTTGAGATCATGCCATTGCACTCAAGCCTGGGTGACAGAGCGAGACTCCGTCTCAAAAAAAATAAAAAAATTAGGGTGGGCATGGTGGCTCATGCCTGTAATCCCAGCACTGTGGGAGGCCGAGGCGGGTGGATTACTTGAGATCAGGGGTTCGAGACCAGCCTGGCCAACATGGTGAAACCCCGTCTCTACAAAAATACAAAAAATAGCCAGGCGTGGTGGCAGGCACCTGTAATCCCAGCTACTTGGCAGGAGAATCGCTTGAACCCGGGAGGCAGAGGTTGCAGTGAGCAGAGATCGCACCGCTGCACTCCAATCTGGGTGACAGAGAAAGACTCCATCTCAAAAAGTAAAAACAAGTAAAATAAATAAAAATAAAAAAATCAGCTGGGTGTGGTGGCACATTTGTAATCCCAGCTACTGGGGACGCTGAGGCACAAGAACTGCTTGAGCCCAGGAGGTGGAGGCTGCAGTGAGCCGATATCGTGCCACTGCACTCCAGCTCGGGCAACAGAGTGAGAATGTTTCTCAAAAAAAAAAAAAAAAAAGAAAAGGAAAAAAAAGACTTGGCCTCCTACATGAATTATATATTTTTACATTAATTGGTTTTTTGCTCAAAATGCAAATTTCATTAATATATTAAAACAAAAAAGTCTAAGCGCAGTGGCTCACTCCTGTACTCCTAGCACTTCGGGAGGCGGAGGCAGGCGATCACCTGAGGTCAGGAGCTCGAGACCAGCCTGGCCAACACTGTCTCTACTAAAATACAAAAAATAGCCAGGCATGGTGGCTGGGCATCAGTAATCCCAGCTACTCCAGAGGCTGAGGCAGGAGAATCACTTGAGCTGAGGAGGTGGAGGCTGCAGCGAGCCAAGACTGTACCATCACACTCCAGCCTGGGTGACAGAGCAAGACTCTGTCTCCAAAAAAAAAAAAAAAAAAAAAAAAGTTGTTAAAGGCAATGAGTGATTTGACTGGTGGAGGGGATGGAAGAAAGAAAAATCATGAGCAAAGGGGCTCAAACTTGAGCAAAGAGAGGCATGGATGTGGGAATGCACGTGAGTAGGGAACAGAAAGTAGAGAGGTTCAGGTGAATGAGACAGTTCATGTCAGGGAATAGGAAGCCTGGAAATGAAAAATGGGGTAATCACAGAAAGCCTTAAAAACAAGGTCAAGAACTTTGGACTTTATTGGGTGAGTAAAAGAGAACTACTAAGGATATTTTTGCCCAGCTGTGACAAGAATAAAAACCAAAGAAAAAAAAAACTGGGAGGCTTCCTGGAGGGAGGACTGAGACTAGAGCTGGGCTTTGAAGGAAGAGTCAAACTAAACAAAAAGGGAGACAGAGTAGATTAGAAACAGTTTGTTCTCAAACAAAAACTCACGCATGGGAAGGCAGATAGCATTTTCAGGCAACGACAAACAGACCAGTCAGGCTGAGCTGGAATGTTCAGACCTTGAATACCAGTTAAAGAATTTAATATCTGGCACATGGCATGCACTCAACAAATATTTGTCAAATGAACGAATCCTTTATGCGAAGTATTGTCTTAGGGCTTTGAATAAATGAATGAATCCTTTATACAAAGCAGTGTTTTAGAGTATTTAATCTAGCATAATAAAAGGGTGATTTGGAAAAAAAAACACACCAGAGACTGTGGAAACTAGTTAGGGAAAAAATATTGCGATAATCCTGGCATGAAGGGACAGAATTGGCTGAAACAGGGGCATTGGAAAGTAAGAGACTAAGGGCAGATACATTATTAAAGAATCAACAACACTTGGTAATTCAGTGACTAGGGAAGGAGTAAGAGGGTTAGAAATCAAAGATAATTCAATACACTTTTTATTTTAGTAATCTCAATGTCAGTAATTTACCATAAATAGTTACAGTAGGAAAAAATAAAAACAAAAACAAAAAAGAAAGGAAAGAGATAATCATATGAATATTATGGCATTATCAATAAATAGTGAAAGGTCAGGCACAGTGGCTCATGCCTGTAATCCCAGCACTTTGGGAGGCCAAGATGGGAGGATCCCTTGAGCCCAGGCATTCAAGACCAGCCTGAGCAACATAGGGAGACTCCCGTCTTTACGAACTATACAAAAATTAGCTGGGTATGGTTGGTGGCATGTACCTGTGGTACCAGCTACTCAGGAGGCTGACCTGTGTTGAGGAAAGTAGTCAAACTCTGTAAAATATTTTTAGAGATTCTGAGCCAAATATGTATGAGTGACCATGGCCTGTGACACTGACCTCAGGAGGTCCTGAGAACATGTGCCCTAGGTGCTTGGGGTACAGCTTGGTCTTATATACATTTTTTTTTTTTTTTTTTTTTTGAAACGGAATCTCACTTTGTCTCTCAGGCTGGAGTGCGGTGGCCCGATCTTGGCACACTGCAACCTCTGCCTCCCGGGTTAAAGAGATTCTCCTGCCTCAGCCTGGCGAGTAGCTGGGACTACAGCGCATCACCACACCTGGCTAATGATTGTTTTTGTTTTTTGACATGGTCTCACCCTGTTGCCCAGGCCGGAGTATAGTGGCATGATCTTGGCTCACTGCAACCTCCGCCTCCCAGGTTCAAGCGATTCTCCTGCCTCAGTCTCCCGAGTAGCTGGGACTACAGGCACCCACCACCACGCCTGGCTAATTTTTTGTATTTTTAGTAGAGACAGGGTTTCGCCATGTTGGCCAGGCTGGTCTCAAACTCCTGACCTCAGGTGATCCACCCACCTCAGCCTCCCAAAGTGTTGGGATTACAGGCCTGAGCCACCGCGCCTGGTTTTATATATTTTAGGAAGGCATGAGACATCACTCAACTATATTTAAGAAATATATTGGGTTTGGTTCAGAAAGGTGGGACAACTCAAAGTGGGGGGCTTCCAGGCTATAGGTAAATTTAAACATTTCTGATTGACAATTGGTTGAGTTTGTCTAAAGGCCTGGGATCAATAGAAAGGCTCAGGTTCAGATAAAAGATTGTGAAGACCAAGGTTCCTTTGAAGCCTTATAGTGGCTACCCTTAGAGACAACAGATGACAAATGTTTCCTATTCAGTTCTTTAAAAGGTGCTAGACTTTTAATCTCTTCAGCATTGGGAGGGCCTGAAAGAAACAGATCTAGCTATGTTAATACAGAATTTTATTTTTTTGAGACGGAGCTTTGCTCTTGTAGCCCAGGCTGGAGTGCAGTGGCACCATCTCAGCTCACTGCAACCTCCACCTCCCAGGTTCAAGCGATTCTCCTGCCTCAGCCTCCTGAGTAGCTGGGATTACAGATGCGTGCCACCATGTCCAGCTAATTTTTCTACTTTTTTAGTAGAGACAGGGTTTCGCCATGTTGGCCAAGCTGGTCTTGAACTCCTGACCTCATGTGATCCACCCGCCTCGGCCTCCCAAAGTGCTGAGATTACAGGTGTGAGTGACTGAGTCTGGCCTGTTAATAGAGATTTTTTACAGATGCCGTTTCCCCCACAAAGGTCGGCTTTGCAGGGCCATTTTAAGATATGGCAAGAAACATGTTTTGGGGTAAAATATTTTTATTTTCTTGTTACGTCAGAGTCAGATTGAAAAAGTAAGTAACGAGGCCAGGTGCAGTGACTCACGCTTGTAATCACAGCACTTTGGGAGGCCCAGGTGGGTGGATCACCCGAGGTCAGGAGTTTAAAACCAGCCTGGTCAACATGGTGAAACCCCGTCTCCAGTAAAAATACAAAAATTAGCTGGGAGTGGTGGCGGGCGCCTGTAATCCCAGCTACTCCGGAGGCTGAGGCAGGAGAATCACTTGATCCCAGGAGGCAGAGATTGCAGTGAGCCGAGATCGTGCCATTGCACTCCAGCCTGGGTGACAAGAGTGAAACTCCATCAAGAAAAGAGAAAGGGAGGGGAGGGGAGGGGAGGGGAGGGGAGGGGAGATACAAGGTTAAATGAAACGCATCAGATGAGAACTTATGGTTTGTAGGGCATGACTCCCTACACCCCTTAGATAGGAATTTCGGCAAGGCAAAAAAAATCAGAGCTTAGTCCTCATGTGAGAGGACCAATTGAGTCTTGGACAACATATTGAGACCCCATCTCTATTTTAAAAACTTGTTCGAAAATAATGTGCAAGGCAGAGCACAGTGGCTCATGCCTGTAACGCCAACACTTTGGGAAGCCAAGGCAGGTGGGTCACCTAAGATCAGGAATTTGAGACCAGCCCGGCCAACATAGTGAAACCCTGTCTCTACAAAAATACAAAAAAATTAGCTGAGCATGGTGGCGCATGCCTGTAGTCCCAGCTACTCGGGAGGCTAAGGTGGGACAATCACTTGAGTCTGGGAAGTGGAGGCTGCAGTGAACCAAGATCACGCCACTGCACTCCAGCCTGGGTGAGAGAGCGAGACTCCATCTCAAAAAATTAAAAAAGAAAAGAACATGCAATAATGAAAATTCTATTGGGGTGATAACTTTTCTGTTAAAAATTTCCATTAGGCCAGACGCACTGGCTCATGCCTGTAATCCCAGCTACTTGGGAAGCTAAGGCAGGAGAATTGCTTGAAGTTGGGAGGCAGAGGCTGCAGTGAGCCAAGATCGCGCCATTGCACTCCAGCCTGGGCAATAGGAGCGAAACTCCGCCTCAAGAATAAAAAAAAAAAAAAGGCCTTCTTGATTTACCTCTTGCTAGTTTTCAGTCTGTTAGCATAAATCCACCATACTCTTTCCTCTAGAAACAAATATTTGGCTGGGCACAGTGGCTCCCATATGTAATCCCAGCACTTTGGGAGGTAGAGGCAGATCACCTGAGGTCAGGAATTCGAGACCAGCCTGGCCAACATGGAGAAACCCCATCTCTACTAAAAATACAAAAATTAGCAGGGCGTTGTGGCGAGCACCTGTAATCCCAGCTACTTGGGAGCCTGAGGCAGGAGAATCACTGGAACCCGGGAGGCGGAGGTTGCAGTGAGCCAAGATCACGCCACTGCACTCCAGCCTGGGCAACAAAAGCAAAACTCTGTCTCAAAAAAAAAAAAAAGAAAGAAAGAAACTGAAATATTCACAAATCTCAACCTGACCCATGTCTCTATTCTCTGTGCCTTTTTGCTTTTGCTTCCTCTGGCCTGGAATAGACTATATTTGCTTATCTTAAGTTCATTCCCACTGGTCTTTAAGGTCAAATTCAAGTATCAACTCAAGGCAGCCTTCCTGACTTCCTTATGCCAAGCCAGGTTAAAACTTGCACTCACAGCACCTGTTTTAGCTTTTATCATGCTCTAATGCTTGACATAATTATTTGCTTGTTGGAAAGCAGAAACTGTCTGAACTTCGTAGCAAAGAGCCTGGCCCACACAAGACAGTAAATACGGACTGAATTAATGAGTAAATTAATGTATCTCATTAGGGAAGAGCCAAGAATCCAGAATGTTCTGGGCAAAAAGCATATGTGAAAAGAGACTCAGGGTAAATTAGTGAAACTATGAAAGGTCTCCAACCTCCACTGGGTTTGGACTGAAGCCTTAAGCTGTAGAATACTGATGGCCAATAAGGGAGTACAGGTGATCTGTTCAAAGCAATTCTTTAAGATTAAACTGAAAAATGTGTACCATAAACTAAAGGTAGAGAAAATGAAAGCAACAGCTGCAATGTGAGAAGACTTGACTTCGATGGTTTCTACAGGTATTGAAAGGAAAATGAAAGAGAAATTCATTGTGAAGATTAAATCAACAGGATCCAAAGACTTACCAAGATGTGAATTAGAGAGGAAACAATCAAAACAGTGACACTGTGGATTTAATCTCATGCTTTTCACATGTATTCTTATTTTTCTCAGTATACCACAGGGCACATGGTAATCACATTTATTCACACATGGATTTTAAATTTTTATTGAGCACTTACTCTTGTGCCAGACACTGTAACAGAAACTAGGGATACAACAATGAATAAAGCAAGCAAGGTTCTTGCCTTTTTATAGTATACATTCTAGTGAAAAAGATAACAAACAAGAATACAACTATTTATAATATCACTCTTGAATTTGGAAAATTGGGAAAATAAAAACTACTGATATAAACAAAGTCCATAGGGGAAAACAACTTTGTGGAAACAACAATTCAATTCTAGACAAGTATTTTACATGGAATTTGGGAGAAAGGGACAATACTAGAAACATATATTTAAGTTGATTGCACAGAGATTATAGCGGAAGGTTTAGGAGGACAAAAGATAGACTGCAATAAAAGGCAGAGCAGAAGCTTCTTGAATGGCCATCCTGTGTGGAAGCCCTCAGAGATACAAATAGCCCATTATCACAAAGGAGCACCTATTTTATGTTATCTTGGTTCCATCCTCTGGCCTTGATGGTATCCAAGGGTGAAGTCAAAAAGAAGGGAGAGGTTTGGCAGTTCCCACCCCTAGAAATAAAAACCAAGGGCAGAATATCAGGACTTTCAGATAATATCTTGCAGAGTCAAAAACTAGAGATTGGGGATTGCTACTATAAGAATCTTTTTAAGCTTTGTCATTTTCTCACATCTGCCGTTTTTTAATTCTCAATCTGTTTCCTTAAGTCTGTCAGCAATAAAAACCCTTACACTGAAAGGTCCTTGTTTCCAGGGGTTGCAGGTAGACAGTGAAAAGACAACATAGCAAGGCATGGAGGAACTCCAAGGAGGTAGGGACATGGTTGTTCAAGGTATGAGACCTGCTTCAAATAAGAAAAGAGATCTAAGTCACAGGTCTCAGCCTGCGGATGATCTCAGGGTCAAAATAAGACCTGGATGTGGTTTCCAACACAGAGAAAATATAACAAAGAGATTAGAGCTGGAGGAATGACCCTGAAATAATGGTCATAATCATTTCCCTGAAGGAGGAAAAGGTGACAGCAACAACAGGAAATGATTCATAGGAAAGGAAGACCAGGACATGCTAAGCCATGGAGACCAAAAGTTTTAAGTAAAGGTAGGTGATGGCTGGGCGCGGTGGCTCACGCCTGTAATCCCAACACTTTGGGAGGCCGAGGCAGGTGAATCACGAGGTCAGAAGATGGAGACCATCCTGGCTAACACGATGAAACCCCGTCTCTACTAAAAATAGAAAAAATCAGCCGGGCATGGAGGCATGCGCCTATAGTCCCAGCTACTCGGGAGGCTGAGGCAGGAGAATGGTGTGAACCCAGGAGGCGGAGGTTGCAGTGAGTCGAGATCGCACCACTGCATTCCAGCCTGGGCGACAGACTGAGACTCCGTCTAAAAAAATAAATAAATCAATAAAAGTAAAGGTAGGTGATTAACAGTATTAAATACTGCGGAGAAATCAAGGAAAGAACTGAAAAAAAGGTTCTGGTTTTGGCATTTTAGAAATCCCTGGTTATCTCCGCAAATACAACCTCACAAAGGCATGGTGGTAAAGAGGCCAGATTACAAATTAAACACAATAAACACTAAAAGCCTCCTAGCTGGGCATGGTGGCACACACCTGTAATCCCAGCTACTCAGAAGGCTGAAACAGGAGAATCACTTGATCCCGGGAGGCACAGGTTGCAGTGAGCCAAGATCGTGCCATTGCACTCCAGTCTGGGAGACAGAGCAAGACTTCATCTTTAAAAAAAAAAAAAGCCTCCTAGAAGAAAAGTACCATAAGTGCTAATAGGGTTATCAAGGTGAGTAAGATGGTCCCAATTTTCAAAAAATTTACAGACTAAGTAAGGAGGAGGTGGGCAAATTAGGCAAGCAAAGTTTAAGACAAAAGAGTGTCAAAAGTATCCTAAGAGATGACAGGAGATAATCAGGAAAACCTCATTTGACACTAAAGACTAGAAAGTAGTAATAATTAATGATAACAACAAATCAGCAGCCAGTATTTCTGCAGGCAGAGAAAAGGGAAAGGGGATAAGAGGAACAACAAAAGCAAAATCCTAGCAGTGGAAAACTCAGTATTTAAGAATGATTAGTAAAGAGTATTTATTAATAAGTAACTACATTACAGGAGGAACTTTGTATACATTATCCTGTTAAATATAAACGATAGATAGATATTATCATTTACAGCCAAGGAAACAGTCTTCAAGAGGTTAAAGACATAGTCAAGGCTTGGTGTACTGGCTCACGCCTGTAATCCCAGCACTCTGGGAGACCAAGGCAGGTGGATCACCTGAGGTCAGGAGTTCGAGACCAGCCTGGCCAATATAGCAAAGCCCCATATCTACTAAAACTACAAAAATTAGCCAGACGTGGTGGTGCATGCTTGTAATACCAGCTACTCGGGAGGCTGAGGCAGGAAAATCGCTTGAAGTCAGGAGGCGGAGGTTGCAGTGAGCTGAAACCATGCCACTGGACTCTAGCCTGGGTGACAGAGTAAGACTCCATCTCAAAAAAAAAAAGACATGGTCAAGATTCCAAAGGTAGCATATACCTGTAACCTGAACTCAAGTCTGATGCCAAAGCTTACACATCATTGCACTGCTGTTCCACATCAGTTATACAGCCCAGTTTCACTAGAGGGTATAGGTAAAAACACGGCATGTGATAATACCATATTTAAAAGTAGGCCAGGGCCGGGCGCGGTGGCTCAAGCCTGTAATCCCAGCACTTTGGGAGGCCGAGACAGGCGGATCACGAGGTCAGGAGATCGAGTCCATCCTGGCTAACACGGTGAAACCCCGTCTCTACTAAAAAATACAAAAAAATAGCCGGGCGAGGTGGTGGGCGCCTGTAGTCACAGCTACTCCAGAGGCTGAGGCAGGAGAATGGCATAAACCCGGGAGGCGGAGCTTGCAGTGAGCTGAGATCCGGCCACTGCACTCCAGCCCGGGCGACACAGCAAGACTCCGTCTCAAAAAAAAACAAACAAAAAAAAAAAACAAAAAAAAAGTAGGCCAGGCCCGGTGGCTCACGCCTGTAATCCCAGCACTTTGGGAGGCCAAGGTGGGTGGATCACGAGCTCAGGAGATCGAGACCATCCCGGCTAATATGGTGAAACCCTGTCTCTACTAAAAATACAAAAAATTAGCTGCGTGTGGTGGTGGGCGCCTGTAGTCCCAGTTACTCGGGAGACTGAGGCAGGAGAATGGCATGAACCTGGGAAGCAGAGCTTGCAGTGAGCCAAGATCATGCTACTGCACTCCAGCCTGGGCAACCGAGCGAGACTCAGTCTCAAAAAAAAAAAAAAAAAAGGTAGTCAGCCAGGCACCGTGGCTCACGCTTGTAATCCCAGCACTTTGGGAGGCCAAGGTGGGCAGATTACCTGAGGTCAGGAGTTCAAGACCAGCCTGACCAACATGGAGAAACCCCCGTCTCTACTAAAAATACAAAAATTAGCCAGGTGTGGTGGCACATGCCTGTAATCCCAGCTACTCGGGAGGCTGAGGCAGAAGAATCGCTTGAACCTGGGAGATGGATGTTGCGGTTAGCCGAGGTCAGGCCATTGCACTCCACAGCCTGGGCAACAACAGCGAAAGTCGGTCTCAAAAAAAATAAAAATAAAAAATAAAAAGTAGTCTGAGGTTGGGCATAGTGGCTCATGCCTGTAATCCCAACACTATGGGAGGCTGAGGCAGGCAGATCGCTTGCGTCCAGGAGTTTAAGACCGGCCTGGGCAACATGGCGAAATCTCTTCTTTACAAAAATTAGCTGGGCATGTTGTGCACACGTGTAATCCCAGTTACTTGGGAGGCTAAGCTGGGAGAATCACTTCAACCCAGGAGGTCAAGTCTGCAGTAAACTGCAATCATACCACTGTACTCTAGCCTGGGCAACAGAGTGAGACTCTGTCTCAAAAATAAAAAAAATTTAAAAAGTAGTTTGTCGGCTGCGCACAGTGGCTCACCACACCTGCAATCCAGTACTTTGGGAGGCCAAGATGGGTGGATCACCTGAGGTCAGGAGCTCGAGACAGGCATGGCCAAAATGGTGAAAGCCCATCTCCACTAAAAATAAAAAAAATTAGCCGGGCGTGGTGGCAGGTGCCTATAATCCCAGGTACTTGGGAGGCTGAGGCAGGAGAATCACTTAAACCCAGGAGACGGAGGTTGCAGTGAGCCGAGATCGCACCACTGCACTCCAGCCTGGGCAACAAGAGTGAGACTGCAACTTGAAAAAAATTAAAAATAAAATTAATTAAATAAAAAGTAGTTTGTCACAGCCATAAAAAACAAAATCATGTCCTTTGTAGCAACATGGATGCAGCTGAAGGCCATTATCCTAAGCAAATTAACACAGGAACAGAAAACCAAATACTGCATTTTCTCACTTATAAGTAGGAGCTAAACACTGGGTACTCACAGACATAAAGATGGCAACAACGGACATTGGGGACTAGTAGAGGCTGGCACGGGTTTAAAAACTATCTACTGGGGCCAGGCGCAGTGGCTCACGCCTGTAATCCCAGCACTTTGGGAGGCCAAGCTAGACGGATCACCTGAGGCAGGAGTTGGAGACCAGCCTGGCCAACACAGTGAAACCCCAACTCAACTAAATACAAAACTTAGCCAGTCGTGGTGGTGTGTGCCTGTAATCCCAGCTATTCAGGATGCTGAGGCAGGAGAATCACTTCAACCCGGGAGACAGAGGTTGTAGTGAGCCAAGATCACACCACTGAACTCCAGCCTGGGCAACAGAGCAAGACTCCATCTCAAAAAAAAAAAAAAAAAGCTAACTATTGGGTACTATGCTCACTATCTGGGTGATGGGATCACTCGTACCCCAAACCTCAGCATCACACAATTATACCCATGTAACAAACCTGCACATTTTCTAAATCTAAAATGAAAATTGAATTGAAATAAACAAATAGACCAGGCATGGTGGCTCACGCCTGTAATCACAGCACATTGGGAGGCAGAGGTAGGAGGATCATTTGAGCTGAGTTCAAGACCATCCTGGGTAAGATGGTAAGACCTCCATCTCTATAAAAAAATTTAAAAATTAGGCTGGGCATGGTGGTTTACACCTGTAATCTCAGCACTGGGAGGCCAAGGCAGATGGATCACCTGAGGTCAGGAGTTTGAGACCAGCCTGGCCAACATAGTGAAATCCCGTCTCTACCAAAAATATAAAAATTAGCTGGGCGTGGTGGCAGGTGCCTGTAGTCCCAGCTACTTGGGAGGCTGAGGCAGGAAAATCGCTTGAACCCAGGAGGCAGAGGTTGCACTGAGACGAGATTGTGCCACTGCACTCCAGCCTGGGCAACAGAGCAAGACTCCATCTCAAAAAAATAAAAATAGCCGGGCGCGGTGGCTCACACCTGTAATCTCAGCACTTTGCGAGGCCGACACGAGCAGATCACAAGGTCAGGAGATCGAGACCATCCTGACTAACATGGTGAAACCCCGTCTCTCTAAAAAAGATACAAAAAATTAGCTGGGCATGATGGCAGTCGCCTGTAGTCCCAACTGCTCGGTAGGCTGAGGCAGGAGAATGGCGTGAACCCGGGAGGCGGAGCTTGCAGTGAGCCGAGATTGCGCCACTGCACTCCAGCCTGGGCAACGAGCGAGACTCCGTCTCAAAAATAAATAAATAAATAAATAAATAAAAATAAAAAAGGTAGTCCTATCATTTCATCACATTTCCCAAAGCTTTTGCTATGTAAAATACTACTCCCATAAGATATTAAACAGGGATTATCCCTAAACATTGTTAAATAAGTTTGGGAAATTCTGGGTTAAACACAAGAAAAGATTTTGTGTGTTTTTTTTTTTTTAACAGCAAGGCTTAAATAAGTTACTACGTTCTTACTCAGGTGAATATGCAAGATGCGAATATGGTTTACAGGGTTTCCCAAAATTTGTGCACAGAAACATTATTTGTATTTTATTTATCTTTGAGAGGTCACTGTCACCCAGGCTGGAGTGCAGTAGCCAGACCTTGACTCACTGCAGTCTCCACCTCTCAGGCTCAAGCAATTCCTCCCACCTCAGTCTCCCAAGTAGCTGGGACTACAGGAGTGTGTGTGTCACCACACCCAGTTAATTTTTTGTATTTTTAGTAGAGACGAGGTTTTGCCATGTTGCCCAGGCTGGTCTTGAATTCCTGGGCTCAAGCAATCCACCCGCCTCGGCCTCCCAAAGTGTTGAGATCACAGGCGTGAGCCACCGCTCTCAGCTCTATTTTAGTTATTTATTTTGTGTCACATCTCAGAGGACTACTAGGTGTTTCAAAGATTCATATTTTGGAAAATAACAGCCAATCTTAACAGTACAATTCCAAATATATCACTTTACATTATGTTATATATGCATATGTGCTTAGAAAAACTAGGCTGGGGGCCAGGCGTGGTGGCTTACGCCTGTAATCCCAGCACTTTGGGAGGCCAAGGGCAGATCACCTGAGGTCAGGAGTTCGAGACCAGCCTGGCCAACACAGTGAAACCCCGTCTCTAACTAAAAATACAAAAAAATAGCTGGGTATGGTGGTACGTGCCTATAATCCCATCTATTTGGGAGGCTGAGGCAGGAGAATAGCTTGAGCCCGGTTGGCAGAGCAGAGATGGCGTCATTGCACTCCAGTCTGAGCGACTGGAGACAGAGAAAGACTCTGTCTCAAAAAAAAAAAAAAAGAAAAAGATAAAAGAAAAACTAGGCTGGGTGCAGTGGCTCATGCCTGTAATCCCACCGCTTTGGAAGGCCAAGGTGGGAGGACTGCTTGTGAAAAGGAGTTTGAGAACAGTCTGGGCAGCATAGCTCTAAAAAAAAATTCAAAAATTAGCCGGGCATGGTGGCGTATGCCTGTAGTGCTAGTACTAGCTACTCAGGAGGCGGAGGCAGGAGAATTGCGTGACCCCAACAGTTGAGACTACAGCAAGGTATGACTGTGCCACTGCACTCTAACCTGGGCAACAGAGCAGGACCTTGTCTCTTTAAAAAAAAAAAAAAAAAAAAAAAAAGGAAAAGAAAAACTAGTTGCTCATGCCTATAATCCCAACACTTCAGAAGGCCGAGGCGAGAGGATCGCTTGAGCCCAGGAGTTGGAGACCAGCCTGGGAAACACAGCCTGACCTCATCTTACAGATAATTTAAAAAATCAGGCCAAGCACGGTGGCTCATGCCTGTAGTTCTAGCATTTTGGATCGCCGAGATGGGCGATCCTTTGAGGCTAGGAGTTCAAGATCAGCCTAGACAACATGGTAAAACCCCATCTCTACTAAAAATACAGAAATTAGCCGGGTGTGGGGGTGCACACCTGTAATTCCAGCTACTCAGGAGGCTGAGGCAGGAGAATCACTTGAACCCAGGAGGTGGAGATTATAGTGAGCAGAGATCACACCACTGCACTCCAGCCTGGTGACAGAGTGAGACTCCATCTCAAAAAAAAAGAAAGGAAAAAGAAAATAACCCTAAGTGCAGACAAAGATGCATGCACAAAAACATTCATAGTGTTCTTTTTTTTTTTTTTTTTTTGAGACGGAGTCTCACTCTGTCCCCAGGCTGAAGTGCAGTGGCGCTATCTCAGCTCACTACAAACTCTGCCTCCCCGGTTCATGCCATTCTCCTGCCTCAGCCTCCCAAGTAGCTGGGACTACAGGCGCCCGCCACCACACCTAGCTATTTTTTTGTATTTTTAGTAGAGACGAGGTTTCACTGTGTTAGTCAGGATGGTCTCGATCTCCTGACCTCGTGATCTGCCCACCTCGGCCTCCCAAAGTGCTGGGATTACAGGCGTGAGCCACCACACCCGGCCCAGAATTTTTATTATAAGAACACTATGGGCCAGGCACGGTGGCTTACGCCTGTAATCCCAGCACTTTGGGAGGCCAAGGTGGCCGGATCACGAGGTCAGGAGGTCGAGACCATCCTGGCTAACACGGTGAAACCCTATCTCTACTAAAAATACAAAAAATTAGCTGGGTGCGGTTGCGCGCGCCTGTAGTACCAGTTACTCGGGGAGGCTGAGGCAGGAGAATGGTGTGAACCCAGGAGGTGGAGCTTGTAGTGAGCTGAGATTGCACCACCGCACTCCAGCCTGGGTGACAGAGCGAGACTCCGTCTCAAAAAAAAAAAAAAAAAAAAATTCTGAAAACAATCTACAGGTCCAATAACAGAAGAAAGGTAAGATAAGGTGCATGCCCAAACTATAAAACACTCTGCCAGTATTTTAAAAGATGTTTACAGAGTTTTTAATAGCAAGGAAAAACATTTACCTCATAAGGCTAAATGAAAAGGCAAGATATAAAAATGTATATACCATCTGATTCTGCTATGTTTAAAACAGTTTAGAAAGATATATGCCAAATATAACAGCAGACTCTGGGTTGATGAATTAATATTGAACAAAAATTACGCAACTAAATTTGTACTTAAGGAGCAGTCATCTGGTAGCAGTGTATCAGAAGAAATGAAACAAGAGAGAGACTGAAAATAGGATGACCAGTTTAGGAGGTCACAGTAATATTTGCAGGACAACAGAAACTAGAATTTTAGCAGGCACTTAGAATGGCCCAAGTACACTATGCCTGGTACTTGGCCGTATATAGTAATTTCTTCTAACCCATACAATAACCCTTACATAATAGTAATAACTACAGAACAATGTGTTGGACACTTTTTATGTGCCAAACATGCAAATTATTTTATTTAAATTTTAATACTTATAATAATCCTGTGTTGCAGGAGTTATTCCAATTTCAATGATGAGAAAACTAAGACTTAGATTCCCAAGGTTATATAGCTAACAAGTACTAAAGATGGGATAAAGGTAACAGCAGTAGGAATAAAATAATGATATTTTGATAAATGATATACGTGAGGAGGGCAAGAGAGAAGTAAAAGATGATAAAAATAATCATAAAAAAATAAAACTCCCATAAATTAAAAAAAAAAAATACTCCCATACAAATAAAAACACCTAGTGATCAGATCTTAGTTTCTAACATTATTCTTCAGTAAAAAGAACAAGGGCTTCTTAGAGAAATGGCAGACCATAGGACTGGAGCAGAGAACAAAATCATAACCTGCAATGATGGCGAATATCAAAGGGAGATGGGCCAAGTAAAAAAATAGAAAGGGTTCCCAATGTTCAAAACTGGAACATTTGAGCAATAAAGCAAATAAAATAGTATTGGATTATAACCTACCATATAAAATAAACATCTATAAGTCCATATTGATATACATAAATTAATAAACAAACAAGGGGAAAGAAAAAAATCTGGGCAGAAGAATGCCAAATAATGTGGGGTTTTTTTTTATTGTTTTTTGAGATAGGGTCTCACTCCCACCAAGGCTGGAGTACAGTGGCACAAGCACGGCTCAATGCAGCCTCAACCTCCCTGGCTCAAACAATCTTCCCCCCTCAGGCACCCTGAGCAGCTGGGACCACAGGTGTGTGCCATCTTACTCAGCTCAATTTTTTTTTTTTTTTATCTTTTTGTAGATACGAGGTCTTTGCTATGTTGCCTAGGATGACCTCAAGCGATCCTCCAGCCTCAGCCTCCCAAAGTGCTGGGATTACAGGCATATACCACCATGCCCAGCCCTTAATCTCTTTTTTTAAGGAGGCACAACTCTCTATTCCTCATGCATGGGCTAGGAATAGTGACTTCCCTACAGTATGGAAAGGAAGGGGGTAAAGCGTAACTTTACAGTGAAGCCTTACAAACAATATCTCTGCCAGATAATCATGGTCAATACTAACAGGCTGGGCATAGTGGCTCATGCCTAGTTATCCCAGAATTTTGGTAGGCCTAAGGGGGACAATACCTTGAGCTCATGAGTTCAAGACCAGCCTGGGCAACATAGTGAGACCCCATCTTTACCAAAAAAAAAAAAAAAAAAAAATTAGCCAGGCATGATGGCACACGCCTGTGATCCTAGATACTCAGGAGGCTGAGGTGGGAGAATCGATTGAGCCTGGGAGGTCAAGGCTTCAATGAGCCATGACAGTGTCACCGCATTCCAGTCTGGGCAACAGAGGGAAGACTCTGTCTCAAAAAAAACAAAAAAATTAACAGTAAAAAATCACTGTGATTCTATGTACCCTGATATGATGTGATGAAAATGTCACTTTACCTCTGTGGTCTTCCTCCCCAAAACATATACCCCACATCTAATCATGAGAAATACATCAGACAAATTCCAATAGAAGGACATCCTACAAAATACCTGACCAGTACTCCTCAAAACTCAAGGTCATCGAAAACAAGGAAAGCCTGAGAAAATGTCACAGCCAAGAGGAGCTTAGAGAGACATGAGAACTAAATATTATGTAGTACCCTGGATAAGATCCTGGAACAACAACAAAAAAATTAGGTAAAAAGACCAGGCACGGTGGCTCACACCTGTAATCCCAGCACTTTGGGAGGCTGAGGTGGGCAGATTACCTGAGGTCTGGAGTTCGAGACCAGCCTGACCAACATGGAGAAACCCCGTCTCTACTAAAAATACAAAATTAGCTGGGCAGGGCGGCGCATGCCTGTAATCCCAGCTACCTGGGAGGCTAAGGCAAGAGAATCACTTGAACCCGGGAGGTAGAGGTTATGGTGAGCCGAGATCTCCCCATTTTACTCCAGCCTGGGCGACAAGAGCAAAGCTCTGTCTCAAAAAAATAATAAATAAATAAATAAATAAATAAATAAATAAATAATAAATTAAGTAAAAACTAAGGAAATCAGCCAGGTGTGGTGGTTCACACCTGTAATCCCAGCACTTTGGGAGGCCAGGGCGTGAGGATCACTTGAGCCCAGGAATTTGAGATCAGACTGGGCAACAGAGCAAGACTGTACCTCTACAAAAAATACAAAAATGAGTCAGGAGTGGTGGTGTGTACCTGTAGTCCCAGCTACTCAGAAGTTTGAGGTGGGAGGATCACTTGAGTCCAGAAGTTAAGACTACAGTAAATGGTGACTGCACCAGTGCACCCCAGCCTGGGTGACAGAGCAGACTCTGTCTCAAAAAAAACTAATGAAATGATGTATGGATTCTAGTTAATAATATCAATATTGCTTCATTAATTAAAAGCAAAGTACCATATTAATATAAGATGACAGTAATGGGGAAACCGAGTATAGGGTATATGGGAAATCTCTGTAGCATCTACTCAATTTTTCTATAAATCTAAAAGTGTTCTAAAAAATCAAGTATAGTTAGAATATTAAAAAAAGAAACAGTCGGGCGCAATGGCTCAAACCTGTAATCCCAGCACTTTGGGAGGCCGAGGCGGGTGGATCACGAGGTCAGGAGTTCGAGACCAGCCTGACCAACATGATGAAACTCCATCTCTCCTAAAAATACAAAAATTAGTCAGGCGTGGTGATGCACGCCTGTAATCCCAGCTACTCAGGAGGCTGAGGCAGAAGAATCGCTTGAACCAGGGAGGCAGAGGTTGCAGTGAGCCGAGATCATGCTACTGGGAGACAGAGTGAGACTCCGTCTCAAAAAAAAAAAAAGAAACAACACAAAAGTTTATCTTGGGTTGGCTAGAACAATGGTGCCTTTAACAGAAAGGGATGAAAAAACTGATACTGTGATACTGGTTTTGGTCAGGTTAGATTTGAGGTATGACAGTACATCCAAGAGTGAAGATATTCACCAAACAATTAGAAAAAGGGATAGGCAACTCTAGAGAGGGTAGTGCTAGAAATAATGGCTGCAAAGAGTTAAGAAACAAATAGGCAACAAGGAAACAGAAGTATCAGGAGTAAATTTCTTCACATGCAAGAAATCTGGGGAGAGATGCAGGCTCACACCTGTAATCCCCACATTTTGGCAGACTGAGGTGGGAAGATCACTTGAGGCCAGGAGTTCAAAACCAGCCTGGGCAACATAGCAAGTCTGCATCCCTACATTTTAAAAAAAGAAAGAAACAAACAAAATCTTGCTATGAAGAAAAAGGAAACAAAAATGATAGGCCTTGATTTTTCAGTAAAATAAAATGAAGTCATCTGCCAAAAGAAGGAGAATTAAAAGGGATGGTCACACAGAGCTGGAAAAGTTTGGGGAAAACAGCTATGGAAGAACATAAAAAATAAATTTAAATTTTTATTTATTTATTTATTTTTGAGACAGAGTCTCGCTCTATCGCCCAGAGTGGAGTGCAGTGGCGCGATCTCAGCTCACTGCAATCTCTGCCTCCTGGGTTCAAGCGATTCTCCTGTCTCAACCTCCCGAGTAGCTAAGATGACAGGCCCACACCACCACGCCACCACACCCAGCTAATTTTAGTAGTTATAGTAGAGATGGGGTTTCACCATACTGGTCAGGCCGGTTTTGAACTCCTGACCTCAGTTGATCCACCCACCTCAGCCTCCCAAAGTGCTGGGATTATAGGCGTGAGCCACCGCGCCTAGCAAAAAATTGTTTTAAAAAGAAAAGAATGATTAGAAGCCATGATCTTGGCAGAAGTTATATTAAGTTATATTGAATCTGATAGCTTCTGTACTTTTTCTCTAGCAACATGCTGTGGCCTAGAAGCAGAAGCCAAGAAAACATCTCTAATCATAGCCATCATTAGAGATAACAGAAGTGCCTGCTTAGTATAGAAAATCAAAATGAATAAAGAAAGCAAGAGGATATTATCAAAGGGGCTGGTCACAGAGGTCTAGCTGGGCAGCACCAAAGGCCATAAGGTACTGACAGATTCAATGAAATGGAAAGGTCAAGAACCAGAGAACCTGAGGACACAAAGCTGATCCTGAGGGTTTAAGATACTGAAATAAGTGACTGATAAGGAGGCTAAAGTGAGGGGGAGCACCTGAAGAAAAAGCGGTGTCCTAGATGAGATCCAGGTTGTAGTGATTCTGATGTGCAACTGGTTTGAAAATACAAAGCAAAGTCGACCGTCTCATGCTGAGGAACTATGAGATCAGAGTATTCCAATGGTGCTGGAGACACTGAAAATGACAGCAAGAAAAAGAGGAGAGAAAAAAATATGATGCAATAGGTCTGGGTCCTTGTGGGCAGTAAATGATGACACTAAAGTTTTACAGAAACTGCTATAATTGCATGGCAATACCTTCCATGAGGATTAGAGTGACAGTGGTAGATCAATGATCTGGACATAGTAAAGGAAAACAAAAAAGCAGTTTATTCCTTCTTCTCTTCCACATAGTCACTAAAAACAGGAAACAGCTTTTAGTGGCAAGGTAGGGTGAGAAGTGATACCTGGATTTTCACGGAGTCAGGGTAAAGAAAATGATTAAGAGTAAAGAGAAATATACTAGATAAGTAGTATTTTCAAAGCACACATTAAAAATTGGTAATTCATGGAGGAGCTACTGGGTAGAGAACAGAAGGAAAGAGGTAGTACCACTTTTAAATTGTGAGGTTGGGGAGGAGTAGCAGCAACCTGGGTTGTCATCAGGTACCATAAGACAGGTGGAAGAGGTGTAAGGAACATGGAAAGCAGCAGAGCAAGAAGCAAAATGGCACATTTTAAAACAGACCGTGTGTACCAAGGCACGGGCACAGTGTTGCTTCTACAGACTACACATATGAGGGCTACAAAAACAGAAACACTTTGCACTTGCACAGCATTTTGTAAATTGCTTTCACATATATTATTTGATCATCATTGAGTAGCTATTACTACTACGCATATTTTTCTAAAGATGAAGCCATTAGGAAGGGACAAAACCAAGATAAAAGCTGTGATTCTCCGTTTCCAACACATACACCTCACATACACAGCAGACACTTCAACATCTCGACTAGCCAGGCTGGAAATTCTTCTCTAGCCAGAAGGAATAGTGGGTTTTATTCACTTGTCAAAGGGCTTCGGAGAAAAGCCACTAGACACTTTCCTGTTTGCCTTTTCCCACCTTAGACCCCTCAATTTCTATCACCATCACAGGAGAAGATAGCGAAGGGTGGCTCCATCAGGGAGAAAACTCAAGCTGAAAGTTATATTAGGGTCCTCTTCCCTTCACACCTCTAAACCTCAGTGACCCAACAGATGAAGATAAGGGAGAGGAAAAAGTACTATGTAGAAACGAGAAGGTCTTCAGCAAATACCGCTTCGAGAAAAATAATGAAAACGGGACTGAGGTAGGGCAGAAAGCAAGTATAGCTGAGATGGGGGAGGGGAAAAGGAGGAGGGCAGGAATTGGAGGGAACTGAGAGTGTAGGAGTCCCCAAGGCTGAAGAACCTATAAGAGATATGAGTGCTCCAACTGCTGGAGAAAAGCTAAGGGCCCGTGAGGGTCCTGAAGCAGGGACCAGCACTGAAGGACCCCAGGGTTTGGGTGACCGGAAGCAGAGACCCCCAAACACGAGACCAGAAGGGGGCGCAGGAGACACCCCGCAGGAGAGAATGAATGGGGAAGGCGGTCCGGGGGGCGGGGCAAAGGAGGGGCCCCGGGATGGGCGGGGCACAGACCCCTTTCCAAGTCCGAACCCCTGCCCCGAGAGCCCGGGGAGAAGCGGCTCCGCGCCTCCCGCACTCACCGCCGGTCTCGTCAGTAACATAGGGAGTCGCCATCTTGAAAACGCAAACCACTTCCGGCGTGAGCGGGCTGGGGTCCCGCCCCCCTCCCCACCGGAAGTGGAGTCCCGATCGTAGCAAGCCACCATCTTAGTCTTAAAGGGAGAGTGCACCATTTCATGGGCGGAGGTGGAGGAGGAGGAAGAGGGGAGAAGCTGAAATAGTTAATAAAATAAAGCCGTGGGCTCTTTTACTGCCACCGATACCATTATTGAGCGCTTGCTGCCTGTAAAACAGTCCTCGGGGAGCCAAGAGAAGTTCCGAGGCACAGTCCCTCTCATCCCAGGAACTCCTCGTATGTCCACGACCTGCGAGGGAAAAGGGCGCAAGGCCCACCTGCACCCAAAAAGGGGGCCTTATAAATGAAGAAAGGAAGACTATCCAGGCTTTGGCCTGCACCCAGACCTGAGAGCAGCTTGGTGACGTGGAGCAGACAAACTCCAGGAACGCACTGGGGCGCACAAGTGTTTCTGGGGACGGTTGGAAGACCCCATGTAACCCTCTCTAAGAAGGTGGGGAGGTCGAATTCGCGTGCCGATTGCTGTCGGCCGCCCCACTCAACCTCCAGAGACCCGCGGGAGGGGCGTGCAAGGCGGAGAGTCCCACGGGTCGGTCACCTGTCTCCGTAGCCGCAGGGTTGCCGGCAGCTTCCATGGCTGAAGAGGCAGCTGGCCAGGTTGGGCGGGCGGCCCTGGCCTGGCTCTGCCCCGCTGGGCGGCGCCGGAGATTCGGCGGCGAAGAGATGAGGGCCCTACTTGCTTCTCTCCCAGACCTCCTAACCCTGAGTGCCTCCTTGGGTTGGGCCCTAGGGTCAGAGGGCAGGGTAAAGGCTTCTGGGCGGACCTACTTAGTATTCTAATTAAACTCGTCCAACCGCTGAGGATCTAAAGCGGGGCAGCTCGTCAATAATCCGGTTCCGTAGGGTCACTCCATTTGTAGTCCTCCTCTGCCCCGTACCTCCCTATTCAGACGAACCCAAATGCTCTTTCCTCCGCCGCCCATTTCAGCAACTGTTGTTCCTTCAGGGCTAAGTTCTGTTAAACTTGTTTCCCCTACAGCCTGGGAGGGGCCCGACTGCAGGTTCTTCTCCTCCGGTGTCAACTCTGCCCTGCTCCACCCTTATATAGCTTTTTCCTTATCAATCCTTTTACCTTCCTCCATATGTCCCCACTTTGGCTTAGTTTAATATCCAGCAGTACCCCTGGAACCAGGAAGGCGGGAGGAGGTAAATATTGGTGATTACCTCTTACACTAGGCAGCATGTCCCATTTAAAAAACAAAACTAAAGCCGGGCGCGGTGGCTCAGGCCTGTAATCCTAGCACTTTGGGAGGCCAAGGCGGGTGGATCACGAGGTCAGGAGTTCAAGACCAACCTGGCCAAGACGGTGAACCCCCTGTCTCTACTAAAAATACAAAAAAATTAGCCGGGCATGGTGGCGGGCGCCTGTAATCTCAGCTACTCGGGAGGCTGAGGCAGAGAATTTCTTGAACCCAGGAGGCGGAGGTTGCAGTGAGCCGAGATCGCGCCACTGCACTCCAGCCTGGAGGACAGAGTGAGACTCCGTCTAGGACCTTTATAAGACAAATTAGGCCTCAGAAGTTTTCTGGGGGCTGCAGCTTGCCTTCCTTCCCGTCCTCCATCTCCTTGACTTCCACTAGAGGCCAATTCAGAATGTCTGGGGGTGGGGAGCAGGGGCTCATTTAAAAAGTATTTCCAGGCCGGGCGCGGTGGCTCATGCCTGTAATCCCACCACTTTGGGAGGCCGAGGTGGGCGGATCTCTGGAGGTCAGGAGTTCGAGACCAGCCATGGCCAAGATGTTGAAATCCCGTCTCTACTAAAAATACAAAAATTAGCTGGGTGTGGTGGTGCGTGCCTGTAATCCCAGCTTCTTGGGAGGCTGAGGCAGGAGAATCACTTGAACCCGGGAGGCAGAGGTTGCAGTGAGCCAAGATCATGCCATTGCACTCCAGCCTGTATGATAGAGCAAGACTCAGTCTCAAAATAAATAAATAAAAAAGTATTTGCATATAATACACAGTTATTGCAAGTGTTCTGACACTGTGGTCTTAAACCCTTGCTCTCCTTTCACCAACTGTGCTTCAGACCCTGCAGGGTCTAACATCTTATCCTTTAACCTTGTTACGATTAGACCATTAGACATGAGAGTGTGGGAAGAAGCGTCTACAAACTAATGGGATACGTTGGTCTTGACTGAACTACCTTAGGAGTGGTCTCTGCAGCTTCCAGAGGCTGCTCAATAAACCTTTCTGCAGGAGGGAAACCTAAAGTGGCCCCTGTTCACTACCAACCCTAGGCCCCCTTCCCACCCCCAGACATCCTGCCTCAGCACTGGGGTTGACAGGAAGTGAAACTCAATTGTCTGCTTAGTAGACCTGCCTGGGACCCAACCCTGGGCCCCGGATGTGGCCCCCCACCCTGAGGAGGAACGGAGCAAAAAAGGCTGGGGAGAACAGGCTGTTGTTTTTTCCTTTCCCTTTGTTCATTGCGGTTTCTTTCTTTCTGATTTTTATGATGTGGTTGATTAAAGAAATGAGCACCTGGAACCGTAGGCATTAAATGCCTCCTTCTTAGATGTTTCTTGGCTTTTCTTCCCCCACCCACACCCCCCAGTAACTGACTTGGGGTATGATGGAGCACAGATCCTAAAGAAGACACAAAGAAGTCTAGAGTAAGACTGATTCCACCTTATTCCTTATTCGAGAGAGATAGCATTACACCCCACTTTGAAGTACCAAAAACTATCTTAAAAGGAGTGTCTTCAACTTTATTTGGAACATATCTAAAGACAATAGAGTGAGAAACACAGGTAATACGTAGGGTGGCATTACTTTAAGCATTATTTGCAAGGCAAGCTGAGTGCCTTAGAGATTAATATCGTTCCAAGATTTCTAAATGAAAGATCCAGGGACAGAAAACTGATAGGCAGAGGTGTTAGGGGACCTATTCTTATATTGTATGTTTGTTTAAAGTAGCTCAGAATGGAGAGGCTTTACACACATTGCACCACTCATTGGTATAGTCCCTAAACGGGACTATATTTTTGCTTGTATTGCAGAACTAAGTACAGGACTTGGTGTATAAAAGGCCTTCAGAAGAGTTTGTTTACTATGACTAAGGAGGTCATAGAGGAAGGAGAGATGAAGCTTTGCTAACAGTGAAGAGAATACTGTAAAGACAAAGGATAGGGAGTGTCAAGGGCCTTGTCTTCTTTTTTTTTTTTTTTTTTGGGACAGAGTTTCGCTCGTGTTGCCCAGACTGGAGTGCAGTGGCCTGATCTCAGCTCACTGCAACCTCCACCTCCCGGGTTGAAGTGATTCTCCTGCCTCAGCCTCCCAAGTAGCTGGGACTACAGGCACGTGCCACCACACCCGGCTAATTTTTTGTATTTTTAGTAGAGACAGGTTTTCACCGTGTTAGCCAGGATTGTCTCAGTCTCCTGACCTCATGATCCGCCTGCCTCAGCCTCCCAAAGTGCTGGGATTACAGGTGTGAGCCACTGCGCCCGGCTTTTGGCCCTTGTCTTTTTATGATTGGGGGTGAGAGGGTGAGACCTGGAGGGGCACAGGAGCAAAAGACCCTCTTCAACCTATGCCCGAAATCTCCAGTTTAGATACAACAACAATACTCCCAAACCCTATTACTCAGCAGCTATATTTCTGGCAAATGTGGAGGTGTCTGTTCCAACAAGCCTGCCTTGAAACAATCAAGAACTGCTTAGATACCCCTGTTTCCACTAGAGGGCCTCATGTATTAATTCCCTTTCCTCTCCAACTCCCACCAAAAATATGTATATATTAGGTGTGTGTATGTATGCATCCACAATACCCAAGCATGCATATACCCTTCTAGTCAGAGGTCTCCCCTCCCCCTTCTTCCCACCCCCAGGTGTAAGAAAGAGATTCCAGGAACTTAAGGCTTTGTTACTCTGCCCCATTTTCAATGAAAGGTAGGAGGGAGTTAGACAGGGGTTAGGGCGGGGCCAGTAAGCAGGATGCCTGGGTCTCCAGTTCCTGCCAGTAAGTCCCTAGGCCTCCATCTCTCTCCTTTGCTGTACCACCTTCACCACCAGCCATGCGACCCCAAGAGCCTTAATGACTCTAGAAGAGACTCCAGGCAGGAGAAGCTGAAAGGACCTTTGACTCCCTACTTTTGGCCAAGGCCTTCTGTGCTACCTGCCAAGGCCAGCAGGTAAAGTAGGAGGATGAGGGTGTGGAGAAAGGGTGGATACAGACCAGAGTGCAAACCTCCACCCTAGAATTAAGGAGAGGACATGAGTCTTGACAGGAGGTGTTCTTAGACTGGAGAAAATAAGTCTAAAAGGGAGGAGAGGAACGTGGAGAAGGTGGGCAGATTGTCTCAAGCAGAGTGGAGCCCGGGACGAGAGGGAGGTGTTTGGTCAGGTTGTGGAGTCTGGGACTCTGGCCTTGCCCCCGTGGGATCTCCTGAGTGTGAAGTCAGCGGTGGATGGAAGGGAGTTGGACAGGGAAGTTCAGGATGGCAGCAATCAGAAGAGAGTGAGACTAGTCGGTTGGGTGCCCAACCGCCGAGCTGTTCTGCTAGCGGCCCGCCCGGTATCTTGGCCTCCCAGGTTTGGGGTGAAGGGAGAGGCTGTGAGTGATTAGAAAGAGAAAATAGAAGCAGAGCTGCCGCCGGCGCGGGAAGAAGATGAGGAGCGCAGCAAATGGAGAAAATGTGTCCAAAGCCGGGACATATTCAAGGGAGGGTGGAGCAGGTTATGGTGAACTGGAAACCTACAAACGGGCCTCTCCAACTTCGAAGTTCCCAGAGTTGGGGGCGCCGGGCGCGGGCGCGGCGGGCAGGCTGGGGTGGGGGGCGGGCAGCTGTGTCGTCAGGAGCGGGGCGGCCCCGCTGCGGCCGCGTCTGCCTGGCCCGTCCCCTCCAGCCCAGCTCGGGCTCCAGCTCCAGCGCCGGCGCTTCAGCTGCGACCGCGAGCCCTCCCAAGCAAGGTAGAGACCCCGCGAGCCCCCCAGCGCCCCGCCCTCCCCCATTGGAACAGGACAGGGGTAGGGAAGGCCAGGACCCACGGGCTGCGTTCGTGGTGCTGGGTCGGGAAGGAGGAAGCGTGACAGCTGGAGCGGGTATCGAGAAGGGTCTGCGCTGGGACGCGGGGGTGCAGCGGGAGGTCTGGGCCAGAACCCCGGGGGTAACATCTCCCAGGCCTTCCCTCCATCCCTCCAGCTCATTCGGAGGGATGGTGAAGCCTGGTTCCTGGGACCCGACTCTGAGGGAAGTCCTTTTCGGAACCTCCACAGTGCCGCACGGGTGGAGAAGGGTTCCTGTTTGGCCTCCAGGTCCCCAACTTCCCACCCCCATCCTCTCCCCACCTGTCACTGGGAAGTTTCTGAAAATACCTGAGTCTGAATCTCACTTTTCACCTTTAGATAGGAGAAATAAGCCTTCCTGAGGAAGAAAGGCAAATATATTATTGGGCATCTCTTCAGCCTCAGCACAGACAAGCCCACATCCCCCAACCATGCCAGTATCGTAACTTCCTCCTGTACTACGCAATGACACCCTCTACACACACACACACACACACACACACGCACACACACACACAACCCCCTCAGCCAGGCAGCACTGCAGTCTTCAGTGTTTGTGGAGGCTTAATAAGTTTTGAGGCTTCAAGCAAATCATTCCCTCTTGGGGGCTACCTACTAGCAGCAGGGGTCCAGGAGAGGAGGAGGATACAGTCTATGATATGATTAAGGAATTCAGAAGTCCAGGTAATCAATCTTGGGCCCTCAAATTCGGAGCTCCTGCCCCCTGGGGCAGCCTCAATATTCTGGGGACATAGCTATTTCCTGAGTAATGGTCGACTTAAAGGACTTGGAATGTGAGCAATGAATGCTTAAGTGAAAAAAGGAAACTTTAAATATTAACACAGGCTTTGGAAATAATATTTATCTCTTGGTTAAAATTTTAGTATTTGATGTTTAAAATTAGATCCAGAGACCCATGAGCTCTAAGATTTAGTGGAATGTACTAAGGATGGGTGTCTAGAGTCTGTGCCCTTAAGAGAGTAATTCTCTCTCTATGCCTTAATTTCCTCCTCTGTAAAATACAAGGGTTGGTGACTCTCAGCTCTGTGGATGTTCTAAGATTCTCTGCCTCCAAGTCAACTTCTTCCTTTCTCACCCCAAGTGGGTAGGGGCGGGCAGGGAAACCAGAGGAGGGAAGGGAAGGGTGAGTCACAAATAGCTGGCAGGCTGGCAGCAGACCCCACCCTCCCAGCCCTGGCATTTGCCTAGACTAGCCCAGGTTATAGCCTCAGGGTTGGGATGGACCTGGAGGAAAAAAATGGACTTGTTCCAGGTCTTTAAGTCCCCAGGATCCCACAGTTTGCTGCCCTTCAGCTCCAGGGATAGCTAAATTTTCAGTAAGAGAGGTCAAGAGAACCACTGAAAAGATCCCAGGAGCACTCATGTCGAAGATTCCAGCCCAGGGGTGTCCTTGAACGCTGAGAGTCTAGTTCTAGCTACCTCATCATCCTCCCAGAGGCAAAGTTCACGATCCTGATACTACATGTTTGCACCTGACAGATATATTAATAACAAGGGGTAAGATGTACAACTGGGCTTCACTGATGCTGGAAGTCCCTGAAATTTATGCCTTCCTGGTTCAAAGACATTGTTTTTCCTAATCTCCAGAAATGTTTCTCTAGGTACTACCCTTGTGTAAGAATGATAATAGCTGATGATCATTGAGTTCCTATTCTGTGCCATGCTGTTTGCTAAGTACATTGCATATATCATCTTATTTAATGCCCACATTGTGACTGATTTCTGTAGGTGCCCACTTTACTGATGAGAAAACTGAGGCTCAGGGAGATGAAATGACCTCTCAAAGAGCTAGGATTCTGATCCTTGCCTGTCCAATTTGCAAGTCCATTCTCTTAACTTCTACTCTATACTACTTCTCCAGGTTTAAGACCTGTGGAGCTAGAAAGGAGCAAGAAAGAGTTAGATCATTGTAAAACGACAGGCAGAGAAGAAGCCTGTCCTCTCTCCTATGCACTGTAACTTGTTTGCTCCCTCCCTGTCACTTTCTCCCTCAGATTCCATTTCCTAGAACTTTGGAGTCATCTTAGAATTCCCAGAGGTAATCAGAGAGGCCAATTAAGCTATAGAGGCCCCATTAGCCATAAGACTATTAGTATTCATTAGATCTGTTGGCAGCAGAAGTTGGACTACAGTCATTGAAAAGTGCCAGATGGGTAGAGTCCTTTCTCTAGGATGTCAGTATCCCAGAACCTTCTTCTGAGTGTTCCCAGAGAGCTGCTGGAACAGGAATGGTGTGCTGCATAAAAGTAGGCAGCAGAGATGTCCCAAGGGTAGAGGCTGCAGAGAAGGTTCTTGCACCATCAGAAAGGAAAGGGGCTGGGCTGTTCTTGAACACCCAAACTGCTTCCCTAACCCAACAAGCCCTAAATTAGTGGGTGGAGATCAGGGTGTTTGATGGGGTAATCAATGAGTGCTTTTCAGGATCATTCATTCATTCATTTAACAAATATTTATTTAGCACCTATTCTATGTACCACAAATTATCTCCTTCCCTCTGACTGTCAGGTGGACACTCTGGCATCCCATTCCCATGTAACCATATTTGGATTAATAGCCCCAAATTATGAATCCCCAGCTTTACACAATCACTTGTACAACCACTATTGAGCACCCACTACAAACTGGGAAGGGTGTCCCGCAGACAGAACAGTAAGTCTCATCGCTCTGAGCAGGGGAGAGCTTGGCATGCCTGACGAACAGAAAGGAGTGCAGTGACACCAGAGGGCCCGCTGTGAGGAGATAGTGGAACAAGTGGAGGGCAGAGTAACAAGCAGAGGCACTACCACATGGCCTTGGGCTGGAGCCTTGGATTTTCCATCTATCAACTGCCTTAGGAAATCCAAGCTTCTCTGAGCTCCAGTTTCCTCATCTGTAGAATGGTTATGCTAATAGTTTCCTATGTCTCAGGATTTGATTCTAATTGTTAATACAATAATAACTAGCATTTCTTGTAAGCCTTCTAAATGTCAGGCATTATGCAAGCCACTTTTCATATATTGCTTTACTTAAGCCACACAACTGTGAAAAATGGGTTCTCATTCTCCCCATTTTACAGATATAACTTCTCCAAGTCACACAGTGGTATCAGAGCTAAGAATGGGACCCAAATATGACCGATCCTAGTTCTGTTCCAAAACCGTGCTGTGTTATATTCACGTAAGATATATTATTATCATTATTGAATCAAGGCAAGTCACTCACTGCACCTTGGTCCCTGGGTCCAGTAGCCAAAACTTAGGGCTCCCTAAGCACTGCTGACCTAGCGGAGTGGAAGGAAGTTCCCAGTAGCCGAGACACTAGCACTCGGCTCCACCATCCCGGGACTGGGAAACACTAGATCTGTTGGCAGCAGAAGTTGGACTATAGTCATTGAAAACTGCCAGATGGGTGAGCCCTTTCTCTAGGATGTCAGTATCCCAGAACCCTCTTCTGAGGAAGAGACTCTGTGGATACCCAGAGTCTCTTCCCCTGCCTCTTCCCTACCCCGCGCCTAGGTCCCCATCCTTCCCTAGTGGAGCTCCGCGGAACGCAGTCCAGGCGGGGCCAGGTCTAGGGACCTTGCCAGAGCTGGTTCTATGTCGCGCGTCAGAAGCGCTAGAGGTCGTTGCGGGGCGTGGGTGGCTCGGGGAGTGGGTGGCTGAGCGGAGCTGGGGTCCCGGGCCAGAGGCGGAACAAAATGGGGTCATGGCCAGGAAGACGCGCTAACGCAGTAAGAGTCACCCAGAGGGCAGGAACTGCCGAGGACCCGAGACGGGAGAGAGCGCAGGCTGGGGAGACTCTGCAGAGATTGACGATGGCGGGAGGAAACGCAGAAACGGACAAGGGACACACCCACAGAAACATATATAGACTGAGAAAGCCGGGTGCGGTTGGGATGGTGAGGGTAGTCAGATGAATCAAGATAGATTGGGGGAGAGGGAGAAGGATCCAGAAATGGAGAGACAGAGATGAGTCAGACTGGAAACAGAGACAGAGGACAGACACTGTCAGGGAGGATAGAGGCACAGGGAAGAGGGACACAGGGAAAGGAAGATATTTAGGGAGGGACTAGGAGAGAAGGAAAGAACAAAAATAATAGTGGGAGTAGAGACAGAACGAAACAGACAGAAGAAAAGACACCCAGACAGCTGGCTCTTCCCACTGTACAGTCTGTCACCTTTCCCCAGGCCTACCCTCTGAAGAGGTCCAAGCAACGGAAGTACTACTACGAAGCTGCCTTTCTGGCTATCCTTGAGAAAAACAGACAGATGGCCAAGGAGAGGGGCCTAATAAGCCCCAATGATTTTGCCCAGCTGCAAAAATACATGGAATGTGAGTCTTCCTGTCAGGCCTTCAGTTCTGGAGACCCTGCCCCAGAGAATCCCTCCTACCCCTCATTACACCTCCTGCCCTCCAGCTTCCTCAATGGCTTTGAGCAGTGTGCTGCTTAGATGTGCCCATGACTGGGAACGGGAGGAGCGGGAGATGGGGAGATGCACAAGGTCTCGGCTCTCTACCCATCTTCACTGTACCTGGACTGCTTGCTCCATTTCTCAGAGAAGAGGAGTAAAGAGTGGTACTGTTTTGGAGGATCTGAAATATTTTTTCCTCTGTATTTCTTTGTTTCTTCTTGGAATTTCTTCATGTTATTTGACTCTTTTTTCCTGCTGGATTTCTCTGGCAGGAGAACTCAGCTGGACTAATAATGCTGTTCTCTTACTCTCTCCACACCCTAGACTCCACCAAAAAGGTCAGTGATGTCCTAAAGCTCTTCGAGGATGGTGAGATGGCTAAATATGTCCAAGGAGATGTGAGTGGCAGCGGGGAAATCCTCTCCTTGATCAACTCTTCCCATCTTTGTTTTTGATCCCCAATTTCCAGGAATTATTCTGGACCTGTCCCTCGCTATCCCCTCTAGAGATACCCTAGTGTCCATTGTCACTCCGACTATTGCTTTAGGACAAAACAGGAGATTCTATTAACTCAGGACTTAATCAAAGAAACCATACTCCTGCCCCAGATGCTTCTCAGCTCTGCACTTATTATCCCTGTCCCCACTACTCCCAATTCTTCAGCCCCAGCTCCGACCTTGCAGACTCCCTGGGATAATGCTCACTCTCATTATAGGCCATTGGGTACGAGGGATTCCAGCAATTCCTGAAAATCTATCTGGAAGTGGATAATGTTCCCAGACACCTAAGCCTGGCACTGTTTCAATCCTTTAAGACTGATCACTGCTTAAATGAGAATGAGGCAAATGTGACAAAAGGTATGGTCAAGCAGGTAGGACTGGGCTGAGCCTCTGGAAGAAAAATCAAACTTACGGATTTGGGGATGAGAATTGACTTGAGTCACATGTTGTGCAGGTTGGGGGAAATTGGTGGAGAATAGTCAGGCTGGTCTAGGAGCTAAGGGGAGGAAAGGTAAAGGGGAGAGGTAAGCTGAGGGCAGTGGCTCACACCTGTAGTCCTAGCACTTTGGGAGGCTGAGGTGGGAGGATTGCTTGAGGCCAGGAGTTCAAAGTGCAGTGAGCAGTAATCATGCCACTGCACTCCAGCCTCAGTGACAGAGCGAGACCCTGTCTCTTAAAAAAATTAGTAAATTTTTTTTTTTTTTAAAAGGAAGAGGTGGAACAGACAAAGGATAAAACATGAGCCAAAGTGGAGGGAGCCCTGACTTCTGATCTGCTTTTTTGTAACCAGATGTGGTGTGTCTCAATGATGTTTCCTGCTACTTTTCCCTTCTGGAGGGTGGTCGGCCAGAAGACAAGTTAGAATGTGAGTTGCCCTTCTGGAGTGAGGTGGTGGGGCAGTGAAGGGAGAGAGAGGTGTTTCCCAGCCTCCTTTCCCTTTTTCCTTCAGGATTCCTAAAGGCTGACAGGTCTAGACAAAGGTGGGGCCAGAGAATGAGCCCATTTCCTCTGTTCTTCCAGACTATTTATACCTAATACCCTTCACCATAGTCACCTCAGTACCCATGTTTTGTACATTCCCATGGGGGAGGCAGCCTAGGATGTCCTTGGGATATGGATTGTGTATTGTCTCCCCTGACCATTCACTGAGGGGGATTCCATGCTTGTTTTCCCTTCCTTTTTGTCTCTTTCTTAGTCCCATCCCAGGCTCTAGGCTTCTCATCCAAAAGCTCTCTCCCTGTCTCTTTGTTTCCCTCATATTCTGGTATGAATTCTTTGAGTATCTCTCACAAACTGACCCTGGCCCCCCTAAAACACCCCACAGTCACCTTCAAGCTGTACGACACGGACAGAAATGGGATCCTGGACAGCTCAGTGAGTTGGGGACCCTGTATGCTGGGCAAGGGAATATGTGTTCATTTGTCTGCACCCTCCTGCCCCTACTCTTCCAGGGTCTTAAGAAACAGAAGAGGATGGGGGGAGAGGTTGAGTCCTGTAGGACTAAATTTGAAAGTAAATCCCAAGCTCTTGACCCTTCAAAGAGAATGCTGGAGACATGAATTGGGTCTCCCTTACAAGCATACAAACACATTTATTTACTTGGCAGACGTACCTGAGAATGAGAGGTGTGAATCTGGGGTAGAACCCCGGAACACTGATTTCTGGAAAAGAATTTGGATGGTGGTAGTAAGGGGGATATGACTGTGACTCTTGCCTTTTTTGCTCCAGGAAGTGGACAAAATTATCCTACAAATGATGCGAGTGGCTGAATACCTGGATTGGGATGTGTCTGAGCTGAGGCCGGTAAGGCAGCTCTTCCTTCTTGTCCCTTCTTGTATCTTCTTCCCTGATGAGTCCTGCATCTGCCTTACCTCATCTCTGACAGGCAACCTGGTTCCCTTGGCTAAGATGACTGGGCTGGGTATCCTAAGAGGCAGTGGAGAGGTGTTGGGTCTGAAGACCCACTCACACTGAAAGTCCCTTTCCACTCTGTGCTCAGATCCTTCAGGAGATGATGAAAGAGATTGACTATGATGGTAGTGGCTCTGTCTCTCAAGCTGAGTGGGTCCGGGCTGGGGCCACCACTGTGCCACTGCTAGTGCTGCTGGGTCTGGAGATGGTGAGTGGAGAGACTTTGGAGGATGAGTAAGACAGCCTTGGGTTATGCTTGCCAGGATTGGTCCTGTAAGGTCTTTGACACTCCCTAGCATCTACTGTGCCTTCCTAGACTCTGAAGGATGATGGACAGCACATGTGGAGGCCTAAGAGGTTCCCCAGGCCAGTTTACTGCAATCTGTGCGAGTCAAGCATTGGTCTTGGCAAACAGGGGCTGAGCTGTAACCGTGAGTAATGGGACCTGGGAGGTAGGGGAAGAGGGTCAGCGCAGCTATCTGTGGAAGCTTGGCTGTCTGAACTTAGAAAGACCTAGGTTTGAATCCTGGGCTCTGCCACTGACTAGTTATGTGACCTTGGGAAAGCCACATCACTTCTTTAAGCCTTAGTTTCCTCAACTGAAAATGAGGTAATTGTAAGCATTAAAAAAGTTGGTGCAAGAAAAGTGCTTCAGATGGTGCATGCACATACTATAACATGCAATAAAAAAAAATCTAGTATGATTACTATTGCTGTTAGACCTGAGCCTCCCAAGCATCATCCAGCTCAGTTCCTGCCTGGCATATGGGTGGTGTGGGGCAGGCATGGGGTAGCAGCTGATCTTTTAGGAGGAAGAGTAAGGAAAAGGCATGGATTTTGGAAGCGGGCACTTCACCCCAAACTTTTATTCTGGTACACCCTGAAGCAAGGGATCACCTATCTGATCCTGCCTCACCCCCAGGTAAGAAGGAAATAGGGGGAGGGGCTCAGCTAAGCCTCCCAACTTCTTCCTTCTCCCTCAGTCTGTAAGTACACTGTTCACGACCAGTGTGCCATGAAAGCCCTGCCTTGTGAAGTCAGCACCTATGCCAAGTCTCGGAAGGACATTGGTGTGAGTGACCTCAAGCCCCTGCTCCCAACATCACCTCCATCCTGGCCCTGGCCCTTGGCCCATTGCTGCCCTCAGCTCCTCCCTCCCCTAGGTCCTGCTCAGACCCTCCCAGACAAGGGACTGCCTTTCTCCCCAAGGTCCAATCACATGTGTGGGTGCGAGGAGGCTGTGAGTCCGGGCGCTGCGACCGCTGTCAGAAAAAGATCCGGATCTACCACAGTCTAACCGGGCTGCATTGTGTATGGTGCCACCTAGAGGTCAGTTTGGGAGCCATCCCTCCTGGCTGCGTCTTAGGGCCCCGCAGAGCTGCCCTCTCCAGGGGCCTCCCAGCCACACCTCCCTTACAGCCACAGTTGCCCCAGGGGCTCTTTCCAGCCCAGACTGCCAGGTTGAGAGGAGACAGGGTTCCCTTCGTGATCTCTCTGTGCCCACCTCGTCTTTCAGATCCACGATGACTGCCTGCAAGCGGTGGGCCATGAGTGTGACTGTGGGCTGCTCCGAGATCACATCCTGCCTCCATCTTCCATCTATCCTAGTGTCCTGGTGAGCCCCTCCGCCGCAGTGGGGAAGGGACAGGAGTGCCTCCCCGATTTCCCACACTCACTGAGTGGTATTTAGAATAGAGAGCTCATACTTTTAGGATTCAAGTCAGACCCCTCTATTTAGGGATTCGTGCACAATACAGTTTTCCTTCCCTTTGCTTTCTTCCCCTCCCAGGCCTCTGGACCGGATCGTAAAAATAGCAAAACAAGCCAGAAGACCATGGATGATTTAAATTTGAGCACCTCTGAGGCTCTGCGGGTACAGGGCTAAGAGTCTGGGGCTTCATGATGGGGGCCGATTTTTCACTGGATCCCTCATGCGTGGGAATGAAGTGGGAGTGCCTGGTGGGGGGCGGTTGATGCTCACTCTCCAGAAACTCCACCATGGTGGGGGAGGGAAGGGGAGGGAAACAGGAGGGAGGGGGAAAATATCTTGGTGGAATGCCAGCCCTCTGCCCCTGTCTCCAGGGCCCACCTTAACTCTGACAAAATCCTGCTTTCTTTATCCTTACTTTCTTCGCCCAATGCAGATTGACCCTGTTCCTAACACTCACCCACTTCTTGTCTTTGTCAATCCTAAGAGTGGCGGGAAGCAGGGGCAGAGGTGAGGAGAGATATATTGGACCTTCTAAGATGAGAGGGAGGGCCTGCCTGCAGCACTTGGAAGGTGGAAGGGGATGTGTGTGTCTGGAGGGGCATACCTTGAGGAACACATCAAGAGGGTGAGGTTCAAAAGATCACCCCCTACCCCCGCGCCTGCCATGAGCTTTTCTTTTTCCCACACACAGGGTGCTCTGGAAGTTCCAGTATATATTAAACCCTCGACAGGTGTTCAACCTCCTGAAGGATGGTCCTGAGATAGGGTGAGCACAGGTTAGGGGCTGTATCACAGTGTTTTCGTTGGTCTGTGTATCTGTATATGTTAGGAGAGTGAAGGAAAGAGCGCAGTTGGGAGAAGAGGGCTAGAGATCCCCAAGAGGCCAGAATTCGGAATGTTTCCTTCCCTAGGATCACTGGGTATCCCATCCTCCGAGCTCTCTGGCCCATCTCTGTACTGCTCTCCAAGAATGAAGATACCAATTTTTCCCTAACCACTGAGGAGTGGCTATAACTTTCCCCATTGTTCTTTTCTCTGACCTTCATAGAAACTCAAGTCTTTTGACAAAAAGGAGGAGGGTCCTAAGGAATGAGAGACAAGAAGCAATGTGCCTGCCCAGGAGTTGGGTAACTTCAGTCCTGTTATCCTTCTTCATCTTCTCTCTCCCCTTTGTCTCAGGCTCCGATTGTTCAAGGATGTTCCTGATGGCCGGATTTTGGTGTGTGGTGGAGATGGCACAGTAGGCTGGATTCTAGAGACCATTGGTCAGTGCAGGGAGGGGCTCTAGGAAGAGATTGGAGTCGTAGTCTTGCACAGCTAACTCACTCCATCCTTCTCTTCACCTGCCTCCGCAGACAAAGCTAACTTGCCGGTTTTGCCTCCTGTTGCTGTGTTGCCCCTGGGTACTGGAAATGATCTGGCTCGATGCCTAAGATGGGGAGGAGGTAAGTGGTTAGAAATTGTTTTGCTGTAGGATGTGGGGAGTTGTGTAGGATGGGAAAGGCACTTAGAGAAGCAACTAGGCATCTGGTATAGAAAGAGGATTGGGGAAGAAGAGGGGCACAGACAGGTGGTTACAAAAGTGGAATGTCCAAAAAGAAGACAGCTTTGGAAGAAGCAGGGACCACAATCTGAACCTAGAAGGGTCAAGAGTGATAGTCCCCTTTCCTGTAAATATTTTTATGTTTCTCCCAACTAACTCTTATGGCTCAGAGAATCAAGGAATATGGGGGTGGGGAACAATGTGAGAATAAGGAAGGTTGTATCAGCTAAGCCAGATGCTGACTGATGGAGCTAGCAGGGAGCTTGGTCATGTCTCATTCACTCATTCAAACAATTAACCAGGTAGTCATTAATTAATTCACTATGACTTTTTTCCGAGTATTGCAATAGTCTCCTAACTGCTCTCCCGTTTCTAATCTCTTGTGCCTTTCAAACAGAAAGAGTTTGAGGGATAGCATTGGTAGATAAAGAGGTCAGTGTAGGGCAGATTGTGTTTGAGGAATCTTGGAGTTGAGGTTATTGGGTTCAGAGTCCAGCTCTAAGATCTTGCTGGAGATCTTATGGAATAGAGATCTGCTAAGGGCAGCGGAAGGCATTCTAGATGGAGGAAGTAGTGTAAGGCCAGAGGAGCCACCAAACAACATGGTGGTGCATTGGGGGAACTATAAGTCATTCATCATGATTGGGACATAGGGTGCAAGGTGGAAAACGTGGAGAGGGAAGACTAGTTGAGCAGAGTCCAGACTATAGAGGGTTATGAATACTGTGCCGGGGAGTTTTTAATTTTATCCTGCCAGAGATTGCAAGCTGATAGCCCACAGTAATTGTTTTGTGTTGTTTTGTATTGGTTGCCTTGCAGTGTTTTCGATTTCTTTGTACTTGATTATTTCTAAGTGGGACATATATTCTTCAGTTTGTCACAATCCCGTTGACTCCCTGCTAGTCCCTTAATCACTTTACCTTTCTTTTTTCCTTTTTTTTTCCTTGAGATGGAGTCTCGCTCTGTTGCCCAGGCTGGAGTGCAGTGGTGCCACCTCAGCTCACTGCAACCTCTGCCTCCCAGGTTCAAGTGATTCTCCTGTCTCAGCCTCCCGAGTAGCTGGGATTACAGGTGTACACCATCATGCCCAGCTAATTTTTGTATTTTTAGTAGAGACAAGGTTTCACCGTGTTGGCCAGGCTGGTCTCAAACTCCTGACCTCAAGTGATCCGCCCACCTAGGCCTCCCGAAGTGTTGGCGTTACAGGCATGAGCCACCACGCCCAACCCACTTTACCATTCATGCCACTCAGGTATTTGAGTGTGCAATCCTTGCACTATGGGCGAACTCTTTTTTTTCTTTTCTTTTTTTTTTTAACCCAATCAAACAAGCAGCAGTCAGAGGGAACTCGATGTCAAGTAAAAGATGTAACTAAAAGAAAAATTAGGAAGAAATATCTCTGAGTGCTTATTTTAATTTAAGTTTTATATGTAGACATATAACCAATTCTTTGACCAATTTTCAGATCCTCAACATCTGACTTTTTCATTTATAATATTAGACATTTTGAAATTACATATTTTATGTCTTCCCTGTATTCTGCAAATAAGAATCAAGTTAGCATAACCAAGCAAACAAGTTAGCAGAAAACATTGCAGTTTTCTGGTAACTCAACTTGAATCAGGACAATAAGGACATAAATATAGCACTAATGAAAATGTATGTTGGGCTGGGCACGGTGGTTCCTTCCTGTAATCCCAACACTTTGGGAGGCTGAGATCAGAAGATCACTTTAAGCCAGGAGCTGGAGACCAGCCTGGACAACAAAGTGAAACCAAGTCTCTACAAAATATTTTTTAAAAAATTAACTGGGCATGGTGGCACATGCCTGTAGTCCCAACAACTCAGGAGGTAGAGACTGGAGGATTCCTTGAGCCCAGGAGTTTCAGGCTGCAATGAGCTATGATTGTGCCACTGCACTCAATCCTGAGTGACACAGTGAGAACCCGTCTCTAAAAATAAGCAAACACACAAATAAATAGCCAGGCATGGTGGTGCATGCCTATAGTCCCAGCTGAGGTTGAGGCGGGAGGATTGCTTCAGCTGAAAAGATCAAGGCTGTAGTGAGCCATGATTGCACCACTGCACTCCAGCCTGGGCAGCAGTGTGAGACTTTAAATTTAAAAATAAAAAGGAAAACATGTTGACACTGAAAAAATCATGAGGTTTGAAGAGAGGGGATTGAAAACAGTATCACTATGGGAGCTCTGTGGAAGATGGATTGTAGGAAGGAGACAGAATAGGAAATTACCTGTTTTGCAGTAGTCCAGACAAGAGATGATGAACACAGAAGCCAAAGCAGCAGCAGTGGAGTTATTGAGGTAGAAGCCACAGCTCTGGATAACTGACAGGTTGTGGAGGAGGAGGTAGAGACAAGTCTAGGACATTTCCTAGGTTTGTGGACTCAGCAGATGGGGGTGGCATTTATTTATTCATTTATTCATTTATTTATTTATTTATTTTGAGACAGAGTCTTGCTCTCTTGCCTAGACTGGAGTGCAGTGGCACAATCTCAGCTCACTGCAACCTCCACCTCCCAGGTTCCGACGATTCTCCTGCCTCAGCCTCCTGAGTAGTTGGGATTACAGGCGTCCACCACCACATCCAGCTAATTTTTGTATTTTAAGTGGAGATGAGATTTCACCATGCTGGCCAGGCTGGTCTCAAACTTCTGACCTCAGGTGATCCACCTGCCTCTGGCTCTCAAAGTGCGGGGATTATATGCATAAGCCACCACACCCAGCCTCGGGGTGGATTTATTAAGATAGGGAATACAGGAGAAAGATCAGTTTAAGGAAGAAAAATTCAGTTTGGGGCAGGTGGAGATGTTATGGTGGGTGGTTAGAAATACGTATCAGGAATTTAGGAGAGAAGTCAAATATTTTAGGAGATACATGTTTAAGAGTCCTCTGCGCCTAGGTGGTAATTGACATTCTGAGAGTAGCTGCGATTACCCAGGCAAAGAAGTAAGAGAAGGTGAACAAGGACAGCAAGATCCTAGTAAACATCCTATTTAACAGTTGAGCAGAGGAAGAGGAGTTATTAAAGGAGTCTGCATTAGTGTCCCATTGCTGCTGTCACCAATTACCACAAACAGTGGCTTAAAGCAACACAAATTTATTATCTTACAGTTCTGGATGAGAGAAGTCCAAAATGGGTCTCACTAGGCTAAAATCAAGGTGTTAGCAGAGCTGAGTTCTTTTCTAGAGGCTCTAGAGCTATCTGCATTCCTCGGCTCAAGGTCCCCCTTCCAACCAGTGAGTGGTCTTATCACTCCAACCCCTGCTTCCATGGTCACATCTCCTTTTACAACTCTTTTCTCCTGCCTTCCTCTTTCACTTATAAGGACCCCTGTGATTATGCTGGTACCACCCAGATAATCCAGTATGATCTCCCATCTGAAAATCCTCATTTTTTTGTTTGTTTGTTTGTTTGTTTGTTTTTAGACAGAGTCTACCTCTGTTGCCCAGGCTGGAGTGCAGTGGCACAATCTTGGCTCATTGCAACCTTGGCCTCCCTGGTTCAAACGATTCTCATGTCTCAGCCTCCCAGGTAGCTGGGATTACAAGCCTGTGCCAACACGCCTGCTAATTTTTGTATTTTTAGTAGAGACAGGTTTTACTGTGTTGCCCATGCTGGTCTCGAACTCCTGACCTCAAGTGAACCGCCTGCCTTAGCCTCCCACAGCCTCCCAAAGTGCTGGGATTACAGGTGTGAGCCACTGCGCCTGGCCTATGGAGACATTTTTAAAACCTTTTTTTCCCCTGACTACAATTATAATACACACTGGTGGTAAAAAAAATAGCTCAAACATTTCATATATATGTGCCAAGAAAGTGAAAGCTCCCTATAATCTATGCCCTACAGTTTTGGGGGCTGTTCCTCCATGTTTTACTTCCTAGACACAAACTAACATATATTTAAACAATGAGATCATTTTATAGATGTTTTTCTTCTTTTTCTAACTTAACAGTTCATATTGGTTATCATTATATTTCTATACAGTCAGGTTTGCTTCATCCATTTTAGGACTGAATAGTGTTCCATTGTGTGAATGTGTAATCATTTATAAACAGTTCCCTATTGGTGGACATTAGGGTAGCATTCAGTTTTTTAATCTTACAAACCATGGTGCAGTGAACACTCATACATCTATCTCTGCACACAGATATGAACATTTCTATAGGAGAGATTTCTAGAAGTAGAACTGCTGACTCGGAGAATATGAACATTTTTATTTTATTTTATTTATTTTTTTGAGACAGAGTTCCACTCTTGTTGCCCAGGCTGGAGTGCAATAGCACAATCTTGGCTCACTGCAACCTCTACCTCCCGGTTCAAGTGATTCTTGTGCCTCAGCCTCCCCAGTAGCTGGGACTAAAGGCATGCGCCACCATACCTGGCTAATTTTTTGTATTTTCTTTTTTTTTTTTTTTTTTTTTTTTTTGAGACGGAGTCTCGCTCTGTAGCCCAGGCTGGAGTGCAGTGGCTGGATCTCAGCTCACTGCAAGCTCCGCCTCCCGGGTTCATGCCATTCTCCTGCCTCAGCCTCCCGAGTAGCTGGGACTACAGGCGCCGCCACCACGCCCGGCTAGATTTTTGTATTTTTTAGTAGAGACGGGGTTTCACCGTGTTAGCCAGGATGGTCTCGATCTCTTGACCTCGTGATCCGCCCGTCTCGGCCTCCCAAAGTGCTGGGATTACAGGCTTGAGCCACCGCGCCCGGCCAATTTTTTGTATTTTCAGTAGAGATGAGGTTTCACCATGTTGGTCAGGCTGATCTCAAACTTTGACCTCAGGTGATCCTCCTGCTTCGGCCTCCCAAAGTCCTGAGATTACAAGTGTGAGCCACCACACCCAGCCAAAAATAAATAAATAAATATATATATATATATATATATTTTTTTTTTTTTTTTTTTTTTGAGGCAGAGTCTCGCTCTGTTGCCCAGGCTGGAGTGCAGTGGTGCAATCTCGGCTCACTGCAAGCTCCGCCTCCCGGGTTCACACCATTCTCCTGCCTCAGCCTCCCGAGTAACTGGGACTACAGGCGCCAGCCGCCATGCCTGGCTAATTTTTTTGTATTTTTAGTAGAGATGACGTTTCACTATCTTGGCCAGGCTGGTCTTGAAATCCTGACCTCATGATTCACCCGCCTCGGCCTCCCAAAGTGCTGGGATTACAGGCGTGAGCCACCGCGTCCGGCCTGAAAATAACTATTAATAGTAAGATGTTCATGCCAGACGTGGTGGCTCATGCCTGTAATCCCAGCACTTTGGGAGGCCAAAGTGGGTGGATCATGAGGTCAGGACTTCAAGACCAGCCTGGCCAAGATGGTGAAACGTCATCTCTACTAAAAATACAAAAATTAGCTGGGTGTGGTGGCAGGCACCTGTAATCCCAGCTACTCAGGAGGCTGAGGCAGGAGAAACACGGAGGTTGCAATGAGCTGAGATCATACCGTTGCACTCCAGCCTGGGTGACAAACCTAGACTCCATCTTGGGAAAAAAACAAAACAACGGTATTTTCTTTTTAAAAAACTATTCAAATAGCCATACATGGTGGCTCACACCTGTAATCCCAGCACTTTGGGAGGCCAAGGCTGGAGGATCACTTGAGCCCAGGAGTTTCAGACCATCCTGGGCTCCATAGTGAGACCTCATCTTTATGAAAAATAGGCCGGGCGCGGTGGCTTAAGCCTGTAATCCCAGCACTTTGGGAGGCCGAGACGGGCGGATCACGAGGTCAGGAGATCGAGACCATCCTGGCTAACACAGTGAAACCCCGTCTCTACTAAAAATACAAGAAAAAATTAGCCGGGCGTGGTGGCAGGCGCCTGTAGTCCCAGCTACTCGGGAGGCTGAGGCAGGAGAATGGCGTAAACCCGGGAGGCGGAGCTTGCAGTGAGCCGAGATCGCGCCACTGCACTCCAGCCTGGGGCACAGAGCAAGACTCCGTCTCAAAAAAAAAAAAAAAAAAAAAAAAAAAAAAAAAAAATTTATGAAAAATAAAATAATTAGCCAGGCATGGTGGCACAAGCTTGTGGTTCCAGATACTCAGGAGGCTGAGGCAGGAGGATAGTTTGAGCCTGGCAGGTTGAGGCTGCAGTGAGCCAGTGCACTCCAGCTTGGGCAAGAGAGCAAGATCCCGTCTCAGAAAAAAAAAAAAAAAATTACACAAATAGGCTGGGCGAGGTGGCTCACGCCTGTAATCCCAGCACTTTGAGAGGCCGAGGTGGGCGGGTCACGAGGTCAGGAGATGGAGACCATCCTGGCTAACATGGTGAAACCCCGTCTCTACTAAAAATACAAAAAATTAGCCGGGTGTGGTGGCACACGCCTGCAATCCCAGCTACTTGGGAGGCTGAGCAGGAGCATAGCTTGAACCAGAGAGGCGGTGGTTGCAGTGAGCCGAAATCATGCCACTGCACTCCAGCCTGGGCAACAGAGCTGGACTCCATCTCAAAAAAAAAAACTGACAAATAATCAGTATGTTGTCACCATAAAGATTTAAAGACTCCCCACAAAATTCCATGTACCTCCTCAGAGATAAACACTGTTTCCTATTTACACTCATTTTTCTGTTTTTACATGCATGCGCACATGCACACACATACACGTATGCATAAACACACAACTTTTTTTTTTTTTTTTTTGAGACGGAGTCTCACTCTGTCACCCAGGCTGGAGTACAGTGGCGCAATCTCAGCTCACTGCAATGTCTGCCTCCCAGGTTCAAGCGATTCTCCCTGCCTCAGCCTCCTGAGTAGCTGGGATTACAGGCGCCCAACACCATGCCCAGCTAATTTTTGTATTTTTAGTAGAGACAGGGTTTCACCATGTTGGCCAGGCTGATCTCGAACTCCTGACCTTAGGTGATCTGCCCACCTCGGCCTCCCAAAGTGCTGGGATTACAGGCGTGAGCCATTGCACCCAGCAAATATTATGTTTTGATAAAATCCAATAACATTTTGATAAAAATTGCCAAAATGCTTTCCAAAAATGAGTTATCAAGTCATGCCATAGCTAACAGCAAATGAGAATGCTAATTTATTCATAAACTCATTAGCACTTGGTTTTCTGAATCTCCTTATACTTTGCCAACCTGATAGGCAACAAAAGTTAGCTAATTGTTTTAATTATGGTTCTTGAAATTGTTAGTAATACTGAGCACCTTTCCTATGCATATTGGCCATTTGTATTTTTTCTTCTATTATAGACTTGTTTGTATTATTTGCCCATTTTTCCTTTTTTGTTTTTTGTTTTTTTCTTTGTTTTGAGATAGTCTTGCTCTGCTGCCCATGCTGGAGTACAGTGGTGAGATCACAGCTCACCACAACCTCAAACTCCTAGGCTCATGCAATCCTCCCACCTCAGAGTAGCCAGGACTACAGTCACATGCCACCACACCTGGCTAATTTTTTTTTTGAGAGAGTTTCACTCTTGTTGCCAAGGCTGGAGTGCAGTGGCGTGATCTCAGCTCACTGCAACCTCCGCCTCCTGGGTTCAAGCGATTCTCCTGCCTCAGCCTCCCAAGTAGCTGGGATTACAGGTGTCTGCCACCACGCCTTGCTAATTTTTTTGTATTTTTAGTAGAGTTGGGGTTTCACCATGTTGGCTAGGCTGGTCTGAAACTCCTGACCTCGTGATCTGCCTGCCTCGGCCTCCCAAAATGCTGGGATTGCAGGCGTAAGTCATCACGCCCAGCCTACATCTGGCTAATTTTTTTTTTTTTTTTTTTTTTTTTTGAGACGAAGTCTTGTTCTGTCACCTAGGCTGGAGTGCAGTGGCGTGATCTCGGCTCACTGCAACCTCCGCCTCCGGGGTTCAAGTGATTCTCCTGCTTCAGTCTCCCAAGTAGCTGGGATTACAGGTGTCTGCCACCATGCCTTGCTAATTTTTTGTATTTTTAGTAGAGTTGGGGTTTCACCATGTTGGCCAGGCTGGTCTGAAACTCCTGACCTCGTGATCTGCCTGCCTCGGCCTCCCAAAATGCTGGGATTACAGGCGTGAGTCATTGCACCCAGCCTTCACCATGTTGGCCAGGCTGGTCTGAAACTCCTGACCTCGTGATCTGCCTGCCTCGGCCTCCCAAAATGCTGGGATTACAGGCGTGAGTCATTGTGCCCAGCCTACATCTGGTTATTTTTTTTTTTTTTTTTTTTTTGAGACAAAGTCTCGTCTGTCACCCAGGCTGGAGTGCAGTGGCGCGATCTCGGCTCACTGCAAGCTCTGCCTCCTGGGTTCACGCCATTCTCCTGCCTCAACCTCCTGAGTAGCTGGGACTACAGGCACTTGCCATCATACCCGGCTAATTTTTTGTATTTTTAGTAGAGATAAAATTTCATCATGTTAGCCAGGATGGTCTTGATCTCCTCACCTCATGATCCGCCTGCCTCAGCCTCCCAAAGTGCTGGGATTACAGGCGTGAGCCACCAACACCTGGCTAATTTTTATATTTTTTGTAGAGATGAGGTTTTCCCAAGTTGTCCAGGCTGGTCTCAAACTCCTGGCCTCAAGTGATCACCTGCCTCAGCCTCCCAAAGTGCTGGGGCTACAGGAGTGAGCCACTGCGCCTGGCCTTGTTTGTTTTCTGAGATGGGGTCTCACTATGTTGACCAGGCTGGTCTCGAACTCCTGGGTTCGAGCAATCCTCCTGCCATGTAGCTGGGATTATGAGCACTACCATGTCCGTCTAGTTTTAAATTTTAACATAATTATATTTATCTATCTTTTTCTTTTGGGCTTCTAGTGTTGTATCCATTCAAAGATTATAAAAACATTTACTAATGTTTTCTTCTAGTACAAATTCTGGCTGGGCACAGGTAACCTATAATCCCAGCACTTTGGGAGGTTTAGGGTATGGATGGTCACGTCGTGCAGGTAGCGAGCATAGAACCCAGAAGGTAGTTTTTCATTCCGCTCCTCCCTTTCCCCAGCACCATTTATTGAATAATCTATCTTTTCCCCATTTATTTGAAATGACATCACATACTAAATTTCCATATATACTTGAGTCTATTTGGGGGCTCTCTATTCTTTACTATCGAACCTTTTATTCCATTCACTCTGCCTGTATAACACCGTTTACACATGGTTGCTTTATACTGTGGTCTGTCTGAATGGGGAGTGAAAGCATCAGGGGTCGAGTGTGAGAGGATTATCCCTATTTGTCACCCATCTTTTTCAGCATTCCCCTGGCTATTCTCTCCAACCTTCCCGATGACTGTTGGTGCCATCTTTGCATATCCACACACATTGGAAACATTCACCCTCCACACAGTATAGAGGAAAGGTCCTTAGGAGCTGTGACCATGCACTCTGCTCTGTCACTGGCTAGGGCTGGGAGGCTCTGCAGAAACAGGGCAGAAGGCCCCTGGGAATTTGTGGAGCTGGGAGCTGAGAAGAGGCCTCTCTGGGACCCAGAGCTCAGTGCTAACCTATCTTCTCCACTCCTAGGATATGAAGGACAGAATCTGGCAAAGATCCTCAAGGATTTAGAGACGAGTAAAGTGGTACATATGGATCGATGGTCCGTGGAGGTGATACCTCAACAAACTGAAGAAAAGAGTGACCCCGTCCCCTTTCAAATCATCAATAACTACTTCTCCATTGGTGTGGTCAGTGGAATGGGGCTTGGGGAGAAGGAAGAAAGTGGGGGCCAAGCAGTCAGAGGCTGGAGGAGAGCAGAAAGGGAGAGGGGAGGTTAAGTGACCTGTGACACAGGGAAATCGGGAGTGCAGTACAGTGGTGTGAGTTGCAAGAGAAGATCTTGGGACATGCTATGGGGAGCAACATGGGGACTTGGGAGAGAGGGGAGATGGGGAGGGAGATAGCGAGCTCTGTACTGACCTTCATGTCCTGAACTCTCCAGGATGCCTCTATCGCTCATCGATTCCACATCATGCGAGAGAAATATCCTGAGAAGTTCAACAGCAGGTGAGGGAAAAGAGAGGGGGGTGTGGGCATACAGTGTCAGGAGCCAGGTTGTGACCAAGTTTGACTCAGATTGCTTAGAAGAGCAGTGGCACCTCTAGGAGATCCCCCAACCAAAGCTACCCTTGTTCCCCATGGGACTAAAGTTAGGAGGTTGATGCCCTTCCCTGTCACTTACCACCCCCACCAGCACTGTGTAACCTGTCCCTCCCTACTGGGCCTTGTGTTGGGGCTGACACAGAATGAAGAACAAGCTATGGTACTTCGAATTTGCCACATCTGAATCCATCTTCTCAACATGCAAAAAGCTGGAGGAGTCTTTGACAGTTGAGGTGTGTGTAATAAGATTCAACCCTACATCCTTTTCAGCTTCTTAATAGCCAAGTTTCTCCCTCCATGGCACCCTTAGGAACTTCCCATATTCTTGAACCTATACTTCTTTGACCTCCCAGCTCTCCTACTCCAATTCTCCAAGTCCTCAAGATACACTAGTCCCAATTTTCATCCCTTGCATATCTCCAAATCCTGCCTCCCCCAGTTTGTCATCTGGTGGAGGGAGTGATCACATCTATGATTATGCCATGAGGTGAGGATCTGTACCCTCCCTAACTGGGACTGTGCCCCTCCCCTCAGATATGTGGGAAACCGCTGGATCTGAGCAACCTGTCCCTAGAAGGCATCGCAGTGCTAAACATCCCTAGCATGCATGGTGGCTCCAACCTCTGGGGTGATACCAGGAAACCCCACGGGGATATCTATGGGATCAACCAGGCCTTAGGTGCTACAGCTAAAGTCATCACCGACCCTGATATCCTGAAAACCTGTGTACCAGGTGAGAGGAGCAGCCTTCGGAGCTGAGTGGGCAGGACCAAGGGAAAGTGTGACTCCCTATGGGGATACCCTATTTGTGTAAAACTTAACTCCCTACTTCCTCCCCAGACCTAAGTGACAAGAGACTGGAAGTAGTCGGGCTGGAAGGTGCAATTGAGATGGGCCAAATCTATACCAAGCTCAAGAATGCGGGACGTCGGCTGGCCAAGTGCTCTGAGATCACCTTCCAGTAAGGAAGACTCCACCAGGGTCCCTGAGGGAAGATGTGGGGCTGGGGCAGCAGAAGAGTCATGGGAATGGTGGGGAGGAGCTTTACCAGATCTCCCTTAGTGACAGAAGGTCTCAAAGTCAACCTGAGAAGCAGAGTTTTGGTATTCAATTAGTAAGGAAATCACCAACGTTCCTTGGTCTCCCATAGCACCACAAAAACCCTTCCCATGCAAATTGATGGAGAACCCTGGATGCAGACGCCCTGTACAGTGAGTATTGACGATCCCAGCCAAAAACTAAACCCTTGGGATCTATGGATCCCAAATCCCCATTCCACAGCTTCTTTACACCCTTCCAATGCCTGAACTTCCCCTGTACATCATTCATTCTAAACCTTGATTTCTCAGCCCCTGGTTTCCCTATTGTGGCCTCTCTAGGAACCTAGAAACCTACCCCAAACCCCACAGATTTCCCTCCAAATCTCTGAAGTCACAGCCCCAAAGCATCAGGTCCTGCCTCTGAATGTGCTCCCTTCCCTTCCAGATCAAGATCACCCACAAGAACCAGATGCCCATGCTCATGGGCCCACCCCCCCGCTCCACCAATTTCTTTGGCTTCTTGAGCTAAAGGGGACACCCTTGGCCTCCAAGCCAGCCGTGAACCCACCTCCCTATTCCTGGACTCTACTCCCGAGGCTCTGTACATTGCTGCCACACACTCCTGCCAGCTTGGGGGAGTGTTCCTTCACCCTTACAGTATTTATTATCCTGCACCACCTCACTGTTCCCCCTGCGCACACACATACACACACCCCAAAACACATACATTGAAAGTGCCTCATCTGAATAAAATGACTTGTGTTTCCCCTTTGGGATCTGCTAAGTAAGTGGTACACATCCTTCTTTTATACCTTCACTCCTTAAATGACATAGATTCTCCCAAGAAGCGACCGAAAAACCAGCATCAGGCTCTGAGTATTTATTTCGGTTAATAGTAGTCTCCCAGGGAAGACTGGGGGAAATATAGGTGTTTCTGTCAACCCAGGAAAATCACAGCATCATATGAGAGTACTCAGACCTCCTGCCCACTGAGGAGTGGGCTGTTCTCACCAATGGGGCAAGAGCGGAAGATGCGGGGTAGACGCAGCCAGTGACTGCTACTATGTGGCAGCTGGGGAATGGAGAAGGCTTGCTTCATAAGTCTGCGCCTGATATTGGGAGAAGGGATAAACTGGTTAGCAATGGACAAAAGTAGCTTGTCTGTGTGCTTCTCCAAAGAAGGGAACACACCTATATCCCAGTCTGCTTAGCCTTGATCCTAGCTCCCTCCCCTTCTCCTCAACTCCAAGGTTTACCCTCTCTTATTTCTGTGGTAACCTCTGTGCATTCCTCCCTCACTCCATAAGCTTCCCTGCCTGAGGATCATGCCACCCCAGGCCTGGGGGATCTGCCCTTCTTGCAGGTAGAAAACTCAGTTTACCCCAGGCTGGGCATGGTGGCTCACTCCTGTAATCCCAGCACTTTGGGAGGCCGAGGCAGGCAAATCACGAGGTCAGGAGTTTGAGACCAGCCTGGCCAACATGGTGAACCCCTGTCTCTACTAAAAATACAAAAATTAGCCGGGTGTGGTGGCAGGTGCCTGAAATCCCAGCTACTCAGGAGGCTGAAGGAGGAGAATCGCTTGAAACTGGAAGGTGGAGGTTGCAGTGAGCCGAGATTATGCCACTATACTCCAGCCTGGGCAAAAAGAGTGAAACTCCGTCTCAAAAAAAAAAAAAAAAAGAAAAAGAAAACTCAGTTTACCCAAACTGCCCCCACTCTTCATATTATTAACAACAGTCACGAATATCAATTATTGCACTCTTGCTTCAGAGCCAGGTGCTTTACTCATTGTTTCTAATCTTTACAGCAGCTCCACAGGGCAAGTATTAGTTTACCTACTTTTCAGAGGCTTAGACAGGTTAAGCTACTTCCCCAGGTCCCACAAACAAGACTGCAGCCCAAGTCTGGCTAACGTACAAGACTAGGCTCTTTCCTGGACACCATGCTTCCTTAAAGGGAGAGATGGTTTCTTCTCCCTTGAGGAAGAGTGAGTAGTGATAACAAGGGATAAGGGGGTCTGAGCTGTGTGATGAGGCTCTTACCTATATATCAGAGATGCAAGGACCACAGCCATCAACACCAGCAAGATACCCACGAACAGGGGAGCCTGCCCAAGGCCTGCTTCTTGACCTGTGAGAAGAATCCCAGGCACTGCTTCATTCAGTGTCTGCTCCTTGCCAGCTGCCCTCTATCCACTCCCTTCGTCATCTTAGCTCTTGTCCAAGGACCTACCAGGCATGATAAGCTGGGTGCTGACCACTGCCAGGCTGTTGGCATCAGCCAGAGACACATTGAGGCAGTATGTCCCCAGGCCACCCTTCAGTATCTGGTACAGAACCAGCTGGCAGGCTGGGCTGGGTGGCACAGGCTGGCACAGCTGCTGGGCAGGGGGCTGGCACCCTGGCGATGAGATCTCCATGCAGGCTTCCGTGGGCAGCCTGGAAGAGGTGTCACAATATATAAGGGGATCTGGGAAGGGACACTAAATGCCAGAGAGCAGAGAAACAGTCAACCCAAGAGTTATCAGCACACTAGTGGGACACTCACCCCCCTTGGCAGGACACAGTCAGCTCAAATGCATCTCCCTCACTGGATGGCACAACCTGCAGGATCTCAGCACTTTCAATACCCTCTGCAGAGTTGCAAGATTATCAAGTTAGGATTCCTCTACCTGGCCTCCCCAAAAGCCCATAGACAGGAAAGCCCCAGGGCTGCTCCACCAATCTCATCCCTGTGCTTTCAAATGAGGACTCTGGCATTTGGGTATTCTTCCTATGTAGGTGAGTAATTCCTCCCAAGGTGTGCTTCCACTGACCAGCCCTAGGCAGCACACAGCTGCCTCCATCAGCCCCCAAAGTAGGCAGGACTCACGGACGATGTCCAGGGTGACGGAAAAGGAACCATATCGATACAGAACACAGTCCAGGGGGACTTGTCTCTTCTCCAGCCTTAAGGTGGCCGTACCATCCAGCAGGGGGCCCAGGGAACCTGGCAGGAGAGGATTGAGGAGGCAAGATCAAGAGACAGATGACTCATCTGGAGGCAGAGGCCAAGCAGGCATTTTTTCAGGTTGAACCAGAGTTACTGGATTCTAGAGTCACTGGCTTGGAATCAGATAAGACCTGGTAAACTTTATTCTATAGATAAGGAAACTGAAGCCTAGAAGAAGAAAATGACTCCTCCAGAATCACAGTTAGGGGTGGCACTGGAGTTTTAAAAAATTCTCAAATGTTTATCACATCTCACACTATGCCAGGTCCTAGGCTAGACATTCAACATGTGTTAACTCATTCAAGCATCACTATTTCATTCCTCCCTTTTTGCTTTGGGATGGGAATCCAGGGTTGGGAAATGGAAGGATCAGGATCTCGGAATCTGGGAAGGATTTCTGTGCAATTATGCTTGAACAGAAAATGAGCTATAAATATTATGTAAATGATCACAGTCTGTTCCCTGGTCTCGCCAACCATTCTCAGCAGTAGAGAAAGCAACAAGCTCTTCTCTCATGGCCTAGGGGAAGACTTTGGTTTCCTGAACTCCAGATCTATTCCGTGTCATTAATAGAGACTGGAGGGCTTTATAGCCAGGCCAGTGAGAGCTCTGAGGGGACCACAGTGCTAAGCAAAGGATTAGGTAATGTCTGAGTCCTGGGTAAGACTTATAGAGTAGAGTAGGGTACCCCACCTCCATGAACCTCATTCACACTGGTCCTCTTACCTGTAATACTTTCCGTAGACATGATTGAGCTGGTATCTGGACCCTCAGGCTCAGGGGTAGGTAGCTCTCCAGCTGTGGTCTCCACCCACTCTGTAGTTGTTACCTGTGCAGCTGTGGTTCCAGAAGGCACTACAATTGACACCTCTGCAGGTGTCATACCTATAGCCCCTGGAGTTAACATCTCTGCCAGTGTGGTACCCATGACCTCTGAAACTGGCACCTTCTCAGGTGTCGTACCTGTGCTCTCTGCAGTTGGCATCTGCACAGGTGTAGTGCTTATGACTTCAGTGGTTGGCACCTGCACAGATGTGGTTCCAGAGGGCTCTGCAGTTGGCACCTGACCAGGTGTAGTACCCGCGACTTCTGTAGTAGGCACTCGGCCAGCTGTGGTGTCAGGGGCCTCTGCAGTTGGCCTGTGCCCATCTGTGGTGCCTGGAACTGGGGAGGAGCCACAGGAGGTAAGAGGAATGGCAGCCTGCAGGACCACCTGGGCAGTGACTGGGCCAGGCTCCAGATAAGTATGAGTGACCACAAGTGCCCGAGAGATCAGGGTTCCACTACTGTCTCCAAAGTCCCAGGTGTAGGAGAGGTCAGCTTCAGCCAGATAGCCACTGGGGTCATGGAGCTGGAGGGCAAAAGTCAGAGGCTGATTTCTCAGGAAGTGCTTGTTCCCTCCATCCAAGGCCCGCAGCTGGGACACGCTCACGGAGAAAGGCACCTGGTCTGGGATTGGAGCCAGAAAAGGTGAGAACTAGGCCTGAGCCACAACTTCTCCCTTCACAGCCACACTCTCCAACCCCAAGCTGACTGGCTGGCCCTTCACTGGCACTAAGCCTCACATTTCTCTGCCTAGGTCTTCCTGGCCCTTCTACTTTAAGTTTGCACAGCATTTCACCTTTCCCCTTTCCAGTCCATCCAAGCCTCCCTGCCTTCTCTTGCCCTATGACTGGCCTTGCCCCTTCCTAAACCCTTACCAGTAATGGTGAAGGCCGAGCTGGAATGAGCAAGAGGCACATAGCTCCGGGATCCCCGGCGATGGTAGACAGTCACTTCCATGGTGTGTGTGCCCAGCATTGCTCTGCCTGTTCCAATGCTCAGCCCAGACACTGGGCCCCCTAGAACTTGCCAGTATTGGCCTGAAGTTTTTGGAATGAAAGGAAAGGAAGAAGAGATGACTGGTCAAAGGGGACTGAGGGACAGGCTTAGAAACAGGGCACTGGAGATGGGAGGTCAGGAGGTATGATTACTTCTGAGGGTGTTTGGAAGGCTGTGATATTGGGGGACAGGGAAGGGGTCCTAATGAGGCATTCCATGGGGTAGGACTATAATTGAGGAAAAGCTGCCAGAAAGAATTATGATAGAGTTCAAGGGGGCTAGGTGCTATGGAAGAGAAAAGATGTAAGAGGAAAATGAAGATAAGAGAAAATCACAGAAGTTAAGGTGGAAGGGGCGGGCAAAAGAAAGGTGATCAGGTACAAAGAAGTAAACACAAGTGTAGATGACAGGCTGAGAAGGGAGTCCCTCACCCCAGGTCTTCCAGACATAAACAAAGCTTCTCTTCTGAGACCAAGGACCAGATGGGCAAGGTCCACCATCAGGGAAGATGCAGGCATCATCAGTTTCCTGGGGATACACTGGCTGTCCTCCCCACACCTGGCTCCCTGAAAGGTAAATACAGAGTCACTCTCAAACCCTGGCATTCTTTTTTATATACCAAAACCCCTAAAATTGTTCCCAGGGTATCAGAGAGGGGCTCTGGGAATATTCCCTAGCTAGAAAGTACATTCTCCATGGTATAACCATTTGAGGTGGCAGTTGGGGGCTGAGGGTGTGGAAACTACATTTTTCTTTTGGAGACAGGGTCTTCCTCTGATGCCCAGGCTGGAGTGCAGTGGTGTGATCACAGCTAACTGCAGTGTCAACCTCCCAGAGTCAAGCAATCCTCCTGAGTAGCTGGGACTACGGGTATGCACCACCATACCCAGCTAATTTTATTTTGTTGTAGAGACATGGTCTTGCTATGTTGCCAGGGCTGGTCTTGAACTCCTGGGCTTAAGCAATCCTCCCGCCTCAGCCTCCCAAAGTGCTGGGTTTATAGGCATGCACCACTGTGCCTGGCCGGAAGCTATAATTTAATTGGCCAGGTGTGGTGTCTCATGGCTGTAAACCCAGCACTTTGGGAAGCTGAGGTGGAAGGATTGCTTGAGGCAAGGAATTCAAGACCAGCCTGATCAACATAGCGAGACCCTGTCTCTACAAAATACATTTTTTAAAAAGTAGCCAGGTGTGGTGGTATGCACCTGTAGTTCCAGCTACGCCAGGGGCTGAGGAAGGAAGATCACTTGAGCCCAGGAGGTTGAGGCTGCAATTAGCTATGATTGCACCACTGTACGCCAGCCTGGGAGAGAGAGAAGGACCCTGATTCTAAAATAAATAAATAAAATAAGAAGAAAGAAAGAAAACAAAAAGAAGATATATGTGTATGTGTATATATGTATATACATAGCCACATATCAAAATATTTAGAGTGATTTGCTCTAGCTAGTGGAATAAAAATAATAGCACTAGGGGCCAGGCGCAGTGGCTCATACCTGTAATCGTAGCACTTTGGGAGGCTGAAGCGGTTAAATCACCTGAGGTCAGGAGTTCGAGACCAGCCTGGCCAACGCGGTAAAACCCTGTCTCTACTAAAAATACAAAAATTAGCCAGGCGTGCTGGTGGGAGCCTGTAATCCCAGCTACCCAGGAGGCTGAGGCAGGAGAATCGGTGGAACCTGGGAGGTGAAGGCTGCAGTGAGTCAAGACTGCACCACTGCACTCCAACCTGGGCGACAGAGCGAGACTCCGTCTCAAAATAAATAAATAAATAAATAAATAAATAAATACATAAATAAATAACAGCACTAGATAACATTTATTTAGCCTTTACTGTAGGCTGCAGCAGACACTACATTAAATACTTTACACATATTATCACATTCTAATCCTTACAACAATCCTTTTTTCTTCGGAAATGGAAACACAATGAGGTGGGCAGATCACTTGAGTTCAGGAGTTTGAGACCAGCCTGGGTAACATGGTGAAACCCCGTCTATACTTAAAATATAAAAGAATTAGCCAGGCATGGTGGCATGCGCCTGTACCAGCTACTCAGGAGGCTACCCCCAGCTACTCAGGAGACTAAGGAGGGAGGATCACTTGAACCCAGTAGGCGGAGGTTGCAGTGAGCTGAGATCCTGCCACTGCACTCTAGCCTGAGCGACACAGCCAGACTCTGTCTCAAAGAACAAAAAAAAAAAAAAAGGGAAACACAAAACAAGTAACTTGCCCAAGGTCACATATCAAGGACAAGTTTAAATATAGGTCTGTTCAACTTCTAGGTCCGCTGAATTCTGCTGTCCTCCACTTTAGGGACTGTAATTTTCTTTTCTTTTTGCTTTTTGAGACAGGGTCTCACTCTGTCACCCAGGCTGAAGTGCAGTGGCATGATCATGCAGTTTTGACCTCCCAGGCTCATGATCCTCCCACCTGAGACTCCTGAGTAGCAGGGACTACAGCTGTAATTTTCTTTTCTTTTTGTTTTCTCTGTTTTTTTTTTGTTTTTGTTTTTTTTTTCTTTTTGAGACGGAGTCTGGCTCTGTCGCCGGGGCTGGAGTGCAGTGGCTGGATCTCAGCTCACTGCAAGCTCCGCCTCCCGGGTTTACGCCATTCTCCTGCCTCAGCCTCCCCAGTAGCTGGGACTACAGGTGCCCGCCACCTCGCCCGGCTAGTTTTTTGTATTTTTTTAGTAGAGACGGGGTTTCACCGTGTTAGCCAGGATGGTCTCGATCTCCTGACCTCGTGATCCGCCCATCTCGGCCTCCCAAAGTGCTGGGATTACAGGCTTGAGCCACCGCGCCCGGCCGCTTTCTCTGTTTTCGTTTTTGTTTTTGTTTTTTTGAGATGGAGTCTTGCTCTGTCGCCCAGGCTGGAGTGCAGCGGCGCGACCTCGGCTTACTGCAAGCTCCGCCTCCTGGGTTCACACCATTCTCCTGCCTCAGCCTCCCCAATAGCTGGGACTACAGGCGCCTGCCACCATGCCTGGCTAGTTTTTTTTGGATTTTTAGCAGAGATGGGGTTTCACCGTGTTAGCCAGGATGGTCTCGATCTCCTGACCTCGTGATCTGCCTGCCTTGGCCTCCCGAAGTGCTAGGATTACAGGTGTGAACCACTGCGCCCAGCCTTCTCTGTGTTTTAAAATTTTAACTACAATGAGTATGTATTACATATATAACTTGTTTTAAAAAGTAGAGGAGGAGGCTGGGCGTGGTGGCTCACACCTGTAATCCCAGCACTTTGGGAGGCCAAGGTGGGCGGATCACAAGGTCAGGAGATCAAGACCATCGTGGCTAACACAGTGAAACCCCGTCTCTACTAAAAATACAAAAAAAAGTAGACATGGTGGTGGGTGCCTGTAGTCCCAGCTACTCGGGAGGCTGAGGCAGGAGGATGGCGTGAACCTGGGAGGTGGAGCTTGCAGTGAGCCAAGATCGCACCACTGCACTCCAATCTGGGTGACAGAGCGAGACTCCGTCTCGAAAACAAAAACAAAAACAAAAAAGTAGAGGAGGAAGGGGCATTCCCTGAGCTCACTGGGCATACCAGGGAACCTGAGCCCTAGGAATAAGGACCTAGAATAGAGAAGTACTCACCATTGATGATGGTATTGTTGACCCAGATAACCTGCCCATCTGGCAATACCTTTTGGCTTCCAGGGAAGTTCAAGGCAATAGAGAAGGAGGCATTTGCACCAATCAGTGTAGGTCCATCATTACTGACCTTGAGAGACACTTGACCACCTGGGAAGGAAAGCTACATTAGCTGGGACTCCTGGGCTTCCCCTCCCTGTATATGTTTCCTCTCCCTTTCTTCCCAAGCTACAATCAGCGCAGGTCATCTTGCTTTTTTCCTCATCCCATTCCTACCATGCCCTCCCCTGGAACTTCAAAGTTCCTACCTCTCCAGCAGTCAAGTCTCTGGGCTTCTGTCCACTCTGGATACAGCTGCCTGTTCCAGGCTTTGGTTCTGAGTTGCCTTGAGACACCAAGCCAGTCCTGGTTTCTGGGTCCTAAAAGGAATGTGCCATGAAGGGCCCTAGGATCCTTTCAGTCCCTTTTCAGGGATAATACTCTATTCATGTCACCCAATTCATTCTCACATTCGAAGTGCTTTTTTTTGCGGGGGGGGGATGGAGTTTCACTCTTATTGCCCAGGCTGGAGTGCAATGGCACGATCTCAGCTCATTGCAACCTCTGCCTCCCAGGTTCAAGCAATTCTCCTGCCTCAGCCTCCTGAGTAGTTGGGATTACAGGCATGTGCCACCACGCCCGGCCAATTTTGTATTTTTAGTAGAGATGGGGTTTCTCCATGTTGGTCAGGCTGGTCTCGAACTCCCGACCTTAGGTGATCTGCCTGCCTCGGCCTCCCAAAGTGCTGGGATTACAGGCATGAGCCACTGTGCCTGGCCGAAGTGCATTTTTAAAACTCATTTATTCGGCTGGGCGTGGTGGTTCATGCCTGTAATCCCAGCACTTTGGGAGGCTGAGGCAGGCAGATCACAAGGTCAAGAGATCAAGACCATCCTGACCAAAATGGTAAAACTCTGTTTCTACTAAAAATATAAAAATTAGCTGGGTGTGGTGGTGTGCGCCTGTAGTTCCAGCTACTCGGGAGGCTAAGGCAGGAGAATCGCTTGAATCCGGGAGGCGGAGGTTGCAGTGAGCCGAGATTGCCCCAGTGTACTCCAGCCTGGCAATAGAGTAAGACTCCACCTCAAAAACAAAAAACAAAAAACACCCTTATTTACTTATTATTATTATTATTATTATTATTATTATTATTATTGTTATTATTTGAGATGAAGTCTTGCTCTACCCCTAGGCTGGAATACAGTGGCGTGATCTTGGCTCATTACAGCCTCTGCTTTCTGGGTTCAAGCAATTCTCGTTCCTCAGCCTCCCAAGTAGCTGGGACTGCAGGCGCCCATCACCACACCCGGCTAATTTTTGTATTTTTAGTTTTGCCATGTTTCATGGTTTTGCCATTTTGGCCAGGCTTGTCTCAAACTCCTGACCTCAAGTGATCCGTCTGCTTTGGCCTCCCAAAGTGCTGGGATTATAGGTGTGAGCCACTGTGCCTGACCTGTTTTGTTTTAAATCAAGATATAATTCACATGCCATAAAATTTATTTTTAGCCAGGCACTGTGACTCACGCCTATAATCCCAGCACTTTGAGAGGCCAAGGCAGGTGGATCACAAGGTCAGGAGTTCAAGACCAGCCTGGCCAAGTGAAACCCTGTCTCTACTAAAAATACAAAAATTAGATGGGCATGGTGGCAGGTGCCTGTAGTTCCAGCTACTAAGGAGGCTGAGGCAGGAGAATTGCTTGAACCCGGGAGGCAGAGGTGGCAGTGAGCCAAGATCTCGCCACTGCACTCCAGCCTGGGCGACAGAGCAAGATTCCGTGTCAAAAAAAAAAATTTACTTTTGAACATGATCAAATTTGTGTTTTAGAAAGATCATGATGGCAAGCAGTGAGGAGGATGGATTAGAGGCTGGCAGAGATTGGGCATGGGGACAGGGTAGACAAAATTATCGTAACTGACCAAGAGAGGTCTGTGAAGAAAAGGATATGCTGGACCTCCATCTGCCCTACCCAGGTCCAACAACTATCAACACCTTGCCGCATTTGCTTTGTTTATCCTTACTAGTTGTTGTTTTTGTTTTGGCTAAAGTATGTAAAAGCAAATCCCAAACATTGTATTATTTTAACCCTACAAATTTAAAAAATATGAGTATTTTCTTGCATAAGTACAATGCCATTTCATGCTAGACAAAATTATCAAACTCAGTCCATATAAAATTTCATGAATATCTAGAAAAATGTCTTATGATTTTTAAAATCAGGATCCAAAATATAAGCACAATCTTTTTTTAAGAGCCTTGGGTGGGTGGGTGTGAACACACTCTTTCCGGGATACATTAAGGAATGTAGTAAAAGAAAAAGACTTGAAACTGCAGCACAGCGAGGAAAGTCAGATCAAGAACTTCCTAGAAATCTGTGAGACTAAGCATCTAGGGAGAAAGCGGGGCTGGGATATAATGCATATATTTCAGCACAACAGAAACTACTTTCACCCCATTTTCCCCTTTCCTGCAGAAGCCTCTCTCCCCTCCCCTCCAATCTGTATAGCAAAAACTACCCTCACCCCATTTTTCCCTTTCCTGCAGAAACTTCCTTCCCTTTCCCCTTTTCTTTCCCCTTTCCTTTTCCTTTTCCTTTCCTTTTGATACAGGGTTTTGCTCTCTCACCCTGAGTGCAGTGGCACATTTATCACTCACTGCACCCTCAAACTCCTGGGCTGAAGCCATCTTCCTGATTAGCCTCCCAAGTAGCTAGGACCACAGGTGCTCACCACCAGGCCCAGATAATATATATTTTTTTCTTTTTGAGACAGAGTTTCGCTCTTGTCGCCCAGGCTGGAAGGCTGGAGTGCAATGGCGCGATCTCGGTTTACTACAACCTCCGCCTCCTGGGTTCAAGCGATTCTCCTGCCTCAGCCTCCTGAGTGGCTGGGATTACAGGCATGCGCCACCACGCCCAGCTAATTTTGTATTTTTAGTAGAGACTGGGTTTCTCTATGTTGATCGGGCTGGTCTCAAACTCCCGACTTCAGGTGATCCACCTGCCTTGGCCTTCCAAAGTGCTAGGATTACAGGTATGAGCCACCATGCCCGGCCTAGGCCTGGCTAATTTTTTTACTTTTTGTAGAGACAGGGTCTCACTATGTTGCTCAGGCTGGTCTTGAACTCCTGAGCTCAAGCAATCCTATGGCCACGGCCTCCCAAAGTGCTAGGATTACAGGTGTGAGCCTCCTCATCTCCTTTCTTTTTTATTTTTTTGAGACAGAGTCTTGCTCTTTTGCCCAGGCTGGAATGCAGTGGTGTGATCTCAGCTCACTTCAACCTCTGCCTCCCAGGTTCAAGTGATTCTCATGCCTCAGCTCCCAAGTAGCTGGGATTATAGGGACGCACCACCATGCCCACCTAATTTTTGTATTTTTAGTAGAGATGGGGTTTCGCCATATTGGCCAGGCTGGTCTGACCTCAAGTGATCCACCCACCTCAGCCTCCCAAAGTGCTAGGATTACAGGCATGAGTTACTGTGCCAGGCCTCATCCCCTTTCTTTTCTTTTTTTTTTCGAGACGGAGATTCGCTGTGTCACCCAGGCTGGAGTACAGTAGCGTGATCTTGGCTCACTGCAACTTCCACCTTCTAGGTTCCAGTGATTCTCCTGCCACAGCCTCCCGAGTAGCTGGAACTACAGGCATGCGCCACCATGCCCAGCTAATTTTTGTACTTTTAGTAGAGACGGGGTTTCACCATATTGGCGAAGCTGGTCTCGAACTCCTGACCTCGTGATCCACCCACTTCGGCCTCCCAAAGTGCTGGGATTACAGGCGTGAGCCACCACGCCCGGCCTCATCCCCTTTCTAATGTGTGCTGTAACCCTAGTTGATTCTGCTGGGGGAGGATCTGGAATCATCTCATTGAGCATCCCACCACTAGAGCAAGAGAAGTCATAAGATACCCCATTCATTCTCCACTTCCAACTCTCCTCAGAGCAGCACGGGACATTCCAGACCCTCTCACCACCTCAACCCCTCCCCTTGCTCCTGTCACGAGGCCCAATCCCCCAGAGCCCTTTCATGTGATTCTCAGCTGAGACCCCTCTGCCTATCTCTCCCAGCCCCAGAACAAAAGGTCTGGGCTGTGTTCACCCGTACCCATCACAAGGGGAGAGGATTGTATCTCCTTAGTCTTCTTACCCAATACTACATTCTCTGACTCCCCACTTTAAATCTCCTACCCCAAGAGACATTTCTTAAAAGAGTCTCCCGCACATTTCACCCCTTTGGAGCCCCTGCTCCAGCTCACTGCCAAGGAAGCCTCAGAATCAGTGCCACAGAGACCTTCTATTCTTCTGCCCCTCCAAGCATATGAGATTATTTTCAGGCTCAATCCCAAATCTCCATGTAGGGAGGGAGCCCAGGTGCCCACATTCTCACTAAATCAAATGAGTGGGAGACGCCTGAAATATTGCCGCTATCTCCCATTAGGAGGAGAGAAACCAGAGCAGGGGGAATTCATCCCCAAGTTCACACCTGCTCATGTCCACATATCCACACATACCTTTTGTAGCCCCCACAGCCAGCAAAGCACCTATCACAGCCAAATGAAGAAGGCATCTTTTTAGCACCAGATCCATTGTGTTCTTCCCTCCAGCAACCAAAGGCACTGGGGGGACTGGGATAGGCCCCTATATAAGAAAAGGGTGCTCATTTGCATAGCCCTTCCTCTTCTCCCTCAGAGAAGGCCTGGGAGGGGCCAGAGAAGAGGAAGAAGGAAAAACTGACAAAGGGATCCTGGTCCCTAGACATTGCTTTCCCATCCTGCTACTCAATGGCAGTTTCTGGTTTCACTGGGTCACTCTCATATACTCCCGGGCAAGGGCTGACTGAAACGCAGCTGCATAACACATACCAGACACAACAGTTCATCATGGGAGAGTGAATTAAACCAGGAACTTCTCAAAAAAAACAGAAAGAGAACCCTGCATCCCAAAACAGAGACAGCGTAGGCTATGAGGCAGAGGCAATGACTCCTCTGAGGCCCAGGAATTCTTTACAACGAGATTCCTAGTTTCCTGCTTTTCAAAGGAGGCTCCTGGGCCAGGTGGAATTTAACCTTAGGTCGATACATATTTTCCCCAGGAGTGGTGAAAATAGTGAGTTAGAAATCAAGAAATCCCTACAGACTAGAGACACAGGTAGGAAACTTGGACCCAAAGTAGGTACTTGGGAAGACTGTTCAGCCGCCCCACCGAGAAAGAAATTTGTCTAGCCCCCGAAGAACCAAACTTGCCTGGGGCGGGGTCATTTGCGGGGAGGAGCGCTGCACTCGCCCCCCGGCTCTGACGTTGACCAATAGAAATGCCTGGGGGCGGAGCCAGGGAAACGCGGGAAGCAGGGGCGGGGCTTCTGGTGGCGGTCGGGAACTCGGGGGGAGGCGGCAACATTGTTTCAAGTTGGCCAAATTGACAAGAGCGAGAGGTATACTGCGTTCCATCCCGACCCGGGGGCACGATACTGGGCCCTGTTTCCCCCTCCTCGGCCCCCGAGAGCCAGGGTCCGCCTTCTGCAGGGTTCCCAGGCCCCCACTCCAGGGCCGGGCTGACCCGACTCGCTGGCGCTTCATGGAGAACTTCCAAAAGGTGGAAAAGATCGGAGAGGGCACGTACGGAGTTGTGTACAAAGCCAGAAACAAGTTGACGGGAGAAGTGGTGGCGCTTAAGAAAATCCGCCTGGACACGTGAGTGGCCTCTGTACCCGGGACTCCTAACTGGGGACCTCCTTGACTGTCCCCCCCCAATCTCCCACGGGCGGGTAGTCGTCCAGGGACCGGAAGACAACAGGGACGGACTTCTTTAGAAGTGGAGAAGTGGGTTGGGGGCCAGTAGAAGGTGGAGTGTATACTTATACTCCCTGGGGAGAGTATAGGATGGTGTGGAATCCATGGAAAACTTTCTTCCCAAACTGAGCCGGATCGTGCCCCCAAATGTGCGAACACAGAGACTCGGGGAGAGAAAGGAGGCCTCCGAGATGAGGTCCAAGACTCTCCATGGAGTAGAGTTATGTGGGAACCGGCGAGGAGCGCCTTTCTGAATGAAGAGCTCTCCTCACTGCCCCACCCTCACCTTAGAATTCTCTCCTCTTTCCAAAGAATGGCAGTTGAACCTCACTGGCCCCTCTGGAGAGACTGGGGGCTACTCCTGAATTTTTTTTTTTTTTTTTTCCCCATTACAGCCTCCCTGCTTCACCTTCACCAGACGGCTTTACTTACCTACCCCTGGGAAAAGACGAGATAATGACCTTAATATGTGCAAAAGCCACACCCTGACTACCCAAGAATTAGCTCTTTCCAGCACCCTTTCTTTTCTCTGACTTTCCTAGGGGGTGCTGGGTGGTGTCTCCTTGGGGGAAAGAAATGACTAGGTGGGGGAAAAAGGAATATTTGTAACCATATTCCCATCTCTGCTTTCCCAACCTCTCCAAGTGAGACTGAGGGTGTGCCCAGTACTGCCATCCGAGAGATCTCTCTGCTTAAGGAGCTTAACCATCCTAATATTGTCAAGTGAGTATGTGTCTGAGAGGCAATCCAGCTGGAAAGGAGGATGAGTTGTCTGTACAGTGTGGGCTTTTCTCTCTCTCGCACCTCCATTTCCTCAAACTTTACTTCTCTAGGCTGCTGGATGTCATTCACACAGAAAATAAACTCTACCTGGTTTTTGAATTTCTGCACCAAGATCTCAAGAAATTTATGGATGCCTCTGCTCTCACTGGCATTCCTCTTCCCCTCATCAAGGTAATGCTTCTCATCAGCTCCTCCCATCATGGGCATGTCTTGGGGGACTGGTGGCAGGCAATTCAGGGTGATATTTTATGATCTTGGCCTCCTTCTGAGCCTTCATCTCCTACACACACACACTCCCCTTCTTTTTGTGTCTCCTTCCCTGCTCATTATATTCATTAACCCTAGGGTTGGACTGAACAATCAAAGTTGAAACTCTAGTGAGTCAACCTAGCAACTCAGGTGGGAGGTCAGATGAAACTCAGATAAATGGGATTTGAGAGCACTTGGTAAATTCCTCCAAAAAGCCCTTCTGTTTGGTGGAAGAACCAGCTAGTAAGTCTCTATTGTCTATTTTAGGGCTGGATTCTTCACTCCCAGAGCTACTTTATTAACAAACATTTGTTCAATGCACAGCATGTAGAAAAGGGAAGCAAAATTGAGTAAGACTTGGTCCTTATCCTCTCTGGGCTGACAGTCCATTGGGAGAAATAGCTTGTAAATATGTAACTATAATCCAACATAGTAAAGGCTTTAGTAGAGCTTTGGGGTCACAGAGCAAACCCAGTCTGCTCACTGTGATGGAGAAACACAGTCCTCTCTTTCTTCTTTGTCAGAGCTATCTGTTCCAGCTGCTCCAGGGCCTAGCTTTCTGCCATTCTCATCGGGTCCTCCACCGAGACCTTAAGCCTCAGAATCTGCTTATTAACACAGAGGGGGCTATCAAGCTAGCAGACTTTGGACTAGCCAGAGCTTTTGGAGTCCCTGTTCGTACTTACACCCATGAGGTGAGTCCCTTTATGCCTTTCTTCTCTGAGCTTCCCAAGAGGTGTTAACTAGGGTATTCACAAATTTACTAAAAATATCTGGCTAACAGTTTCTTACTAGGTAGAAATAATTTCTTGACATCTTCAAGAGTCTTAGGGCATGCATGGAATTCATACTGTGTTGCTAACTGGGCTCACGCCTGTAATACCAGTACTTTGGGAGGCTGAAGTGGGAGGATCACTTGAGCCCAGGAGTTTGAGACCATCATGGGCAACATAGCAAGACCCCATCTCTACAAATCTACAAAAAGAAAAAATTTCAAAATCAAATTATGACCATTTGTCTCAAGTTTTTCCAGGAAGATCTCAAATTGGGGGTTCAGAAAATATGGTCTCCAGAACTATGGACTGGAAATCAGTGAGAGGGGAAAGAGGGAGGGAAGGAAACTGCTTGTTAAGAGGCCATGAGTTAGCAGAGTAGTGTTGGGGAACTGAGATGTGGGAATCTCCATACCCTATAAACCACTCCACCTCTCCCTGTTCCTGTCCCTCAGGTGGTGACCCTGTGGTACCGAGCTCCTGAAATCCTCCTGGGCTGCAAATACTACTCCACAGCCGTGGACATCTGGAGCCTGGGCTGCATCTTTGCTGAGATGGTATGGAGGCTTGCCCAAGTTCACCCAGCCCCCTCCTCCCCACATTCAAGAACAACAGAACTGTTTCTTGGCCCAGACCTATGGCCCTTCTATCACAGGGTTCTGTCTCTAAAGTAGCACCAAGGGGAATGGTGGGAAAGGATGCAACTGTTGCCCCAATATCAACCACAATGTTAGGATATCCTCAAACAGCCTTAGTACCTAGTATACTTCTCTTATCCCTGAAATGACATAAAGCATTTCTGCAGCTGTTTTAGCTGAGTCTGCATATATTTGGGAGAATGATTCCATTTAGTGCCTCTTTTATTTCAGGCCTTCATTTCAAGGCTTGTAGACCTTATTGTGTGGTGCCAGCAATGTAGTAAAGACAATTGTGGTCACTTTATCCATACCCTTCATTTAAATTGTAGATTTAGGCAGAGTGCAGTGGCTCACACCTGTAGTCCCAGCACTGTGGGAAGCTGAGGTATAGGTGGATCACCTGAGGTCAGGAGTTCGAGACCAGCCTGGCCAAAATGGTGAAACCCCATCTGTACTAAAAATACAAAAATTAGCCAGGTGTGGTGGCACACACCTGTAATCCCAGCTACTTGGGAGGCCAAGGCAGAAGAATCACTTGAACCCAGGAGATGGAGGTTGCAGTGAGCCAAGATCACACCACTGCACTCCAGCCTGGGCGACAGAACGAGATTCCATCTCAAAAAAAAAAAAAAAGATTTAGATCATGTCTCCCTTCAACCTCTGGCTTTTCAGATTGAAGGATCCTTGAGGCCTGGCTTTATGTAGAAGCTCCTATCTCCTTTAATACAACAGTGCAGTGCAGTAGGCTGAGGCTTCAAATCAGCAATATGTTTTATTGTCTTTTATCTGGGTTATAACCAACAGCTTAAAGACCATTAGCCCGTACATATGTAATGTGCATTTATCCCCCAGTGCATTACCTTACAATTGTCCGTATTCCTCTCTCAATTCATCCAAAAATATTTGTTAAGCACCTAGTGGGTAGCCAGCACCATGCTAGGTACTGTGGGGAACACAGAAGAAATGGAAGACAGAGCCTCTGCCCGCTGTGCTCCTATCTAGAAGTGGCTGCATCACAAGGTTGGGGGATGACTGCAGTGTCTACCCCATACCCCGTGAGTGGCTTGGGATCCCTTTGCTACATGTCAGTGGCATTGCAGACATTCAGCCCCTCCCAGACCCACCCAGCCTTGGGGATCTGCAAAGCCATGGTTGGGGGAAGGAAGGAGGGGGCGAGGAGACAGATGAAGGGACTTCATTGTCTCAGGTTCTGTGTGACTGACCCCATGAAAGGCCCTGGGGAGGGAGTCATGGGGCCCTGCTGACCTTCTACTGTCTGTGGGAACTCCTTTGTATAGAGGAGAGTTTTGACTGACGTCAACGTAGGTCTTGGTATTTTCTCTTTCCCCATTTTCAGGTGACTCGCCGGGCCCTATTCCCTGGAGATTCTGAGATTGACCAGCTCTTCCGGATCTTTCGGACTCTGGGGACCCCAGATGAGGTGGTGTGGCCAGGAGTTACTTCTATGCCTGATTACAAGCCAAGTTTCCCCAAGTGGGCCCGGCAAGATTTTAGTAAAGTTGTACCTCCCCTGGATGAAGATGGACGGAGCTTGTTATCGGTGAGAGTGGGCACCTGTTTTCCCTCATTCATTTCTCCCAGGGAAGGGCTTTTCCAGGATGAAGGAAGGATGAGACCCTGAAATCTGGGCCTCAGTATTTTGTTTCCCTGGTTCCTGCTCTCCCTGTTGGCACACTGATTCAGCTATGGGAGGATGGAAGTAAGAATTCCGCCTTGGGTAGAAGGAGTCCTGGTTTCCTGATTTCTGGGAACATCTGCTGCCCGTTTAGTCCACTAACACATGATTGAAGTCAACATACATCTCTCCCTCTAGCAAATGCTGCACTACGATCCTAACAAGCGGATTTCGGCCAAGGCAGCCCTGGCTCACCCTTTCTTCCAGGATGTGACCAAGCCAGTACCCCATCTTCGACTCTGATAGCCTTCTCGAAGCCCCCAGCCCTAATCTCACCCTCTGCTCCAGTGTGGGCTTGACCTGGCTTGGCCTTGGGCTATTTGGACTCAGGTGGGCCCTCTGATCGTGCCTTAAACACTCACCTTCTAGTCTTGGCCAGCCAACTCTGAGAATACAGGGGTGAAAGGGAGGAACCGGTGAAAATGAAAGGAAGTTTCAGTATTAGATGCACTTAAGTTAGCCTCCACCACCCTTTCCCCCTTCTCTTAGTTACTGCTGAAGAGGGTTGCTATAAAAAAAAAAAAAAAAAAAAAAAGAAAAAAAAAAAAAAGCCTTCCTACATGTTAGATTTGCCGTACCAATCTCTGAATGCCCCATAATTATTATTTCCAGTGTTTGGGATGACCAGGATCCCAAGCCTCCTGCTGCCACAATGTTTGTAAAGGCCAAATGATAGCAGGGGGCTAAGTTGGAACTTTTGAGAACCAAGTCAAACAAAACCACTGGGAGGAGTCTATTTTAAAGAATTCGGTTGAAAAAATAGATCCAATCAGTTTATACCCTAGTTCGTGTTCTGCCTCACCTAATAGGCTGGGAGACTCAAGACTCAGCCCGGGTGGGGCTGCAGAAAAATGATTGGCCCCAGTCCCCTTGTTTGTCCCTTCTACAGGCATAAGGAATTTGGGAGGCCCTGGGACAGGGATTGTGCTTCATTCCAATCTATTGCTTCACCATGGCCTTATGAGGCAGGTGAGAGATGTTTGAATTTTTCTCTTCCTTTTAGTATTCTTAGTTCTTCAGTTGCCAGGGATCCCTGATCCCATTTTCCTCTGAAGTCCACCTCCTACCCCATAGGAGTTGGAAGTTAGGGTTTAGGCATCATTTTGAGAGTACTGACACTTTTTCAGGGCTGTGATTGAGTGAGGGCATGGGCAAAAATATTTCTTTAAAAGAAGGATGAACAATTATATTTATATTTCAGGTTATATCCCATAGTAAGGTTGGCTTTTTTTTTTTTTTTTTTTTTTGGTTAGAGTGGGTGGATTTGTTGCCATGTGCACCTTCGGGTTTTGTAATGACAGTGCTTAAAAAAAAAAAAACTTTTTTTTTTGTTTATGATTTGTTTCTGTCACCCTTGTCCTTGAGTGCTCTTGCTATTAACATTATTTGTAATTTAGTTTGTAGTTCATTAAAAAAATGTGCCTAGTTTTATAGTTCATCTCTTTCCTATTTACTGAAAGAATGGTGAGAAGCAGAATATGAATATGTATATGTGATCATTGATTTTGAACCACTTTTCCTAATCTCTCTGTGTGTGGCTACCCACCCCACCCCATTTTGGCTAGTGCTGACAGTGAACAAAGTGGTTATTATCGTTCCTATTTATGGCTGGGGAAACTGAAGTCTATATACTTCCTACTTTCTCCACACACCAGCAAACTTCCTTTCCCCCAGCCAACATACCACACACACACAACACACCACATACACACCATATATGCACACACACACACCCATGCACATACATAGCGGCAGGAAAAGGGCTCCCGGGGAATTTGCCTCTCGACACTGCATTTCCCAGTAAGCCCGCCCTTTTTCCTTTCTGTTTCATATTACAAACAGCAAAGTTTTCCAAATATTATTTTATTTACATTTACATACGATTCTGAAAAAGCGTCTCCAAGCTACCACTTCTTGTAGTTGCCATTGTCTCACTCCACCAAAAAACATCTCAGACCGCCCGCCGGCCACCCCAAATACTCCTGTCCCCTGAAGCCTCACTAAACGGAGGAAGCGCTGATGTCAGGGTTACTTAAATTCCCAGGCTCCGGATCCCTAGAGGAGGTATTTCCCTTTACGCCCGCGAATTTGTCATAGAAGGCGGGGCACTAGAGCCAGCCCCAGCCAAGTCCAGGGGGAGGGGCGAAGGTCAATAGCGGCCTTCCTAAGGCTCCCGTCAACCCCTCCTTGCCTGCCAGTCAAGTCCCGTATTTTCGTAGTACTGGTTAAAGTTTCACTTTGACCCGCCTCCATCACTCACCTGATTAGATGTTTATGAGTCAAAAGGCGGGGTCATGGGGTGTCGAGATTTTATTGGTGGATACATAAGCCTGTCGGCACTGTACCGCCCCCTGTCTTCAGGAGCTTGCTCCTTAATGGCTCCTTACCTCGTCCATCTTCGAGGTTTCTCCCTTGCTATTGGTTTGTAGCCCCGCCTGTCGAGTCCCTTGCTCGTACTTGTTGGTGACAGGGCCCAAAGAGACCCGCCTTTCTCCAGAGGATTGGTGGATGAGTGCACATATAGCCCACCCCCCGATGGTAGGCGGGTAATCGAGCTATTGGCTGGAGCCCCCGCCCCAGGGCGAGGAGGAGAAGGAGGGGCAGGAGGGTTTGGTTGAGCTGCAGCTGTTTGTCTGTTCGACACAGGCTTGGGGCCGACGGGGGAGACGGAGCCCCAGGTACCGAGCTGATGGACCCCAAAGGGCAGGGGCGGAAGCGCCCAGGAGATGAGAGCAACCTGGCCTGAGAGCGGAGGCGGGTCTGGTCCTAAGCGAGGGGTTAGAGTGGCCCACCGGAGAGGGGAGCAGGGGGCCGGGCTCCGGCAGGCCTAATGGGGGCGCTGAGGAGGGGACTGGGCGGGCTGGGACCCCGAAGTTGGTGAGTCGGGAAGGCGGCTGGGCTGTGGCGGCGGCCAGGCCGAGGGCCGGGCGCTGGAGGCTCGGTGCTTGAGTGAGGGGAGGGGCAGGCCTCATTAAGCAGCGCTGAAGAGGGAGGAGCTGGGGAAAGGGACAGGGCAGCGGGTGAGGTAAGCCCATTTGCTGGGAGGTGAGGAGGGGTCAGACCTGTCGCCCGAGCCCCGGGGGTGACCGGAGCTGGGTCCCTCCAGAGAGGTTCATTGGAAGGGCCTGAGAAGGGTTCTTAGTTGGAAAGAAGCGTTCTTTTCAGGAAAGTGCCTATTGTAAAAAGAACTGAGGGTGCTATGGTGTTGAACTGAGAGAGATTTGGGTTCAGTGAGGGAGAACTGGGGAAAATGAAGAAGGCTGTATTAATCTAGAAGACTAAGGTAGTTGAAGTAATGGAAGCAGGGCCTGAATCAGTTATGGGAGCTTCTGGGAATGCTGAAGGGTGGGCTGGAGGCTCTGGGTCTTGGGAGTACACACTCTTTTGTTCCCTTTAGTATTTAGATGTGGTAATTTGAAGCTTTTTAAAACTCCCAGGGTAGGGATGAAGATCAGAGTAATTTTTTTTTTTTCCATGACTGTTGGCTGCTCCAAACTCAGCCCCTACACTTTCTCTTGGCTCCATAGCTGGTCTATATTGCAGTCTGTTTCTTAACTTACTGTTTCCTGTCCTATGAAAGAGCCAAGAGTTGGATTGGGGGCATGTTTTGTCCACTTCTTTCCCACTTAATAATGTGGTCTATAGTGAATACCATGTCTCCTAGAACTGAGAATCTATTTCATTATCTACATGGGAAAAGGGCTTAGAGATCCTCAGCCATCAAGAAATCTTCTGATTATAGTTGGTGAAACTTTTGTGGGACTTAGACTTGACTTGGGTATTTCCCAGGCAGGTAATGGAGTTAACAGGTCCGAAACTATGAGGTGATATCACTGAGGAAGAGATTTGGGGAAGAGTGAGAAATTCCATTTCAAAAGCTTGGCATCACCCCTTGTTCTTTGTCTACTTCAAAAGCTCAGATTTCTGTGCTGTTAAAAAGTTGGGTCAAACTATGAAGTATCTGGGGAAGATGGTGAGTAGAGAAAAAGATACAGAGGTGCAGTAGCCCACATCTGTAATCCCAGCACTTTGGGAGGCTGAGACAGGAGGATCACTTGAGCCCAGGAGTTCGAGGGTACAGTGAGCCACGATCTTGCCGCTTCACTCCAGCCTAGGCGACAGAATGAGACCCTGTCTCCAAAAACAAAAAAAAAAAGAAGAGTGGAGTACCCTCCTCCCTGCATACTTTTAATGGTCTGCTAGCCTTCTTAGTCCCTCATAGATTGGAGCCTATTGGATTTTCCCTTACTGTACTTTCCTCCTTTTCCCCTTCTCTACCAATATATTTTATCACTACATTTCTTTTTTTTTTGAGACGGAGTCTCACTCTGTCGCCACGCTTGAGTGCAGTGGTGCAATCTCGGCTCACTGCAACCTCCACCTCCCAGGTTCAAGAGATTCTCCTGCCTCAGCCTCCCAAGTAGCTGGGACTACAGGCACGCACCACCACGCCTAACTCATTTTTGTATTTTTAGTAGAGATGGGGTTTTACCATGTTGGCCAGGATGATCTCAATCTCTTGACCTCATGATCTGCCCGCCTCGGTCTCCCAGAGTGCTGGGATTACAGGCATGAACCACTGCACCCGGCCATCACTACATTTCCTTTTTTTTTTTTTTTTTTTTTTTTTTGAGACACAGTCTGGCTCTGTCGCCCAGGCTGGAGTGCAGTGGCCAGATCTCAGCTCACTGCAAGCTCCGCCTCCCGGGTTTAGGCCATTCTCCTGCCTCAGCCTCCCGAGTAGCTGGGACTACAGGCGCCCGCCACCTCGCCCGGCTAGTTTTTTGTATTTTTTTTTAGTAGAGACGGGGTTTCACCGTGTTAGCCAGGATGGTCTCAATCTCCTGACCTCGTGATCCGCCCGTCTCGGCCTCCCAAAGTGCTGGGATTACAGGCTTGAGCCACCGCGCCCGGCCCACTACATTTCTTAATTACAAAAATAATATGTTCATATTTTAAAATATGGAAGCTGTACAGCAGTTTAAGAAGTATAAATCCTCCCACACATACCTTACTCATATTTCATTTAGGAAGGTCAAGGATCAGAGACAGCAAATCAGACTTATCTTGCTTTGCTTTGGGGGATGTGCCACAAAAGGCAGTTCTGTTTTCATGTTCTCACCAAACTCTAGTCTTACTCTTTCTACAGTTTTCCCTTCTGGGATGATACTCTGTTATTTATTGTGTTCCTTTCACAGCTCATTTTGTCTTCTACCAAGTCCAACAAGCAGAGGGCTGTACTGTGTGTTATTCACCTTCAGTACACACACACACACACACACACACACACACACACACCCCAAGTTATGTGCTGGGTGTCCTAGGAAATGCCCAAAGAGATGGAACAAAACTTTATGAGGAGAAAGGATCATTTTGTTTGGGACAATTGTTGTCATCTCTGCTAAAAAAAGGAATTTCAGACCCTTATCTCAAATTCATGGTCTCTGGATGTTCATGGTCTCTGCATGTTCACATTACTTGACTATCTCTTTCTTATCCATGATGATGATGGTTCTCCTAAGAGGCCCCTGTATTTGTCTTTCTTTTCTTTTCTTCTATTTTTAGAGACAGAGTCTTGCTCTGTCGCTCAGGCTGGAGTACAGTGTGTGTCTTTCTATGGGGATCCAAGAAGCACCAAGCTTATCTGGATTTGAAATCGGTTTTCCTCTAAATCTCAGAGTCAGAGTACAGCTGGGGCATTTCATATTACCATTTTTTTTTTTTTTTTTGAGACGGAGTCTCGCTCTGTCACCCAGGCTGGAGTACAGTGGTGCGATCTCGGCTCACTGCAAGCTCCGCCTCCCAGGTTCACACCATTCTCCTGCCTCAGCCTCCCAAGTAGCTGGGACTACAAGCGCCTGCCACCACACCCGGCTGATTTTTTGTATTTTTATTAGAGACAGGGTTTCACTGTGTTAGCCAGGATGGTCTCGATCTCCTGACTTCGTGATCCGCCCGCCTCATGCTCTCAAAGTGCTGGGATTACAGGCGTGAGCCACCACGCCCGGCCAACTACCACCTTATTAATTGAATTTGTCCTTACTGGCTTTAAAAGCCCTCTGTTGTACCCAGCCTTTGTATAGTGCCCATCGGAAACCTCAGTTGTTTCCCCCAAGGAACTTTTCTTACCTATCCTAGAGACAGTGTGTAGGGGTGTGTGTGTGTGTGTTTTTAGATTTTCACTCTTGTCACCCAGGCTGGAGTGCAATGGCATGATCTCGGCTCACTGCAACATCTGCTTCCTAGGTTCAAGCGATTTTCCTGCCTTGGCCTCTGGAGTAGCTGGGATTACAGGTGTGCGCCACCACGACCAGCTAATTTTTGTATTATTAGTAGAGACGGGATTTTGCCATGCCAGGCTAGACTCAAACTCCTGACCTCAGGTGATCCATGCGCCTCAACCTCCCAAAGTGCTGGGATTACAGGAGTGAGCCACTGCGCCTGGCCATGTGTGTGTGTGTGTGTGTGTGTGTGTTTTAATCCCATCTAATTTTTCCAACAGTTTTTTGCGTCTTAAGAGGGAGTTTAGGAGTAGAATTATCAATAAGGAATTTCATACATAGACCTGGATTTGCAAAAATATATTTGGAGAAGAGAACTTTCCCATTGCCCTTCAAGTCATACCTTACATCTTTTTAAATTTTTTTCTTGGACAGTCCGTACTGCATAACATACCTCGTATCTTCTCTTACTTTAACTGAAAGCAAATATTGCTCATTGATATGAATTTTACTTCTGAGAAGCAGGCATAGGGTAGAAGAAGCAAGCATATAGTTTGCTCCCTAATCCTAAAGCATTTCAGATTGGAAGGTAACCAAAGTGTGAGACAGTGAACTTACAATAAGGAAATGCAGCAGTCCTCTTTGAGGAAGGATACCATAAAACCCTACATGTTATACTCCCACTTCCCACAAGTCTTTTGGGAAAGATTTAGTCATTGACTGAACAGTCACTGAACTGAAGAAGGAGCTACCCAGGTGAACAAAGTGTGTGTACATTTCTGGGCAAGGTTGTAGCTTTTGTTTGGGGACAGTGGGTACCTTTTCAGAGTGTCTCCTGGTTCTGTGGTGTTAATGGCTCCTTTTTTTAAACTTGTGTATCTCAAGTCAGGAATTAATAGACAGTGGCCCAAAACTTTTGACCATTCAGCATCAACTGAAAATTCAGCGAACTTTGTTTTTAGCTACAGTTGCCTCAGTGTAGGGCCACATATTGGGTGTGATTAGGTCATCTGAGGCATAGTAACGGGTGACAGGAAAAGCAGTTAGCCCATGTGAGTTGCAATAGTACCTTGTGGGCAAGATCCCAAGGGGGCCCTCCATCCAAGGGAGATCACAGAGGGGTCAGGGAGAGAACTGATTCTCTGAGGCCTATTAAAAACATTCCCAAATGGGGCCATGTGCGGTGGCACACGACTGTAATCCCAGCACTTTGAGAGGCTGAGGCGGGTGGATCACGAGGTCAGGAGATCAAGACCATCCTGGCTAACACAGTGAAACCCTGTCTCAACTAAACAAAATATAAAAAATTAGCTGGGCGTGGTGGTGGGCGCCTGTAGTCCCAGCTACTCAGGAGGCTGAGGCAGGAGAATGGCGTGAACCTGGGAGGCAGAGCTTGTAGTGAGCCAAGATTGCACCACTGCACTCCAGCCTGGGCGACAGAGTGAGACTCCGTCTCAGAAAAAAAAAAAAAAAAAAATTCCCAAATGGAATTGAGTAAGATCTGTCCAGATGGTACAGAAAAGGAGGAGTTGATTGGGGGAGAGAAGTAGAATTACTTAGCCTTAATTTAGGGAGCATTTAATGAGTACCTACTAGGGATCAGGCAGCATGCTGTGCTCTGAAGAAACTCCCTCTTTTAAAGAAGTTCATAGTGTAGCAGAGCAGACAGACACAATTCATATACTGTGATAATGTGACACATACTATTATAGAAATACAGCAGTCTTTTTTTTTTTTTTTTTTGAGACAGTCTTGCTTTGTTGCCCAGGCTGGTGTGCAGTGGCTCATTCTGTGCTCACTGCAACCTCCGCCTCCCGGGTTCAAGCAATTCTCATGTCTCAGCCTCCTGGGTAACTGGGATTACAAGCCTGCGCCAACATGCCCAGCTAAGTTTTGTATTTTTAGTACATATGGGGTTTCACCATGTTGACCAGGCTGGTCTCGAACTCCTGACCTCCAGTAATCCACCTGCCTTGGCTTCTCACAGTGCTGGGATTACAGGCGTGCGCCACCATGCCTGGCCAGAAATACAGTCTTAATACTGTGGGACCCTACGGGCCTCTAGAGAATGATTGATTCTGTGGGGGAGAGGGTGATTATGTAATTTCACTGAAGTAACATTTGAGCTTGGTCTTATGAGATATATAGAATTTTCATAGGCAGACAAGTAGGGATGGGCATTCCAATCTTACCTAGGTCAATAATAGGGAATTTGTACTACCATGTTGATAAGAGGTAAGTATGCTTTTTGCCTCTTGGAGAAATATAAGGGAAAGGGTGGGGGATGTGGAAGGAATCTCATTTAATCCAGTGACTCATTGGGTAACATTGGATCAACAAAATGAAGAGCTGAGCCAAGTGGTAGAACTCTCATTTCAAGATTTTGGTGACTTGGGTTTAAACAAAGTTGGAGAGGGAGATGAAGGTATTTACTGGTTTCTGCTCTATCTTCCCTACTTAGTAAACCTCTCACATTAATTGCAGGGCCCACCAAATCTTGCAAAAGTTACTACTTGTTTTCTTACTGCCTCCCATTGAATTACTTCTATTTCAGCTGTCCTGGCAGGGGCTGGTCAAAGACCTTCTAGAAAAGAGTAGTGATGAATTAATTCTTACGTCAGAAGGATATGGGACTGGATCCCAGTTACCAGGGAAGACCTGGGTCTTCTTAATTTGTTTTTAGTCCCAAAGCAAGTAGTTACCTAAACTGAATAGAGGCAGGAACTCTATCCAGTCTAAGCTCTTGATCCTGTCGTGGTGTTCTCTTCACAGTTCAGCATTTCCTGCTTCCTTAAAAAGTATAGTGGTTCCCAGCACTTTGGGAGGCCAAGGCGGGTGGATCACGAGGTCAGGAGATTGAGACCATCCTGGCTAACACGGTGAAACCCCGTCTCTACTAAAAATACAAAAAATTAGCCAGGCGTGGTGGCGGACGCCTGTAGTCCCAGCTACTTGGGAAGCTGAGGTAGGAGAATGGCATGAACCCAGGAGGCGGAGCTTGCAGTGAGCCGAGATCGCACCGCTGCACTCCATCTCAAAAAAAAAAAAAAAAAAGTATAGTGGTATAAAAGAGGCAGGAGTACCTGACTAGGGGTCCTACATTTACTACTTAGCAGTTGGCTGTATGGTAACACTTGACAAGTTGACTACTTTTATTTTATTTTTTATTTATTTATTTTTGAGACAGAATTTCGTTCTGTGTCCAGGCTAGAGTGCGGTCGCGTGATCTCGGCTCACTGCTACATCTGCCTCCCAGGTTCAAGCGATTCTCGTGCCTCAGCCTCCTGAGTAGCTGGGATTACAGGCATGCACCACCACACCCAGCTAATTTTTGTAGTTTTAGTAGAGACAGGTTTTCACCATGTTGGCCAGGCTGGTCTCGAACTCCTGACCTCAGGTGATCCGCCCGCCTTGCCCTTCCAAAGTGCTACGATTACAGGCGTAAGCCACCGTGCCTAGCCCAAATTGACTAATTTTGTGTGTGTCAGTTTCCTCACCTGTAAAATACAGAGACTGGACTAAATGACCTCTAGACTGGCTCTGATCTGCCTGACTGACCTTAAGGCTGACAACTGGTACTGGGTTGGACTCCAGTGGCTATATATACCGAGAACTCTGTCTCCGTTGATAGGCGATAGACTTCTGGAGGCTTCATATGTATTTGGTTTAGGGACTCAAAGCTAACAAGTGGAAGGGGGCTTGAGGAATGGAGTGTTATTCTAGCTGACACTGCTAAGACACCTTTACTGTTATGTCTACTTTGCTGCACTGCTTGGGAGAGCTGCCCACATTAAAGAAAATCCTCCATCCCCATCTCCTGCCCCCAGTGGGCTAACCCATGGTCAGGCCTCAATCCTCCCTAGTTAATGGGTCTTTTTTTTGTTTGTTTTTGAGATGGAGTCTTGCTCTGTCACCCAGGCTGGAGTGCAGTGGCGCAGTCTCGACCCACTGCAGCCTCCGCCTCCCAGGTTCAAGCAGTTCTCGTGCTTCAGCCTCCCAAGTAGCTGGGATTACAGGCATCAGCCACCACACCTGGCTAATTTTTGTGTTTTTAATAGAGACAGGGTTTTACCATGTTGGCCAGATTGGTGTTGAACTCCTGACCTCAGGTGATCCACCCAACTCGTCCTCCCAAAGTGCTGGGATTACAGGCATGAGTCACTGCACCCAGCAGAGCTGCATGTCTAAGGGCAGTTAAATCTGATTTCTTCTCTTCTGAGCTAAAAAGGTTGAAAGGAAGAAAAACCTGCCCCGTCTCCCTTTTTTTTTTTTTTTGCCTGAGGTTTGAAGGTAATAATTATCATACCACTTGACTGGTTTACCAAAAAAAAAAAAAAAAAATTGTGGGAGAAAAATCAGAATAGGAAAAAATCAGTTGAATTTTGTATGTATTATTTCATTTCTGTACCACCTATCTTTTGAGAGTCCAGCTATTGTATTTTTTAAATGATACCCTTATAAACATGATGAGATTAAAGATCAAAGCTTAGAGGTGGCCTTTAATTGCTGTGAACAGGGAAGAAGGCAGGACATATTCTTTCTTTTTCAGAGGTGGGGTCTTATTACGTTGCCCAGGCTGATCTCAAACTCCTGGGCTCAAGTGGTCCTCCTGCCTTGGCCTCCCAAAATGCTGGGATTACAGACATGAACCACAATGTCCAGCCATAACATATTCTTAAGGCTACATATTAGGGTGGGAGGTAGTCTTTTCTAAGTTGGTAGTTATTCATCTCTGAGAATCCAGGGTTGCTTAGTAGCAAGAAAGCTTGCTGACCACATCTGGGCTCCAGCTTGACTTCCCATCTCTGGGAGTTAGTGACAGGGACTTTGCAACTTAAGCGTGTCTGCAACTGTTTCCTGTCTTTACACTCCCCCAGAGCTCAAGTGATATGTTTAGCTATGAGAATTCAGTCCATTCTAACTCCCACATTTTCATATATTGTAGAGTAGTAACATTGAGGTTTAATATTCTACCCCTTGGATCACATGCTTTGAAATACATAAAAATGTGGTGAGGGAGTAAGTTGAAAAAACTAGTAACTTTTTCTGTTGTTTCTTGAGAGTACAGCATATATATGTCACCTGAAGGAAACTTGATCAGCTTATCATCTGTCCTTTTTTTTATTATTATTATGTCACCTGTCTTCATTTATTTATTTATTTATTTTGAGAGACGGAGTCTTGGTCTGTTGCTCAGGCTGGAGTGCAGTGGCGTAATCTCAGCTCACTGCAACTTCCGTCTTCTGGGTTCAAGCGATTCTCCTGCCTCAGCTTCCCAAGTAGCTGGGACTACAAGCATGTGCTGCCTTGGCCAGCTAATTGTTGTATTTTTTAGTAGAGATGGGGTTTCACTATATGTTGGCCAGGCTGGTTTCGAACTCGTGACCTCAGGTGATCCACCCGCCTTGGCCTCTCAAAGTGCTGGGATTACAGGCATAAGCCACTGTGCCCGGCCTATTCATTTATTTTTTGAGACAAGGTCTCACTTTGTGGCCCATGTTGGAATGCAGTGGCATAATCACAGCTCACTGCAGCCTCAACCTCCTGGGCTCAAGTGATCCTCCCACCTCAGCCTCCTGAGTAGCCAGGATGACAGGCATGTGCCACCATGCCTGCCTAATTTTTTTTTTTTTTTTTAGAGACAAGGTCTCACTATGTTGCCGACACTTGTCTTGAACTCCTGGCCTCAAGCAATCCTCCCACCTCAGCCTTCCAAAATGCTGGTATTACAGGTGTGAGCCACCAAGCCGGGCTGTGTTTACCTTTTTAAAGTTTACCATTCTGCTGGTCTGTCTTCTTTTCCTACGAGACAGTGTGTATGAATACCACGTAAATATGAGGTGCTTTAGAAGTAATTCATCCTCACAGATGCCTTAAGCAGCAAGTTTCTTAAATGTACACAGAACTTTGGAAGTGAATTCAAATTCTGCTCTTTGCCACTTTCACCAATTCCATTCGCCCGCAAAGATCCTTATAAATGGGGAAGCTCCCAGCACTTTGGGAGGCTGAGGCGGGTGGATCACTTGAGGTCGGGAGTTCGAGACCAGCCTGACCAACATGGAGAAACTCCATCTCTACTAAAAATACAAAATTAGCCAGGCATGGTGGTACATGCCTGTAATCCCAGCTACTCGGGAAGCTGAGGCAGGAGAATCACTTGAACCGGGGAGGCGGAGGTTGCCATGAGCCGAGATCATGCCATTGCACTCCAGCCTGGACAACAAGAGCGAAACTGTCTCAAAAAAAAGAAAAAGAAGGGGTAAGCTGAGGATCAGAAAAGCAAATGCAGTGAGTAGCCTAAGATCACAGTGGGTTGTGGCAAAGCAGAGAACAGAACTCGATCTTGCCTGATTCCAGAAACTTTACCAACTCTGCAGGACTGCTTCTGTCTAGGTTGGCTCTCCCCACTTTCATGATAGCTCTGTAACTTTAGTGGCAGGGTTGGAGAATTCTCTGATCCCTGAAAAGCCCATCATTCGGTCCTCATCTGAATTTCGTCCAGAAGTGCTTGAGTAGTAACCATAACTATAGACTGTCCAGAAACTAAACTTATTTCCGTCCCTACTAACCCATCTTTCAGTGTCAGGCCTCTCCAAAACAGTGTTTATAAAACTCTTTTTTTTAAATGATAACTGATAGTTTTAAAAAATGAATAAATAATTTAAAAATAAACTGATTACATTGGGAGACCCCATCTTTACACAAAATAGAAAAAATTAGCCAGGTGTGGTGGAGGATCGCTGGAGCCCAGGAGTTGGAGCCGACAATGAGCTATGATCACTCCACTGCACTGCAGCCTGGGCACCAGAGTGAGACTATCTCTAAAAATTGAAAATAAATTTAAAAATGTTATAATTAAAGATACTCATTTAAATTGAATAAATTTAGCTTTATGAAAAATTTGCTGTATCATCTTTATTTTGATCCTTTCGTCATAGGCCATTGAAAACTTAATCATAAAATGGTACATATATATCTGGATTTTTAGGACTGACTGACCAAGGGGACTACAGAATACCCAGTAGAATCAAAGTAATTGTCATGTTCCTCTGTATTAATGTAGTCTACTTTGGGACCTTGAATTCTCACCTCTCATTCCTTTGCTAACTTCCTCTTTACCCTTTAGTTCTGTCTCCTTTTTTGTTTTTCAGAGACAGGGTCTTCTTCTGTCGCCCATGCTGGAGTGCAGTGGTGCAGTCAGCTCACTACAACCTTCAACTCCTGGGCTCCAGTGATTCTGTCACCACAGCCTCTGCTCACTGCAACCTCTACCTCACAGGTTCAAGCAATTCACCTGCCTCAGCCTCCCGAGTAGCTGGGACTACAGGCACATGCCACCACGTCCAGCTAATTTTTGTATTTTTAGTAGAGACAGGGTTTCACCATGTTTACCAGGCTGGTCTCAAACTCCTGACCTCCTGATCCGCCCGCCTTGGACTCCCAAAGTGCTGGGATTACAGGCGTGAGCCACTGTGCCCGCCTTTTTTTTTTTTTTTTTTTTGAGATGGAGTCTGGCTCTGTCACCCAGGCTGGAGTGCAGTGGCCGGATCTCAGCTCACTGCAAGCTCCGCCTCCCGGGTTTACACCATTCTCCTGCCTCAGCCTCCGGAGTAGCTGGGATTACAGGTGCCTGCCACCTCGCCCGGCTAGTTTTTTGTACTTTTTAGTAGAGACGGGGTTTCACCGTGTTAGCCAGGATGGTCTCGATCTCCTGACCTCGTGATCCACCCATCTCGGCCTCCCAAAGTGCTGGGATTACAGGCTTGAGCCACCGTGCCCGGCCCTTTTTTTTTTTTTTCCGAGACGGAGTCTCACTCTGTCACCGAGGCTGGAGCGCAGTGGCACAGCCTCAGCTCAGTGCACCCTCTACCTTCTGGGTTTAAGCAATTCTCCTGCCTCAGCCTCTGGAGTAGCTGGGATTACAGGTATGCAGTACCACACCCAGCTAATTTTTTTTGTTTCTTTAGTGTAGACGGGGTTTCACCATGTTGGCCAGGCAGGTCTCAAACTTCTGACCTTAAGTTATCCACCCATCTCAGCCTCCCACAGTGCTGGGATTATAGGCATGAGCCACTGTACCCAGCCTGTGGCTGCTTTTTAGGAATATATTGATAACAACTAATATTGAGATATATTTTAATAGCTATTAGCACTATGCTAAACACATCTTTCACTTTGTAGCTATGAGGATGGTATTTTTTCCATTTTACAAAGGTAGAAGGTAAGGCTTAGAGAGGTAGAGAAATTCTCTTTATGTCATATTAGTAATGATTAGTAGCGTAATATTTAGCACTTAGTATATATCAAATACTTAAAATACTTAAGTTATTTATATGCATTATCTCATTTAATCCTTACAACACCCTTTTGAAGTAGGTGCTTATAAGGCTGTTACCTCATTTTACAGATGAGGAAATGAATGCACACGTATATTTAGTGACTTGCCCAAGGTTCATAGCCAATAAGTAGAACTGGAAAACAATCCGGAGAATTGGACTCCAGAGCCTGTATTCCTCTGCATTGCCTCCTGTATGATTTTCTGTCTTTACTGTCTAGTAAGTGGGATTACTGAAATTTTTAAACCCCAGTTTAACTCCAGACCCACTAATCGTGGTGACAAAATAATGCTTCCCCACATATGCCACGGAGTATAATGTCTGTGAAGTCACTAGGATCTGCTTTGGAAAAGCGAAAGATCAATTTGAACAAGCAAAGTACAACTCTCAAGCAGTGCTTAGTTTTGGGAGAGAGGTTTTTGCATGCTCTGCCCATGCTAACTCCCCTTTGAATTTCATAGCTCCTTTCTGCTCAGAGTCAGGATGATGAAATGTATTCAGATTTAGACAATTAGAATCTCAAAGTCCCAACTCTTCTCTCTGTTCCCTGCCCCACCAGCAGCTTTCTTAGCCCTCTTAGAAGATAGAGGAGTTGATTCAGTGTATTCTTTCATCAAATATTGATCGCTTGCAGACTTATCCCTTATACCATCCTCTGGAGACTCCTGCATGTCTTTAGAAGGTATACCTTTCTCTGCCTCTAATTTGGAGGGCTACAGCTGTTAGGCCCCTTTGGTGTGGAGGGTAATCTAATCCCTAGGCACCAGCAAGACAGCTGCAGGTTGAGAGTAGGTCAAGCTTACTGACTCTTGATAGGCTTTCAGATTTGGAAAGATGGGAGAAACAAAGTGAAAAAAGTTGTTAATGAAACAAAGAGTTGATAATGAATGTGATCTGTTGGTTGTATTTCTCTCCTTCAACCAAAAATGAGAAAGGATAGATTTTCTGGCAATGGGACCCTGGTTAGATCTTTAGAAATGTCTTATCAGGGAGACCAGTCATATATAAAAGATATATCAGCATCTACCCTTCTTCCCTTAGGAGGGGTGACTCTTATCCCACACCCCTAGAGTGAATCTCTCATTTTGACAAAGAGCTAAAGAAAAAGGAAAAGAAGGCCAGGCACGGTGGCTCACACCTGTAATCCCAGCACTTTGGGAGGCCAAGGCGGGCGGATCACCCAAGGTCGGGAGTTCAAGACTAGCCTGACCAACATGGAGAAACCCCATCTTTACTAAAAATACAAAATTAGCCAGGCGTGGTGGTGCGTGCCTGTAATCCCAGCTACTCGGGAGGCTGAGGTGGGAGAATTGCTTGAACCTGTGAGGCGGAGGTTGCGGTGAGCCAAGATCATGCCACTGTGCACCAGCCTGGGCAACAAGAGTGACGTCTCAAAAAAAAAAAAAAAAGGAAAAGAGCACAGCACCAGGATGCCAAGGAGATACTGGGGATCTAGGGTACCTGTGGGTGGATCTGGATATTCTTCAGGCCAACTAAAGGCTGATCATTTTGTGTGACTCAAACAAAAAACCTTGAAGACATGGTGGGGAATTACTGGGGAATTAAAAACTCTCAGTTTTCAGTCTCTCTATTTCAGTTCCCTTGGCAGTTAGAGATTATGTGGTAGGGCAGACTCCAGAAGCAGTTCTTATTTTGCTGTTCCCAACTCTTACCACTGAGGGTCAGCTGCCTGGGACCTTCTCAGAGGTATAACCTGTCAATAGCAGATGACTGCAAGAGCTAAGTCCTCATAGGAGCAAGGAGATGAAGAGATTCTATCCTTCTCTGAAAAGCGATTGCAGCTTCAATGGACGTATGTCTAATTCACTTTTTTTTTGTTGCAGGAGTGTTGAAGCCTGGAAATCCCCTCCCCTTCCCCCCCCCTTTACAGCATTCCCCTCCCTCCACCCTTTCCCACTCTGATAATCTGGCCATGACTAGCAGAAGCACAGCTAGGCCCAATGGGCAACCCCAGGCCAGCAAAATTTGCCAGTTCAAATTGGTGCTGCTGGGAGAATCTGCAGTGGGAAAGTCAAGCCTGGTATTACGTTTTGTCAAAGGGCAGTTCCATGAGTACCAGGAGAGCACCATTGGAGGTGAGTGCCTCGGGGTAAGAGGAGATTGAATGTTTGGTAAGGGTTTTGTCTTTTTTTTTTTTTTTTTTTTTGATGGAGTCTTACTCTGTTTCCCAGGCTGCAGTGCAGTGGCGCAATCTTGGCTCACTGTAACCTCTGTCTCCCAGGTTCAAGAGATTCTCATGCCTCAGCCTCCCAAGTAACTCGGATTACAGGTGCACACCATGGCGCCTGGCTAATTTTTGTATTTTTAGTGGAGAGGGGGTTTCACCATGTTGGCCAGGGTGGTCTCAAACTCCTGACCTCAGGTGATCTGCCTGCCTTGGCCTCCCAAAGTGCTGGGATTACAGGCGTGAGCCACCGCGCCTGGCTGGTAAGGCTTTTGGAAAGAGATCTAAGACCTGATTATGGAGCTGGCCCTCTTAGTCGCATTCTTTTCCCCAGAAATGGAAACCCTTTATAAAAACGGAAGCTGGGCCCAGTGTCCCACCACTTTGGGAGGCCAAGGTGGGTGGATCACCTGAGGTCAGGAGTTTGAGACCAGCCTGCCCAACATGGCGAAATCCTGTCTCTACTAAAAATACAAAAAATTAGCCAGGCATGTTGGCGGTTGCCTGTAATCCCAGCTACTTGGGAGGCTGAGGCAGGAGAATCACTTGAACCCGCGAAATGGAGGTTGCAGTGAGCCAAGATTGCGCCACTGTACTCCACCCTGGGCAACAAAAGCGAAACTCCGTCTCAAAAAAAAAAAAAAAAAAAAAAATTGCAGTAAAATAGGCTGGGCATGGTGGCTTATACCTATAATCCCAGCATTTAGGAGGCCGAGGCAGGCGGATCACTTGAGGCCAGGAGTTCTAGACCAGCCTGGCCAACATGGTGAAACCCTGTATCTACTAAAAATAAAAAATTAGCTGAGCGTGGTGGCACGTGCCTGTAAGTCCAGCTACTCAGGAGGCTGAGGTAGGAGAATTGCTTGAACCCAGGAGGTGGGGGTTGCAATGAGCCAAGATTGCGCCATTGCACTCCAGCCTGGGTGACTAGAGTGAAAATCCGTCTCAAAAAAACAACAACAACAAAAATTAGCTGGGCATGGTTGCACATGCCTGTAATTCCAGCTACTTGGGAGGCTGAGGCAGGAGACTCGCTTGAACCCGAGGCGAAGGTTGCAGTGAGCCAAAATTGCGCCCGTGCATTTTACCCTAGGCAAAGGAGCGAGACTGTGTTTCAAGAAAAAAATCTGGTAAAATAGAGGCTGGAACTAATGCAAAATACAAAGGGTGTCTGTCTTTCTCATCTTTGCTACCTTTTCCCTGCTACTACCCCAAAATAGGGTGCTAATTCAATAAAGGATCTTTTATGAGAACCTCCATATTATTCCCTCCCCTTGTTATTTTTATTTATTATTTATTTGTTTTTGAGATTGAGTCTCCCTCTGTTGCCCAGACTGGAGTGCAGTGGTGCAATCTTGGCTCACTGCAACTTCCGCCTCCCAGGTTCAAGTGATTCTTGTGCCTCAGCCTCCTGAGCAGCGGGGATTATAGGCACGCACCACCACACCCGGCTAACTTTTGTACTTTTAATAGAGACAGGGTTTTGCCATGTTGGCCAGGCTGGTCTCGAGCACCTGACCTCAAGTGATCCACCCGCCTTGGCCTCCCAAAGTGCTGGGATTACAGGCATGAGCCACCATGCCCGGCTGCTTTCCCCTTTTTATTAGTCTTCTTCGAAATGTATTCCTGGACCTGCAGCAGATTAGATGAAAAAGTAACAGCCAAATAATATTAATAATGATGGGACTTGCCACCAAGCTTTAAAATCTTCTAATTAATTATTTTTTTTTTTTGGATTCTGAGTCTCACCCTATTCCCCAGGCTGGAGTGCAGTGGGGCACCGCTTCCCCAGTTCAAGCAATTCTGCTGCCTCAGCCTCCTGAGTAGCTGGGATTACAGGTGTCCACTACCACGACTGGTTAACTTTTGTGTTTTTAGTAGAGGCGGGGTGTCACCATCTTGACCAGGCTGGTCTCGAACTCCTGACCTCAAGCCATCGCCTGCCTTGGCCTCCCAAAGTGCTGGGGTTACAGACGTGAGCCACTGCGCCCAGCCAATCCTCTAATTAATTCTTTTGTTTGTTTTTTGAGATGGAGTTCCGCTCTTGTTGACCAGGCTGGAGTGCAGTAGCGCCATGTTGGCTCACTGCAACCTCCACCTCCCAAGTTCAAGCGATTCTCTGGCCTCAGCCTCCTGAGTAGCTGGGATTCCAGGTGCCCACCACCACGCCTGGCTAATTTTTGTATTTTTAGTAGAGATGGGGTTTCGCCATGTTGGCCAGACTGGTCTCAAACTCCTGACCTCAGGTGATCTACCCGCCTCCGCCTCCCAAAGTGCTGGGATTACAGCCGTGAGCCACCGTGCCTGGCCCAATATTCTAATTAATTCTTGACGTGACTTTTATCTGAAGCTATTGTGTCTGTCATTTGTTATTCTCCTATTTTGGTTAGAAGAAAGATGACGCTTATAAGTGCCAGTTCTTCTATCCCTCTTAGTTTATGATGTACCCCCATTCCTTAGCCAGTGACATTTCTGGCAGGAAGGACTTAGTCAAGGGCAGTCTTAATCCTGGTTCCAAGACTTAAATGTAAGGAGAACTCGAAATCTTTTCCTGTAGCTGAGTATACTGGGTGGTGACTGGTCTTAGTGTGAGGGCAGTTATATTTTAAAGGGGAGTGGGATGTTCACATTCATCCTCCCACTTACAGCATCTTCCCCTCCATTCTCTCATCCATAGCGGCCTTCCTTACCCAGTCCGTTTGTCTAGATGACACAACAGTCAAGTTTGAGATCTGGGACACAGCTGGGCAGGAGCGATATCACAGCTTAGCCCCTATGTACTACAGGGGTGCCCAAGCTGCAATCGTGGTTTACGACATTACTAATCAGGTAAGTGAGCAAAGAAGACTGTCCTTGCTGTCCGGGCATGGTGGCTCCTGCCTGTAATCCCAGCACTTTAGGAGGCCAAGGCAGGTGGATCATGAGGTCAAGATATTGAGACCATCCTGGCCAACATGGTGAAACCCTGTCTCTACTAAAATTACAAAAATTAGTTGGGCATGGTGGTGCACGCCTGTACTCGGGAGGCTGAGGCAGGAGAATCTCTTGAATCCAGGAGGTGGAGATTGCAGTGAGCTGAGATCAAGCCACTGCACTCCAGCCTGGGTGACAGAGCAAAACTCAGTCTCAAAAAAAAAAAAGAGGGTCCCTTGCTTATGTTTAGAGGAGTTAGATTGGGGCAGGGGGTGGGGGGCAGAAAACGGGTTCTTGAAATAGCAAATAAGAGTACAAATTATGCTTGCAAGTGCTAAGAAGATAGATAATGAATTATCAGAGACCTGTGGTTTCAGTGAGGGAAGACCACCTAGAAAAGGTGAATTTTGAGACTCACTTTAAAAGGTGATGGATATGGATTAGCAGTCATTCCAGCCTACTCATTCTCTTCATGTTTTCCTAGGAAACCTTTGCCCGAGCAAAGACATGGGTGAAGGAACTACAGCGACAGGCCAGTCCTAGCATCGTTATTGCGCTGGCAGGGAACAAAGCTGACCTGGCCAACAAGCGTATGGTGGAGTATGAAGTAAGATGGCACATGGAGTTCCTCTCTTAACACTTCCTCTGTTCCTGGGACCTTTTTTTCTCCAAACCAACCCTCTCTGAATTCAAACATCAACTGAGGACATTCATTGTCTCATTTCCCAGTTCTACACCAAGTTAAATACAGCAACACTGTGACCCTAATCACAGCCAGGAGATATTTAGAGGAGTCAGGAGAAAATTCCAGAGCAGAGGGTTAGGGAAGTACCAGCTGTGGGGGTACCAGTGTGAAAACGGGAAGGAGGGAGCAATTAAATTTGAGGTAAGGGACTATTCAAGTGTCAGAATCCAAAAGCCCCCAACTAACTTACCCTTTCCCCTATAATTAAGCTTTCTGACATTTGTGTGTTGGACTGAGTGAACATGGGGTCATCTTGAGGGAGTTGTCATTAAATTATGCATCTGGGCTAGCTGGCTCGAAGGGGTATTAATTAAGGGGAGGGAACCTAGGATTTTGCCAGCTGTTGTGCTAGGGAGTGGAAAGGCAATACTCATTCCCACCCTACATTCTGAGCACCAATACCCCCCACTCCTTGCAGGAGGCCCAGGCATATGCAGATGACAACAGCTTATTGTTCATGGAGACTTCAGCCAAAACGGCTATGAACGTGAATGATCTCTTCCTGGCAATAGGTAAGGTCAGAACATCCTGAGATCTTCCTTTTTCCCTCATTTATAGGCAAAATTATAGCTAACCCAAATCAAGGATAGGTGCAAGTATCTCCTTTTGCAAAAACTTTAGGTATGGAAATATCTTAACTTTCTGTTGTGACCTCCATCCTTGGCTGCAGCTTTAGCTCCCTGGTCTTCAATGTGTAAGTTTGCTGTCTGGGCATGGTGGCTCAGGGCCGGGCACCATGACTCATGCCTGTAATCCCAGCATTTTGGGAGGCTGAGGCGGGCAGATCACGAGGTCAAGAGATCGAGACCATCCTGGCCAACGTGGTGAAACCCTGTCTCTACTAAAAATACAAAAATTAGCTGGGTGTGGTGGCGCACACCTGTAGTCCCAGCTACTTGGGAGGCTGAGCCAGGAGAATCACTTGAACCTGGGAGGTGGAGGTTGCAGTGAGCTGAGATTGTGCCACTGCACTCCAGCCTGGCAATAGAGCAAGACTCCGTCTCAAAAAAAAAAAAAAAAAAAAAAGTTTGCAAACAGTGAACCCTCCCATCTTCAGAACATTCTTTTAATCTCCCAAATTCTCCCTTTTTTTGTAGCCATTTTTCGGGGGTGGGGGGAGAGGGGTAGGGAAGTAAAGTCTACCATACTTTATTCTCTTCTCTTTTTATCTGTAGCTAAGAAGTTGCCAAAGAGTGAACCCCAGAATCTGGGAGGTACAGCATGCCGAAGCCGGGGTGTGGATCTCCATGAACAGTCCCAGCAGAACAAGAGCCAGTGTTGTAGCAACTGAGGGGGTGGCTAGCAGCAAACAAGTATGGAGCTAGCACGAGAGCTAAGAAATAACCTCCATCCCTACCCCTCAGCACACAGCCCCTACGGTAACAGCACACTGAGCCCTGGCTCCCAAGGGCTGCCTCCTGACAGCTCCGTCATGGCACTTTTTAACGCTTCAGCAACCAACACCAGGCAGCTGTTGCCACTGGCCTCCTACCCCCTACTCTGGGGCTTGGGGGTCAACTCCCCCCAGGACTTACCTTCCAAAACAAACTTTCTTCACTTTGTATTATAGGTACAAGACAGCGACTTACTTATCTTTTCTCCTCCTCCTTAGTGTTCCTCCCCATTTTTTCAGAAAACACTTCTGACTTCTGTCCCTTCCCCTTCTGCTTTTGGTCAATCCCTGTTCTTGATCCTCTTTTCTCCTCTCCCCAGGATGCAGAAAGTGGTGAACCCAGGAGCTGAGGAAGGAGGTTTCCAGTTCATTTACATTAAGGGCCCTGGGGGAGAATAAAGCTCAGAGCAGGAGGGAGTAAGGAAACATTTCCTTTTTGTTTTTATTTGGTTGGAGTTTTTCATATTTGAAAACATTGTGGTATCCATGAGTTGGCCTTGTGGAGGGTGTTCCTAGGCAGAGGTGAGAATGAGGAGGCAAGCTCTCAGGCACCAGGCAGGAGGTGCCTTGTAAGCAAACTGGGCGGAGGTGGAGGTTCAGTGTCATCTGTGGCTCTGTAACTCTTCAAAGGCCAAGTTTCCCCTCACGCAGCCTCTTAGTAGTGTTTCCCCTATCATGGGGATTGGACCCCAGAGTCCTCCAAAGAATCTTCACTGGTTGCCTGCATCTTTGGCTCTGCTGTGATCTGATTGGAGGAGGGACAGTTTCTGGTACCCATCCTCTGATTTATACATATGCATTTTTTTCCCTCTGGCCTTTAAATGGCCTCAGCCCCAGCCACCATATGCCCCTACAGTTTGCACTTTAATTGACGGTAGTTCAGTTGGGGTACTTATTTTATGGAAGTTTTGATTGATTTACTTCCCCTTCCACCTTCTTTTTAATTCAATGAAATCTGAGGTTAATACGAGGTTTGAGGAGAGGTTATAGATAAAAGTACCAGTGGCAGCTACTCAAGTCCTATCTCCACTGTTAGCTTCCTCCAACTCTAATTCCTAACCTATATTCTTGCCAACCTAGCTATTGAGTATAGGTTTGCCTTTCCTGGAGAATTAACTGAGCAACTGGGGAGAGTCTCAGGATAGCACAGGCCAAGGTAGGGAAATAAAAATGAGGTCAGGCAAAAGGGAGGAGTTTTCTCTCCTTTCCCAGGTTTCACACTCAATTTGATATCCATTACCATGCCTTTTCTACTTCCTTGTAAATAGGTATGATCTTTATTCCCACTGTACAGTCTGTTCTATCCTCTGCCTCCCATCAGGCCCTGTTTCTTTTCCCTTTTGTTAATATCTTGAATTTAGTCCCTCCATCTTTAATCTCCCCATCCCTCCCCACCATGCAACCAGTGGTTTAATCCATGTACCACTAGGGGCTAGTACCACAGAGGCCTCCTGTGGTGCCCTCATATCATACCACCTGTTCCTGTGGACAGGGAATGACCAGCACTGAAGGTACCTTACAACTGGCTCATATTATCAGAGGACCTTGGTCCTTTCTGAATCTCTAGTCTCTCTTCATATCCCTTATCAGGTGTTTTAAGATGTCTCTGAGAAGCCATCAAGGCAAAAGAGAACTTTAAGTTCCTTGTTCCAGCCTAGAGTTTTGGGAAAGAAAGAAAGAGAAAGGAAAGGTCACAGTGACCTAGGATTGGAATATTTTTGCTGTTCTGGCTTGCAGACTACCTTCTATTCCACAACAGCTGAGAAATCTATGAAGCTGAGATTCTGAAGGACCCAGCTTAGTTTCTTCCACTTAGGCCTCAATTCCCTTCCTTTTCCAGGGGCAGCCTTAGTTCCCATGGCCCTGAAACACACACATTTCCCCCTTCCTTTCCCAGAAGCCACTGACCCCCCCAAAGCACCCAGTGCATCTATTTTACAAGTGGAAGAACTAGGATGGCTTTCTAAAGTCTCCTAGAAATGAAGTTCTTTCTCTGTGCAGCTTTCCCCCATGGAGCAGGAGTAAAGATGTTTCATTGTCTTGGGGCTGGGAAACCACTTCCCCAGGCTTCTCCCTCCCCAAACCCCATAGGAAAAGGATTTGGCCTTAGCTTCTGGGCCTATCGGCTGCCTTCCCTCTACTTCCTACCACCTCTTCTGCCTTCCTTTGAGCTCTGTTGGGCTTGGGGATCTTAGTTTATTTTTTTGTATTATTTCCCAGCTCATTTTTTTCTTCTGGTCAGTTTTTTTAAGGGGGGGTGTTTTGGTTTTTTGTTTTTGTTTCGCTTCTAAGAAAGCATTTGCCTTTCTTCCTCTCCCAACATAACAATCGTGGTAACAGAATGCGACTGCTGATTTACCGATGTATTTAATGTAAGTAAAAAAAGGAAAAAAAGAAAAGGGCATTGGAGTGTTGCTTGCTTCTTCTTTTTTTTTTTTTTTTTTTTTTTTTTTTTGCTGTTTGTCAGGTACTAGGAATTTGGAAGAAAGGATACCCAGTAATGTTTTACTGAATCAGAAACACACCTTGCCCTGCATCTTGATACATCCTTATTCCCTTTAATCTTTTCTTAAACATCTAGTTTGGAAAATAGCCCTTCTATTGCTATTTAATCACCCCTATTCTAAGGCCACTAGATTGTTCATCAAATCAAACCCTATTATATCTTTTTAGGTCCTCATAACGGAATGTATGTGTGTAGGGAGTGGTCTATGGATCTTTGGGCCCACTGATGAGATTGGAGGGGGGTGCTATTTGAAGTAGTATACAAAAATGGATGTGCTTTTTTTTTTTTGTTTGAGACGGAGTCTCTGTCGCTAGGCTGGAGTGCAGTGGTGTGATCTTGGTTCCCAGCAATCTCCACCTCCCGAGTTCAAGTGATTCTCCTGCTTCAGCTTCCTGATCCCTGAGTAGCTGGGATTACAGGCACACACCAACACACCCGGCTAATTTTTGTATTTTTAGTAAAGATGGGGTTTCACCACGTTGGTCAGGCTGGTCTCGAACTCCTGACCTCGTGACCACCCACCTTGGCCTCCCAAAGTGCTGGGATTATGGGCGTGAGCCACTGACCCTGGCCGTATGTGCATATTTCTAGGATCCATTTCTATATGTTTCTCAAAGGGGTCCATGGCCTAAAGGTTGAAAAACATCACTGAATTAGTTTTTTTGGTTCATCTTGTAGCTTCTTCCTCAACGGGAAAATTTCCCTTGGATCTGCTCTTGACTCCTAGTGTACTTCAGACCCTTCAGTCCATCACAGTCTAAAGGTTGAGGGAAGGGGGATGAAATAGAATTATGTGTGGTTGCCGGAGGCTTTAAATTCCAAAGAATCTGAAGGAGGATAGGAAAGAGGACTGGTGCCAGACAAATCTGGCATTCTAGGCCTGTCTCTGTCAACTTACCAACTGTGGCCTTGATCAAGTTAGTGCTTTCTGCCTCGTTTCTTCATCTGTAAAATAAAAGCTGAAGATTAAGGTCAATTATGTAAAGCATGTGTGTAACACAAAAGTAGACGACACTATTAGGAAGGAGGCTTTTAGATAATCCCTAACTGACTTCTCTATATCTTCCTTTGGCTGAGACTTTTTTTTTAGGTTGAAGCTTGTTTCTCTCTCTCTCTCTCTCTCTCTCTCTATATATATATATATATATATATATTTTTTTTTTTTTTTTAAACAACTGGTAGAATAGTAGGATAGTTTGGGCATCAGCCTCTTCCAATGATTTGATTGTATACAGATTGAAATCCTTTCCATTTCCAAATACTTAAGAGCCAAAGCCAACTTTTCACTGTCGGTTCCCTTACCTTATATCTCTTAGTTATACCCCACACCCCCGTTCCCTGATTCCTGGTAAAAGCTCTAGTTGGAGAGAGGAAAGGAAAGGAAATGATCTTTCAAAATTAAAGGTGAACACCTTCACTTAAACTAATTAAAATTGTATCTCCACCCCCTGGCCTGTAGAGGGCAGTGTATGGATACATTTGTCCGGGTTAGGGGACTAGGTTTGGTAAATTTTGTCCCGCATCAAATGACAAAAGGGTAATAGAAAATGTATTATATTTGTGCCCCTTACTTTGAGATAAGAGACTACACCCTTCATACTTCGGGGTGTTAAGCTGCCATTGCTCTTGTAAAGAGGCAGTTTGTTTTAGAGATAGGGTCTTGCTTTGTTGTCCAGGCAGGAGTGCAGTGCCGCGATCTTGGCTCAGTGCAACCTCCAACTCCTGGGCTTAAGCGATCCTCCCGCCTCAGCCTGCCGAGTACTGGGACTACGGGCGCGTACCACCAAGGGGCGATTATTATTATTATTATTTTCTATGCAAAATAAAAGATGGCTATTCAGCGTTGTTGGTTCATTTTTGTTTGGGGAGAAATTCGACTAGCCCAAGGAATCTCAAATTCTTGGAACCACTATTTTTGGCATTTGTTCTCATTCCTGGAATATGAGAATTGAGCGACTGACCTTGCTTTCTCTAAAAGATAAACAGGGTAGTTGTAGTTGCAACAGGGTAGATAGAGGTATGTACCCTGGGGTTAATTAAAGTGGAGATGACAGCCGGGAGAAACTGGACTGGATCCCGAGGCCGCCTCCAAGGAGGGGCAGTAGGGGCGACTCAAAATCTCCCACCTCTCAGCCCAACTTTTTGATTCCTCGTCACCTTCCACACTGCCCGAGCTCCGGACATACAGCCCCGGTGCGCGAGGGTCCCATTCTTTGCATACCAGGGATATAATGGACTCTGGACTGTTGCGAGAGTGACAGCAAAAAGCCAGCCTCTTCTCCGAGGCTTCTTGGCAACCTGCCTGTCTCGGCTCCAGGAGGCGGGTTTCAGCCAATGGCTGAGCCACTCGCTTCCAACCAATGGCTGAGGGGTTGAGCTGAGGGGAATGAGTGGTCCCTTACTGCAGCGGACGCAACGGCGCTGCCCCGCCCCTCGAGAACTCGCTGAGAGCTGGGCTGGTAAAATTGCATTACTGAGGACACTGGACTCGGTAAGGAGGCTGGGGGTGGGAAAGAAGCTGGGGAGGAAGGGCTGCTGAGCTGGGCAGCGGAGGGGGCATTGGTGTCCAGCTGTGCTCCGAACCTCGAGGGCAACAAAACTATCAGTACCTGCCTCCACTCCCTCTGTCTGGGTGCTCTTGAGATCGCGGGGCGTTGCCACAAGACCCTTTTGTGCCTGGATGTCGGACGTATCTTCCTACCTAATGTGCCCGTGGGGAGTGAGGGGTCATCACCTGCACCAACGGGTGGCATTTCTGTATTACAGCAAAAGGCTGTCCCTCCCAAACCTGGGATTCTGGGTTGACTGAGTTCACCTACGAGTCAGCACTACCTGCACTGCTCTGGTCTAGTACAAACAGGCTGCTGGCATTGAGGTAGGTGGCAGAGAGAGTAAGGGTCCCTTGGCCTAGGGGCAAGGTGAAGACTGCTCCTATTCCCATCTCTAGGTTTCTTTGCCTCCCTACCCACGACCCACCCACCCCGACACATTGGTCTCCAGCATCTCATCAGCAGTTTAGACATTTCTCACTCCTTCTCACTCCGGCCCTGCTGGGTCAGTGCTCTCTGTTCAGCAATGTGAGGAAGAAACTGTTGCAGGGCAGAAGGCAGAAAAATTACTTTCCTTCTCCAGCCTGCCCCTGACACTCTGGCCAATAATTCCTCAATTTGCTGAGCTCACTACAGTGGCATAGACAAGATTGAGGTGGTCCGGGACCCTGGGTTGGGGTCCGGTTCCTAGCTGGGTTCAATTTATTTTTTTTTAGGGTGAATGGGGGGAGAGTTGGGGACTGAAAGGCCTTCAAAGACAATGCTATTATAGTAGTCTCCCCTTATCCAAGGTTTTGTTTTCCTGAGTTTCAGTTAGCCATGGTCAACCGCTTGGAAAATAGGTGAACACAGTTCAATAAGATATTTTGAGGCTGGGAGTGGTGGCTCATGCCTGTAATAATCCCAGGACTTTGTGAGGCCAAGTTTGAAGGATTACTTGAACCCAGGAGTTTGAGACCACCCTGGGCAACATAGTAAGACCTCATCTCTACAAAAACAAACAAACAAAAAAAAAAACATGCATGGTGGCTCATGCCTGTGGTCCCAGCTACTCAGGAGGTTGAGGCAGGAGGATGGCTTGAGCCCAGAAGTTTGAGGCTGTGATGAGCTGAGATCACACCACTGCACTCCAGCCTGGGCAACAGAGCAAGACCCTGTCGGGGGCAGGGGAGGGGAGGGGAAGCCAGACAGTGGCTCATGCCTGTAAACCCAGCACTTTGGGGGCTGAGGCAGCAAGAGGCCAGGAGTTCAAGACCAGCCCTGACAACATAGTGAGACTCCCATGTCTACAGAAAAATTAGCCAGGCTTGGTGACACACGCTTGTAGTCCCAGCTAGTGGGGAGGCTGAGTGAGGCAGGAGGATGGCTTGAGCCTCCTCATGGAGGTTGAAGCTGCAGTGAGCCATGATTGACACTCGCTCCATCACCCAGGCTTTTTTTTTTTTTTTTTTTTTTTTTGAGACCAGGTCTCACCCTATTGCCCAGGCTGGAGTACGGTGGTGCCATCATGACTCATTGCAGTCTCGACCTCCTGGGCTCAAGCCATCCTCTCATCTCAGCACTCCTCTCCTCACCACCCCAGTAACTGAGACTACAGACAGGCATCACCATGCCCAGCTAATTTTTTTTTTCTAGAGACACAGTCTCACTATGTTGCCCAAGCTGGTCTTGAACTCCTGGGGTCAAGTGATCCTCCTTCCGTGGCCTCCCAAAATGTTGGGATTATAGGCATGAGCCACCATGCCTGGCCAAAAAAAAAAATGTATTTTGAAAGAGAGACCACATTCATATAACTTTTTTTGTTTTTTTTTTTTTCGAGACAGGGTCTTACTTTGTTGCCCAAGCTGAAGTGCAGTGGCACAGTCACCTCACTGTAACCTCAAACTTCTGGGCTTAGATCTTCTCACCTCAGCCTCCACAGTAGATGGGACCACAGATGCACTCCACCATGCCCAACTAACTTTTTATTTTTTGTAGGGACGGGGTCTCCAACTCCTGGCCTCTAGCAGTCCTCCTGCCTAGGTCTCCCAAAGTGCTAGGATTATAAGGGTGAGCCACCACACCCAGCCCTTTTAGTACAGTATAATGTTATAATTTTTCTATTTTGTTATTGTTGTTAATCTCTTTTTTTTTTTTTTTTTTTTTTTGAGACGGAGTCTCTCTCTGTTGCCCAGGCTGGAGTGCAGTGGCGTGATCTCAGCTCACTGCAACGTCCACCTCCCAGGTTCAAGCAATTCTCCTGCCTCAGCTTCCCAAGTAACTGGGGTTTACAGGCACATGTCACCACGCCCAGCTTATTTTTGTATTTTTTGTAGAGACGGGGTTTCCCCATGTTGGCCAGGCTGTCTCGAACTCCTGACCTCAGGTGATTTGCCCACCTCAGCCTCCCAAAGTGCTGGGATTACAGACGTGAGCCACTGCGCCAGCCATTGTTGTTAATCTCTTACTGTGGGTAATTTAGTAATTAAACTATAAGAGGTATGTATGTATGGGGGAAAAAACAGTAATATAGGGTTTGGTACAATCTGTGGTTTCAGACATCTACTGGGGGTCATAGAACATATCCCCAGTAGATAAGGGGGCACTACTGTACTTGTTGACTCTTCATGTTAGCTCTGCTAGGCAGGTATCATTTCAGAGATGAGGAAGCAAGTTCAGAACAGCTTGGAGTCTTGTTCAGGAAATCGGGCTGGTTAATGAATAGCAAGATCCAGTTTCACAAACCCAAGGCATTTTGCCCCCAGAATCGGGGCTCCTTCACCCAATTAGGCTGCCGCTACTTTATTTATTTATTTATTTATTTATTTATTTATTTATTTATTTTTTATCCCTGTTTAAGTCAGTCTGACCCACAGTCGTCCTCTGCTGACTTCAGAAATAATAATCTGGCCAGTAGACATTTGGCTTCGGTCCTTTAGGCCATTTGCCCCAGGCATTGTTCTCTATGGTGGATGAAGTTCAGAATGGAAGATGGGAGAGAGGTGATTCTGATTCTAGAAGCACCCAATCCTCCTACCCCATTCCCCACCCACATTACCTGTCATCCTGTCAGCACAGTCTGTCTCTGAAGTGCTCCAAGTTTTCTCTAAGGGCCCATTTGGACTCCCACTTTCAGGACATCCCATTTGCCCAGAAAGCTCCTTGCTGACCTTCTCTGTGTCTTCCTCCCACCCATTCCCTTAGGCCTCCCTAATATCCCCTCCCAGGGTCTCCCTATCTTGATCCCAGAATCTTCCTTCTACAGGTCTGCTACAATGCTGCTGCTGCACAGAGCTGTGGTCCTCAGGCTCCAACAGGCCTGCAGGTAAGCCAGCCCATCCCAGGACTTGCCTCCTAGCCCCTACCTCCCACCCTCAGTTGTCTTTTACAATGTCATACGATGCAAATAAGATAGTTGAGAGAGTGTGTCCAGGGAGGAGAGAGAAAGCCAGATCCCACTTTTCCCACCTATCCCTGGAGAAACTAAGTTCCAACTGAAGGAACCAATGGCCAACCAGGGAGAAAGAAGTAGACCCCAGGCCTTCACTGACCCTTTCATATGACCATATGTGTTACTAAGACCTCTCTCTCTTCCAGACTCAAATCAATCCCCTCAAGGATCTATATTCAGGCCTGCTCCACAAATGATTCATTTCGGCCCCAGTACCCCAGCCTCACCTTCTCTGGTGATAACTCCAGCACCCGGGGATGGAAAGTCATGGGAACCCTATTAGGTCTCGGTGCAGTGTTGGCCTATCAGGACCATCGGTGCAGGGTAAGTAAGGAAGGTGCTTCATTGTCAGAACAGACTGGGCGTAGTGGCTCACGCCTGTTATCCCTGCCAACTATAGGAGGCCAAGGTGGGTGGATCACTTGAGGTCAGGAGTTTGAGACCAGCCTGGGCAACATGGCAAAACCCCATCTCTAGTAAAAATACAAAAATTAGCCAGGTGTAGTGGTGCACGCCTGTAATCTCAGCTACTTGAGAGGCTGAGACACAAGAATTGCTTAAACCCAGGAGGCTAAGTCTGCAGTGAGCCGAGATCAAGATCGGGCCACTGCACTCCAGCCTGGGTGACAGAGTGAGACTCCATCTCAAAAAAAAAAAAAATTGTCAGAATAAAGGAATCAGTCCTAGTAAACTCCACCCGCAACCCAGGCTGTGACCTGTGTTCTTGCAGTTACAACAGAGTCCACAGTGACAGTCTTCATGCACAGTGGAGATGAAATATGCTAATCTGCTACCTTCACTTCCCAGTGGCCAACACTGTGGGTTGGGTCAGGGTGAGCTAGAGTGATTTCTTCTTTTATTGTTTTTTTTTGAGATGGAGTTTCGCTCTTGTTGCCTAGGCTGGAGTGCAGTGGCATGATGTCAGCTCACCGCAACCTCCACCTCCCGGGTTCAAGTGATTCTCTTGCCTCAACCTCCCGAGTAGCTGGGATTACAGGCATGCGCCACCATGCCCGGCTAATTTTGTATTTTTAGTAGAGACAGGGTTTATCCATGTTGGTCAGGCTGGTCTCCAACTCCCGACCTTAGGTGATCCGCCCGCCTCGGCCTCCCAAAGTGCTGGGATTACAGTCGTGAGTCACCAGGCCCGGCCGAGTGATTTCTTCTTAACAGTTTCTTCCCTTTTATCTTATTCCTTCCCTGCCAACAGGCTGCTCAGGAGTCAACACGCATATACACTAAGGAGGAAGTAAGTTCCCACACCAGCCCTGAGACTGGGATCTGGGTGACTCTGGGCTCTGAGGTCTTTGATGTCACAGAATTTGTGGACCTACATCCAGGGGGGCCTTCAAAGCTGATGCTAGCAGCTGGGGGTCCCCTAGAGCCCTTCTGGGCCCTCTATGCTGTTCACAACCAGTCCCACGTGCGTGAGTTACTGGCTCAGTACAAGATTGGGGAGCTGAACCCCGAAGACAAAGTAGCCCCCACCGTGGAGACCTCTGACCCTTATGCTGATGATCCTGTACGTCACCCAGCCCTGAAGGTCAACAGCCAGCGCCCCTTTAATGCAGAGCCCCCGCCTGAGCTGCTGACAGAAAACTACATCACACCCAACCCTATTTTCTTCACCCGGAACCATCTGCCTGTACCTAACCTGGATCCAGACACTTATCGCTTACATATAGTAGGAGCACCTGGGGGTCAGTCACTGTCCCTTTCCCTGGATGACTTGCACAACTTTCCCAAGTACGAGATCACAGTCACTCTGCAGTGTGCCGGCAACCGGCGCTCTGAGATGACTCAGGTCAAAGAAGTAAAAGGTCTGGAGTGGAGGACAGGAGCCATCAGCACTGCACGCTGGGCTGGGGCACGGCTCTGTGATGTGTTAGCCCAGGCTGGCCACCAACTCTGTGAAACTGAGGCCCACGTCTGCTTTGAGGGACTGGACTCAGACCCTACTGGGACTGCCTATGGAGCATCCATCCCTCTGGCTCGGGCCATGGACCCTGAAGCTGAGGTCCTGCTGGCATATGAGATGAATGGGCAGCCTCTGCCACGTGACCACGGCTTCCCTGTGCGTGTGGTGGTTCCTGGAGTGGTGGGTGCCCGCCACGTCAAATGGCTGGGCAGAGTGAGTGTGCAGCCAGAGGAAAGTTACAGCCACTGGCAACGGCGGGATTACAAAGGCTTCTCTCCATCTGTGGACTGGGACACTGTAGATTTTGACTCTGCTCCATCCATTCAGGAACTTCCCATCCAGTCGGCCATCACAGAGCCCCGGGATGGAGAGACTGTAGAATCAGGGGAGATGACCATCAAGGGTTATGCATGGAGTGGTGGTGGCAGAGCTGTGATCCGGGTGGATGTGTCTCTGGATGGGGGCCTAACCTGGCAGGTGGCTAAGCTGGATGGAGAGGAACAGCGCCCCAGGAAGGCCTGGGCATGGCGTCTGTGGCAGTTGCAAGCCCCTGTGCCAGCTGGACAAAAGGAACTGAACATTGTTTGTAAGGCTGTGGATGATGGCTACAATGTGCAGCCAGACACTGTGGCCCCAATCTGGAACCTGCGAGGTGTCCTCAGCAATGCCTGGCATCGTGTCCATGTCTTTGTTGCCCCATGAGCATGGAAAAGAGCCACCTCAACCCCTTTCCCCACCCATTAGCCTCACTGCTTCAGAAAAATCTTTCCCACCCCTCAACTTCTTGGATCACAACTCTGGCTTCCTAAGCCATACCCAAGTACACATATAGCACATTTCACCCAGGGCCTCTCCCTCTTTGGACACTATGTTACATATCCCTCTTGGCCTTTGAACCTGTGCCAGGAAATGTGAGCTGTTACAGCAAGGGGCTAGAAGTGAGATAAGTAATTCTGGAGACAAGCACTATTTTGTTTTCGTACCCCACCTCCGTTTCTAATGCCTACTGCCATCAAGGCCTTGTTTTGCTTTTCTTTTTGGATTCTTCAGAGAAATGTGTGTGGCATGTGTAAGAAAAGTGTATATACTATTATCTCTCCAGGTTGCAAAGTTGTGAGGAGAGCAAGGGGCACAACCATCTCCCTTTACAGTTCTACTTTTCTAATAAATAGTCTGTTTAAGATCATGACTCTTGGGCCTGGGGAGTGAGCCTATTGCAGGAGGGAGGATGCATTTATACTGGGATGTATAATGAGATTAGTCCAAAACAAACAAAACTGGGGAGGAAGACAGAGAGGAAGTAGGCTTGTAGGTTAAGAAGTGTGGCTTCTGGCTGGGCACAGTGGCTCATGCCTGTAATCCCAGCACTTTGGGAGGCCGAGGCCAGTGGATCACTTGAGGTCATGAGTTTGAGACCAGCCTGGCCAACGTGGCAAAACCCAGTCTCTACCAAAAATACAAAAATTAGCTGGGTGTGGTGGCGGGCGCCTGTAATCCCAACTACTTGAGAGGCTGAGGCAGGAGAATCTCTTGAACCAAGGATGCGGAGGTTGCAGTGAGCCGAGATCACACTACACCCCAACCTGGGCGACAGAGCAAGATTCCATCTCAAAAAAAAAAAGGGAGAGGGGGCTTCCTTCTCTGAGGTCTGGCAGTATCTGCAGGGACACCTAGGTGATTGACTTCAGGATACCATGAAGAGAGAAGAGGTGACAAAAACATGTATCCTCCAACCCCTCTCCCCAACAATTCCAATGCACTTGGCAGGAAAGGCAAAGGGTGCTAGGAGTTTAAAATCAATATTGTCTTAGGAGGCTGTGAAAGCAAAATAAATCTCGGGGCCCCAGAATCACTGAGCTAAAGGGAAAAGTCAAGCTGGGAACTGATTAGGGTAAACCTGCCTCCCATTCAAAGTCATCCCTCTGCTCACTGAGATAAATGCATTGGAATACAACCATTTGCCTTTTTTTTTTTTTTTGTAGAGACGGAGTCTCACTCTGTCACCCAGACTGGAGTGCAGGAGTGCGGTGGTGCGATCTCCGCTCACTGCAACCTCGGCCTCCGGAATTCAAGCAATTCTCCTGTCTCAGTGTCCCAAGTAACTGGAACTACAGGCACACACCACCACGCCGGGCTAATTTCTTTTGTATTTTAGTAGAGATGGGTTTCACCATGTTGCCCAGGCTGGTCTTGAACTCCTGAGCTCAGGCAATCAGTCTGCCTCCCAAAGTGCTAGGATTATAGGCCTGAGCCACCAGGGCTTTTTTTTTTTTTTTTTTTTTTTTTTTGGAGACGAAATCTCACTCTGTTGCTCAGGCTGGAGTGCAGTGGTGTGATCTCAGCTCACTGCAACCTCCTCCCGGCTTCAAGCGATTCTCCTGCCTCCATCTCCCAAGTAGCTGGGACTACAGGCGCCTGCCACCACGCCCGGCTAGTTTTTTTATTTTTAGTAGAGACGGGGGTTTCACAATGTTGGCCAGGCTGGTCTTGAACTCCTGACCTCAGGTGATCTGCCCGCCTCGGTCTCCCAAAGTGCTAGGATTACAGGCGTGAGCCACTACGCCTGGCCCCATTTGCCTCTTATCTACCTAGGACCTGGAAGCCTCCTCCCAGTTTTGAATTGTCCCGCCTTTACATATATTGATTGATGTCTCTCGTCTCCCTCAAATGTATAACACCAAGCTCTGCTCCAATCACCTAGGGCACATGTCGTCAGGATCTCCTGAGGCTGTGTTAGGGGCGTGCGTCCTTAACTTTGGCAAAATAAACTTCCTAAATTGAGACCTGTCTCAGATTTTTGGGATTCACAAGGTACAGAGGGAAAACTTCGCTCTAGGGCCTGATGTGCCAGGCCACATAGGGTGTCCACTGTGTGCTTAGATTGCAAACTGGGTGCAGATTAAAGGCCAGTTTTTAGATTACCTTCGGCAGGCGATGGCGCCTTTCGGACTTGAATCTTTCGGCGCTCGGCTACTCTCCCCTAGCTCCTCTCCCTTTTTCCCCCAGCAGTCTCCCGGGCTTGGGGACGCTCGGTGTTCGGCCAAGCCGCCTGTCGCCTGGTAGTGGGACCGGAAGTTGTTAGGGGGAGGGGGACGGCTGTGATGGGGGGGGATATATGGGGGGGCAGGTCCCTTCTCAGGTGAAGCTGCTGATGGAGATGGAGCCGCCGCCGCCGCCTCTCAGCGCCCGGGTCCTGGCTCCGGCCCGGCGACTGCCGCCGCCTCAGTGACCCCACTCCCCCCGCACTGGGCCGCCCGGGCCAGAGTGGGGGACCCCCGCCCCCCCGCCTCCCTTTTCCCCAACACCGTCCCCTCTCCCCCACCCCTCACAGCCTGCGCGCGCGCGCGGAGACTCCTCAGGTGAGTGAGGGGCGGGGCTTGGGGGGGGTTAAAGCGAGGGCGGGGCCTCGGTGGCCGGGGGCGGGGCCTGAGGGGCTCGGGCGTGAAGGAGCTGGGAGACGTGGGCGGGGGAAGGGGCCAGGCTGAGAGAGGGGCGCGCGTTGGGCTGGGGCCCGACCACTGGAGGGGTGGAACATGGCCGGAGGAGTTTGGCCCGAGGCCCCAGTATTAAGAGGGAGGTAGCAGGGACTTGGGGTCCTAAAAAGGCGGGAGACAGATCACCGCAGGGGTCTGAGGACTGTCTGGAGCTGGCAGCCGCGGGGCTCCTCCGTGGGGATGTGGTTTGGGTATACAGCAGAAGGACAGAGAGGAGAAAGGAGCAGCAGAGAGGGTATCTGAACAAAACAAGAGAGGGACCCGGGTATTGGGTCGAGGAATGCTGAAGACAGGAGTCTGGGGATAAAGACGTAGGCCTAGGTGAGAAGATTTGGGAGGCAATGAGCATATTGGGAGAAACATATAGAGAAGAAACTTAGGATGGAGTGAGAAGTGCACAGTGTAGGGTGAGAGGTGTAGGGAACTTGGGAAGCAAGGCTGGGAAGGAAGAGATTCACTGCCTAAGAGCCCTAAGAAAGAAATGCAACGGAGGAAACCCCAGGGCAGACATCCAGATGGGAGCTGCAAACTTGGGAAGCAGGCTGCCTGCTTCCTGTGTACCAAAACAGCCCTCCCTGTACCTCCTCACACAAATCCCATTTTCTTACCCCTTGGCTGCTAGAGTTGTAGGTTCTCACTTTTTAAATTTTCTATATTATTTATGTGCCTTTAAAAAAGTTATGATTAGGGCCGGGCGTGGTGGCTCAAGCCTGTAATCCCAGCACTTTGGGAGGCCGAGACGGGCGGATCACGAGGTCACAAGATCAAGACCATCCTGGCTAACACGGTGAAACCCCGTCTCTACTAAAAAAAAATACAAAAAACTAGCCGGGTGAGGTGGCAGGCGCCTGTAGTCCCAGCTACTCGGGAGGCTGAGGCAGGAGAATGGCGTGAACCCAGGAGGCGGAGCTTGCAGTGAGCTGAGATCCGACCACTGCACTCCAGCCTGGGCAACAGAGCAAGACTCCGTCTCAAAAAAAAAAAAAAAAAAAAAAAGTATGAGTAGTCCTGTCTGGGAGCAGTAGAATGTTTAACGGAACGTGGACCTTTAGATATGTTCATGAAATATTGTACCCCAATGCCCCTCCAAGGTCAAGAACTTATGAACTCTGCTTACAGAAATTTTTTTTTTTTTTTTTTTTTTGAGACCGAGTGTCTCTCTTGTTGCCCAGGCTTGAGTGCAATGGCGCAATCTTGGCTCACTGCAACCTCCATCTCCCGGGTTCAAGTGATTCTCCTGCCTCAGCCTCCCAAGTAACTGGGATTACAGGTGCCCACCACCACTCCTGGCTAATTTTTTGTATTTTTAGTAGAGATGGGGTTTCACCATGTTGGCCAGGCTGGTCTCGAACTTCTGACCTCAGGTGATCCACCCGTCTTGGCCTCCCAAAGTGCTGGGATTACAGGCATGAGTCACCATGCCTGGCCAGAAAATTTTTTGCATACCTTATTTCACTCCATTTCCTTCTCTCATGAACAAAACTATCTCGTGTTGTGACTCTTATCAACCCTCGCTTATATGTCTAGTAGTTCCTACTGTGCCTGTCTCCCCGGCCTGTGCCCTCAAAGCATCAGTGGTGGGCATGGTATGTTCCTGACATCCTCACATGTCAGCTTTAGGTGTTCCAACATCATAGTCAACCAGATGACCATTGAAGCCTGTCTCCCCTTACTGATACTTGCTCACTTTGCCTGGGTGAAGATACATGTTCATATCCTTAAGGAAGCATGAAAATGCTGTCTGACTACCTAGAATATTTCCACTTAAGATAACTCAGATTCTGAGGATAAGGCCAGATAAAAGGCCAAATCAGACAATCTTTGAAAGCATAGTGTTTCCTTTGGTTGGGGCACCAGCTGGTAATCCCTTACCTCCTCATGGACCTGCCAGTAGATCCGTGCTCCATCATTTGCAGGAGGACTTCAGCTTTCCCTACTAACAGCCTAAAGCCAGAGAATCCAGACAGCCCCTTGGATCATGAGAACAGTCAGATGAGTAGCTCCTGAGATAAAAATAAAATCTTAAAAGAAGAAAATAGCTTTACCATTGGGAAGCAAGAGAAGTTTCACTGGAGCTTCTGGGGTGGGCTTCAGGATGGTGAGAGCTGCCCTCATTTTGGCAGCTTCAGAATTATACCTTGCCCTAGTCAATAGAAGTTCATGTCTCAAACACAAAATATAATGTCTTTGTTGCCCACTGAGTGCAGTTAGTTAGTTGAATTGTAGCTTTTGGGCAATCCCCTTCCTCTGAGTAGGTTAAGGGTAAGGCATATTTCAGGACTTGGCTCAGAAATAAGTCCTGACTTTTTCCCAGTGAAAATGCAACTGAAAGTCTCTTTATATCCTCTTAGTTTGAAATCTGCAGCTTGAACTTCCCAGCATGGGAGAAACTTATCCCACCTTTCACCCTACCCCACACACACAGCAGTATCCACAAAGGAATTATTTTTTTCCCCAACTGGCCACCTCTCTCTGTCCCTACACACACACACACACACACACACACACACACACACACACCCCAAAGAAAAAGAAAGATAGGTATTTCTAGCTTCATTTTACTCTGTAGGAACAAATAAGAGTGTGGGACCCTGTGAGTGTGGACAATACCACAGGCAGAGGGACTCCCTTTCTTTATTGGTCTGTTGACTCTACTGAAGAAAGCTTTGAATTCCAGGCTTTGATTTGCTTCCTCTTCTTAAAAGAGTTATGAACTCTGTTCTGGAAACAGAGAGATAGGTTCAAAGTTTATCAGACAAAAGCATCTAAGAAAGGGTAGTGCTGATATGAATGCTGATATGAATGACCTGGTCCAGCTGGGGGTAGGATCCACATTGTAGGCTCTGATGCAATACATATGCTGGGGTAGTCCTCGAGCTAAGAGGCCGTTTCTACTTTAAAGAGACTTAATGACCATCTAGTTTGAGGTTTTCCTCAGGTCCATTATCTCTGAAAAGAGACATAGGAGGAAGAGGATTATTTATCCTCCCATTCATAAGCCTGTGTTTCCTGTTCAAGGATTTAGGTCACCAAGACACAGACCCAAAAACTATTCATTTAATAACCCAAGAAAGAAGGCAAGCAGGGTGGCCCAAATCTTCCAACTGGGGCAAGATTTAATAAAGTGTTCCAGTAGAAAGAACCCTCTAATGGTAACTTGGGCTCTACATGTCCTACTTCTGTTGTTAACCAGATGGGTGACTCTGGGCTTAGTTTCTTCTGTTAAAAACCAGGAAATTGTAGGTCATCTCTCAACTCCATTTCAGCTCCAGGATTCCTCAGGTCCTGGAGTACCCCTTCCCTAGACCCTCCACATGAAGAAGAGAGGCTTACCAAATTGGATTGTCAGAGCAAAACTATTAGCAGTGGAGCCTGAAAACATCTTTCTGGCCCAGACAACAGTGAGCTTTTTTGATCAGCATGTATTAGGGACTTTTGGCTACAATTGCAATCGAAGGCAATTGTTCCTGTCTCTTCTACATTTTTTTGCTACTGTACCCTAGTCAGAATAGTTCATTGAGACTTCCCTGTAATTTCAAACTTCACTTGAGAGCACTAACCCTGTTTTGGGCATCTTTGGCTTTAAAACTGATTATTATAAAACTCAAATTGAATTTCCCTGCTCTACTTTCTCCACCCCTGCCCAAACATACCACTGAACAGCAGTGACTTTGTGACGACTTTCTATCAACAGAGAGCTATACTTCGGGGTATGCCCAAAAACCCCAAAAAGTATCATCTCCTGTGTATCATATCTAGTGATTTAAAGTGTTTAGTTTGGCCCTTTTCCTTCGTTCCTTATGTCCTGAAATGAGACATGGGAGGGATAGGATTGTTTCTTCTCCCACTCATAAACCTTAGCCTTCTCTCTCTTCTGCAGTCTACATGGGGAGGACAGAGAAGCGCAAAGAACAAGAGAAAAGATGCATCCATCTGAGATCTAAAAGGAGACAATGAGGTGATATTTTCCCCCTGCCCAGGTGTTGTGTTTTCAGCTCTTACCCCTTTTTATTTTAGAGACTGGCCATTCCTAGGATGACCTGGGAATTCATCCCCTCTGCACTGCTCCCCAAGTACTTGGATAATGAAGCTGAGCTGTCTTCAACTGTATTATATGTAGACAGAAGGTCACCATCTACAGCCTGGTGAAAAATGAGTCAGATCTTTCCACTGTAAAGACAAACACATGAGCTGAGCTAAGATTGGTGGGTTTCCTTCAGAGAACACTAGGTTGACCCTAAAGATTATTTCAGAGCTGCAAATTGCTTGATGTCTAGATCTTTTTCCTGGAAAGGGGCTTGCAGACAATGGCTAATTCCATACCTTTCCCTGGCCCCTTTGCCTCTTCTTCCTCCTCAATTATGCAAAGCTTTTGATAGATAGCAGAGCCAGCTATGTGATTCCAACATGTTTTTGCTCAGATTTCATTCAGTTCAGGAAGGCACAGATAGTAGAGGATGATGCTGTGGGTTTGCTCTACTTGTAGCACCTGAATGGCTCACACCCAAGGCACATGGGAAGTTCTGTCTTTTTAATAACCACTGGTCTCCACCTCAGAACCCAGGTACTAAGGGAAAATGGAGAAAAATTTTCTACTTCTGCCTGTTAGAGTTTGGGAATAATAACACAAACATGGTATGGATCCTTGCCATTCTCTCTACCTTCACCGTCTTTCCCAACAATATTCTGCTCATGACCTTTTACCCCCTAGGCCACAATAAGCATGTGTTAAATGACTTTTTTTTTTTTTTTTTTTGAGATGGAGTTTCACTCTTGTTGCCCAGTCTGGAGTGCAATGGCCTGATCTCGGCTGGCTGCAACCTCTACCTCCAGGGTTCAAGTGATTCTCCTGCCTCAGCCTCCCGAGTAGCTGGGATTATAGGCATGCACCACCACCCCCAGCTAATTTTGTATTCTTGGTAGAGACGAGGTTTCTTCATGTCGGTCACGCTGGTCTCAAACTCCCTACCACAGGTGATCCGCCCGCCTTGGCCTCCCAAAGTGCTGGGATTACTGGCGTGAGCCACCACACCCGGCCTAAATGACTTTTTTTTTTTTTTTTTTTGAGATGGAGTCTCACACTTTCACCTAGGCTAGAGTGCAGTGGTGCAATCTCCGCTCACTGCAAGCTCCGCCTCCCGGGTTCACACCATTCTCCTGCCTCCCAAGTAGCTGGGATTACAGGCGCCCACCACCACGCCCAGCTGATTTTTTTGTATGTTTAGTAGAGACGGGGTTTCACTGTGTTAGCCAGGATGGTCTTCATCTCTTGACTTCGTGATCCGCCCACCTCGGCCTCCCAAAGTGCTAGGATTACAGGCGTGAGCCACCGCACCTGGCCTAAATGACACTTTTTTTTAAGGTCTCACTATGTTGACCAGGCTGGCCTACAACTCCTAGACTCAAGCAGTCCTCTTGCCTTGGCCTCCCAAAGTGCTGGGATTACAGGTATGGACCACCATGCCTGGCCTAAATTCCAGTTTTGAAGTGTTACTGGATTAAACAGGATTCTTTAGAGTATTTGAAGAGTTTTAATCACTTGTGATGTCCATCTTATTTCAGGCTTTTGGAGCCACCACATAGAGAAAACCTCACTTTCTCACATTTTTATCACCAATACTTAGAGCAGTGAGAATGTTTCTGGGGAAAAGGGGGTGGTAGCTGATACCTGATCTCCTCTTGGAAATCAGACTCTGGATTCGTCCTCCTGCTGCCTGTCAGGGAGCCTAGTGGGAAATCTTCTGTCTAGAAAGGATGCCCATTCCTGTTCAAATGTGTTATCATGTTGGTGGGAGAAAGCCAGGGCCATGGAGGACTCTTGTTTATGCCAAGTGGATTCAAACAAATGGGGAAGAGCTAGGCACAGTGGCACATGCACCTGTAGTCCCAACTACTCATGAGGCTGAGGAAGGATTGCTTGAGGCCAGGAGTTTGAGGCTGTAGTGTGCTGTGATTGTGCCCGTGGACAGCCACTGCACTCCAGCCCAGACAACATAGTGAGATCCCATCTCTAGTAAATACAATAAAAAAGAACAGGGAAGAAAATTTGTGTCTCCAGAGGTTACAATGACCAGCGTTTCCTCCCTCCTCACAGAGATATTCCTTTTGAATTGGAACACTGATTGTTTCTAGTTGCTTTGTATTCAGCTCAGAGCTCAATTTACAGTACATATGTGTCTACCCCCCCATCACTGAGTGACAGTTATGTTGCTTTATTTATTTATTTATTTTGTGACAGAGTCTGACTCTGTCACCCAGGCTGGAGTGCAATGGCGTGATCTCGGCTCACTCCAACCTCTGTCTCCAGGGTTCAAACAATTCTTATGCCTCAGCCTCCCAAGCAGCTGGGACTACAGGCGCGTACCACCAAGCCCAGCTAATTTTTGTAGTTTTATTAAAGACGGGGTTTCACCACGTTGGCCAGGCTGATCTTGAACTCCTGACCTCAAGTGATCCGCCTGCCTCAGCCTCCCAAAGTGCCGGGATTACAGGTGTGAGCCACCGCCCCCGGCCGACAGTTGCTTTAAAGCCAATCTCCTTCCAAGATCTTTGATCTAAAACTGTCTCATGTAACTAACTTCCCTCTCCTTATACCTCCTCCTCTTGCAATGTGTCTCCAATTGGCACTGCCTAATTTGACCCAGTTCCTCTAAGGAGATACTAAGATCCGCCTGGCTGGTTAGGCAGGGGAGGAGGTGCTTTGAGGGGTAGAGAGTAGGAAGGCTGGGCGGGATGTGTGCAGGGAGACTTGAGCAAAGAGTAAAGTGCATCTACTGATTTGCTCCTGGTTTGCACAGAAAACCAGGACTGAGAACAGCAGAGTTTCAATCCAATACCCTCTCACTTCCAGGGTTACCAACTTGGTATTAAAACCAGCGCGGTGGCTCACGCCTGTAATCCCAACGCTTTGGGAGGCTGAGGAGGGCAGATCACCTGAGGTCAGGGGTTCGAGACCGGCCTGGCCAACCTGGCAAAACCCCATCTCTACTAAAAATACAAAAATTCGCTGGGCGTGTTGGCGCACACCTGTAATCCCAGCTACTCAGGAGGCTGAGGCAGGAGAATCACTTCAACCCGGGATGCAGAGGTTGCAGTGAGCCGAGATCATGCCAATGCACTCCAGCCTGAGTGACAGATCGAGACTCCGTCTCAAAAAGAAAAAGAAAAAAAGAAACAAAAACCTAGCTGGAGGCAGCTAAGTACTGATTTTGCCCAAGATGTGTCACAGAGCACATGTTAAGAGCAATTAAGCAGGAAAACTCAGCTTACTGTTAGAAAGAAAGTCCAACTCAGAAAACAACTCCTTCAGACCCTTCTGGAAATTGTTTTGGGGCCATTTGGGCAGAAGTCCAAGAATGAGATACACTTCCTGAGCCAGTGCTAGCTGAATGCTGTGCTTCACCTGTTCTGCCCACCTAGTGCTTGTCTAGCCCTTCATTCATGGAGGCATTAGGCATACTGCATGCACACGCATACACACACACAAAAAAAAAATACGAGCATATTTCTTCCTGTAGAGCCAGCTCGACTTGTTCTTCCTTTTAAAGTAACAGACCCCACTCCCACAGGGATCACACCAAAGGAAAAGATGCCTTACCTGATGTTAGAACCAGGGAAAAGAATTAGCCAAGTGTGGTGGTCCATGCCAGTAGTCCCAACTACTCAGAAGGCTGAGGCAGGAGAATTACTTGAACCTGAGAGCCAAACTCATGCCACTGCACTCCAGCCTGGGCAACACAGTGAGACTCCATCTCAAAAACAAAACAAAAACAGGGAAAAGCAAGAAAACCCATGAAAGCCTTGAGTAGCCTGGCTTTTGAAAGATTTAATAGAAGGAGGACACCTCAGAGAGGCAGGCAACTTGTGTTCTTGTTCTTGTTCTATTCTCACCATGAACCCTGGGACAAGTAACTTCACTGCTCTCAGCCTCAGTTTCTCTCAGTTTCTCTAAGCAGAAAACAGGAAAATCCTGCTCACTCTTGCCTCTCCTGCATGGGGAGGTGTGTGAGGGAAGTTTCAAGTGGCACTTTGGGGTTTTTTTGTTTTGTTTTGTTTCGTTTTGTTTTGTTTGAGACAATGTCTTGCTCTTGTCGCCCAGGCTGGAGTGCAATGGCACAATCTCAGCTCACTGCAACCCCCGTCTCCCAGGTTCAAGCAATTCTCCTGCCTCAGCCTCCCGAGTAGCTGGGATTACAAGTGCACCCCACCACGCCCGGCTAATTTTTGTATTTTAGTAGAGATGGGGTTTTGCCATGTTGGCCAGGCTGGTCTCGAACTCCTGACCTCATGATCCGCCCACCTCAGCCTCCCAAAGTGCTGGAATTACAGGTGTGAGCCCCCACGCCCAGCTTCAAGTGGCACTTTGAACTTTGCATTCTTTTTTTGGGGGGGGAATGGAGTCTCCCTTTGTTGCCCAGGCTGGAGTGCAGTGGCGTGATCTCTGCTCACTGCAACCTACACCTCCCCGGTTCAAGCAATTCTGCCTCAGCCTCCCGAGTAGCTGGGATTATAGGTGTGCACCAACACACCCAGCTAATTTTTTTATATTTTTAGTAGAGATGGGGTTTCACCATGATGGCCAGGCTGGTCTGGAACTCCTGACCTGAGGTGATCCACCCACCTCGCCCTCTCAAAGAGCTGGGATTACAGGCATGGGCTGCCACGCCCAGCCCAAGCTTTCCATTCATTTTGAAAAGCCCCAAAGGGCAATTATGAATCTAATGATTTGGAAACGAAAGGGGCCCTCAATACCAGACTGCCCTCCTTTATCTTTTGATCTCTATCTCAAGTTGCATGGCTAGTTCCAGAAAGTATGAGTTCCCTAACAACTGTGGACTTGGGCTCTTCTAATCATTGTTCCTAAGGGACCCTTCAAGGAACCACTTATTATTGTGGCTTGTTCTAGTGGTCTGGTCCCAAAGTTCAGTCCATCCCAGGAAGGATGTCAAGAAAAGAGGGTTAATAAACTTAGATAATTTTTTTCTCTATGCCCTGGCTTCCTAGGGAAATAGGGTTGATACTAGGAATCTCTCTGACAAAATTTAAGAGAGAATTGCTTTGTGAAGTGAAGGTAAGCCCATGTTTCAGGTTTTCTCATGAGCCTTTAAAAGGAGTCTCTCAACTCCAGACAAGAACTGGGTGGGGGGCAGGAAAACAGATACTTTCCTCTGTGTGCCTTCCTGCACCCCCTCACCCCGACCCTCACCTCTCTCAATATACCATTACAAGCAAACCAAATTTTTATCCGTCTGCCTCAGTGAGATCCTTCAAAAAGACCAAGAATCCCCACAGCAACTCAGACTGTTCCCTTGCCCCATTCTTGCTTCTGCCTCTGCCTCAGGGCGTTTAGTTTTCATCAGATGAGTGGGGGATGCAATTTTAATTTATTTATTTTATTTTATTTTATTTTGTTTTTTGTGACCGGGTCTCACTCTGTCGCCCAGACTGGAGTACAGTGGCAGGATCTCGGTACACCACAACCTCCACCTCCTAGGCTCAAGTGATTCTCCTGCCTCAGCCTCCCAAGTACCTGGGATTACAGACTCACACCATCGCCCAGCTAATTTTGTTTTGATTTGTTTTTTTAAGAGACGGAGTTTCACTCTTGTTGCCCAGGCTGGAGTGCAATGGTGTGATCTCGGGTCACTGCAACCTCCGCCTCCCGGGTTCAAGTGATTCTCCTGCCTCAGCCTCCCGAGTAGCTGGGATTACAGGCATGTGCCACCACGCCTGGCTAATTTTTTTTGTATTTTTAGTAGAGATGGGATTTCTCCATGTTGGTCAGGCTGGTCTCAAACTTCTGACCTGAGGTGATCTGCCCACCTCAGCCTCCCAAAGTGCTGGGATTACAGGTGTGAGCCACCAGGCTGGCCGCAATTTTGGATGTATGTAAATTTCCACCAGATAGATTTTTTTTCTCTCCTCCCACAGGCTCCTAAAGAGATAATTCATTGCAACAAATTATCACTTTTAAGTGTTCTCAGTTACTAATTGTTTAATACTCTACTGCCAATTACTGCTTGCCTTCCCTCAAATAGACTTTAACCTTCATTTTAAATTCAGACTCCCCCCCCTTTTTTTAAATAAGCATAGCAGAGTAATTGATGAGAGGGTGGGGATAACCATTTACAGGTTTAATTTGTTTATCACACCTTCAGTAGAGGACTTATCACTGAACCCTGAGTGGGCTGCTCTTCTCCACCTTCTACTTTTCCTGTCACCATCCCTCACACAACATACTCCCAGACAGAATCCCTTGAATGACTGAACCCAGCTTCTTATTACTACCCCATCTTTAACTGAGGTATAGAGCCTCTGAGGGGCTGTTTCTTTGCCTCCTCAGGGCTGAGGTGTAACCTCCACCTACATACACCTACATACATGGTCTAATTTCTTTTTTTTTTTTTTTTTTTGAGACGGAGTCTTGCTCTGTAGCCCGGGCTGGACTGCAGTGGCCCGATCTCAGCTCACTGCAAGCTCCGCCTCCCAGGTTTACGCCATTCTCCTGCCTCAGCCTCCAGAGTAGCTGGGACTACAGGCGCCCGCCACCTCGCCCAGCTAGTTTTTTGTATTTTTAGTAGAGACGGGGTTTCACCGTGTTAGCCAGGATGGTCTCGATCTCCTGACCTCGTGATCCGCCCGTCTCGGCCTCCCAAAGTGCTGGGATTACAGGCTTGAGCCACCGCGCCCGGCCACATGGTCTAATTTCAAAATCAAGGACCACTCTGGATTAAGATAGTGTCTCAACCTCAGAGGCTGGGGAGGCCTGCAGAAGTTGTAAATTGGAGGAAATAGTGGGGTTTGTAAATCAGGGTACATTGTCTTTCATCAGGACAAAGTGTAAGGTTTTTCTTGGAGACAGGATCTCACTTGGTTACCCAGGCTGGAGTGTAGTGGTAAAATCACAGCTCACTGCAGCCTCAACCTCCAGGCTCAAGTGATCCTCTCACCTCAACCTCCTGAATATCTGGGACTACAGGCACATGCCACGATGCATAATTTATTTTTATATTTTGTAGAGATAGGATCTCCCTGTATTGCCCAGGCTGGTCTCAAACCCCTGGGCTCAAGTGATCCTCCCACCTTCTTCCCAAAGCACTAGGATTACAGGCATTGAGCCACAGTGCCTGGCTAAGGTTTTTCTTCTTTAGGATAGTATCAGACCATGCTTAAGTGCTCCTTTAGGTTTCTTGCTAACTCAAGAATGTTAAAGAGAAGCCTCCTCCCTTCCCAGAGCTATCTTCTAATAGCAGCTATTTTCTCTTTCAACAGAATCTCTTTAAAATGGACATAGAAGACTGCAATGGCCGCTCCTATATGTCTGGTAGGCCTTCTGTATGTTCTGTTTGTTAGGGGCTGGAAGCAGACGCTCTCCTGTAGAGCAGAGCAGAAAGCCTTCAGCCTAGGCACATAGCCTGTAAATATCCTAGTCACACAGCTAACTCTCATGCTTGGTGGCCCTTGGTAGTGTGCAATTATTTTGGTGATCTTACATTCCCTAAATAGTAATTCTCTTTTCCAGACTTCTTGGGGGATGGAGGAAGGGAATAGGAGGGAAATATGAGCGGACATCATTAGAAGAATAATTTGAAGCAAATAGATGGAAAGAAGACGTGGTTCCTTCTCCTTTGCTCTGAAGTCACCAGCCAAACATGAAATCCTGTTCTATCCAGATAGAGTGGCACAAGGTTTCAAACCTCAAAGGCCTGAGAGGGCCAGGTGGTCGTGTGAATGAGTGAAGTAAAGTTAGGATAATAAGCAGAAAAGAACGGTGGGGGCTGTCATGAAGTAGAGAACATATGTCCCACTTAAAAGGACAGCAACTTTCAGTGTCCACTAGAACTTGTCATGCAGGAATGTGTATCTAGTGTGGCCAAAACTTCTAAATGTTTAGGAGAAATCAGAAATCCAAATTTTTATATGAAATGTCTCCATTTTAAAATAATGACTCAAGGCTGGGCACGGTGGCTCACGCCTGTCATCCCAGCACTTTGGGAGACAGGCAGATCACCTGAGGTCAGGAGTTCAAGATCAGCCTGGGCAACATGGTGAAACCCCATCTCTACTAAAAATACAAAAACTAGGCCAGGCACAGTGTCTCACACTTGTAATCCCAGCACTTTGGGAAGCCGAGGTGGGCAGATCACAGGGTCAAGAGATCGGGACCATCCTGGCCAACATGGTGAAACCCTCTCTCTACTAAAAATACAAAAATTAGCTGGGCATGGTGGCGCATGCCTGTAGTCCCAGCTACTCAGAAGGCTGAGGCAGGAGAACCCGGGAGGCAGAGGTTGCCGTGAGCCAAGATCATGCCACTGCACTCCAGCCTGGCGACAGAGTGAGACTCCATCTCAAAAAAAAAAAAAAAAAAAAAGAAAGAATAGAAACCAAAACTCGGTTTTGATGTGATGAGTATCCCTATCAGAAACCAAGCATCATTGTGGAAATGACCTATAGCTTATTTTTTACTCTAAAGTAGGACCAATGAAGGAATTATTGGCATGCACTAAAGGAGATAGCAAGATGGGTCAGACACACATATGAGAGTCATTGGCAACACCCGGGTAATGTAAGGTAAGATGTTGACTCTGGCCCCTTTCTTGTTTAAGGAGGGAAGGAGTTGGAATGGGTAAAGGCATTCAATACCTGCCGCATGCTTGACAGAATGACAGGGATCAGGCAGACTCATTTAATTGGAAGAGACTTTATTAGAACAAAAGTCATGGCGCTTGTGAGGAGCGAGCCAGTCCTCCTACCTCCTGCTCAGTTAAGCCTATTCAGAAAACCACTACTGAGCAACAAGTACACTTGGGACCCTGCTTTAGTGCTGGGGAACACTCAGATGGATAAAATCCAGTCCCTGCCATAAAGCAGGCAAATGAGAAACTACAAATCCTGTGGAGCTCTTTTCAAACCTGTTTATGGAGAATACTGGATACTCATGGAAAACTGAGGTGATTTGCTTCACCGTGCTATGAAACCAAGTTTTCCCTGCTTTCAGCAGATTGGCATTTCCTAGATAAGAAGTGGCCTCTGCACAGGATGGTTTCTGAATGGAAGTGGAGGCCAGGAACTCCTCCTGTGTACTTTGAGAATTCTAGATGTCAGCAGCTACCTTAGAAAGGGAAAGGGGAAAGTCAAAGTAGGGCTACCATTAGCTCTGAAAAGTACCCCTCTTAGGACTGGGCAAAGCTGTGCTCATCACTGACCCATCTCTCCTGGAAGAGTCATATGGAAGCAGAGGGAAAGGCTGCAGCACGCAGCCCTCCTGAAGCACACTGCGAACCTCCACAGGCCCCCACAGTTCTTCTGTTCCACACCAGGTGACTTTCCCTCATCAGGCCACTTGATGAAAAGGGTATCTCTCCTGTTCTTCCAAGAGATTTGAATTCCTCACAGAACGTGATTTAGAAAATCCATCTTTTCTCCCCTTTTCTCTTTTTAAAGCTGCAGATCATTCCCTTCTGGGGCAGGGAAAAGGGGGAGATAAGCAGGACTCTATTAATTTACGGCACAGATAACCACCCCCTCCATTTTCCTATCTTTCAAGGGAAACAGAGTTGCTCAAACCCAGCTCATGCCATTAATTGACTGAGCAGTGCTTGCCCCGTTTCCTAAGACTGTTAAATGTTTAAGAGAACTTTGGTAGAAAGGGATTCAGGGGTAGGCAACCCAAAGTTTCACAGCCCCTCCCACCCCCAAATTCTTGGAATCAGAAAATGTAGTCTTCCAAAGTAGGTCAGTTTGTCAGTGAGCAGCTCCTCTGAAAGGGAAGGGAGCAGAGGCCTTGTCCTGATAGAGGGCGGATTCATCCAGGGCTTTCGGCTGCTGGGGCCCCAGGGGCACAGGAGGGAGGGGAAGTGGGGAGACCATACCAGCCTTTTTGCCTGGGATCTGAAAGGTCTCAGGGCCACGGAGCAACACTAGCCTGACACCAGACTGCTGGGCCCTCTCGCCGCTGGAAAGGAGGAGGCTGTCAGTCCCCAGATCTAGAGAGCAACCTTCCTCCTGGAGGAGGAGGGAAAGAGTTTGGTGGGGGAGGGGCTTTCTGCCGATCTGAGAGCCTTGAAGCTGTCCGTGTCCTGGGCCCCATGACCTCTGGGGCCTTGGCTTCCCCAGCTGGCAGAGGATTGGGCCTTCCCTGGGGCCCCCCCTTTCTCCCTCCCACCCGCAGGCCCATCCATCTCTCTCTCTCTCTCTCTCTCTCTCTCTCTCTCTCTCTCTCTCTCTCTCTCTCGCGCACACACTCTTGCCTCTCTCAGGCATTTGTTGTGCAGTTCCTCTTTGTCTGCTGGGCACGAGGGGCAACGGCATCTGCCTTTCCCTCCCTGTGCACACACCCACCACCCACCCCCTGCACTGTCTTGGAAAAGGGATGCTGTAGCCTAGCATCTCCCCCACCATATACACATATACATTCTCTCCAGCCCCCTCCCCAAGCACATCCAAGCGTGCTCTCCCCTCTCCCTCTCTCCCTCTCTCTCTCCCTCTCTCTCTCTCTCACACACACACACACACACACACACACACACTCAACACACATACACCCTGGGCTGAGCTGCTCTTGCTGGCTACAGCCGTGGGCCTCTGCTCACCGTGCCGCTGCTGCTGCCTGCGAAATGACGGCGGTTCCCCTCACTTCCAGGAATCCACGCTTCCTGGAAGGTGAGTGGCTGGGCTCACCCCTGCCTGCCACTGAGACGCAGACATGCATACACCACCCGCACTCCCTCGCCGTTTCCAAGGCGGCGGCCGCGTTCGCACCCCAGGGTCTCACCGGCAAGGGAAGGATAATGTAAGTTCAGGCAGAAGGCGGCTAGTGGAGGGAGGAAGGGGGGTGCTGGGGCTAGGGAGCCAATTCAGTAACTACTCCCAAGCCTGAGGAGATGGAGAGGATGGGGGCTGTGTGTATGTGTGTGTGTGTGCGCGCGTGTGTGTATGTGTGTAGCGGGGGAGGGGGCGTTCCTCCTTATACTTGCGGAGGATGGGAAAGGGTGTTTGGTGTTGCTAAGCAAAGACGGCGACTTGGACAGTGGGAGCCTGTGGTGACATCTTGATTAGGCCTTGGGGATAGAGGTAGAGCTGCCTGGGGTGAAATACCGAGACAGGCCTGGGTGGGAAGGGGTAGTGGAGAAAATCAAGGTAAGGAAGAGGAGCCTTGGCAAGCAGATGCCTCAGCCTGGAACAGAGATCTGAGGGGCCTCAGCCTCCTCCCCACAAAAGAGCTGAGGATGGGCGTCTTTCTTTGCTCTTTTACCCACTATTCCCTCCTAGCAGGCTAGGATCCTGCCACCCTGGAGCCCATGGTCAAGAAAGGGAAAGCAGTTATGATGAGGTCCCTTGCAGAGAAGTGTGGAGGTTCTCCAAGCTCATGGCTATTCCCTAGATGTAGCCACTATGTAAAGGTCTCAAGGAAAGGCAGCAGGAGTGGAGGGCTGACCTCCTTTAACATGTGAAACACCTTTAGCTTGTGGCCTGTTTCCCAGTTCCTTTCTCTCCCTCCTACTTTTCAGCCTTTACCTACCTCCCAGTTCCTCTGATGTGAACCTCATGATTTGGCTTTGCCCTCTGGGGGTTCAGCCAATCTATGATGACTTTGAGCAAGAACATTTCTCAGAGACCTAAGAGCAGCCTTAATTCTTGGCTTTGACAGTCTGGGATTTCTTGGGAGTCCCAGACTTTTGAAATTCCCATACTGGGGTTTCTGGGGCTGAGAGAGGAACTGCTAAACTTCCTAAATCTTACTCTGGTCCCCTTCACCCAAGCTAGAATTCAAAATCCTTGGTGTCCATGAAAGCCTTTCTGACTCCTGAAACAGATTCATTACACATATATATTAGCCCCATGAAAGTAGACTTGAGCCTGATTTTCCCCTTACCTTAATCTTTTTATTTTATTTATTTATTTATTTTTGAGACGGAGTCTCGCTCTGTCGCCCGGGTTGGAGTGCAGTGGCGCGATCTCGGCTCACTGCAAGCTCTGCATCCCGGGTTCCCGCCATTCTCCTGCCTCAGCCTCCCGAGTAGCTGGGACTACGGGCGCCCGCCACCTCGCCCGGCTAATTTTTTTGTATTTTTTTAGTAGAGACGGGGTTTCACCATGTTAGCCAGGATGGTCTCGATCTCCTGAACTCGTGATCCACCCGTCTCGGCCTCCCAAAGTGCTGGGATTACAGGCTTGAGCCACCGCGCCTGGCCCCTTACCTTAATCTTAGGGAGGGCAATAGCATCAAAGAGCCTCTTGAATTACTGGTATGACTCCTGCTCCTCTTCCTGCTTCTGGGCCTTAATTGGGAAAGCCACAAAGGATACTTTCCCCTCAGTGTTTCTAAGTGTACCTTTAAATATATTTTCCTCCATATAGCAAGTCCCTGGCCTCAAGAGGCAGCCTCAGCCGAATAAGCTGGGACCAGCGATGGATTTCCAACAAGTTCACTCATCCTTTTAGGGTCAAGGCCTCAAAACCAAGTGCCCTGTTCTTCCCTGATTAGTAACATCAAGTGATTTAGGGCACGTCAGCACTAATAAAGGGAATAAGAAGATACCCTTTTCAGCCCTTCTAACCCTAGTAAACCCTACACTTGGTTGAAAGGACATATTTAAAACTGGCTCTGAGTCTACAAATCTCAACCCACAATCCTGAGATGCTCACTTCATGATATGTGTGTGGTTCCAATTTTAGGCAACATTTTCAGGTAACCATGGCTCACCTAAAGATCCCCAGCTGGGAAAACTCCGCTTCAAGCCATAAGGCTTTTTCTATAGATAGTGAACAAATTTCCTCAGGCTTTGATGGGATAAATGGGGAAAATGGGACTTTAGGAGAGGATATGAATGAGAAATGGTCCCAAAGTCCTGAGTGGTTGTTTTCTTCCCACTGACCAAAGCTGGAGAGGGATCCCTCAGGAGGGTGTGTTCCGGATTTCTTGCCTCAGGCCCAAGACTCCAACCATTTTATAATGGAATCTTTATTTTGTGAAAGTAAGTATGTACATAGCTGGGCAATTGGGTAAAGTACTAATAGGTGGACTTCAGGGATGAATTTTAGGCTTCCTCTCTCTCTCTTGCACTCTCTCTTGCTCTTTCTCTCTCTCTCTCTTCCATATTTAGGCCTGTGTGCACACATCCATGCATGTTCATGTTAGCAGATAATGTAGAAGGCTACCAGTATGTTTATCCCAATAGGTATGTTCTCTTTATATGTATCTACATATGTGCTGTGTCTCTGTGTGTGTTTATCTACATGTATTTTTATTTCACCTATGTATTTGTGCAGAAGATTGCGGGGAGGAGGGATTTTTTTTAGAAAGACATTCATATCTTTCTTTAGGTATGTTATCTGATTTCAAAAAAATTATGAAAGCCTCAAAAAGCATTTTTACAAAGCAATTTATCAAAAAATTAAAACAAATATACTGAGAATAAATTGATCACTTAACAGTCAGTGGACATCAAATAGTAAACATGTGATTGGAATCAGATCAATAGGAGACTTTCTGGAGTAATCAAATTTTTGCTGAATTTAGAAAGTCTAAGGGGCCCAATTCTTCCCTACTAAGACGGTGACCCCCAATTGGCTGGGTAGGTGGTGGTGAAGGACATGGACACTTATTGTCTATGATCCCAGTTCCACACTAGCAGCTATGTAACCTTAGACAAGTAACATAACCTCTTTTGTACCTCAGTTGCCCCATCTGAAAAAATCATGATATTAGCACCTACTTCATATAGTTGTTGTGAAGATTAAATGAAATTATTCATTTCAAGTGCATAGAATAAAGCCTGGCACATAGTAAGTATTCAATTAATATCATTAGCTGCTATGATGATTACTAATATTATCATTAGATTCAGGGACAATTCCAGTTGCCTTTCCTGCAGATCCTGAACCTGGCTGGGGGCTCCGGAGAGGACCAGTAGGGAAGAATGTCTGTCCTGAACATCTGTCCCTTCTGCAGCCCCCATTTTTCTCTCCGCCCTGGCACGCCCAGCCCCAGCCCGGCTTCCTGTGGACGTCAGGCAGTGATGCTCTTCCCCTCAGGCCTAGATAAAGGTAGGGTAGGCAAGGCCCAGCCACTGAGCTCACGGAAGGCAGCACCAGGCATCCAGACTGGTGGGGGCGCAAGGTATGGTGCCCAGCATACAACACTGCCTTGTACATGGCTATGAAGGAAATATTTGTGAAATTTAACTGAATTTTTTTAAAAGATTAGGCAGTGGACAGTAGATAACTCCAGCTCCAGCTTTACCTGCCCTCTTGTTCTCTCCTCCAAGGTAGCGGGGACTCATCTCTGGAGAAGGAGTTCCTCGGGGCCCCAGTGGGGCCCTCGGTGAGCACCCCCAACAGCCAGCACTCTTCTCCCAGCCGCTCACTCAGCGGTAAGTGTAACCTCCTACCACCTCCTGGCAATAGGCACACCCTTTTGCGTTTGGCCTTCAGTTCACCTTCCACTGGCAACCATTTCCCCGTCGTCACCTCCTACTGGTCTCCTGCTTAGTCTGTAAGAGCGATAAGGAGACCAGTGTCTAGGGTTTTTCTGGCTTCTGAAAGGACAGTGAATAGTCACTGGCAGACTAGGGTGGAATTAAAAGAGGTATAGGTGGGATTAAGGTAAAGGTTTCAAAGAGAAATTATGGAATTAGAGAAGCAAGTAGATAGAAATGGTCATCAGGTGGAGTTAGATAGGAAATAGAGAGTAGAAGGACCTCCCCATCTCCCCACAGCCCATTCTCCTACCCAGACAGGGTCCCCATGACTGCTCCTCTCCAGCTGGCCCTAGATCTGTGACATTCTCTAAATGGTTGGAATAGCCAGGAATGTAGGTCGGAGCTAGAGCCAAAGCCTTCTCCTCAATGGTTCCTCCTTCCTTTATCCCTCCTGCCCTGCCTCAGAGTTTTATGGAGGTGGAGAGGGTAGAGGGGTTCAGTCTAATGGGGTGGGAGGGAACTGTAAGCACGTCTGTCTTCCAGTTTTGCTCTTTGGCCTGTTGTCCCCCTTCAGTCTTCCTAGGTCCGTTTTCCCGCCACTCTTAACTTGCTGGCTTCCTGCCCAGGGCCAAGCCAGACATCTTTCTTAATGACAAGAGAGTAGAAAAAAAAGCTCCCCTTAGTCACCTCGTCTCCTCAGTGACAGAAGACATCCTATGTACCCCCAACTTTTTACTTTTTGAGACAGAGTCTTGCTCTGTCGCCCAGGCTGGAGTGCAGTGGTGCGATCTCGGCTCACTGCAACCTCTGCCTCCCGAATTCAAGCAATTCTCCTGCCTCAGCCTCCAAAGTAGCTGGGATTACAGGCATACACAACCATGCCTGGCTAATTTTTGTATTTTTAATAAAGACAGTGTTTCACCATGTTGGCCAGGCTGCTCTCAAACTCCTGACCTCAAAAGAATCCACTGCCTCCGCCTCCCAAAGTGCTGGGATTACAGGCGTGAGCCACCACACCTGGCCCAACTTTTTTCTCATGAAGCCTATTTGCCTGGTGGGTGGGAGAAAAAGTTGTCTCAGGTTCCAGCAGGATTCTGATAGCAGCAGCAGGGATTCTAGGGTGTTAGTTCCATTTAAGGCTTGAATGTCTCAGGGCCTAAAGACACCCTCTTAAACTTTAAGAGTGCCATTCTGGGCCGGGCGCAGTGGCTCATACCTGTAATCCCAGCAGTTGGGAGGCCAAAGTGGGCAGATCACCTGAGGTCGGGAGTTTGAGACCATCCTGACCAACATGGAGAAACCCCATCTCTACTAAAAATACAAAATTAGCTGGGCATGGTGGCGCATGCCTGTAATCCCAGCTACTCGGGAGGGTGAGGCAGGAGAATCACTTGAATCCAGGAGGCAGAGGTTGCAGTGAGTCGAGATTGCGCCATTGCACTCCAGCCTGGACAACAAGAGCGAAACTCCATCTCAAAAAAAAAAAAAGAGTGCCATTCTGGCCTGGGAGCAGCTTCCCCCTTTGCCTCTCTCTATTCTAAACACCATCCCACCCCTCAGCCAACTCCATCAAGGTGGAGATGTACAGCGATGAGGAGTCGAGCAGACTGCTGGGGCCAGATGAGCGGCTCCTGGAAAAGGACGACAGTGTGATTGTGGAAGATTCATTGTCTGAGCCCTTGGGCTACTGTGATGGGAGTGGGCCAGAGCCTCACTCCCCTGGGGGCATCCGGCTGCCTAATGGCAAGCTCAAGTGTGACGTTTGCGGCATGGTCTGTATTGGACCCAACGTGCTCATGGTGCACAAGCGCAGCCACACTGGTAAGTAAGCCAGAGGGTCTCTGGGAGGAGCTCCCAGGGTGGGGTTGAGAGGCAGGGGCAGTGCTGGGACAACAGCAGGGATGGGGCTGGAGGAGGCCATGCAGGGAGTGGGTAGCCTCAGAAAGGGAAGGGTCTCACCCAGCACATTTTCTAGCTGACAAAATGAGGCAGGGTGGGGGTGGGTGCAGAATTTAGTTCCCCTCAATACCTGTAGTTTCCTGGCACTTTCCTCAACTGCTGTTATAAAGAAAAGCTGATATTTTTCTCAGTATATGAGGGAGGGGAAAGTGTAAACTCAAGAATGAGCCAGTGGTCCAATAGGGGTTAGACTCCTGGGTATTCTTTGGGCCCTCCCATCTAATAATAAAAAAAAAAAAAAAACGGAAAACAAAAGCCTTCTCTTCTCAGCTTCCTCAGGCCTTGGGCTCCTAGGGCAGAGTGGGCCCTGTGGGGCTGAGTTTTTGGTAACAGTCTTATGGCCTCGTGTTCCAGGCCCCTCTCCCTGACACACACTTCTAATCCACACCTTCCCCACAGTAAGACCCAAGGGATCCCCAAGGGATCTTGATAAAGCAGGGTTTGTGTGCATTGCACTTCTGCCAGTCAGCAATGTGTTTAGAGCACCTTCCCTTGGGCAAGGTAGGACAGAGGGTGGGGCGACAGGTTCAGCCTTCCAAGTTCCTCACATGCAGTCCTCTGGGATTTGTTCTTTCACTTGCAGGTGAAAGGCCCTTCCATTGCAACCAGTGTGGTGCCTCCTTCACCCAGAAGGGGAACCTGCTGCGCCACATCAAGCTGCATTCCGGGGAGAAGCCCTTTAAATGTCCCTTCTGCAACTATGCCTGCCGCCGGCGTGATGCACTCACTGGTCACCTCCGCACACACTCAGGTCAGTGAGTGTCCAGTGGGATGAGAGAATGAGGCTCCAACACACCCAGTATGTAGAGCTCAGTGACTTCTCTCGTATTTGGGGAGTTACGGTGTCTGTCATTGAGGAGGGAGAGTATTTACAGAGCAGATAGGGCCCCCTGCCTCTCTCACCCATCCTCTGGGCAGCAAGGCCTCATGGGAAATTTGGGAGACACCTTGATGGGGTATTTTACATCCACCATATTCTGTGACTTGCAGCAAAAGGAATAGGGGCAATGTTCTTGGCTGTTAACAGTCACCCTTCCCTGACTTTTGTTTGTTTTTTGTTTTTTCAAGACGGGGTCTCACGCTGTTGCCCAGGCTGGAGTGTAGTGGCGCAATTTTGGCTCACTGCAGACTTGATCTCCTGAGCTCAAGCCATCCTCCCACCTCAGCTTCCTGAGTAGGTGGGACCACACATGCCACCACACCCAGCTAATTTTTGTATTTTTTCGTAGAGACAGGATCTCCCTATGCTGCCCAGGCTTGTCTTGAACTCTTGATCTCAAGCAATCGGCCTGCCTCAGCCTCCCAAAGTACTGGGATTACAGGCATGGCGTAAGCCACTGTGCCTGGCCTTCCCTGACTTTTGTATTTTAGATTGTTGATGCCACAATCCATGCCCTATTACCCCCAACATCTAAGCCCCTAGGAGATCCCTCCTCTCACTCCCATCTGCCCCAGGCCCCACACCTGTTATCATCTTCACCCTCCTTCCTCCCACACCACCAGAGGTCTTGGGCAACCAGTCTATCCTCTCCTTTACTTCCTACTGGCTCCTGGAAATATCCATGGGACTCTCAAATAGCAAAAAAGGGAGCCTAGGACTTCCAAATAGGAAAAGAGTATCCTATTTCTATTCCCTATCCCAAGAGGTTGTCACCTTCCCAGAGGCAAGAGAAAGTCCAGAGGGTGCCTAGAGATCAGTGTTTGGAACAGTGCTGGGAAACTGGATTAACAAGGTTTTCTAGCCTAGTCAAGACTGTTTGAATCAATATCTGTCTGAATCAGCTGGACAGATAGCACTTTTTAGGCATTTTACTAAGCTTTAGGCTTTTGGCTTGGACTTGGGAAGAGGCCAGGAGCTGAGCTGGCAAGAAGGAGGGACCTCAAGATTGGGAAAAGGCAGGAAGAAAGGAAAGGGGAAAGAATTAGTAGGGTCTGTCCTTGGAAACTTTCCTGGCTATTTTTCTCTTTTCTTAAACTCTCCTGAGCCAGGATTTAAAGGGACAGAGCAATCATTTCACCACCTTCTACTTTCTCCATCCACTTACCTTGTTTCAGGTTCTCCCACCTTGTAATTGGGACCTCTTTATCTCTATGTCTGTGGAGAAACAGGGAGAAAGATCATCGTTGATTCATGCTTTATATCTACAGAGCATTTCACTTATGTTTCTTCATGTGACCCTCATAACAATTCCAAGGTAGATGTGATTATCCCCATTTTGTTGACAAGGGAAATGAAGCTGTTGGGGGGAAAATGAGTTGCGGGTCACATAGCTATTCTGCAGCCTAGCTGGAACCCCATCAAGCTCCGGTGCCAGAAATACGTACTCCTTTTCCTCATAAAAGGGGCTGCTCTTCCTGCTGGTTTGGAACAAGGATGGCTTGGCCCCTAGAATTCTTACCAACTATGCTGTGAGGTCAACTGGGTAGATTTTGGATTTTGATCTGTAGATTATTAACAGAAGCAGACACAGATATACTGTCAGGTACCATCTATGTGAAGTGCTTTCTGTTGCAACCCCTATTATAAGAAAAAAGAGACTGGATGCATGTTCTCACTCATGTGGGAGCTAAAAATGTCGATCCCATAGAAGTATGGAGTAGGCTGGGCGCAGTGGCTCACGTCTATAATCCCAGCACTCGGAGAAGCCAAGGCGGGTGGATCGCTTGAGCCCAGGAGTTTGAGACCAACCAGGGCAACGTAGTGAGACTCTGTCTCTATTACAAACAAAAAGTTAGCCAGGTGTGGTGGCACACACCTGTAGTCCCAGCTACTCAGGACGCTGAGACAGGGAGGATCACTTGAACCTGGGAGGTCAAGACTACAGTGACCTGTGATCATGTCATTGTACTCCAGCCTGGGTGACAGAGTGAGACCCCTTCTTGGGGGGGGGGGGGGGGAAGGCCAGGCACGGTGGCTCATGCCTGTAATCCCAGCACTTTGGGAGGCCGAGGCGGGTGGATCACCTGAGGTCAGGAGTTCGAGACCAGCCTGACCAACATGGAGAAACCCCGTTTCTACTAAAAATACAAAATTAGCCAGGCATGGTGGTGCATGCCTGTAATCATCGCTACTCGGGAGGCTGAGACAGGAAAATCACTTCAGCCCAGGAGGCAGAGGTTGTAGTGAGCCAAGATCGTGCCATTGCACTCCAGCCTGGGCAACAAGGGCAAAACTCCATCTCAAAAAAAAAAAAAAAAGTAGAGAGTAGAACAGTGGTTACCAGAGGCTGACTGAGAAGGGTTGGGAGTGGGTGGACAGGGAGAGGCTGGTTAATGGGTAGAAGATTACAGTTAGATAGGAGGAATAAGTTGTAGTGTTCTACACCATAGTAGAATGACTGTAGTTAACATTAATTTATTGTATATTTCAAAATAGCTAGAAGAGATGATTTTGAATGTTCCCAACACAAAGAAATGATAAATGTTTGCCGGGCACGGTGGCTCACGCCTGTAATCCCAGCACTTTGGGAGGCCAAGGCAGATGGATCATGAGGTCAGGAGATCGAGACCATCCTGGCTAACACGGTGAAAACCTGTCTCTACTGAAAATGTAAAAAATTAGCTGGGCATGGTGTCAGGCGCCTGTAGTCCCAGCTACTCGGGAGGCTGAGGCAGGAGAATGGCGTGAACCCAGGAGGTGGAGGTTGCAGTGAACCGAGATTGTGCCACTGCACTCCAGCCTGGGCGACAGAGTGAGACTCTGTCTCCAAGAAAAAGAAGAAAAAAAGATAAATGTTTGAGGTGACAGATATGCCAGTTACCCCAATTTGATCATTACACATCGTGTACATGTATGAAAATATCATATGTATCTCATAAGCATGTATAATTATTATGTATCAATTATCAATTAAAATTTGAAAAATAAGAAAGCAGTCGGAGGATCATTCCTCTCCCAGATGTTAAACCATTTCCCCAAGGGTCTTTGGGTGGACAGGGACCATGGTGTTCATTTCTTTTTTTTTTTTTTTTTGAGACAGAGTCTCTATCTATCGCCCAGGCTGGAGTGCAGTGGTGCGATCTCAACTCACTGCAACCTCCGCCTCCCGGGTTCATTCCATTCTCCTGCCGAGTAGCTGGGACTACAGGCACCTGCCATAATGCCCAGCTTAATTTTTTGTGTTTTTGGTAGAGACGGGGTTTCACCATGTTAGCCAGGATGGTCTCAATCTCCTGACCTCGTGATCCGCCCGCCTTGGCCTCCCAAAGTACTGGGATTCATGGTGTTCATTTCATCCCTAAAATACAAGGGTTTACAGAGCCTGAGTAAAATGAAGTAGGTTGATTTAGTCAAGGCCCAGTTTTGGCATGGCAGGGTTAGGGGTGAAGAGTAATTACCAACTTCCTAGAGATACCTTCTCCTGTCTCCCTGCTCAATAGCAGCAAGATACATCCAATATACAATACCTTGTTTCTCTCCTCTCACAAATATGTCTTAAGAGTTATCTTTAAATAAAGTACCACTCTGTTTCCCAATTTTTTTTTCTTCAGTAGAAACAAGATCTTTATAACCTGTTCTTTTATTATAAGCACACAAACAAAACAACCCAAATTTGGTGTTCTCTTTTTTTTTTCTCTTGTTTATTTTATTCTCTGTTCTTTTATTCATTTTCTCTTTTCAGAATTACTCCATCAGTGATGGGCTTTCTAGAGCTCTCTTGGTATCTCAGTGTAGAGAGACAGAAAGACAAAATAATCAGTAAACCAGGCTAGGGCTGGAGGTCAAAATACAAGTAAAGGTCAATGAAAACTGCCCCCTCCCCACATTGGCAGATCTAAGGGCTCTCATTTCTATCATGCCAGCCCACCAGTTTCCCCCAAACCAAAGCAGATAGTTCATAAAAAGCAAAAAATCCCCTTGTCTGATAAACAGCACTTACATCCGCCTGCCAAATGGAAAGGTTAAACCACAGTCTGGGCCCCAGTCTCTGAGATCCTGCAGTGGGGCCTGCCTGCCTGCTAGGGATGATCCCCTACAAAGTCCCTGGGTCCTCACTGCTTTTGAGCAGCAATTTGGCCATGTTGAACAAGCCCACCACCAGTCTGAAGCCACATGCTCTAGGATTCCCTTGCTCCCATAACTGCACATTATCCCTCATCATCAAATATGGTTCATCTGTTCATGGTTGCAGCTGAAGTTGGGGAATGAAAGACAAGCAGAAGAACTCAATTTAGCAACATCCTTTCCTCCCCATGCCAGTGTATACTTGCTCTTGGCTGAATCTGCAGAGCCAGGGCACAGCGAGAAGTAGCTCTGATGCCATCTTTCCGCTCTCCTCCAGTCTCCTCTCCCACAGTGGGTAAGCCCTACAAGTGTAACTACTGTGGCCGGAGCTACAAACAGCAGAGTACCCTGGAGGAGCACAAGGAGCGGTGCCATAACTACCTACAGAGTCTCAGCACTGAAGCCCAAGCTTTGGCTGGCCAACCAGGTAGAGCTGTTGATGTACTACTGGGGAGTTAAAAGGGGATGGTGAGAGGGAGTGCTGGACAAGGGTGACTCCAGTATCTCCCGCACTGAGGGATGAAGTCTGTGGAACAGGGGATGCTTATCCCAGTAAATCTGCCTAATACCCCATTCTAGGTACCCCAGTTGGTGCAGAGCCTTGTCTGTGGTGGGTGCTTTAGGGAGATCGAGAGGTAGGGGAAGTTTGGGTCTATATCCTTGGCCTAATGGGAGAGAGAGAACACAAGAAGTAACCAAGGGCCAGATATGTATGATTGTCCCCAAATGATCTGAAATGTTGCTGGAGTGAGCTTTAGGTAGGGTAAACAGAGCCCAGTTTCCCAGGCATCTGGTATGACCTTCCTTGGTTACTGACCTGCTGGTTTTCTCCAGAGAAAGGCTGTGGGGCCAATGCCACCCCTACTCAACTGCTACTACTTGTCCTCAACTCCTTCCCACTAGGTGATGAAATACGTGACCTGGAGATGGTGCCAGACTCCATGCTGCACTCATCCTCTGAACGGCCAACTTTCATTGATCGTCTGGCCAACAGCCTCACCAAACGCAAGCGTTCCACACCCCAGAAGTTTGTAGGTAAGAGTCCAGTTGGAAAGAGGTATCAGCTTTAAGCCACAGCTCAAATAAATCTGAGCTGTGTGGTCTGGAGATTTGGTTTAGGGAAAGAAAGCAGTCTGGTGGGCCGGGCGCGGTGGCTCACACCTGTAATCTCAGCACTCTGGGAGGCCGAGGCTGGCAGATCACGAGGTCAGGAGATTGAGACCATCCTGGTTAACATGGTGCAACCCTGTCTCTACTAAAAATACAAAAAATTAGCCGGGCGTGGTGGCAGGCGCCTGTAGTCCCAGCTACTCGGGAGGCTGAGGCAGGAGAATGGTGTGGACCCAGGTGGTGGAGCTTGCAGTGAGCCAAGATCGTGCCACTGCACTCCAGCCTGGGCGACAAAGCGAGACTCCGTCTCAAAAAAAAAAAAGGAAAGAAAGCAGTCTGGTGGCCTCTGTTACTCAAAATCTATCCTCAGGACAGGAGGAAAGTAAAGAGGGAGGATGTACTCAAAGAGAGTGGAGAAGGGTTGGCACTGAAGACTTGTGGTGGTTTTAAGGCACAGGGTTGAGGGATCGGGCTGTCTCAGTTTTTTTTTTGAGACGGAGTCTTGCTCTGTCGCCCAAGCTAGAGTGCAGTGGCACGATCTCAGCTCGCTGCAACCTCCGCCTCCTGGGTTCATGCCATTCTCCTGCCTCAGCCTCCCGAGTAGCTGGGACTACAGGCGCCTGCCACCATGCCCAGCAAATTTGTTTTTGCATTTTTAGTAGAGACAGGGTTTCACCGTGTTAGCCAGGATGGTCTCAATCTCCTGACCTTGTGATCCACCCACCTCAGCCTCCCAAAGTACTGGGATTACAGGCGTGAGCCACCGCACCCAGCCCAGGCTGTCTCAGTTTTTAAGAATAACAAGAACTTCAGTCTGTGTGGGCCCTTAGAGAGTCAGAGAGAGGAAATAAGTATGTGGTTCCCCCTATCCCCAGCATTAGTCATTAGCTCTCTAAGGACCTGGAGCTTTATGGAGAGTAAGAAAATGAAGTATTACAAATCAGTGGCCTGGGACTGAGTCCTTCTCTAAGATTACAGCCTAGAGTCAGGGAGCAGTCCCCCAAAGGACCTGACCCTGGGAAAGTAAATGCAGTATAGTAAATAATGTTACACCCAGACCTGCAGGTAAGAAAACAAAGAATCCTGAGGAGAGTGTAGGAATTCTCCAAACCCAGCCCTGCTGAGTTCCTCTTCTCCACAGGCGAAAAGCAGATGCGCTTCAGCCTCTCAGACCTCCCCTATGATGTGAACTCGGGTGGCTATGAAAAGGATGTGGAGTTGGTGGCACACCACAGCCTGGAGCCTGGCTTTGGAAGTTCCCTGGCCTTTGTGGGTGCAGAGCATCTGCGTCCCCTCCGCCTTCCACCCACCAATTGCATCTCAGAACTCACGCCTGTCATCAGCTCTGTCTACACCCAGATGCAGCCCCTCCCTGGTCGACTGGAGCTTCCAGGATCCCGAGAAGCAGGTGAGGGACCTGAGGACCTGGCTGATGGAGGTCCCCTCCTCTACCGGGCCCGAGGCCCCCTGACTGACCCTGGGGCATCCCCCAGCAATGGCTGCCAGGACTCCACAGACACAGAAAGCAACCACGAAGATCGGGTTGCAGGGGTGGTATCCCTCCCTCAGGGTCCCCCACCCCAGCCACCTCCCACCATTGTGGTGGGCCGGCACAGTCCTGCCTACGCCAAAGAGGACCCCAAGCCACAGGAGGGATTATTGCGGGGCACCCCAGGCCCCTCCAAGGAAGTGCTTCGGGTGGTGGGCGAGAGTGGTGAGCCTGTGAAGGCCTTCAAGTGTGAGCACTGCCGTATCCTCTTCCTGGACCACGTCATGTTCACTATCCACATGGGCTGCCATGGCTTCAGAGACCCTTTTGAGTGCAACATCTGTGGTTATCACAGCCAGGACCGGTACGAATTCTCTTCCCACATTGTCCGGGGGGAGCATAAGGTGGGCTAGCAACCTCTCCCTCTCCCCCCAGTCTACCACTCCACGGCCCTGCCTACAGGCATCGATCCCTGTCCCCACCATTTCCCAAGGAGTTTTGCTTTGTAGCCCTCACTACTGGCTACCTGACCTCACGCCTGACCCTGACCCCTCCTCACCTATTCTCCTCCTCTATCCTGACCGATTTAAGCATTGTGATGAAACAGGTCTTTTGCTTATGTTTTTCCTTTTTCTCTTCTCTCATCCCAGCATACTGAGTTATTTATTAATTAGTTGATTTATTTTTGCCTTTTTTTTTTTTTTTTAACTTATATCAGTCACTTGCCACTCCCCCACCCTCCCGTCCACAGCTCCTTTCCACTTTAGGTCAATTTTTCTCTCTTAGATCTTCCAGCAGCCCGAGGCGTAGGAAGCTCCTCTTAGTACTAAGAGACTTCAAGCTTCTTGCTTTAAGTCCTCACCCTTTACATTATCTAATTCTTCAGTTTTGATGCTGATTTACCTCCCCCCAGCCCTACCTTAGCTCTGTGGCATTATATCTCCTCTCTGGGACTCTTCAACCTGGTACTCCATACCTCTTGTGCCCTCTCACTTTAGGCAGCTTGCACTATTCTTGAATGAATGAAGAATTATTTCCTCACTTGGAAGTAGGAGGGGCTGAAGAAATTCTCCCCAGGCACTGTGGGACTGAGGGTCCTCTTGATGTTCCCCTAGTAATATGAGTTCTCAAAGCCTACATTCAGGATCTCCCTCTAGGATGTGACATATCTGGTCCCTCTCCTTGAACTACCCCTCCACACGCTCTAGTCCCTTCAACCTACCGGTCTATTCAGTGGTGGCTTTTCTCTCCTTGGAGTGCCCCAATTTTATATTCTCAGGGGCCAAGGCTAGGTCTATAACCCTCTGTCTCTGACACATTGGGAGCCTCAGGTGCCTAATTGGGAACCAGGGCATGGGAAAGGGGTGGGTCAAAATTCTTCTCTTTCTCCTCCACCTCTCAAACTTCTTCACTATAGTGACCTTCCTAGGCTCTCAGGGGCTCCTTCAGTCCCCATCCTATGAGAAACTAGTGGGTTGCTGCCTGATGACAAGGGGTTATCTCAGCCCCTCAGTCATGCTGCCTTCTGCTGCTCCCTCCCAGCAGGGTTCACCCTCTCATTCCCAGGCTCCTGGGCCCTGTTCTTAGGATCAGTGGCAGGGAGAAACGGGTATCTCTTTTCTCTCTTCTAATTTTCAGTATAACCAAAAATTATCCCAGCATGAGCATGGGCATGTACCCTTCACCCCATTCCACCCTTGTTCCAGCAAGACTGGGATGGGTACAACTGAAATGGGGTCATCCTTTACTACCCCCTTCTACACTCAGCTCCCAAACACAGGGTAGGAGAGGGTACTCCTGGCTACTGCAGAGACCCCTGGCTATTTGAGTAACCAAGGATTAGTGAGAAGGGGCAGAAGGAGATACAACTCCACTGCAAGTGGAGGTCTCTTTCTACAAGAGTTTTCTGCCCGAGGCCACAGCCATCCCACTCTCTGCTTCCTTGAGATTCAAACCAAAGGCTGTTTTTCTATGTTTAAAGAAAAAAAAAAGTAAAAACCAAACACAACACCTCACAAGTTGTAACTCTTGGTCCTTCTCTCCTTTTCTCTTCCCTTCCTTCCCCTTCCATCTTTCTTTCCACATGTCCTTTCCTTATTGGCTCTTTTACCTCTTACTTTTCTCACTCCCTATCAGGGATATTTTTTGGGGGATGGTAAAGGGTGGGCTAAGGAACAGATCCTGGGATTAGGGCCTTAAGGGCTCTGAGAGGAGTCTACCTTACCTTCTTATGGGAAGGGAGACCCTAAAAAACTTTCTCCTCTTTGTCCTCCTTTTTCTCCCCCACTCTGAGATTTCCGCAAGAGAACCAGATTGGCAGGGAGAAGCATTGTGGGGTGATTGTTGACAATGTAGCAATAAATAGATGCTGCCAAGGGCAGAGAATGGGGAGGTTAGCTCAGAGCAGAGTGGTCTCTAGAGAAAGGAAGAATCCTCAACGGCACCCTCGGGTGCTAGCTCCGTTTTAGAATGTCAGCAGAGCTGAGATTAATATCTGGGCTTTTCCTGAACTATTCTGGTTATTGAGCCTTTCCTGTTAGACCTACCCCCTCCCCCCTCTTCTGTGTCTGCTGTGTATTTGGTGACATTTCATAAGGACTAGTCCCTTCTGGGGTATCAGAGCCTTAGGGTGCCCTCATCCCCTTCCCCAGTCAACTGTGGCACCTGTAACCTCCCGGAACATGAAGGACTATGCTCTGAGGCTATACTCTGTGCCCATGAGAGCAGAGACTGGAAGGGCAAGACCAGGTGCTAAGGAGGGGAGAGGGGGCATCCTGTCTCTCTCCAGACCATCACTGCACTTTAACCAGGGTCTTAGGTACAAAATCCTACTTTTCAGAGCCTTCCAGCTCTGGAACCTCAAACATCCTCATGCTCTCTCCCAGCTCCTTTTGCATAAAAAAAAAGTAAAGAAAAAGAAAAAAAAAATACACACACACTGAAACCCACATGGAGAAAAGAGGTGTTTCCTTTTATATTGCTATTCAAAATCAATACCACAAACAAAAAAATTTCTAAGTAGACACTTTTCCAGACCTTTGTTTTTTTGTGTCAGTGTCCAAGCTGCAGATAGGATTTTGTAATACTTCTGGCAGCTTCTTTCCTTGTGTACATAATATATATATATAAATATATATATTTTTAATCAGAAGTTATGAAGAACAAAAAGAAAAAATAAACACAGAAGCAAGTGCAATACCACCTCTCTTCTCCCTTACTCTTAGGGTTTCCTTTGTAGCCTATGTTTGGTGTCTCTTTTGACCTTTACCCCTTCACCTCCTCCTCTCTTCTTCTGATTTCCCCTCCCCCACTTTTTTAAAGAGTTTTTCTCCTTTCTCAAGGGGAGTTAAACTAGCTTTTGAGACTTATTGCAAAGCATTTTGTATATGTAATATATTGTAAGTAAATATTTGTGTAATGGAGATATACTACTGTAAGTTTTGTACTGTACTGGCTGAAAGTCTGTTATAAATAAACATGAGTAATTTAACACCTCTGGTTGTTGTTGCAGACTTCCTTTGCCTTGATTTTCTACTAAGAGGGAGGGGTCCTCCTTGCAGTATGTTATACCAACTACTGAACAGTTTAGGAGGTGAACAAACACGAAGAATTTTCAGCCTAGACTGGGAAATGGAGGAGATTTTCCTACCAGGAACGAGTGCCTTCAGGATAGGAGAGAAAGTCTGACTTGCCTGTCTACCCAAAGTAGAAATTTTTTCTTTTTTTTTTTTTTTGAGACAGAATCTGGCTCTGTCGCCCAGGCTGGAGTGCAGTGGCCGGATCTCAGCTCACTGCAAGCTCCGCCTCCCGGGTTTAAGCCATTCTCCTGCCTCAGCCTCCGGAGTAGCTGGGACTACAGGCGCCCACCACCTCGCCCGGCTAGTTTTTTGTACTTTTTAGTAGAGACGAGGTTTCACCATGTTAGCCAGGATGGTCTCCATCTCCTGACTTCATGATCCGCCTGTCTCGGCCTCCCAAAGTGCTGGGATTACAGGCTTTTGCCACCGTGCCCGGCCCCCAAAGTAGAAATTAATCAAACATTTGTTGAGTACCTACTGTGCACAAAACACATTCTATGCCCAGGGTAAAATAATGTGAATGATGCTAATCATAGGGTCTACCACTGCTTGAGCATCTCATAAATGCTAAGTACTCATTGAATTGTAGAAACACCTACAAAAGGATGATCACAATTATTGGTGAAAAAATAAATGCCCAAGAGAGAATAAATACCTTGTCCAAAACTCATCAGCCAGTAAGTGACAGAACCAGAATTTGAACCCAGGGGTGTGTGACTCCAAAGCATGTGCTCATCCCTTTACACCAGGAAATGCAGCCAGTGAAACCCCTAAGCTAGAAAAATCCAAAGTAGGAACATCAATTTGTTTCTGTCTTAAATAGTAACTATTTTCTGTTCCCTTTACTCTGAACTTTTTTCTGTTCTCTTCCATCTACCTCATTGCTATTCCATATAGTAATGTCTGCCTTGTTTTCCATGAGATTACAGTGAAGTGAAAATTAGAGACAATCCTATCTAGAGTCTATTATTTTCCATGTCCCATTGAAACTGGCAAATTCAAAGTCAAAACAGACAGGAAAGCTGGGAGTGGTGGAGCACACCTGTCATTCCAGCTACTTGGGAGGATCACTTGAGCCTAGGAGTTTGAGAACAGCCTCAGCAACACTGGGCAACACCATCTCTACAAGAAATTTTAAAATTAGCTAGGCATGGTGGTACATGCCTGTAGTCCCAGCTACTCGGAAGGCTGAGACGGCAGGATCACTTCAGCCCAGGAGGTCGAGCCTGCACTGAAGTGTGATGACGCCACTGCAGCCTCCAGACCCATCTTAAAAAAGAAAAAAAAGGGCTGGGCACGGTGGCTCACGCCTGTAATCCTAGCACTCTGTGAGGCCAAGGCAGGCAGATCATGAGGTCAGGAGATCAAGACCATTTGGCCAACATGGTGAAATCCCATCTCTACTAAAATACAAAACATTAGCCGAGCATGGTGGCGCGTGCCTGTAGTGCCAGCTACTTGGGAGGCTGAGGCAGGAGAATCGCTTGAACCCAGGAGGCGGAGTTGCAGTGAACCGAGATCAAGCCACTGCACTCCAGCCTGGGCGACAGAGCAAGACTCCATCTCAAAAAAAAAAAAAAAAAAAAGGCTAGGCACAATGGCTCACACCTGTAATCCTGGCACTTTGGGAGGCCGAATCAGGTGGATATCCTGAGCTCAAGAGTTCGAGACCAGCCTGGGCAACACGGCAAAACCCTGTCTCTACTAAAAATACAAAAATTAGCTGGGGCCGGGTGCAGCAGCTCACACCTATAATCCCAGCACAATGGGATGTTGAGGCGGATGGATCATGAGGTCAAGAGATCGAGACCATCCTGGCCAACATGGTGAAACCCTCTCTCTACTAAAAATATAAAAATTAGCTGGGCATGGTGGTACACACCTGTAGTCCCACCTACTTGGGAGGCTGAGGCAGGAGAATCGCTTGAACCCAGGAGGCAGAGGTTGCTGTGAGCTGAGATGGCGCCACTGCACTCCAGCCTGGGTAAGAGAGCAAGAGTCTGTCTCAAAAAAAAAATAATAATAATAAGGAAAAAGAAAGTAAGAAAACAGATTTTAGCACCAAAAAGTGGGTTAAAGGTTAAAAGAAACCATGATGTATGATGGGTTGCTGGAGGGAAGGTGAATCTGGTGTGTTCAGACTCTAGAGTGAGTCATGAATGAACAGTGGTTTCCATCTGTACCATCTTGGGTCTCAATGCTAGGAGGCCCCCTTGCCACCCTAGTGTCTTCAGCTTTGGGACAACTGGGTGGTTGGCTGTCTGTGGACAGCCATTCCTACTCGGCCATTCCTACTCAAGGCTGAAGCTTTCTTTTTTTCTTTTTTTTTGAGACAGAGTTCCGCTCTGTTGCCCAGGCTGTAGCACAGTAGCCCAATCTCAGCTCACTGCAACTTCCGCCTCCCAGGTGCAAGCAATTCTCTTGTCTCAGTCTCCCGAGTAGCTGGGATTACAGGTGTGTGCCACCAGGCCTAATTTTTGTATTTTTAGTATAGATGGGATTTCACCATGTTGGCCAGGCTGGTCTCAAACTCCTGACCTCAGGTGATCTGCCCGCCTTGGCCTCCCAAAGTGTTGGGATTACAGGCGTGAGCCACTGCACCCAGCCTAAGGCTTAAGTCTTTCTGATGGCTCTCCAGAGGTAAATGGAGTTTATACACAAGAATCTTTCACTTAGGGGTCAGACTCACTAATCAGTGGTGAAATAACTTTCATGGTTTTTGATCAGCATTTATTAAAATAAAATAGAGAACAGAAAAATATAGAGAATAGAACATACCAGCACACCTATGACAAGGGTAAGTATCGTTTCATGAAGCTTGTGTTTCAGTTCTGCATGTGCATGTAATCATGTTTGTGTGTGTACCGGGTACCAGTGTAAAATGTATTCGTGCTGAAAAACGTTTAAGTCATTAGTCCAGGCTATTTCCTCCACCCACTTGTTAGGTGACATACAGCATAGTACAGCGGAGCCAGAATACCTACTGCACCTCAGTTCTTCAATCTTTTTTAAAAAATTTATTTATTTATTTTTGAGACAGAGTTTCGATCTTGTTACACAGGCTGGAGTGCAGAGGCTCACTGGAACCTCCGCCTCCCAGGTTCGATTCTCCTGTCTCAGCTTCCTGAGTACCTGGGATTACAGGTGCCCACCACCACGCCCGGCTAAATTCTTCAATTTTTAAAGTGAGGATAATAATAGTACCTGCCTACAGGCTTGCTCAAAGTTAAATGAGTTAATATTTATAAAGGCGCTTACCACAGTGCCAGGCACTGTGCCAACAGGGTCCAGAGATTAAAAAATGAACAAGAAATAGCCCCAGCCTCAATGCACTTCATTGTGGGGTTTTCTCCATATTGGAAGGAGGGATTCACAAAATGCTTGTTTCCTCTCAGGCCTTCCACTTCGTAATCCTACACCTACCTAGTAGCAGGATTGTCAGAGAAATGAGCCCAGGGCGTCACCCGGTGGCGCAGCGCCGCCTTCGGTCTAAGGACTTGGGGCCAGGGGCGCCTCTTGGCTTCGCACTACAATTCCCACCAAGCATCTCTCCCTCTCTGGCCTCTAATAAGGAGTGCGCCTTGTGGTCCAGCGTCGGGCAACTTCCACGCCTACCGTCGCGTAAACCGGAAAACCGCGTCGTCCAGCATCGCGTCCGGTGCGGCGCGGCGCAAGGCTTGCTGGGAGACACATAACCTCGATTTTCTTCCGCCAGCCGGCTAAATAGTCCCATGTGCACATTGTTCCACAGATAAATAAACACTAGGAACGCATTTTCACCCTAGATTTCAGCAGAAATATTGAATATAAGGGAATATTTGAGTAAACTGAGTTCCTGTTCTTGACGCCCGTCTCCTAAGGATTCTCCCGGTGTGCGCGTAGGGATCTCATGCTATATAAGAGGGCCCTGCCAAGCACCGTCTCCTCTTTTCGGTCCGTACGTCCAAAATGGTTAGTGCTGTTGCGTGGTGAGGATGGGGGTTCGGGTGCAGACTCTGGGATTGTGGGGATTTGAGAGCCTGGAGCACAGCTGAGGGGTGGACAGAGTGTACATTTGCTCTGGGGCTTGGCGGGATTTGCGGAGAAACAGGAGATCCGAGCGGAGCCTTTCTGTAGGCTCCCGGTGCGGCCTGTGGCCGGAAAGGGGCTGAGGCTGGGTAAGTTGCGCCGCCTTCCTAACAGGTTTTCCGTCCTGATGCAGACAAAGAAAAGAAGGAACAACGGTCGTGCCAAAAAGGGCCGCGGCCATGTGCAGCCTATTCGCTGCACTAACTGTGCCCGATGCGTGCCCAAGGACAAGGCCATTAAGAAATTCGTCATTCGAAACATAGTGGAGGCCGCAGCGGTCAGGGACATTTCTGAAGCAAGCGTCTTTGATGGTGAGTGGATCACCGGCTAAAACTGCTTGAGGATCCCAGTACCTTAAAAGCCTTCACCCAACCTCGCCCTTCTGCAGGCTCTGTTCGTTGGAGCCTCTCAGGCACTTTCCACGTATGTAAGGTTGTTGCTGGTAGAAAAGAATATTATGTGCTCATGTTTGTCGTTTTGATTCTTTTCTGGGCAGAAGGTTAGTTTTTGTGTTAGAGTGCACAGCCTTTACTCTGAGGTAAACGTTTGTCTGTTTCGGTTATGAGATTCCAAAAGCTAGAAACTTGGTAAATTTGACAATTCTTATACTGTGATTATTTGAGTACTTTGTGAAAATGTACAGGTAAGGAAGAATGTCTTCAACGTTTCGAGAATGGAGGCAGTCTAGTTTGGTGTGAAAGGATGATGTTTGGAGCCATAAGAACGTCGCTTTGTTTCTTTTCCTTAAGTTATTTTTATAGAAAGAGCGAGGTTCAGGGTAGGCATTAGGGTGGGTGTAGCTGTAGAAGGAACTGGATTATTGGTTTATTCCATCTAGAGTGTCAGTCTGGTCTTTGTAGTGTCAAGATGAACACATGTGCTCAGGTATTGGGCTGAACAGGTGCTTTGGGGGTGCTTTTATGTGCGGGACAGGCATTTAAATAGGTTTAGTTTTAATTGACGTAAACATGTAAGATCATGTAACAAAAAAGCAAGGTAGGTATATACTACTAGTATAACTCTATTTTCTGTTCCTTAGCCTATGTGCTTCCCAAGCTGTATGTGAAGCTGCATTACTGTGTGAGTTGTGCAATTCACAGCAAAGTAGTCAGGAATCGATCTCGTGAAGCCCGCAAGGACCGAACACCCCCTCCCCGATTTAGACCTGCGGTGAGTATTTTAAAAGAATGGAAGCCAGGGGAGTGTTGGTTTAAAAAATTTCATTCTGGCGGGTCACGGTGTCCTATGCTTGTAACCACACACTTTGGGAGGCCGGGGCAAGAGGATTGCTAGAAACCAACAGTTCAAGACCCCATGTTTCCAAAAAATATTTAGAAGGAAGCCAAGCATGATAGTGTGAACCTATAGTCCCGGCTGCTCGAGAGGCTGAGGCAGGAGGGTCACTTGAACCCAGGAGTTTGAGGTTGCAGTGAGCTACGATTATACCACTTGCACTCCAGCCAGGGCAAAAGTGAGACCTTATCTCTTAAATTAAAAAAAGTTGCATCCTGCTGTAGTGCAGGGGATATCAGATTAAGGTCTCTGCCTCAGGTTAAGCTGTAAGGCAGGTGAGACCCACACCTGAACATGCTTAGAGACACGGCAGAGTAGTGTTCTCCCTCCACCTCTACCAGCTTCCCATGCATTTGTAGCCTGAATACATTGTTAGTGAGAGGATGGTGATCAAGTTCTTTCGGGGAAGGGAATCTTGAATCCATGGGTTTTAATTTACTGTTTTGTTTCTTTGTCTTTCAGGGTGCTGCCCCACGTCCCCCACCAAAACCCATGTAAGGAGCTGAGTCCTTAAAGACTGAGACAGACTATTCTCTGGAGAAAAATAAAATGGAAATTGTACTTAATATCGCATGTTAAGTGTATCTGTGCCAGATAGGGTGGGGGTTTTGTGTGTGTTAGACCAGGTGTGATGTGACACGTACTACTTTGATGGGGAGGAAAGTTTATTTGAGGTTTTTTTTTTTTTTTGAGACAGAGTCTGTCGCCCAGGCTGAAGTGCAGTGGCGCGATCTCAGCTCACTGCAACCTCCGCCTCCTGGGTTCAAGTGATTCTCCTGTCTCAGCTTCCTGAGTAGCTGGGATTACAGGCGTCTGCCACCACGCCTGGCTAATCTTTGTATTTTTGGTAGAGACGATTTCGCCATGTTGGCCAGGCTGATCTTGAACTTCTGACCTCAGTTAATCCACCTGCCTTGGCCTCCCAAAGTGCTGGGATTATAGGCTTGAGCCAACCTCACCCAGCTATTTATGTAAATTTAAACCTTAAATTGTTTGTGATCATATCCTTGACCTCAATTTGCATAGCTATGTAAAATAAAGGGAGATTTATTTTGTGAATTTTAGATTTAACCCATCAAGTTTAAGTTGACATCCTAAAAATGGATAAACATTAGGAGAATGAGGAAAAGCTATTAGTTGAGTGAGGAGCACATTGGGAAGTGAGTTAAACTGAGGTGTTTATACCCCTGGGGGGGGGGCGAGTTGAATAATAGGTATATGACTTGGATAGCTTCAGAGCATAAAAGGATTAATGTCGAGATGCTCATCTTTCCTACCTTGGAAAAGACACTAAAGGTTTTTCTTTTCTTTTTTTTTTTTTTTTTTTCCGAGACAGAGTCTTGCTCTGTAGTCCAGGCTGGAGTGCAGTGGCCGGATCTCAGCTCACTGCAAACTCCGCCTCCCAGGTTTACGCCATTCTCCTGCCTCAGCCTCCCGAGTAGCTGGGACTACAGGCGCCCACCACCTCACCCGGCTAGTTTTTTGTATTTTTTAGTAGAGACGGGGTTCCACCGTGTTAGCCAGGATGGTCTCGATCTCCTGACCTCGTGATCCACCCATCTTGGCCTCCCAAAGTGCTGGATTTACAGGCGTGAGCCACCGCTCCCAGCCCTGTTTTTTTTAAGACGGTATTTTGCTCTGTCGCCCAGGCTGGAGTGCAGTGGTGCAATCTTGGCTCACTGCAAACTCCGCTTCCCAAGTTCACACCATTCTCCTACCTCGGCCTCCTGAATAGCTGGGACTGCAGGCACCTGCCACCACGCCTGGCTTATTTTTTGTGTTTTTAGTAGAGACGGGGTTTCACTGTGTTAGGATGGTCTCGATCTCCCTGTGATCTGCTCACCTTGGCCTCCCAAAGTGCTGAGATTACAGGCATGAGCCACCACACCCAGCCTACTAAAGGCATTCCTGGAAACATGAGACATCCTGGAAAGTATAGAGAAAGGCTCTACCTTATTTATTTTTTATTTTATTTTATTTTTTTGAGACGGAGTCTGTCACCCAGGCTAGAGTGCAGTGGCATGATCTCGGCTCACTGCAACTTCCACCTCCCTGGTTCAAGTGATTCTCCTGCCTCAGCCTCCTGAGTAGCTGCGATTACAGGCGCGCGTCACCAAGCCTGGCGAAGTTTTGTGTTTTTAGTAGAGATGGGGTTTCATCATGTTGGTCAGGCTGATCTTGAACTCCTGACCTCATGATCCACCCGCCTCGGCCTCCCAAAGTGCTGGGATTACAGGTGTGAGCCACCACGCCCAGCCACTACCTTATTTTTGTGTGACAATAGTTTTATTTGTTCTAGAATTCAGGAAAAAAATCTCTTTAGGAGTGAATTGTTGTTACTGACTTTGCCAGTGAAAGGTAACACCTATATAGCTTGGAGATTTTAGACATTTGGGTGTCACCTGCACCGTTCCCCCGTTTCAAGCAGTTTTGCCTCAACCTCCCAAACAGCTGGGATTACAAGCGTGCGCCAGCTAGTTTTTTGTTTGTTTGTTTGTTTGTTTGTTTGTTTTTGGTAGAGGTGGGGTTTCACTATGTTGGCCAAGCTGGTCTCAAACTCCTGACCTCAAATGATCCACCCGCCTCAGCTTCCCAAAGTGCTGGGATTATAGGTGTGAGCCACCGCGCCCAGCCTAAGAAAGGGGTAGAGTATTTCAGAATGTGCAGGTTGTCCTGTTAATTGGAATGCACTCCCCCACAGAAATCCCAGACAGGAAGCTGCTGACCTGACTTGACTCAATATACCAGTGTATGTACTGAAATAGCTGTGGCAAATCCTGAGTCTGGAAGAGCACTGAATGTAGGCGATAATCTACATCCTTTAGGGAGGCTCAAGACATCAGTGTTCCTTCCTTTATACTGTAGTAACCTGATCACACCAAGGGTAAATAGGAAGTGATAGAAGAAAATTAGAGGTCCAAGGCAAAAATGGGTACTGAATCTGAGTGATCCCAAAGTCCAGCTTGCTCAACAGAACCAGATTCAAATAGTAAATCATGGTTGTGGGTGTACTTACAGAGCTGATCCAAGATTCCTCTTGAAGTGTCTAGAGGCACAGCCTGTCATGTGGGTCCTAACTACTATCTCTTCTATGAGTTTACAAACTCACAACATACTCTGCGTTCTAAGTGCAGTGTATGTTGTTTGATTCTGTCTCTGGAGTCTACTTTCAAGAACCTAGCTGGTAAGAATTGACTTAGTTTTTCATCTTGATAATCCCAAACTTTGTTGTTTTTGAGGCGGAGTCTCTGTTACCCAGGCTGGAGTGCAGTGGCCCAATCTTGCTCACTGCAACCTCCGCCTCCCAGGTTCAAGTGATTCTCCTGCCTCAGCCTCCCGAGTAGCTGGGATTACAGGCGCCCGCCACCACACCCGGCTAATTTTTGTATTTTTAGGAGAGATGTGTTTTCACCATGTTGGCCAGGCTGGTCTTGAACTCCTGATCTCAAGGGATCAGCCCGCCTCAGACTCCCAAAGTGCTGGGATTATAGGCGTGAGCCACCACGCCTGACCAGGAATCTGCATTTTAATAGTGTCCCAAGTGATTCTGATGCAACTGGTCTGCGGACTATAGTGCAGAGCGGATGGTGAAAGGAATGTTGAGTTTGGAGGATTTTATTGATGATGAATCCTGGGTTCCAGAAAGCTGTGAAAACGTTTCAGAAGATGGGTAACAGTGCAAATGGGGTCAGAAAGGGCTGCATGAGAACCAGAATCTGAGAGATGTGGAATGAGCTGGAAGCCTGGGCTTCTGGTGGTGACTGTGCATGAACAGGTGCAGCTGAGCCCTGGTGAACATCATGCTCACAAGCCAAGTGTGCAGTGTGACCTGGAGTCCCAACTCACTATCTGCAGGTCCAGGGACCCTGACTTCACAGCTGCCTCCCAAGGCTATTTTCCTAACCTCTCTACTCTCTTAGATCAGTGTTGCACTCATCGTTTCTGAAATATGATAATGTGTGGGAAAGCAGCAAGGTGAGATAGGCCCAGAAACATTGGGAGGGGTGCGGGGAGCACTAGGAAAGGAGATAGATTGGGGTGGGGAGGAGGAATACATTCTCCCTCCCACATCCCTGGACCCCAAAAAGAAGTTCTGAAGACACATCCTTTTTTCTAGTATAAGGCATTATTTACCCTGATCCAGGCACTCTGAGTGAAAGGTGACTTCCGGACCAGGCGCCTTGGCTCACGGCTGTAATCCCAACACTTTGGGAGGCCGAGGCAGGTATGTCATCTGAGGTCAGGAGTTTGTGACTAGCCTGACCAACACGGGGAAAACCCATCTCTACTAAAAAATAAAAAATTAACTGGGCATGGTGGCTCGTGCCTATAATCCCAGCTACTTGGGAGGCTGAGGCAGAAGAATAGCTTGAAGCCGGGAGCAGAGGTTGCAGTGAGCCGAGATCGTGCCACTGCACTCCAGCCTGGCAAGAAAGAAGTGCGAAATTCTTTCTCAAAAAAAAAAAAAAAAAGAAAATTAGGTGACTTCCTCAGGCTACAGTTAAAGATGATGTCATGGGTAGGAAGCCAGGCCTCACTGATGTTAGTACCTCGGGATGACCATAGAGGGCAGTATCGTGCAGGAGTTAAGAGCCCAGCTTCAGCGTCTGACAGACCTGAGTTTGAATCCTTCCTTTGCTCTTTGGTAGCTTTGTGTGTAGCTTTGGGTAAGTTACTCTATCTAAACCTCCAAAAATTCATTTAAAAACATTTCACAAGAGCATTTTGAGAACTACATGAAATAATCTATGCAAAGGACTTTGCAAAGAGCCTGCCAGAGAATGCAACATTACAAATGGCAGTGGTTACTATTTTTGGCCCAGTCTTACTCTTTGTAAGTCTTAAAAAAAACAATGGTTTTTTGCAGATTTATTGAGGATAATTGAAGTACAATACATTGTAGGTATTTAAAGTGTACAATTTGAAAAGTTTTTTGATTGTTTTTTTGAGACAGACTTTCGCTCTGTCACCCAGGCTGGAGTGCAATGGCGCAATCTCGGCTCACTGCAACCTCCACTTCCCGAGTTCAAACAATTATACTGCCTCAGCCTCCCAAGTAGCTGGGATTGCAGTCATGTGCCACCACGCCCACTAATTTTTATATTTTTAGGAGAGATGTGGTTTCACCATATTGTCTAGGCTGGTCTTGGACTCCTGACCCCATGATCTGCCTGTCTCCGCCTTCCAAAGTGCAGGGATTACAGGCATGAGTCACTGTGCCTGGCCAAAAAGTTTTGACATATGTGTATACCCATGAAACCATCACCATACTCAAGATAATTAGCATATAGATCACCGCAGAAGTTGTCTCTTGCTCCTTTGTAATCTCACCATCCTGCCACTCCCAGCACTGTCCCCAGGCAACTATTGACCTACTTTCTGCAACTATAGATTAGTTTGCATTTCTAGAATTGTAGAATTGTACGTAAATGGAATCCTACAGTGTATATGTGTGTATACTAAAAACATATAAATTAGCCAGGCATGGTGGCAGGCGCCCGTAATCCCAGCTACTCTGGAGGCTGAGGCAGGAGAATTGCCGGAACCTGGGAGGTGGAGGTTGCAGTGAGCCCAGATCGCACCACTGCACTCCAGCCTGGGTGACAGTAAGACTCAAAAAAAAAAAAAAAACCATTGCTACAAACATTTGTGTACAAAGTCTGTGTGGACATATGCTTTCTTTTCTCTTGTGTAAATATAGTCATGTGTCCTCAAGCACAGGGATATGTTCTGAGAAATTCATCCTTAGGCAATTTTGTCATATGAACATCTTTGTACTTACACAAACCTAGATGGTATAGCCTACTACACACCAAGGCCATATGGTAGAGTCTACTACTCCCAGGCTACAAACCTGTGCAGCATGCTACTGTACTCAACACTGTAGTCAACTGTAACATAATGGTATTTGTGTATCTAACCATATCTAAACATAGAAAAGAAAAGATACAGTAGGCCAGGTACAGTGGCTCATGCCGGTAATCCCAACACTTTGGGAGGCTGAGGCGGCTGATTACTTGAGACCAGGAGTTTAAGACCAGCCTGGCCAACATGGTGAAACCCCGTCTCTACTAAAATTACAGAAATTAGCCAGGCGTGGTGGCAGGTATCTGCAGTCCCAGCTACTGGTGAGGCTGAGGCAGGAGAATCGCTTTAACCCTGGAGGCGAAGGTTGTAGTGAGCCAAGATCGCGCCATTGCACTCCAGCCTGGGCAACAAAGCGAGACTCCATCTTGAGAAAAAAAAAGAAAAGAAAGAAAGAAAGAGAGAAAGAGAGAAAAGGAGAAAACGAGGGAACGAACAGTAAAAATATGGCATAAAAGATTAAAAATGGGCTGGGCATGGTGGCTCATGCCTGTAATCCCAGCACTTTGGGAGGCTGAGGTGGGTGGATCACGAGGTCAGAAGTTCAAGACCGGCCTGGCCAACATGGTGAAATCCCGTCTCTACTAAAAATACAAAAAATTAGCCAGGTGTGGTGGCGAGCGCCTGTAATCCCAGCTACTCGGGAGGCTGAGGCAGAGAACTGCTTGAACCCGGGAGGCGAAAGTTGCACTGAGCCGAGATCACGCTGCTACACTCCAGCTTGGGCAACAGAGCGAGATTCTGTCTCAAAAAATATAAATAAATAAATAAATGGGGCCAGGCGCGGTGGCTCACGCCTGTAATCCCAACACTTTGGGAGGCCAAGGCAGGTAGATCACCTGCAGTTAGGTGTTCAAGACCAGCCTGGCCAAACTGGCAAAACCCTATTTCTACTAAAAATACAAAAAAATAGCTAGGCATAGTGGCAGGGAGCTGTAATCCCAGCTACTCCACAGGCTGGGGCAGGAGAATCACTTGAACCCAGGAGGTGGAGGTTGCAGTGAGCCAAGATCACACCACTGCACTCCAGCCTGGGCAACGGAGTGAGATCTGTCTCCAAAAAAACCAGATTAAAAATGGTGCACCTGTATGGGTGCTTACCATAAATGGAGTTTGCCAGACTGCATGCTGCTCTGGGTGTGTCAGGGAGCAGTGAGTGAATGTGAAGGCCTAGGGCATTATTGTATACTATCATTGACTTTATAAAGACTCTAAGGCTACATTAAATTTATTTATTTATTTATTTGTTTTATTTTTTATTTTTGAGACAGAGTCTTGCTCTGTTACCCAGGCTGGAGTGCAGTGGCGCGATCTCGGCTCGCTGCAACCTCCATCTCCTGGGTTCAAGCGATTCTCCTGCCTCAGCCTCCTGAGTAGCTGGGATTACAGGCATGTGCAACCATTCCCAGCTAATTTTTGTATTTTTAGTAGAGATGGGGTTTCACCATGTTGGTCAGGCTGGTCTCAAATTCCTGACCTCGTGATCCACCCACCTTGGCCTCCCAAAGTGCTGAGATTACAGGCATGAGCCACCGTGCCCAGCAAATTTATTTTAAATATTTTTTCTTCAATAATAAATTAACCTTAGCTTACTGTAACTTTTTTTTTTTTTCTTCTCCCAAAGACAGGGTCTTACTCTTGTCACCCACGCTGGAGTGCAGTGGCACAATCATGGGTCATTGCAGCCTCCACCTCCCAGACTCAATGGATCTTTCTGCCTTAGCCTCCTGAGTGACTAGGACTACAGGCATGCTCCATCATGCCTGGCTAATTTTTCTTTTCTTTTCTCTCTTTCTTTTCTTTTTTTTGTTTGGTTTTGTTTTGTAGACACGAGATCTTACTCAACTAGCAGGGAAGGCTTGTCTTGAACTTCTGGGCTCAAGCAATCCTCCCACCTCGGCCTCTCAAAGTGCTGGGATTACAGGCACAAGCCACTGCCTCTGGCACCAGGTTACTGTAATTCTTTTACTTTATAAACTGATTAACTGTTTTATCTTTTTTACTCTTTTGTAATAACACTTAGTTTAAAACACAAACACATTGTACAGCTATACAAAAATATTTATTTCTTTATATCTTTATTCTGTAAGCTTTTTTCTATTTTAAAAACTCTTGATCTTTTTACTTAAAATTTTTTTTGGCCGGGTGCAGTGGCTCACGCCTGTAATCCCAGCACTTTGGGAGGCCAAGGCAGGCAGATCATGAGGTCAAGAGATCGAGACCATCCTGGCCAACATGGTGAAACCCCATCTCTATAAAAATACAAAAATTAGCTGGGCGTGGTGGTACGTGCCTGAAGTCCCAGCTACTCAGGAGGCTGGGGTTGAACCCGGGAGGCGGAGGTTGCAGTGAGTCGAGATCCTGCCTCTGCACTCCAGCCTGGCGACAGAGCAAGACTTTGTCTCAAAAAAAAAAAAAAAAAAAAAAAAAATATTAAAAGGTAAGACATGGGCCGGGCGCAGTGTCTCAGATCTGTCATCCCAGCACTTTGGGAGACCAAGGTGGGTGGATTGCTTGAGGCCAGAAGTTCGAGAGCAGCCTGGGACACATGGTGAAACCCCATGTCTACTAAAATACAAAAAAATAGCCAGACATGGTGGCACACATCTGTCATCCCAGCTACTCGGGAGGCTGAAGCACAATAATCACTAGAACCTGGGAGGCAGAGGTTCCAGTGAGCCGAGATGGCACAACTGCACTCCAGCCTGGGTGACAAAATGAAACTCTGTCTCAAAAAATAAAAAATAAAAATAAAAACTAAGACATGGCCGGGCACGGTAGCTCACGCCTATAAACCCAGCACTTTGGGAAGGCCAGGATGGGAGGATTGCTTGAGTTTGAGTCCAGTTCAAGACCAGGCTGGGCAACATGGTGAAACCCCTGTCTCTACAAAAAATACAAAAAAAAAATAGCCAGGTATGGTGGCGTGTGCCTCTCATCCCAGCTACTCGGGAGGGTAAGGTGAGAGGATTGCTTGAGCCCAGAGGCAGACATTACAGTGAACTGAGATCACACCACTGCACTCCAGCCCGGGCGACAGAGCAAGACCTTTTCTCAAAAAAAAAAAAAGAAAAGAAAAGAAAAGAAAAGAGGCCGGGCGTGGTGGCTCACGTCTGTAATCCCAACACTTTGGGAGGCCGAGGAGGGTGGATCACGAGGTCAGGAGATCGAGACCATCCTGGCTTACACAGTGAAACCCCGTCTTTACTAAAAAATACAAAAAAATTAGCAGGCCGTGGTGGCAGGCTCCTGTAGTCCCAGCTACTCGGGAGGCTAAGGCAGGAGAATGACGAGAACCCGGGAGACAGAGCTTGCAGTGAGCCTATATTGTACCACTGCACTCCAGACTGGGCAACAGAGCAAGACTCCACCTCAAAAAGGAAAAAAAGAAAAGAAAAGAAAAGAAAACGAAACTAAGATATGAACATACACTTTAGTCTAGGTCTACCCAGGGACAGGATCATCAGTCCACCCACCTGGGCCTCCCATCTCCACATCTTGTCCCACTGGAAGATCTTCAGGGGCAATAATACTCACCTTTTGTGATAACATGTCTTTTTCTGGAATACCTCCCAAAGACCTGCCTGAGACTGTTTCACAGTTAACTTGTTTCTTTTTTTTTTTTTTTTTTTGGAGACGGAGTTTTGTTCTTGTTGCCCAGGCTGGAGTACAATGGCACGATGTCAGCTCGCTACCACCTCTGTCTCCTGGCTTCAAGCGATTCTCCTGCCTCAACCTTCCAAGTAGCTGGGACTATAGGTGTGTGCCACCATGCCCGGCTAACTTTTTGTATTTTTAGTAGAGATGGGGGTTTCACCATGTTGGCCAGGCTGGTCTTGAACTACTGACCTCAGGCGATCCACCCACCTCAGCCTCCTAAACGGCTGGGATTATATGCATGAGTCACCATGCCTGACCAACGTGTTTCTTTTAAGCAGAAAGAGTGCACTCTAAAATAACGACAAAAAATGTAGTAAATATGTAAACTAGGCTGGGCGCAGTGGCTCAGACCTGTAATCCCAGTACTTTGGGAGGCTGAGGCGGGTGGATCACGAGGTCAGGAATTCAAGACCAGCCTGGCCAAGATGGTGAAACCCTGTCTCTACTAAAAATACAAAAAATTAGCTGGGCGTGGTGGCAGGCACCTGTAATCCCAGCTACTCGGGAGGCTGAGGCAGAGAATTGCTTGAACCCAGGAGGCAGAGGTTGCAGTGAGCCAAGATTGCGCCATTGCACTCCAGTCTGGGTGACAGAGCAAGACTCTGTCTCAAATAAACAAACAAACAAAACAAAACATAAACCAGTAACATAGTTATTATCATTATCAAGTATGATGTACATAACTGAATATGCTATACTTTTAAACAACTAGCAGTGCAGTAGGTTTGTTTACACCAGTATCACCACAAACACGTGAGTAATGTGTTATGCTATGATGTTATGATGGCTACGGCTCTAAGCCATGGGAATTTGTCAGCTCCATTATAATCTTATGAGACCACCATCATTAATGTGGCCATTGTCAACCAAAATGTCATCATATGATGCATAGCTGTATCTAGAAGTGGAATTACTGGCTGGGTGAGTCATACAGTAGACATATACTTAACGTTATTTTTTTCCTCTGAGTCTGCTTACTAAGGAATACACTTAACTTTTTAAGAAACCACTGCCAGGTGTGGTGGCTCATGCCTGTAATCCCAGTACTATGGGAGGCTGAGGTGGGAGGATCGCTTGAGGCCAGGAGGTAGAGGTTGCAGTAAGCCAAGATTGTACTACTGCACTCCAGCCTGGGCGACAGATTGAGACTCTGTCTCGAAAAAAATAAACAACTAACATCAGTCACTTTTTTGGGATAGTCCCTCCTGTCCAGGAAGTTAACTCAGGAGACCAAACTATAAAACTAAGGCTTATTTCATCAGCACAGGATTAGGGCTGGAGTAGTAAATTGCTCCTCTACTCTAGGAACAGTTTTATCTAGGAAAGATAATCATTTCTGTATAAAACGACACACTCTCTATGACTCTATAAACAAGATATACTTCTAGTAATCTTTTTTGTTTTTGTTTCTTGGGGCATTTTTATTGAGATGGAGTCTCACTCTTGCCAGACTGAAGTGCAGTAGCACCATCTCAGCTCACTGCAACCTCTGCCTCCTGGGTTCAAGTGATTCTCCTTGCCTTAGCCTCCTGAGCAGTTGGGATTACAGGCATGTGCCACCATGCCCAGCTAATTTTCTACTAATCTTTCTTTCTTTCTTTCTTGTTGAGACAGAGTCTTGCTGTGTCACCAGGCTAGAGTGTAGTGGCACAATCTTGGCTCACTGCAACCTCCGCCTCTCGGGTTCAAGCCATTCTCCTGCTGCCTTAGCCTCCAGAGTAGCTGGGATTACAGGCACCCACCACCACGCCCAGCTAATTTTTGTATTTTTAGTAGAGATGGAGTTTCACCATTTTGGCCAGGATGGTCTCGATCTCCTGACCTTGTGATCTGCCTGCCTCGGCCTCCCAAAGTGCTGGGATTACAGGCATAAGCCACCGCGTCTGGCCATTTTCTAGTAATCTTTCTAAATCCTCCTCTTAAAAAACAATTACAACCTGTAATCCCAGCATTTTGGGAGGCTGAGGCAGGCAGATCATGAGGTCAGGAGATTGAGACCATCCTGGCGAACATGGTGAAACCCCGTCTCTACTAAACATACAAACAATAAGCCGAGCATGGTGGCGGCGCGTGTAGTCCCAGCTACTCAGGAGGCTGAGGCAGGAGAATCACTTGAACCCAGGGACAGAGGTTGCAGTGAGCCATGATCATGCCACTGCACTTCAGCCTGGGCAACAGAGCGAGACTCCGTCTCAAAAAAAAAAAGTTACAAATGCATTTGCTATATTTGTGCATAGAATATTTCCAGAATGATTCTCAAGAAATTATTAACAGTTGTTGCCTCCAGGGAAAAGAACTGGGTGACTGGAGGACAAATGGAAGAGAGACTTCTTTTTCAGTGCTGTGGTACTAGTCCAAGTCACCATTATCTCTCACCTAAATTATATTGGGACCTCCTACCCGGCCTTCTTACATCTATTCTTGTCCACCACAGTTCTTTTACCACACAACAACAAGACCGATTATTTTAGTTTAGTTTAGTTTTTGAGACAGAGTCTCACTCTATCACCCAGGCTGGAACGCGGTGGCGCAATCTTGCAACCTCCACCTCCCAGATTCAGCGATTCCTCTGCCTTAGCCTCCAAGTAACTGGGATTACAGGCATGTGCCACCATGCCTGGCTGATTTTTTTTTTTTTCTAGTAGAGACGGGATCTCAAGATGTTGGCCAGGCTGGTCTTGAACTCCTGACCTCAAGTGATTCATCTGCCTCGGCCTCCCAAAGTGCTGGGATTACAGGCGTGAGCCACCATGCCCAGCCAAGGCTGATTATTTTAAAAAGCAAACCGCTGCCCGGTGTGGTGGCTCACACCTGTAATCCCAGTGCTTCGGGAGGATCCCTTAAGTCCAGGAGTCCCAGACCAATCTGATCAACATGGTGAAACCTCATCTCTACAAAAAAAAATTTAAAAATTAGCCAGGTATGGTGGTGTATGACTGTAGTTCCAGCTACTGGGGAGGCTGAGGTGGGAAGATCCCTTGAGCCTGGGAGTTTGAGGCTGCAGTGAGCCAAAATAGTGCCACTGCACTCCAGTCTGGGCAACAGAGCAAGACCCTGACTCTTAAAAAAAAAAAAAACTGGGAGTGGTGCCTCACGCCTGTAATCCCAGCACTTTGGGAGGCCAAGGCGGTGGATCATGAGGTCAGGAGTTTGAGACCAGCCTGGCCAACATGGTAAAACCCTGTCTCTAATAAAAATACAAAAATTAGCCAGGTGTGGTGGCACATGCCTGTAGTCCCAGCTATTTGGGAGACTGAGGCAAGAGAATAGCTTGAACCCAGGAGGCAGAGGTTGCAGTGAGCCGAGATTGAGCCACTGCACTCTAGCCTGGGCAACAGAGCAAGACTCTGTCTCAAAAGAAAAAAAAAAAAAAAAATACAAAAATACAATCTCATTACTCCCCAACTTAAATTCTTAAGCTTCTCTCTGTAATTAAAATTCACACTCCTTACTGTGGTATATATGCCCCTGCATGGTCTGGCCCCTCCCTTCCTCTCTAACAACCTCCTCTCCCATGGCCTCCCTATGATTCTCTCTATTCCACCACACTGGCCTCCTTTCTGTTGCTCAGACCCTCCAAGCTCATTCTTCCTTCAGGCCTTGTCCCCTCGCTGGTTGCTCTGCCAGGAATGCCCTTCTTTCAGGTCAACACACAACTGGCTCCTTCTTATTTAAAGCTTGGTGAAAATGACACTGCGTCAGAGACCCCCCTTCTTGACCATTCTGTCTAAATTAGCTCCTCCAGGTGCACAGCAGTGCTCACCTTCCCAGTACCTTGTTTCGTTTTCTTCATGCCACTTACTACTGAAGTTATTCCCTGAGTTGTTCATTGGCTGTCTGCACTCTCTAGAATGTAAGCCCCTTGAAGGCAGAAACTTGTTTCTTGTTCTCCTGTGTCTTCAGTGTTTGGAGCAACACGTAACACTGAATGAATGAATGAATGAATGCACGCATGTATGGGAGTGCATGGAAAGGATGCAGGTGGCAGGCAGTTGTATTCGTTTCTTCTCGGTGCTGTAATAAATTACCACAAACTCAGTTTTATTATTTTATAGTTCTAGAGGTCAGAATCGAAACAGGCCTTACAGACTACAAGGTGTTAGCGAATCTGGGTGCCTTCTGGAGGCCCTAGAGGAGAATCTATTTCCTTCCCTTTTCAGCTTCTAAAGGCTGCCTGAATTCTTTGGCTGAGGTTTCAGTGAGCCAAGATCGCGCCATTGCACTCCAGCCTGGGCAACAAGTGCAAAATTCTGTCTTAAAAAAAAATTGATCTGGGTACACCAATTTTACTAGTCCCTGGATGTTTCAAAGATAAATCAGATGCAGGCCAGGTGGCTCATGCCTGTAATCCCAACACTTTGGGAGGCCAAGGCAGAGGATCACTTGAGGACAGGAGTTTGAGATCAGCCTGGGCAACATAGCAAGACCCTCTTTCTTTCTCTCTCTTTTTTTTTTTTTTTTTTTGAGATAGAGTCTTACTCTGTTGCCCAGGTTGGAGCGCAGTGGTGCGGTCTCGGCTCACTGCAAGCTCCACCTCCCAGGTTCACACCATTCTCCTGCCTCAGCCTCCTGAGTGGCTGGGTCTACAGGTGCCCTCTGCCATGCCTGGCTAATTTTTCGTATTTTTAACAGAGACGGGGTTTCACTATGTTAGCCAGGATGGTTTCAATCTCCTGACCTCGTGATCCTCCCACCTCAGCCTCCCAAAGTGCTGGGATTACAGGCGTGAGCCACCGCGCCCGGCCTCTTGCTTTCTTTCTTTCCTCTCACTCTCTCTCTTTTCTTTTCCTTTTCTTTCCCTTTCCTTTGCTTTTCTTTCTTTTTTGAGACGGAGTCTTACTCTCTTGCAGTGGCACACTCTCAGCTCACTGCAACCTCCATCTTCCAGGTTCAAGCAATTCTCCTGCCTCAGCATCCTGAGTAGCTGGGATTACAGGTGCCTGTCACCACGCCCAGCTAATTTTCATATTTTTAGTAGAGACAGGGTTCACCATGTTGGCCAGGCTGGTCTCGAACTCCTGATCTGAGGTGATCTGCCTGCCTTGGCCTCAACTTAGACCTTAGCATCACCAAAAACTGTACCATTTTAGAAATCGCAATCCCAAATCTCCAATAACTTCCCTTTTAGCTCACTTACTCAACCATGCCCACCTCAGCAATTTGTGTTCTTCACTTTCACTCCAATCCATTTGTCTTACCATTTCCCCAGCATCTAGCAGTCTCCACATATTTATTCAAGAATCTTGGTTTCTTTAATGAGAAATGATAATTAGAGTGAGGCATAGTGGCTCACACCTGTAATCCCTATGACTTGGAAGACTGAGGCAAGATGATCACTTGAGTCCAGGAGTTTGAGACCAGACTGGGGAACAATAGTGCCCAATGGTCTCTACAAAAATTAAAAACTTGGCTGGTAGGGGGCGGGTGTGGTGGCTCACACCTGTAATCCCAGCAATTTGGGAGGCCGAGGAGGGTGGATCACCTGAGGTCAGGAGTTCGAGACCAACCTTTTGGCTAACATGGTAAAACCCCATCTCTACTAAAAATACAAAAATTATCTGGGCATGGTGACGGGTGCCTGTAATCCTAGCTACTCGGGAGGCCAAGGCAGGAGAATCACTTGAACCTGGGAGGTGAAGGTTGCAGTGAGCCGAGATCATGCCGTTGCACTCCAGCCTAGAGGACAATAGCAAAACTCCATCTCAAAAAATAAAAAATAAGAAAAAACTTGGCTGGGCACTGTGGCATGTACGCATAGTTCCAGCTACTTGGGAGGCTCAGACAGGAGGACTGCTGCAGTGAGCTATGATTGTGTCACTGCACTCCTGCCTGAACAACAGAGTGAGACTCAACTGTAAAAGAGAAAAAAAAGGTAATTAGAGACTACCATCTTGCACCAGGTGCTCATTACTATTGAAGATGCTCATTACTATTGGGTTTGTCAAATTTGGGACTACGAAACTACAAAAAGTCTGTGTTTTCTTTCTTCCATCAAGGGTCATGGTTCTAGCTGGGCGTGGTGGCGGGCGCCTATAGTCCCAGCTACTCGGGAGGCTGAGGCAGGAGAATGGTGTGAACCTGGGAGGCAGAGCTTGCAGTGGGCCGAGATGGAGCCACTGCACTCCAGCCTGGGGGTGACAGAGCGAGACTTTGTCTTAAAAAAAAAAAAAAAAAAAGAATCATGGTTCTTATGGACACAGAAATGAGAGAATTAGAACATTCCATAATTCCTCATTTGTTTTATCCTACACAATACATTAAACAGTCTCAGAATAACTAGTATTAATACCTTCATCATTATGATTACTAAAAACATATTTAAACTTTTTTGTAAATGCTATTCCCTTTCTCCTATTTTTTATGGTTATAATGTCTACATTATCAGATCATATGGCCATTAGTATGCTCTCTCTCTTTTACCTTCATTTAGTCTCATTTCCATGAGTAGCTAATATACAGTACTGACCCTCAGCCCTTATATTGACATCTCTCTAGCCAGTTTGGTTGTCTGAAGTGCATTCTCTAGTGGATTTCTCAGGAAGGGGTCATGGGAACAATAATCCCTGAGTCCCTACATATTGATAACAATTTGTCTGTGCCCATTATAGTTGAAGGTTAGCTTTGCTTTGGCTCACCTGTTCTTCCTTTTTATTTATTTATTTATTTATTTTTTATTATTATTTTTTGAGACGGAGTCCCGCTCTGTCGCCTAGGCTGGAGTGCAGTGGTGCGATCTCAGCTCACTGCAACCTTCGCTTCCCAGGTTCAAGCGATTCTCCTGCCTCAGCCATCCAAGTAGCTGGGTTTACAGGCACACACCACCGTGCCCGGCTATTTCATATATATGTATTTTTTAGTAGAGATGGAGTTTCACCATGTTGGACAAGCTGGTCTCCAACTCCTGACCTCAGGTGATCCACCCACCTCAGCCTCCCAAAATACTGGGATTACAGGCGTTGAGTCACCACACCCGGCTTGTTAGTCCTTAAATATTTAAAATATGTCAGCTAGGTGTGGTGGCTCATGTCTATAATCCCAGCACTTTGGGAGGCCAAGGCAGGCGAATCACTTTGAGATCAGGAGTTTGAGACCAGCCTGGCCAATGTGGTGAAACCCCATCTCTACCAAAAAAAAAAAAAAAAAACCCACAAAAATTAGCCAGGTGTGGTGGCAGTTGCCTGTAATCTTTTTCAGATTACAATATCTGTCATTTTGGACAAATAAGATCACTTGATCACTTTGGATCACTTGAGTTCAGGAGTTCAAGATTAGCCTGGCCAACATGGCAAAACCCCATCTCTACTAAAAATGCATAAATTAGCCAGGTGTCATGGTGCATGCCTGTAACCCCATCTACTTGGGAGGCTGAGGCATGAGAACCGCTTGAATCTGGGAGGTGGAGGTTGCAGTGAGCCAAGATTGCACCACTGCACTTCAGCCTGGGCAACAAAGTGAGACTGTCTCCAAAAAAATTTCTTTCTTTCATTTATTTATTTATTTGTTTATTTTAGAGATGAGATCTCTCTGTTGCCCTGGCTGGAGTATAGGTGCAAGCCACAGCGCCCAGCTTCTTTCATATTTTTTTTGAGACAGACTCTCGCTCTGAAATGCTGGAGTGCAGTGGCATCATCTCAACTCACTGCAACCTCCACCTCCCAGGTTCAAGTGATTCTCCTGCCTCAGCCTCCCAAGTGGCTGGGACTACAGGTGCACGCTGCCATGCCTGGCTAATTTTTGTATTTTTAGTAGAGACGGGGTTTTGCCATGTTGGCTAGGCTGGTCTCAAAGTGCTGTGATTCGCCTGCCTCAGACTCCCAAAGTTCTGGGATTACAGGCATGAGCCACAGCACCTGGCTTTATATTACTTTCTTAAGGTCTTTTAGCTCATTTTAAAATAAAAATGTTATGATTTTCATCTGTTTTATGAGCATCTCTCTGGCATGAATCTTTTTGTGTCCTTATTATCTGTTTTCCGTTTCTTTCTTTTTTTTTTTTTAAACCTACCTATTCTCAATTCTCTTTTTTCTTTTTAACTTTTTTTTTTTTTTTTTTTTTTTAAATGAGACCAAGTCTCACTCTTATTCCCCAGGCTGGAGTGCAATAACATGATCTTGGCTCACTGCAACCTCTGCCTCCCGGGTTCAAACCATTCTCCTGCCTCAGCCTCCCAAGTAGCTGGGATTACAGGCACCTGCCACTATGCCCAGCTAATTTTTGTATTTTTAGTAGAGACAGGGTTTCATCATGTTGACCAGGTTGGTCTCGAACTCCTGACTTCAGGTGATCCGCCCGCCTTGGCCTCCCAAAATACTGAGGTTACAGGCATGAGCCACCGTGCCTGGCCTCAATTCTCCTTTTTCTTATAGTAACTTTGTGTGGAATTTAACACGATACTCTTCTGTTGCTAATATTTATATAAATTTAATTTTTCTGAAGGTTTTGTTCAGATGGCTTTCCTACCTAGACTGAGCTCCATTCTTCCGTCTGTCGTTTTTTGGTAGTTTTCAAAAACATGATGTCTTGCTCTCTGAGGCTCTCTACGTCTACCCCACTTTTGTCGAAACCTTCTCTTTCTTTGTCTCTGTTGTCCATGTCCTACTAAGTTTTTGTTTGTTTGTTTGTTTGTTTTTAAAACAGTGTCTCATTCTGTCACCCAGGCGTTCTGCAGCTTTCGCCTCCCAGGTTCAAGCGATTCTCCTGCCTCAGCCTCCTGCGTAGCTGGGACTACAGGTGTGCAACATCACGCCTGGCTAATTGTTGTATTTTTTGCAGAGATGGAATTTTGCCATGTTGGCCAGGCTAGTTTCAAACTCCTGACCTCAAGTGATCTGCCCTCCTTGGCCTCCCAATGTACTAGGATTATAGGTGTGAGCCACCGCACCCGGCCCATGTCCTACGAAGTTGTTTTATTTTGTTTTGTTTTGTTTTGTTTTGTTTTGTTTTGTTTTGTTTTGTTTTGTTGAGACAGAGTCTCGCTTAGCTGCCCAGGCTGGAGTGCAGTGGTGCGATCTTGGCTCACTGCAGCCTTGACTTCCCAAGCTCAGGTGATCTTCCCACATCAGCCTCCCAAGTAGCTGGGACTACAGGGGTGAGCCACCGTGCCCAGCAAGAAGGGATTATTAACTGAGTCACTCGAAGACCAATGAGGACACAGAGATGTTTAGTTGGAGGAAAGAAACGTAAGGGAAGCCAGACATGGTGTCATGCACCTGTAGTCCCAGCTACCTAGAAGGCTGAAGCAAAGGGAGGGGGATCCCTTGAGTCCAGGAGTTCGAGGTTAGCCTCGGCAACATAACAAGACCCCATCTCTAAAAATTAAAAATAAAAATATTTTATTTTATTTATTTATTTATTTATTTATTTATTTTTTTTTGAGGCAGAGTCTTGCTCTGTCGCCCAGGCTGGAGTGCAGTGGCCAGATCTCAGCTCACTGCAAGCTCCGCCTTCCGGGTTCACGCCATTCTCCTGCCTCAGCCTCCCGAGTAGCTGGGACTACAGGCGCCCGCCATCACGCTCGGCTAGTTTTTTGTATTTTTTAGTGGAGACGGGGTTTCACCGTGTTAACCAGGATGGTCTCGATCTCTTGACCTCGTGATCCGCCCGTCTCGGCCTCCCAGAGTGCTGGGATTACAGGCTTGAGCCACCGCGCCCGGCCAAAATAAAAATATTTTAAAGGCTGGGCACAGTGGCTCATACCTGTAATCCCACTACTTTGGGAGGCCAAGGCAGGCAGATCCTCTTGAACCCAAGAGTCTGAGAACAGCCTTGGCAACATAGGGAAACCCCATCTCTACAAAACGTCTAAAAATTAGCCAAGCATGGTGGTGCATGCCTGTAGTCCCACCTACTCGAGAAGCTGAGATGGGAGGATCACTTGAGCCTAGGAAGTTGAGGCTGCAGTGAGCTATGATTGTGCCACAGTACTCCAGCCTAGGTGACAGAGCAAGACCTTATCTCTAAATTAAATTAAATTAAATTAAATTAAATTCAAAAGAAAACTAAAAGGGAAAAGAGAGACATTTTCAAAGGTCTGAAGGGTTGTTATATACAAGAGGGATTAACCAGAGGATAGAATTAGACTTGCTTGGTAGAAATTACAGAGAAACACAACCGGTCTAAAATTTTTCTTCCTTCCTCCTTCTTTCCTTCCCAATTATTTTATTTTTGATCACATAAAACATGAACAAAATATAAAAAGTACAAAAGAATGTATAGTAAAGTCTTGTATTCAGTTCCTCTTCCTAGAGCCAGTTTCTTGTGTATCCTTCAGATATATTTTAAGCATATATAAACTTTAAAAAAATTTTTTTAAAGGAATTTAATATGCTTTTAGATAATGAAAATATTTCTTATTCTTGTAGCAGCAGTCTTGCAATGACTGTCTCAGGCATTTCCTGTCCTGGAGCTATTCAGGGGAAATAGACAAAAAAAATCATCTGAGGTATTTTTTTTTCTCTTGCAATTTATTTGTTGAAAAAACTGGATTGTATCTCCTTCACTGTTCCAGGTGAAAAATAAGAAAAAAAGAAAAAAAACCAGATTATTGTCCTATAGAATTTCCTGCATTCTGGATTTTGCTGATTGTGTGCCATCTTTCCTCTGTCCTATGGATTTTTTGTAAATTGGTATTGGATTAAAAGGTTTGATCAAATTCAGATTTGATTATTTTGGTAAGATTACTGCATAAACAGTGGTGAGTTCTTTTTTTTTTTTTTTTTTTTTTTTGAGATGGAGTCTTGCTCTGTCATCCAGGCTGAAGTGCAATGGCACAATCTCGGCTCACTGCAATCTCCACCTCCTGGGCTCAAGTGATTCTCCTGCCTTGGCCTCCTGAGTAGCTGGGATTACAGGTGCCCACCACCATGCCTGGCTGATTTTTGTATTTTTAGTAGAGATGGGGTTTCACCATCTTGGCCAGGCTGGTCTTGAAATCCTGACCTCGTGATCCACCCGCTTCAGCATCCCAAATTGCTGGGATTACAAATGTGAGCCACTGCACCCAGCCGGTGAGTTCTTCCATCAGGAGACACGTAATATCTGGTATCTCCTTTTGTGATAGTCACAACTCTGGATGCTCAAAACCTAAATCTATATACTCATCAGAAGACAAATGGGTGGCCGGTCAGGGTGACTCACGCCTGTAATCCCAGCACTTCGGGAGGCCCAGGCGGACGGATCACCTGAAGCCAGGAGTTCAAGACCAGCCTGGGAAAAAAAAGTGAGACCCCCATCTCTACAAAAAATAAAAAGTTCAGCCAGGTGTGGTGGCATACCGCCTGTTGTCCCAGCTACTTGGAAGGCTGAGACAGGAGGATCACTTCAGTCCGGGAGGTCTAGGCTGCAGCAAGCTGTGATTTTACAAAAATTAAAAAATTTAGCCAGGTGTGGTGGTGCACGCCTGTTGTCCCAGCTACTTGGAAGGCTGAGATGGGAGGATCGCTTGAGTCTGGGAGGTCTAGGCTGCAGCAAGCTGTGATTGCACCACTGCAGAGAATGGAAGATAAGGAAGTAGAAGTAGCAAATATGGACCAGTGGTCTCCGAAATGAGGACCACCTACATTAGGAGGTGTGTGAGAAAATCCATTATTAAAATGGGAGAAGAAAATATTAGATGTTCAATTTACATGTATCTAATAAATGTTTACTAATATTTAATTTGTGGATTGACAAGGATGTCCTCAACCAACACAAAAGAATAGTAGTCACATCCTAAAATATGGCACAAGAGGGGCCTGGCCTGATGGCTCATGCCTGTAATCCCAGCACTTTGGGAGGCTGAGGCAGGAGGATCACCTGAGGTTGGTAGTTCGAGACCAGCCTGGCCAGCATGGTGAAACCCCATGTCTACTAAAAATTCAAAAATTAGCCGGGCATGGTGACAGGTGCCTGTAATCCCAGCTACTGGGGAAGCTGAGGCTAGAGAATTGCTTGAACCTGGGAGACGGAAGTTGCAGTGAGCCGAGATTGTACCATTGTACTCCAGCCTAGGCAACAGAGTGAGACTCCACCTTAAAAAAAAAAAAAAAAAGGCACAAGAGGCCGGGCATGGTGGCTCACGCCTGTAATCCCAGCACTTTGGGAGGCCAAGGCGGTTGGATCACCTGAGGTCAGAAGGAAGTTTGAGACCTGCCTAACATGGAGAGACCCCGTCTTTATTTCTTTCCTTCTACCAGTTTTGAGTTTAGTTTGCTCTTCTTTTTCTAGTTTGAGATATAAAGTTGGATTATTGATTTGAGATATTTCTTCTTTATTTGTTTTATTTTTTATTATTATTATTATTATTATTGATATGGAGTTTCGCTTTCGTTGCCCAGGCTGGAGTGCAATGGTGCAATCTCAGCTCACCGCAACCTCCGCCTCCCAGGTTCAAGCTATTCTCCTGGGATTACAGACATGTGCCACCATGCCCAGCTAATTTTTTGTTGTTGTTGTTTGTTTTTTGAAACAGAGTTTCGCTCTTATTACCCAGTCTGGAGTGCAATGGCGTGATCTTGGCTCACCGCAACCTCTGCCTCCCGGGTTCAAGTGATTCTCCTGTCTTAGCCTCCCACATAGCTGGGATTACAGGCGTGCGCCACCACGCCCAGCTAATTTTGTATTTTTAGTAGAGACAGGGTTTCTCCATGTTGGTCAGGCTGGTTTCAAACTCCCCACCTCAGGTGATCTACCCGCCTCAGCCGCCCAAAATGCTGGGATTATAAGTGTGAGCCACCACACCTGGACTATTTCTTCTTTTGGAAAGTAGGCATTTACAGCCACAAATTTTCCTCTGAGCACTGCTTCCACTGCATCCAGTAAGTTTTGATATGTTGTGATTTCATTTGCATTAATCTCAAAGTATTTTCTAATATTCCTTGTGATTTCTTCTTTGACCCACTTTCGACAGATTGAAAACACAAACCCAAAAGTTTGGTTATTTGAAAAAAAATCAATAAAATTGGCAAACACTTAGCTAAGAAAAAAGAAGACAAATAATTATAATTAGAAATAAAAATGAAGCCTGGGCATGGTGACTCACACCTATAATCCTAACACTTTGGGAGGTGAAGGCAGGAGGATCATTTGAGCTCAGGAGTTGGAGTTCAGCCTGCACAACACAGTGAGACCTTGTCTCTATACTATAAAAATAAAAAATAGGCCAGGCGCGGTGGCTCATGCCTGTAATCCCAGCACTTTGGGAGGCCAAGGCGGGGGGATCACCTGAGGTCAGAAGTTCAAGACCAGCCTGACCAACATGGAGAAATCCCATCTCTACTGAAAATATGAAATTAGCCAGCCATGGTGGCACATGCCTGTAGTTCCAGGTACTGGGGAGGCTGAGGCAGGAGAATCGCTTGAACCCTAGAGGCAGAGGTTTCGGTGAGCCATGATCACACCATTGCACTCCAGCCTGGGCAACAAGAGTGAAAATCTGTCTCAAAAATAAAATAAATTAAATTAAATTAAAAATAATAAAAATAAATGAATAAATAAATATGAAGACATTACTACCAACCATACAGAAATATAAGGGACTATAGGAAAATACTATGAGCATTCAAATGAAACCCTGGTTTCAACACTCTGGTATGCCCTCACCTAGTGCCATAGAGGTGATGCTGCCACCCCAGTGACTCTGGACGGTGAAGCATCAAGCCAAAGAGGATTATTCTCTTTTTCTTTTTTCTTTTTTTTTTTTTTTTGAGATGGAGTCTCCCTCTGTCACCCAGGCTGGAGTGCAGTGGTGCGATCTCAGCTCACTGCAAGCTCCACCTCCCGGGTTCACGCCATTCTCCTGCCTCAGCCTCCCGAGTAGCTGGGACTAAAGGCGCCTGCCACCACACCTAGCTGATTTTTTTCGTTTTTTTTTAGTAGAGACGGGGTTTCACTGTGTTAGCCAAGATGGTCTTGATCTCCTGACCTTGTGATCCACCCGTCTTGGCCTCCCAAAGTGCTGGGATTACAGGCGTGAGCCACCGCGCACGGCCAAGAGGATTATTCTCAAGGCTTGCGATCTAATAGTTTCCCTTGCTCTATTTTTTTTTTTTTTTTTTTTTTTTTCTAGACAGTCTCATTCTCTGTCATCCAGACTGGAGTGCAGTGGCTCAATCTCGGCTCACTGCAACTTCTGCCTCCTAGTTTCAAGCGATTGTCCTGCCTCAGCCTCCCGAGTAGCTGGGATTGCAGGTACCCACCACCATATATGACTCATTTTTTGTATTTTCAGTAGAGACAGAGTTTCACCATCTTGGCCAGGCTGGTCTTTAACTCCTGACCTTGTGATCCACCCGCCTCAGCCTCCCAAAGTGCTGGGATTACAGCTGTGAGCCTTTGCACCCAGCCTGCCTTGCTCAATTTTTTTACTTGCGTGGAACTCATCACCTTCTTCTTTCTGATTTCTACCTTTTGGAATGGGAGTATCTATCTCATGGCTGTTTCACCAGTGTGTTTTGGAAGCACGTAGTCTGTCTGGTTTCATAGATTCACAGCTCGAGAGAAATTTTACTTCAGTATGAATCATTTCTAGAGCCTCACCCATACCTGATCTGATTTACATATTAGATGAGACTTTGGACTTGGAACTGATGCTGAAATGGTTTTAGCCTTTCGAGTGTGTGGGGGTGATAGGGTGAATGTATTTTGCATGCCAGAGGTACATGAATTTGGAGGGGGCAGAGAGCAAAATGATATGGAGTGATTGTATTCCCCAAAATTCATATGCTGAAGTCCTAACTCCCAGTGTGACTATATTTGGAGATAGGGCCTTTAACTGATTAATTTAAGGTTAAATGGGTCATAAGCGTGGGACCCTAATCCAAGAGGACTGTTGTCTATAAGAAGAGGAAGGGACTCCAGAGCTCTCTCTATATGTGCACAGAGAAAAGGCCATGTAAGGACATACAGAGAACCTGTCATCTGCAAGCTGAGGAGAGCGGTCTCACCAAAACCCAATCCTATCAGCACCTAAAATTTGAACTTCCAGCCTCTACAACTGTGAGAAAATAAACTTCTCTTGTTTAAGCCACCCAGTCTGTGATATTTTGTTACAGCAACCTGAGTAGACTAAAATACTATATATTGGAAATTCCAAAGAATTCATAAGAAAGCTATTAAAATTAAATGAATTCAGCAAAGTCGCATGTTATGAGATCACCACATGAAGATACATCAAACTAAAAGGAAGAAGCCAAGGCAAAATTAATGTTTTTTTGTTTTTTGAGACAGAGTTTTGCTTTTGGATACCCAGGCTGGAGTGCAATGGCTTGATCTCAGCTCACCACAACCTCCACCTCCTGGGTTCAAGCGATTCTCCTGCCTCAGCCTCCCGAGTAGCTGGGATTACAAGCGTGGGCCACCATGCCCGGCTAATTTTTTTGTATTTTTAGTAGAAATGGGGTTTCTCCATGTTGGTCAGGCTGGTCTCGAACTCCCGACCTCAGGTGATCTGCCCACCTTGGCCTCCCAAAGTGCTGGGATTACAGGCATGAGCCACCGCACCTGGCCAAAATTAATGTTTAAGTAGACAGTCTGTTTGGGCCAATCTTGAGGATTACAACCCAGGAGCACAGATTGAAGTTGTCCTGAACATACACTCTGATTAGCAGCAGTTACAAGTGGAGTTTTTTCTTTTCAAAAAATTTTTAGAGAGAATATCTCACTATGTTGCCCAGGATGGTTTTGAATGCCTAGCCTCAAGTGATCCTCCTGCCTTGGCCTCACAAAATGCTACAATTACAGGCATGAGCCACCCTGCCCAGCAAGCAAGCAGTTTCAAGAGATGAATACACAGCTCAAACGGGGGGAGTAGGACGTGACTGTTGTCTTTTTTTTTTTTTTTTTTTTGAGATGGAGTCTCGCTCTGTAGCCTAGGCTGGAGTACGGTGGTGCTATCTTGGCTCACTGCAACCTCCGCCTCCCAGGTTCAAGCAATTCACCCTGCCTCAGTCTCCTGAGTAGCTGGGATTACAGGTGCCCACCACCACGCCTGGCTAGTTTTTGTATTTTTTAGCAGAGACGGGATTTGATCATGTTGGCCAGGCTGGTCTTGAACTCCTGACCTCAGGTGATCTGCCCAGCTCGGCCTCCCAAAGTGTTAGGATTATGCCCGGTCTGTTGTCTCAATTTAATGTATCTCAGGGCCTCATAATTAAAAGAACTGGCATTCCTCAGATAAAAGCTTTCTTTTTTTTTTTTTTTTGAGACGGAGTCTCGCTCTGTCGCCCAGGCTGGAGTGCAGTGGCCGGATCTCAGCTCACTGCAAGCTCCGCCTCCCGGGTTTTCGCCATTCTCCTGCCTCAGCCTCCCGAGTAGCTGGGACTACAGGCACCCGCCACCTCACCCGGCTATTTTTTTTGTATTTTTTAGTAGAGACGGGGTTTCACTGTGTTAGCCAGGATGGTCTCGATCTCCTGACCTTGTGATCCGCCCGTCTCGGCCTCCCAAAGTGCTGGGATTACAGGCTTGAGCCACCGCGCCCGGCCTTCTTTTTTTTCTTTTTCTTTTTTTTTTAGATGGAGTGTCGCTCTTTGTTGCTCAGGCTGGAGTACAATGGCGTGAAGTCAGCTCACCTCAACCTCCACCTCCCAGGTTCAAGTGGTTCTCCTGCTTCAGCCTCCCGAGTAGCTGGGATTACAGACATGCACCACCATGCCAGGCTAATTTTGTATTTTTAGTGGAGACAGGGTTTCTCCATGTTGGTCAGGCTGGTCTTGAACTCCCGACCTCAGGTGATCCGCCCACCTCGGCCTCCCAAAGTGCAGGGATTACAGGCATGAGCCACCGCGCCCGGCTAAAAAAGTTATTTTCTTTTATCATTTCTCTCTCTCTCTCTTTTTTTTTTTTTTTTTGAGAAAGAGTCTTGCTCTGTTGCCCAGGCTGAATTAAAACTGCTAAACTCAAGCAATCCTCCCACCTCAGACTCCTAAAATTCTGGGATTACAGGTGTAAGCCACCATGCCGCAACCATAAACCACTTTTTGAGAGGAATCAGAGTAAAACAATAATTGTCTGTGGATGACAAAAGACTTTTGGTTTGACTATTCCAGCCACGGTTAATGACACAATTGATAAAGAAATATAGTTATTTCTGTAGTATATAACAATTTGACAAAATAACTGTAATTATTATTGATAACATTTATTAAGACATCAGAATTTTAGGAATTTCAGACAATTTTGAAACATATATTAATAACATATTTATACAAATATAACCCAAATAAAGTTAAACACCTTCAAATTCATATGGAATTAACCAGGGATCCAGAAGAGCCAAAACAACCTTGAAAAAGAACAAAGTTGAGTAACTCACACTTCCCAATTTCAAAACTTACTACAAAGCTACAGTAATCAAAATGTGTGTAACATGCCGGGTGCAGTGACTCACGCCTGTAATCCCAGCACTTTGGGAGGCCAAGATGGGCAGATCACGAGGTCAGGAGATGGAGACCATCCTGGCTAACACAGTGAAACCCCATCTCTACTAAAAATACAAAAAAATAGCCTGGCCTGGTGGCGGGCGCCTGTAGTCCAAGCTACTCAGGAGACTGAGGCAGGAGAATGGTGTGAACCCGGAAGGTGGAGCTTGCAGTGAGCCGAGATCACGCCGCTGCACTCCAGCCTGGGCGACAGAGTGAGACTCCATGTCAAAAAAAAAAAAATAATGTGTGTGTAACTGACATATAAATAAATAGACATATAGACCAACAAAATAGACTTGAGAGTCCAGAAATAAACTCATATGTCTATGGCTAATTAATTTTCAACAAGGGTGCCAGGATCACTCAATGGGGAAAGGATAGTCTCTTCAACAAGTGGTGCTGCAATGACAGGACATCCACATGCAAGGGAAGGAAGTTCACACCGTATATAAAAATTAACTGAAAATGGACCAAAGAGTTAAACCATAAAACTCTTACAAGAAAACACAGGGGTAAATCTTCATGACTTTGAATTTGGCAGGTAATTTTTTCTTTTCTTTCCCTTTCTTTTTTTTTTTTTGGTCACTCCAGCTTTCTTTCAATTGGCAGCTGATTCATTCTATTTTTTCTTTGAGACAGAGTCTCGCTCTGTCGCCTGAGCTGGAGTACAGTGGCACAATTTCAGTTCACTGCAACTGCAAGCTCCACCTCCTGCGTTCAAGCGATTCTCATGCCTCAACCTCTTGAGTAGCTGGAACTACAGGCGCCTGCCACCACACTCGGCTAATTTTGTATATATTTGGTAGAGACAGGGTTTCACCATGTTGGCCAGGCTGATGTTGAACTCCTGACTTCAGGTGGTCTGCCCACCTCGGTCTCCCAAAGTGCTAGGATTATAGGCATGAGCCACTGTGCCTGGCTTCATTCTTAAATATGACACTGAAAGTGTAAGCAGCAAAAGAAAAAAATAGATACATCGGATTTCATCAAAATTAAAAACTTAGCCAGGCATGATGACAGGTACATGTAGTCTCAGCTACTCAAGAGTCTGAGACACGAAGATCACTTGAGCCCATTAAGTTCAGGCCAGCTTGGACGAAAACAAAATTTCTTTATAAATTAAAAAAAAAATTTTTTTTAATGTCCAGGAGCAGTGGCTCATGCCTATAATTCCAGCACTTTGGGAGGCTGAGGCAGGAGGCTTACTTGAGCCAAGTTTGAAACCAGCCTGGGCAACACAGTGAGATACTATCTCTAAAAAAAATAAAACAGTAATAATAATAATAATAAATACAAATTTTTAAAAAATTAGCCGGGCATGGTGGTGGGTGTCTGTAGTCCCAGCTACTCAGGAGGCTGAGAAGGGATGATCACTTGGGCACAGGAGTTTGAGGTTACAGTGAACTGTGATCAGGCCACTGCACTCCAGCCTGGGCAACAAAGACCCTGTCTCAAAAGAAAGAAAGAAAACAGGTATTCAGGCCGGGCGCGGTGGCTCAAGCCTGTAATCCCAGCACTTTGGGAGGCCGAGACGGGCGGATCACGAGGTCAGGAGATCGAGACCATCCTGGCTAACACGGTGAAACCCCGTCTCTACTAAAAACACAAAAAACTAGCCAGGCGAGGTGGCGGGCGCCTGTAGTCCCCGCTGCTCGGGAGGCTGAGGCAGGAGAATGGCGTAAACCCGGGAGGCGGAGCTTGCAGTGAGCTGAGATCCGGCCACTGCACTCCAGCCCGGGCGACAGAGCAAAACTCCGTCTCAAAAAAAAAAAAAAAAAAGAAAAAAAAAAAGAAAACAGGTATTCAAACAAGTATAAATACTTGTGCAGAATGTTCACTGTAGCACCATTCGCAATAGCCAAAAGGTGGAAGCAACCCAAATGTCCCTCTACGGACGAATGGGTAAACAATTTGCAGTAGCCAGGTGCTCATGGCTATAATCCCAGCACTTTGTGAGGCCGAGGCAGTGGGATTGCTTGAAGCCAGGAGTTCAAGACCAGCCTAGGCAGCAAAGCAAGACCACACCTCTACAAAAAAAAAAAAAGAAAGAAAAGAAAGGGCCGGGCGCGGTGGCTCACGGCTGTAATCCCAGCACCGTGGGAGGCCAAGGCGGGTGGATCACCAGGTCAAGAGACGGAGACTATCCTGGCCAACATGGTGAAACCCTGTCTCTACTAAATATACAAAAATTAGCTGGGCATGGTGGTTCATTCCTGTAGTCCCAGCTACTTGGGAGACTGAGGCAGAAGAATTGCTTGAACCCGGGAGGCGGAGGTTGCAGTGAGCCAAGATTGCGACACTGCACTCCACCCTGGTGACAGAGCAAGACTCTGTCTCAAAGAAAAAAAAAATTAGCTGGGCATTCTGGCATGTGCCTGTAATGCCAGATACTTGAGAGGCTAAGGCAGGAGGATCGCTTGAGCCCGGGAGTTCAAGGCTGCAGTGAGATATGATTGCACCACTGCATTCTATCCTGGGTGACAGAGCAGTACCCCATCTTAAAAAAAAAAAAAAAAAAAAGTGCAGTTTGTAGAATCCAGTGGAATGTTATTCAGTTGTAAAAAGGAATGAAGTACTAACTCATGCTACAACATAGATAAACCTTGAAAATATTATGCTAAGTTGAAATAAGTCAGACATAAAAGATTATACATTGTATCATTCCATTTATGTAATTATCCAGAATAGGTAAATCCATAGAAATAGAAAGACTAGTGTTTGCCAGAGGCAAGAAATAGGAGATAGGGAGGAACTCTCTAATGGATATAGGGTTTTATTTTGGGATGGCAAAAATGTTTTGGGCTGTGCAGTGGCTCATGCCTGTAATCCCAGTACTTTGGGAAGCTCAGGCGGGCGGATCACCTGAGGTCAGGAGTTTGAGACCAGCCCAGCCAATATGGCGAAAACCTGTTTCTACTAAAAATACAAAAATTAGCTGGGCATGGTGGCACCTCAGGCCTATGTTAACTCTCTTGCCCTCTATCATAAAACAATCTGAAGAGATCTGACCAGCTAAAGGTCTCAAAACATCACTATATTGATCTGCTACATTGATAACATTATGCAAATTGGACTGGTTGAGCAGGAAATGGCAAGTATGTCAGATGCCTTGGTAAGACACTTATCTTCCAGAAGGTGGGATATTAACTAACTTTAATTCAGAGCTCTTTTCAGGATTAACTGAAGTTTTTTGGGGGTGGTGGGGGCGGACAGAGACTGAGTCTCACTCTGTCACCCAGGCTGGAGTGCAGTGGTGCAATCTCCGCTCACTGCAGCCTCCACCTTCCGAGTTCAAGTGATTCTCCTGCCTCAGCCTCCCAAGTAACTGGGATTACAGGCGTGTGCCACCACGCCTGGCTACTTTTTGTATTTTTGGTAGAGACAGGGTACCATCATGTTGGCCAGGCAGGTCTCAAACTCCTGACCTCAAGTGATTCACTCGCCTTGGCCTCCCAAAAGTGCTGGGATTACAGGCCTGAGTCACGCCCCTGGCCTTTTTTTTTTTTTTTTTTTGATATTGGGTCTCACTTTGTCACCCAGGCTGTAGTACCTGGTGCAATCACAGCTCACTGCAGCCTCAACCTTCTGGGATCAAGCTATCCTCCCACTTATCCTCTTGAGTAGCCAGGACCACAGGTCCCCACCACCATGCCTGGCTGTTGGTGGGGTGTCTACTCTGCAGCCCAACTTCTCCTTCTGTCCAGTCCTGCTTCTTCCTTTTTCTCCTACAAGTATTGATCCCAAGTGCACTCACTCATAAGCTTCCCACACTCTAGTTTCCACCTTAGAATTGGCTTCCATGGAAACTAAAGTGTGGTAAAGCTTTGCTTTACCAGGCAAACATAACCCAAAAGTGAGGTGAATTTTTTTGTTTGTTTGTTTGTTTGTTTTTTGAGACGGAATCTTGCACTGTCACCCAGGCCAGAGTGCAGTGGCACAGTCTCCACTCACTGCAACCTCCACCTCCCAAGTTCAAGCGATTCTCCTACCTCAGCCTCCCAAGTAGCTGGGATTACAGCAGCCTACCACCACGCCTGGCTGATTTTTTGTAGTTTTAGTAAGGACGGGGCTTCACTATGTTGGCCATGCTGGTCTTGAACTCCTGACCTTGTGATCTGCCCGCCTCAGCTTCCCAAAGTCCTGGGATTACATGTGTGAGCCACTGCGCCCGGCCTAAGATTAGATTTTAATATGTGACAAAATTCAAGGGAAAAAGTTATGGGACGAAAGAGAAAGTGTTAGAATAAATAAGAAAGCAAGAAAATATAACCACTGTAAATGTACTTGCCAATATAGATTCAGAATACACAAATATTGCTTCTGAATCTTCTTGTAAACAAGAAAAAAAATATACAAATAGGAATAGTTAACTTTATTGAGTACCTTTGATGTGTCAGGCATGTGCCATACGTAGGCTTTATGTTTGTTTCTTTGTTTTTTGCTTTTTTATTTTTTATTTTTTTTTGAGACGGAGTCTTGCTCTGTTGCCCAGGCTGGAGTGCAGTGGCCGGATCTCAGTTCACTGCAAGCTCCGCCTCCTGGGTTCACGCCATTCTCCTGCCTCAGCCTCCCGAGTAGCTGGGACTACAGGTGCCCGCCACCTCGCCCGGCTAGTGTGTTTTTTGTTTTTTTTTTGTTTTTTTTTTTTTTTGTATTTTTTAGTAGAGACTGGGTTTCACCAGATTAGCCAAGATGGTCTCGATCTCCTGACCTCGTGATCCGCCCGTCTCGGCCTCCCAAAGTGCTGGGATTACAGGCTTGAGTCACCGCGCCTGGCCTGTTTCTTTGTTTTTTGAGACTCTGTCGCCCAGGCTGGAGTACAGTGATGCGATCTCAGCTCACTACAACCTCCGCCTCCCAGGTTCAAGCAATTCTCCTGCCTCAGCCTCACCAGTAGCTGGGACTACGGGCACGTACCACAATGTCCGGTTAATGTTTTTGTATTTTTGGTAGAGACAGGGTTTCACCGCATTAGTCAGGCAGGTTGCAAACTCCTGACCTCAAATGATCCGCCCGCCTCGGCCTCCCAAAGTGCTGGGATTACAGGCGTGAGCCACCACGCCCAGCCTATTTGTTTTTTAAGACAGAGTCTAGCTCTGTTGCCCAGGCTGGAGTGCAGTGGCACAATCTCACCTCACAGCAACCTCCACTTCCCGGGTTCAAGTGATTCTCCTGCCTCAACCTGAGTAGCCGGAATTACAGGCATGCCCCACCACACCAGGCTAATTTTTGTATTTTTAGTAGAAACAGGGTTTTGCCATGTTGGCCAGGCTGGTCTCAAAGTTGTGACCTCAGGTCATCCACCCGCCTTGGCCTCTCAAAGTGCTGGGATTACAGGTGTGAACCATTGCACCTGGCTGGCTTTCTGTGTATTAACTCATAATCTTTATTACAGTCCTATGAGAAACTACTATTATTCTCCACAGTTTATAGTTATAAAATAACAATTGACAAATCTAGGAAAGAAAAAGTATATATTGGACGTGGTGGCTCATGCTTGTAATCCTAGCACTTTGGGTGCCTGAGCGGGGAGGATCACTTGAAGCTGGGAGTTCAAGACCACCCTGGGCAACACAATATGGTGACACCCCCACCAAACACCCCCCCCTCGCCTCCCACCCTCATCTCTACAAAAACATTTGAAAAGTTATCTGGGCATGGTGGCATATGCCTGTAGTCCCAGCTACTCTGGAGGATAAGGTGGGAGGATTCCTTGAGCCCAGAAGTTCTTGGCTGCGTGAGCTATGATTTCACCACTGCAACCCAGCCTGGGTGACAGAGCAAGATTCTGCCTCAAAAACAAACAGGCCAGGTGTGGTGGCTCACGGCTGTAATGATAACACTGTGGGAGGCCAAAACAGGCAGATTGCTTTCAGCTCCGGAGTTCGAGACCAGCCTGGGCAACATGGTGAAACCCCATCTCTACAAAAAAAAGGCTAGGCGCTATGGCTTATGCCATCTCATGCCCACCTGTGGTCCCAGCTACTCAGGAGGCTGAGGTGGAAGGATCTTTTGAGTCCAGGAAGTCAAGGCTGCAGTGAGCCAAGATTGTGCCACCACTGCACTCTAGCCTGGGTGACAGAATGAGACCCTGCTTCAAAAAAAAAAAAAAAAAAAAAAAAGTAATGTATATTTTCACAATTTTTTTTCTATGCTAATATATTTTTTAAATTTAGGTTTTATTTAGGTTCAGGGGTATATTTTTATTTTGGGTTCAGGGGTATATGTGCAGGTTTGTCAGTAAGTAAATTGTGTGTCATGGGGTTTGGTGTACAGATTTTTAAATGTAGTAGTAAGCCTGCCGTTGTAACTTGATTCATAGCCATTTTTTGTAAGTGTTTCACACGTGCCAGAAAAAGTATATTATCTGTTTGTTAGATGTACAAATCTCCATTATCATAGATTAATTACATTATTAATTACATTATTCAGAATTTATAAATCTCTGCTTGTTTGTCTGCTTGATTTATCAGTTTCTTTCTTTTCTTTCTTTCTTTTCTTTTTTTTTTTTTTTTTGAGACAAAGTCTCACTTTGTCACCCAGACTGGAGTACAGAGGCGCAGTCTAGACTCACTGCAACCTCCACCTCCCGGGTTCAAGCGATTCTCCTGCCTCAGCCTCCCAAGTAGCTGGGATTACAGGTGTGTGCCACCATGTCTGGCCAATTTTTGTATTTTTAGTAGAGATGGGGTTTTGCCATGTTGGCCAGGCTGTTCTCCAACTCCTGACCTCAGGTGATCCACTTGCCACGACCTCCCAAAGTGGTTTACAGGCGTGAACCACTGCACCCAGCCGGTTTCTTTTTTTTCTTTTCATTTTTTTTACATACACATTCTGCTTATGTATGATCTACTAGTTTCTAAGAGAGCTATGTAGATATTTCCAGTTTCAATAGTGTTTTTCTTTTCTTTCTTTTTTTTTTTTTTTTTTTGAAACAAGGCTTCACTCTGCCACCCAGCTGGAGTGCAGTGTCAGGTTCACTGAAGCCTGTGTCTCCCCCGCTCGAGCTGTCCTCCCCGCCTCAGCCTCCTGAGTAATGGGACCACAGGCGCGCGCCACCATGCCCAGCTAATTTTTTGAATTTTTGGTGGAGGCGGGGTTTCACAATGTTACCCAGGCTAAAAAAGAATTTCTGTTCAATAAACAATATTGACTGAGTTAATGTTAAAGATTGGAGATATTTACAATGTCTAATATCAAAGAATGACTAATATCTGAAATATATAATAAACTATTGGAAATCAACATAAAAAATATGGGAAACTCTATACAAAAGTGGGCAAAGAAAAATAAATAGGTAATGCATAAAAGAGAAAAACCAAAAGTAAGGAAAAAATGTGAGCAAATGCTCTAACATATTAATAATTAAAATTGCCACCTTTTTTTTTTTTTTTTTTTTTTTTTTTTTTGAGACAGAGTCTTGCTGTGTCACCCAGGCTAGAAGTGCAGTGGTGTAATCTCAGCTCACTGCAACCTCTGCCTCCTGGGTTCAAGTGATTCTCCTGCCTCAGCTTCCCAAGTAGCTGGGATTACAGGTGTGCACTACCATGCCCGGCTAATTTTTATATTTTTAGTAGAGACCAGGTTTCACCATGTTGGCCAGGCTGATGTTGAACTCCTGACCTTGTGATCCATTCTCCTTAGCCTCCCAAAGTGCTGGGATTACAGGCGTGAGCCACCGCACCTGGCCTTATTTATTTATTTATTTATTTATTTATTTATTGGAGACAGTCTCTCTCTGTTGCCCAGGCCTCGAGGTACAGTGGCATGATCTCAGCTCACTGCAACCTCAGCGTCCGTGCGTAAGCAATTCTCATACATCAGCCTCCCGTGCAGCTGGGATAAAAGGCACTAGCCAGGCCGGGCGCGGTGGCTCAAGCCTGTAATCCCAGCACTTTGGGAGGCCGAGACGGGCGGATCATGAGGTCAGGAGATCAAGACCATCCTGGCTAACACGGTGAAACCCCGTCTCTACTAAAAAATACAAAAATCTAGCCAGGCGAGGTGGCGGGCGCCTGTAGTCCCAGCTACTCGGGAGGCTGAGGCAGGAGCATGGCGGGAACCCGGGAGGCGGAGCTTGCAGTGAGCTGAGATCCGGCCACTGCACTCCAGCCTGGGCGACAGAGCGAGACTCCGCCTAAAAAAAAAAAAAAAAAAAGGCACTAGCCAGGCACAGTGGCTCATACCTGTAATCCCAGAATTTTGGGAGGCTGAGGCAGGTGGATCACAAGGTCAGGAGATTGAGACCATCCTGTTAACACGATGAAACCCCGTCTCTCCTAAAAATACAAAAAATTAGCTGGGCGTGGTGGCAGGCGCCTGTAGTCCTAGCTACTTGGGAGGCTGAGCCAGGAGAATGGCTTGAACCTGGGAGGCGGAGCGTGCAGCGAGTCAAGATCGCAGCACAGCACTCCAGCCTGGGCGACAGAGCGAGACTCCAACTCAAAAAAAAAAAAAGACCAGCCTGGCCAACATGACGAAACCTTGTCTCTACTGAAAAATACAAAAATTAGCCGGGTGTGGTGGCAGGCACCTGTAATCCCAGATACTCAGGAGGATGAGGCAGGAGGAATTGCTTGAACCTGGGAGGCGGAGGTTGCAGTGAGCCGTGGTCGTGCCATTGCATTCAATCCAGCCTGGGTGACAGAGCGAGACTCTGTCTCAAAAAAAAAAAAAAGAAGAAGAAGAAGAAGAAAAATAAGATGATTGCCCAACTAATTTTTGTATTTTCAGTAGAGATGGGGTTTCACCATGTTGGCCAGGCTGGTCTTGAACTCCTGATCTCAGGTGATCCACCTGCCTCGGCCTCCCAAAGTGCTAGGATTACAGGCATGAGCCACCATGCCCGGCTGAAATACCATTTTAAGCTCAAGACAAATTGGAAAATTGGAAACTTCAATGATGTCAAGTATTGGCAAGGAGTTGGAATGTAGAAATCCCACTATTGGTTCTGGGAATGTAAAGACATTCCGGAGAGTGTAGAGCTCTGTATGCACAAGAAATTATAGTACAACTGGGCCGGGCGTGGCGGCTCACACCTGTAATCCCAGCACTTTGGGAGGCCGAGGTGGGCGGATCACAAGGTCAGAAGATCAAGACCATCCTGGCTAACATGGTGAAACCCCGTCTCTACTAAAAATACAAAAAATTTGCCGGGTGTGGTGGCGGGTGCCTGTAGTCCCAGCTACTCGAGAGGCTGAGGTAGGAGAATGGCGTGAACCCAGGAGGCAGAGCTTGCAGTGAAACGAGATTGGCCACTGCACTCCAGCCTGGGCGACAGAACGAGACTCCGCCTCAAAAAAAAAAAAAAAAAAAAAAAAAAAAAAAAAATTATATACAACCAACTGAGTCATGTAGGAGCATATTTATTGCAGTATCTCTTGTGGCAACAGGAAGTTGGAGGCAATCTAACGGTTTGTCACTGGGGTTGCAAACGAAGTGTAGGGATTCACAAAATAGAACATCTTGCAGCAGTTAAGAGCAATGAGCCTGGGCAACATGGCAAAATCTCATCTCTACAAAAAATACAGAAGGTGGCCGGGCGCGGTGGCTCACGCCTGTAATCCCTGCACTTTGGGAGGCCAAGGCGGGTGGATCACGAGGTCAGGAGATCGAGACCATCCTGGCTAACACTGTGAAACCCCGTCTCTACTAAAAATACAAAAATTAGCCGGGCATAGTGGCGGGCGCCTGTAGTCCCAGCTACTCGGGAGGCTGAGGCAGGAGAATGGCGTGAACCCGGGAGGCGGAGCTTGCAGCGAGCCGAGATTGTGCCGCTGCACTCCAGCCTGGGCGCAGAGTGAGACTCCGTCTCAAAAAACAAAAACAAAAACAGAGGGTTAAATTTTGTAGGCCGGGTGCATGCAGTGGCTCATGCCTATAATGCTAGCACTTTGGGACGCCGAAGTGGGTGGATCGCTTGAGCTCAGGAGTTCAAGACTAACCTGGGCAACATGTTGAAACCCCATCTCTACAAAAAATACAAAAATTAGCCAGGTGTGGTGGATTGTGCCTATAGTCCCAGCTACTTGGGAGGCTGAGGCGGTAGGACTGCTTGAACCCAGGAGACAGAGGTTGCAGTGAGCTGAGATCACGCCATTGCACTCCAACCCAGGTGACAGAGTGAGACCCTGTCTCAAAAAACAAACAAGGACCAGGCACAGTGGCTAATGCTTGTAATCCCAGCACTTTGAGAGGCCAGGTGGGGCAGATCACGAGGTCAGGAGATTGAGACCATCCTGGCTGGTGAAACCCCATCTCTACTAAAAACACAAAAAACTAGTTGGGCGTGGTGGCAGGCGCCACCTCTCGGGTTCAAGTGATTCTCCTGCCTCAGCGTCCCAAGTAGCTGGGATTACAGTCGCCTGCCACAACACCCGGCTAATTTTTGTATTCATCTGAAGAAATGAAGGAAGGGAGGCTTTATTTATGAGCAATCTCTGCAGTTTTCCAGCATCCCTTTATCTTTCCTTACTCTTAGCTGATGACTTTGGCTATTATTTTACTGTGAAAATAAAAGTAAAAGAAAACATCCTGGGCCAGGTGCAGTGGCTCATGCCTGCAATCCCAGGACTTTGGGAGGCCAAGGTAGGCGGATCACCAGTCTCAGTAGAACAGTAAGAAATCTGAGGTAAGGCCAGGCATGGTGGTTCATGCCTGAAATCCAAACAATTTGGGTAAACTGAAGTGGGAGGATTGCAGAGGCCAGGAGTTCAAGACCAGCTTGGCCAACATAGCCAGACTCCCCATCTCTACATCATACAAGAATAATAAATAAATCCTAGGTAGGGCCAGGCCTGGTGGCTCACACCTGTAATCCCAGCACTTTGGGAGGCCAAGGTGGGTGGATTGCCTGAGGTTGGGAGTTCGAGACCAGTCTGGTCAACACAGTGAAACCCCATGCCTGGCCTTATCTAGGATTTTCTTTTTTTTTTTCTTTTTTTTTTTTTTTTTTGAGACAGAGTCTCGCTCTGTTGCCCAGGCTGGAGTGCAGTGGCCGGATCTCAGCTCACTGCAAGCTCCGCCTCCCGGGTTTATGCCATTCTCCTGCCTCAGCCTCCCGAGTAGCTGGGACTACAGGTGCCTGCCACCTCGCCTGGCTAGTTTTTTGTATTTTTTTTTTTTTTTTTTTTTTTTTTTGAGACGGAGTCTCGCTGTATCGCCCAGGCTGGAGTGCAGTGGCCGGATCTCAGCTCACTGCAAGCTCCGCCTCCCGGGTTTTTACGCCATTCTCCTGCCTCAGCCTCCCGAGTAGCCGGGACCACAGGCGCCCGCCACCTCGCCCGGCTAGTTTTTTTTTTGTATTTTTTAGTAGAGACGGGGTTTCACCGTGTTAGCCAGGATGGTCTCGAACTCCTGACCTCGTGATCCGCCCGTCTCGGCCTCCCAAAGTGCTGGGATTACAGGCTTGAGCCACCGCGCCCGGCCGTTTTTTGTATTTTTTTTAGTAGAGACAGGGTTTCACCGTGTTAGCCAGGATGGTCTCGATCTCCTGACCTCGTGATCCGCCCGTCTCGGCCTCCCAAAGTGCTGGGATTACAGGCTTGAGCCACCGCGCCCAGCCTAGGATTTTCATTTATTCAGTCAGGACAGCACCCAACAGAGCTGGCCGGTTACCTGGCCAGCTATTGTGTATATCCCAGATACTTAACATGATGCTTTTTTGGTGTTTTTTTTTTTTTCGTTTTTTTTTTTTTTTTGAGACAGAGTCTTGCTCTGTCACCCAGGCTGGAGTGCAGTGGCCGGATCTCAGCTCACTGCAAGCTCCGCCTCCCGGGTTTACACCATTCTCCTGCCTCAGCCTCCCCGAGTAGCTGGGACTACAGGCGCCCACCACCATGCCCGGCTAGTTTTTTGTATTTTTTAGTAGAGACGGGGTTTCACCGTGTTAGCCAGGATGGTCTCGATCTCCTGACCTCGTGATCCGCCCGTCTCGGCCTCCCAAAGTGCTGAGATTACAGGCTTGAGCCGGGCCGCATGATGTTTCCCTAAGTGTTGAAGAATCCATCGCATCTTGGGATCTAGCTGAGAGAGAAGGGTTGGGGTTGGGAAAATAGCAGAAGATACAGCTAGCATTCACTGAATGCTTCTTAAAGGTTGAGCACAGTAATTCAGAGTTCCACCTGACTTTTCTCATTGAATCCAAACAACAGTCAGCTGGATGCGGTGGCTCATGCCTGTAATCCCAGCACTTTGGGAGGCTGAGGCGAGTGGATTACCTGAGGTCAGAGGTTCAAGACCAGCCTGGTCAAAATGGTGAAACCCTATCTCTACTAAAAACGCAAAAATTAGCCAGGCGTGGTGGCAGGCACCTGTAATCCCAGCTACTCAGGAGGCTGAGGCAGGAGAATCGCTTGAACTCGAGAGGTGGAGGTTGCAGTGAGCCGAGATCAACCCATTGCACTCCAGGCTGGGCAACAAGAGTGAAACTCCGTCTCAAAAAAAAAAAAAAAAAAAAAAAAAAAAAAAAATCGAAACAGCAGTCTTATAAGTAGATACAACAGTTTATAAACAAGGAAACCAAGGAAGATTTTCTCCTTCAGAACTTGGACCCTGAATACTAGGTTGAGCTGGAGCTGAGTGAGTAATAAAACGAAAAGCCCTTTAATGTGGGGGAGGGTAGGTAGGAGTGGAGACCCTTAAGTGGCATCAGCTCTGTTATCCGATGGGAGTGTGAATCCGAACACATGAAGCTCCAGTCTCAGTAGAACAGTAAGAAATCCTAGGGAAGGCCAGGCAGGGTGCTTCACACCTGAAATCCCAACAATTTGGGTAAACTGAGGTGGAAGGATTGCAGAGGCCAGAGGCCAGGAGTTCAAGGCCAGCTTGGGCAACATAGCCAGACCCACCACCCCCCATCTCTACATCATACAAAAATAATAAAGAAATCCTAGGTAAGGCCAGGCAGTAAGGCCAGGAGTGGTGGCTTACACCTGTAATCCCAGCACTTTGGGAGGCCAAGGTGGGTGGATCTCCTGAGGTCAGGAGTTCAAGACCAGCCTGGTCAACACAGTGAAACCTCATCTCTACTAAAAATACAAAAATTAATCGGGTGTTGTGGCAGGCACCTGTAATCCCAGCTACTTGGGAGGCTGAGGCAGGAGAATCGCTTGAACCCAAGAGGCAGAGGTTGCAGTGAGCCGAGATCAAGCCATTGCACTCCAGCCTGGGCAACAAGAACAAAACTCCGTCTCAAAAAAAAAAAAAAAAAAAAAAAGGGAGAAAAAAAGAGAAAGAAATTCTAGGTAAAAGTCTGAGCCCCACTTTTCAGTCACCTGATCACCTCAACCACTGTCACCAGGTGGATGACCTTGGAGATGTCACACATTTCAAGTTCTGTAAAATGGAGAGTTATATTGCCTAAATCATATAATTTTTATGTTAAGTGACACATTCTCTAAGGCGCTAAGTTTGAGGACATACTTTGTAAATGAAATGATATATGGAGATACTGTATATGTTAATGGTTTTGTTGTTGCCATTATTATTATGACTGCTGTACACGTGGTCTGGAGAAAGCCAACCTCCCCAAAGCAAAGGTTCTCCAACAGAGAACAGGCCCTCTAGGTTGCATATCAATACGGAGCCTGTTTAAGGAATGTTAGCCGGTAGTCTTTGCTGGGCCTGAGGGGTGAAATTTTTGTTTATCAAGACTCAACTGTTTTCGAAGTCTTCAGGCTTGAAGTTCTGGGGAAAATAACTAGGCTCTCTGGGCGAGATCCCCAATACCAGTTTAAGGGATTTGAAATGCAAGGCCGTCTGGGACTCCACTGCCACAGGCTGGGCACCAGGTGGCGCCGGTCGGATCCGTCCCGGGACTAGCAGGGCTTTGGGCAGCAACCCGCAGCGAGCCCGACCGCCTCTGGCCAGTCCGGGCAGCTGGTGCTGGAGGTTCCAGAGGTCCACGCCATTGGTGGACGCAGTCTCTAGTGTCCTCTCCGCATCCCGCTTCACCGCCCCACCCCTTTCCTGCGCTAGCCTGGACTTGGAAGGCACCGGGGAGGGTGTGAGCGCCTTGGTGTGTGCCCATCTGGGTCCCCAGAAGAGCGGCGGGAACTGTGGCCGCATGGACGGTGCGGCCAGACTCCAGAGTGGAAGGGGAGGCAGCTGTTCTCCCAGGCGGCCGTGGGGGGCAGCAGAGGGGACGGCGACAGGTGCGGGAGCCCCTCCCGGGGTAGAAGTGGAAAGGCGGGCTCCGGGGTCTGTTCTCAGGCTGGAAACCACCCCCGCCCCCCATCCAAATCCCGGGAGAGGCCCGGCCGGCGCCGGGTCTGGAGGAGGAAGCGGCCGGAGACAGTGCAATTTCACGCGTCCTCTTTGGCTCGGGTTCCTGGGCTGGGTGGATGAGTTATGGGGTTTCGAGTCTGGGAGAAACTGAGGTGGCCTGGACGTGAGGCAAAAAACACCCTCCCCCTCAAAAACACACAGAGAGAAATATTCACATTCTGAGAGAAAATCCACCAAGTGAACCAACCGGCTAGGGGAGTTGAGTGATTTGGTTAATGGGCGAGGCCAAATTTCAGGGGGCAGGGCTTTGGAGCGCTTACCACTCCCTCATTCATTACCCTTCCCTGGATCTGGGGGCTTTTGGAATCTTGACCTCCCCTTGGCCCAGCTCCTGCAGAAAAATTAGGGTGAGCCCCATCCTCGATCTGCTCCGCCAAGTTGCGGGACCGCGGGGCGTGGCGCGCTCGGGGCGGGCAGTCCGAGGCTCCGCAATCCCTACTCCAGCCTCGCGCGGGAGGGGGCGCGGCCGTGACTCACCCCCTTCCCTCTGGGTTCCTCCCTCCCTCTCTCTCACACACACACACACCCCTCCCCTGCCATCCCGCCCCGGACTCCGGCTCCGGCTCCGGCTCCGATTGCAGTTTGCAACCTCCGCTGCGCTGCAGCAGCCACCAATTCGCCTGCGGTTCAGGTGGCTCTTGCCTGGATGTCCTAGTCTAGGGGCCCCCGGGCCGGACTCGGCGGGCCTCCCTTCACCGTCCGCGGAGTCATGAGGGCGAACGGCGCTCTGCAGGTGCTGGGCTTGCTTTTCAACCTGGCCCGGGGCTCCGAGGTGGGCAACTCTCAGGCAGGTAAGTGGCGCGAGAGCACTGGCGGGCTCGGCACCTGGGAGCCGGAACCCAGTGCGCGCAGCCTCTGAGGGCATGGGCAGGGTCTCAGGCGGCGCGGGGGTGTGGGTGCTGCCCCCGTACGCCGGGACCACCTGGGAGTGGGGCGATCAGGCTCGGGTTATCGGCGTGGTCCGGCCGAGGGCGGCATTCCTGGACCCTCACGCCCCCTTCCCCAGAGCGTCGTCGACCCTCTAATTGGTCTCCCCAAAAGAGGCTGAGGCCGAAACAGTAGTTCACACTTCTGAGGGACCCTGCAGGGAGCGGAGCAGGGACCTTAATTCTATAAACAGGAGGTGCTTGGAGGTGGGGGCCCTGGCGGAAGGGTCTCGGTTTGCTCGCCAGCCTCCTGCCCCCCACCCCGCACCGATTTCTTCTACTCCTAGTTTCGTTGTTTTGCCGACAGGGCGGAGCTACGGAAGGTTGGAGGGGGTTGTTGTTCTCTAGTGTTGGAAAAACAGGAGCGGCACCTCCTCTTCCGTGAGTGAGCCTGCCCTGGGGAGGTCTGAGATTAACCAGAGGGCCAAGTTCAGGTGACATCAGGCGGGAGGCCCAACAGAGGCTGGCGCCCGCTTTCCTCAGAATAGCAGAGCTTGAGCAACATCTCTTTGTCAAGATCCAGGTCAACCCAACTCATATTTATTGAGCATCTACTATATACAAGGCGCTGGGCCAGGAACTGTAGGGGCAAGGATTGTCCAGCCTCTTGTCTTTTCTCTCCCCAACCGGAGGATCAAGAGGGCACCTCTACTACTTTCTAAGCCTCCTGCCTTGGGGAGTCCTACCTGGGCCCATCTTGTGCCCCCTGCCCCCATTTTGCTCATTGTCTGAGGACCCTAGACGGAGCCCTGGATTGCTCTTCTCCAGTCCTCCCCCGACTCCCGTGCTATCTGAGCCCACCCCTTTGGGGTGTCTCTGGGGCCGTGGACACCTGAGGTTTGAAGTTCTGTGGATCTCCTCCCCTCCCCCCAGATTTCAGCTTGGGGTTTGGCACAGCCAGGGCCCCTTCCCCAGTGTGGGAGTGGAAGAAACCACCTGTGCTTCCCCCACAGTTGCTGGGCCTAAATTTAGATCCTGGGATTTTTAGATGTGAACACTCCCAGCTGGTGGAGGGGGGTGGTCTGGGGACTGGCGTGGGAGGGAGCAGTGGGGTGACTGTATAACTGTCCCATCCAGACTCCTGCAATCTTCACCCAGAAACCCAGGAGTACCAGAGTCTGGCCACCCTCCCTGGGTAGGCAGGAGGCAGGCATGGTTGGGTCTCTTTACCCTTTATCTGGGTCCTGCAGCCTCTGGGCATCCGGCCCTGTCTCAGTCCTTCTATAGCCCCTTTGTCCTGGCTGTGATGGGGGTGGGGGATGTTGGAGGGGAGGCTTCTGGTTGAGGAGGGGCTGGAGATTCTGGCTCTATCCCACCCCTAGTGCTCTCTACCAAAGGAGCGCCTGTGCCACTGCCCCTCCTTATGCTCCTGGTCCCTGGGTACAGGAGGGATTTTTATGATTCCGTTCCCCTGCCCTGCTCCCCAAGCTGCCTAGCTCCTCCCCAGACGTGTTGTTTGTGCTCCCTTCCTGCCCAGGCCCTTTGCCCCCTGTTTGTGTAATATGGACTTTACCCTCAGGGGAGCAGGGAACTGGGCTACCTCTAACACTGTAGCCTTCCAAGCACAGACACAAAGTCTGCACAAACACATATGGGCACGTGGGATAGATGGGGCCACCTGAAATACTTCCTGCAAGGAAACCCGGCCACAGGTTCCTGGGCCAGCAGGACCAATGTGTACGTGTTCATGTGTATGTTGTGTGTGTATGTGTGTGCCCACACTACTACTTCCCTGTGCAGAAAACTTGGCTCCTCCCTTATCTGGGGAGAAGGATTGGCACTATAACTTCGGAAAGGGGGTGTCCTGCCAGGAAGGGGATTGGGGTGGGGCTGTTCCAGAAATGACTAACCTTCCTAGTCTCTTTCATTTCAACCCAAGGACCCTGGAGTTACCAGCTCCTCTGGAACTAGCTCTCTTTGCTGGGACTAGCCAACCTTCATGGGGAGTGATAAGGAGCCCTCCAAGGTCAAGAATTCAGACTAGGGGTATATAAGAGGGACTGGGGCCTCACCAGTCTCACTCCCTCCATTCCCACTGTTGCCTCCCACTGACTAACACTGCCTCAGGGAAGGGTGGCTGGAACAGGTGGTATCTACCCCCTATTCCCCACCCCACACGTGGTCTTTCGCTGAACCAGAGGAAAGAGACTGGGGTAGGGCTTCAGAGTCCAGGATTTTCCATAGCCCATTGTCCACCACATTTGCAAAGAGTGAACTCCCAAGGCTGACATGCCATGTGCCTCTAGTCTAGGCTTTCCCCTAGTGCGGGTGAGGATTGCCATGGTGAAAGGCTTTTTCATGAACCTCTTCTAACAATGAAATTGGGTGGAGGCTCAGTGTGGGGCATCTCCTCCTATTTCTCTCCAGGTGTCCCTATATTTGCTAAAAAATACTCTAGGGCTGAAAAGTGATGCTGAGGTTGCTAGAGTGTGTTGGGATAGGGACAGAGAGTGAGAAGGAAAGCCTGAGTTTAGGAACGGGGGGAGGCAACCAGCTTCTTATCTTCCAGCTTTAAAGACAAAGCTCCCATTGACCCCCCCTCACCCCACCACTGCCAGAGCTCCCTCCTCTACTGAGGTCACTTGTCTGAGCCCAAGGCTTGAGGGTGGAGGGGAGTGCTGCTGAGGACGGGGTGTCTAGGGATAGGGTGGGGCAGCCCCCCTCCTGGATAGAATCGCCTCATTGTGGGCTGGACTGTGGCCCCAGGCACTGCCCCCACCCTCTGCCCCCATCCCACCCTCAGTTGACACAATAGGGGCTGTGTACTAGCCCCAAAGAGATATTTATTCCAGGACCTAGAGAGAGGCAGGATGAGGGTAGAGAAGTGAGTGCCCTGCTTGGAGGGGGAGAGGAGGGTAATCAAAGTTTCGACCCTTTCCTAACTTCTCTTCTCTAGTGAGGGAAACAAATTCACTGTCATCCTTCTCTATTAACCCCTTAGTACCCAAAGTGGTACCCAAAAGAGGCACAGAGGGGTCTCAGGTAGAAAAAGGAAATCTTCACCTTCCCATTCATAGGATGGTAAAGGGATTCTGAGAAGAGAGAAAGCTCTCAGGCCACTACAGCTTCTGCCTATCGCTTGTGGGAGGGTTGGAGGCAAATGCCCTCTGATCCTGTCTAATGTAACTGGAAGAGGGCAACCAAGGGGGTGATCTTGGGGGATGGCAGATGGGCTGAGAATTTGTGTCCAGCCCTCAGCCACTCTTCCCTCTGCTTTGAACAGTGTGTCCTGGGACTCTGAATGGCCTGAGTGTGACCGGCGATGCTGAGAACCAATACCAGACACTGTACAAGCTCTACGAGAGGTGTGAGGTGGTGATGGGGAACCTCGAGATTGTGCTCACGGGACACAATGCCGACCTCTCCTTCCTGCAGGTTAATGTGCCCACCACCCTCCTTCCTCAACCTGCTCCTCTTTATTCTCCCCTAGAACCCTCCTTCCCTCTTCAGGGCTACCTTCTGCTGGAGTTCACCCTTCCTAAGACTCAGGAATTCCTAAGATCCAAACCCGCGTATTTCTGGGGACAGTGGCTGTAATCTGGGACCTGTGGTCTCGCTGTTGTAGCCAGGGATATATAGGGGGCAGGGGCAGAGGCAGGGGCGGGGCAGGTGGTGTTCTGTGGTAGTGCGAGGTCAGCAGGGACGAGCGCAGAGAGACACCTGAGGACCGAGAGAGTACCTGGGGAGATGAGGAAAGGGCCCTCCTGGCATGAGGAGCTTTGAGGAGAAAGCTGCCTGTCTTCACTCCCAGAAGTGACATAGTAGTGTGACACAGTCTACTCCCTACTCCAAAATAGGAATTAGCAAGAGTTAAGGAGAGGTTCATGCCTGTAATCCCAACACTTTGAGAGGCCAAGGAAGGCAGATCACTTGAGGTCAGGAGTTCAAGACCAGCCTGGGCAACATGGGGAAACCCTGTCTCTACAAAAATACAAAAATTAGCTGGGCATGGTGGCATGCACCTGTAGTCAGCTACTTGGAGGGCTGAGGTGGGAGGATCGCTTGAGCCCAGGAGTTTTACGCTGCAGTGAGCTGAGATCGTGCCACTGGACTCCAGCCTGGGTGACAGAGCGAGACCGTCTCACCAAAAAAAAAGGTCAAGTGCGGTGGCTCATGCCTGTAATCCCAGGACTTTGGGAGGCTGAGGCAGGCGAATCACCTGAGGTCAGAAGTTCGAGACCAGCCTGACCAACATGGAGAAACCCCATCTCTACCAAAAATACAAAATTAGCCAGATGTGGTGGCACATGCCTGTAATTCCAGCTACTTGGGAGGCTGCGGCAGGATAATTGCTTGAAGCCGGGTGGCGGAGGTTGTGGTGAGCCAGGATCGCGCCATTGCACTCCAGCCTGGGCAACAAGAGCTAAACTCTGTCTCGAATTTTAAAAAAAAGAAAGAAAGAAAGAAGGAAGAATTAAGAGTTAGAGTCTTTAATGCCTGAAGGAGGAGAGGGGATTGAGATTTTTTTGCCCTGTTGTCTCTCTCATTGACATAATCTGCTCTGTCACAGTGGATTCGAGAAGTGACAGGCTATGTCCTCGTGGCCATGAATGAGTTCTCTACTCTACCATTGCCCAACCTCCGGGTGGTGCGAGGGACCCAGGTCTACGATGGGAAGTTTGCCATCTTCGTCATGTTGAACTATAACACCAACTCCAGCCACGCTCTGCGCCAGCTCCGCTTGACTCAGCTCACCGGTCAGTTCCCGACGGTTCCTTCCGGCCTCACCCCTCAGCCCTCAGACTGGTACCTGCTTGATGATGACCCAAGGCTGCCCACTCTAAGTGCCTCTTCCAAGGTGCCTGTCACCTTGGTAACTGTCTAATGGTCCATTGCTCCCTAAGCAATAGAGGGCCCCCAGTAGGGGGAGCTAGGGGCATCTACTCCAGGGAAAGGAACCATGTGTCCTGGTGGGGCTGGCGTCGGAGCCAGATCTGTTACCATTTCTCTGACTTCAAAGTACAGTGTACTGGAGGGCAGGCGTGATGGCTCACACCTGTAATCCCAGCATTTTGGGAGGCCAAGGAGGGCAGATCACTTGAGATCAGGAGTTTGAGACCAGCCTGGCCAACATGGCGAAACCCTGTCTCTACTAAAAATACAAACAAAACAAAACAAAACAAAATTAGCTGGGGATAGTGGTGTGCACCTGTAATCCCAGCTGCTCAGGAGGCTGAAGCAGGAGACTCGCTTGAACCTGGGAGGTGGAGGTTGCAGTGAGCCGAGATTGCACCACTGCACTCCAGCATAAGTGACAGTGAGACTCCGTCTCAAAAAAAAAAAAAAAAAGCCAAAGCACAGTATACCTGGATGTCCCTCCTTCCCTAGGAATTCTACCTTTGCTCTCCTAAACCAAACCCCTATGAGCTGAGGAATATAGAAGTTAAAAACCACCTGTCCATCTTCTACTTCTCCCTGTCCCAGTCAGTTGGAAAACATATGGGCAGGGCTTGTGGGAGGGGATGTTGAGTCAGAAATCTTCTCTCCCTCTCTCCCTTCCCCTCCCCCACTAGCTAAACCGGATCTGGACAGGTGACTGAGGAGGCGGGAGTTTCTTTTGGCCTGACTCCTCGTCTTATAAAGGGAGTCTTCTCTGCAGCTTGGATTTAATTGGACCTATCTGTCTGCCTCGTCCTCCCACTCCTGAGTCTCAGGTGTCCTTTTGGATGGGTGGAGAGGTAAGGAAGAGGCATACTGCTGTGGCCCTTAACCCTGTCACTTCTTTCCCTACCTCAGAGATTCTGTCAGGGGGTGTTTATATTGAGAAGAATGATAAGCTTTGTCACATGGACACAATTGACTGGAAGGACATCGTGAGGGACCGAGACGCTGAGATAGTGGTGAAGGACAATGGCAGAAGCTGTAAGTGACTGTGATCAAGACTGCTCCCCAGCCCCACCAAACCGGAGTGACTCCCTTCTTTCCATCATCCTTACATTCCTGATCTGAACCCGCCTCCCCACTGAACAAACACCTCAGGTCCCTGACTCAGCAGCCCACCAGGACGGACCATGCCAGTCCCCTGGAATCTAAACTACAGAAGAGGTGTTTCAAGAAAAGGAGCAGATAGGCCGGGTGCGGTGGCTCACGCCTGTAGTCCCAGCACTTTGGGAGGCCGAGGCGGGCGGATCACGAGGTCAGGAGCTCAAGACCATCCTGACTAACACGGTGAAACCCCGTCTCTACTAAAAATACAAAAAAAAAAAAAAAAAAACCAAACAACACTAGCTGGGCGAGGTAGTGGGCACCTGTAGTCCCAACTACTCAGGAGGCTGAGGCAGGAGAATGGTGTGAACTCGGGAGGCGGAGCTTGCAGTGAGCTGAGATCATGCCACTGTACTCCAGCCTGGGCGACAGAGCGAGACTCCGTCTCAAAAAAAAAGAAGAAGGAGCAGACCGAGCATGGTGGCTCATGCCTACAATCCCAGCACTTTAGGAGGCCAAGGTGGGAGGATCACTTCAGCCCAGGAGTCCAAGACCAGCCTGGGTAACATAGCAAAAGATCTACAAAAAATTTAAAAATCAGACAGGCGTAGTGGTTCACACCTGTAATCCCAGCTACTCAGGAGGCTGAAGCAGAGGATTGCTTGAGCCCAGGAGGCTGCAGTTGCAGTGAGCTGTGATTGTGCCTTTGTACTCTGGCCTGGGCAACAGACTGAGACCCTGTCTCAAAAAAAAAAAAAAAAAAAAAAAGATTCCCTGGGTACTAAGCAGGGAAGCCAGATCTTTAGGCTCCACATCTGTTACTCGTTCCACTAGAATATACTCCCTTCTCCTCAGAGCCCACCTTCCCCTGACCATTCACATGCATATATTCCTGCATATATTCAGTTTGCCCAGGAGGAACCAAGTTCCTGGGTTGGGACTGGGATTAAGGTTGGCATTTGCCCCAGTCCCTCCCCTTCAGCTGCCCACTGGGTAGTGTGGAGGCGTGGCCCCACCCCTTGTTGACAGGTTCACTTGAGCCCAGCCCTGCTCTCCAAGGGCAGGGAGGGACACAGCCTTGGCTTTTTGCTTCCCGGGATTTAGGTGCCTGTGTAGTGACATCATACCCTGTTGATTCAAACAAGCCTTTCTTAGCCCTGATGGCCCCTTGTGTTGCCTTCCTTCCCAACCAGGTCCCCTCTGTCATGAGGTTTGCAAGGGGCGATGCTGGGGTCCTGGACCAGAAGACTGCCAGACATGTGGGTTTGAACTTTCCTCCAAAAACCTTACTCATACACTTTCATATCCCTTCCTCCCCAAGCCTGGGTCAACACTGCGGGGGAGGCATGAGCAGTGGCCTCAGGATTCAGTCCTAGGAGCCCTAACAGCCATGCTTTCTCTCCTTCCATAGTGACCAAGACCATCTGTGCTCCTCAGTGTAATGGTCACTGCTTTGGGCCCAACCCCAACCAGTGCTGCCATGATGAATGTGCCGGGGGCTGCTCAGGCCCTCAGGACACAGACTGCTTTGTATGTATTCTTTCCATTGCCTGGGTTCTGAAATTGGGTTGTGGCCTTTGAGGAGGAAGTAGGGGTACACACGTAACATAAATCTGATGGGCCTCCTCTTGTCCCAGGCCTGCCGGCACTTCAATGACAGTGGAGCCTGTGTACCTCGCTGTCCACAGCCTCTTGTCTACAACAAGCTAACTTTCCAGCTGGAACCCAATCCCCACACCAAGTATCAGTATGGAGGAGTTTGTGTAGCCAGCTGTCCCCGTAAGTGTTTGAGGGGAAGGAACAATGATCAACAATAGTAGTTCCAAGATTTTAGACAAAATTGTGGGAGGCAAAAAGAATCCAGTTGGTGATAAATAGTGAGATTGGTGAATGGTTATGATCATCTAACCACTCTAGTGAGTGACCCCTATGTCCTGTCCTCCCATGACTTCAGCTATCACCCTTACTTCTGCTCCTTGTAGCAACAAATAGTGAAGAGACTTTCGAATCTACAGGGCAGCACTTAAGGGACCTAGGGTGTCAGATGGGGACAAATCCAGTGCAGAGCCAGAGGGAGCCCAGGCCCACAGCAAGGGTTCCATTGGTAGCTGGTAGTGTTCCTCCCTCATCTCTAATGGTGTCGTCCTCCTCTTCCCTAGATAACTTTGTGGTGGATCAAACATCCTGTGTCAGGGCCTGTCCTCCTGACAAGATGGAAGTAGATAAAAATGGACTCAAGATGTGTGAGCCTTGTGGGGGACTATGTCCCAAAGGTGGGTAGGAGATGGTAAGAAGTTGTAAAGAGACAGCCTTTCCTCTGAGCCTGCTCAGACCACCCCCACTGAATCTCTCTTACATTTACAGCCTGTGAGGGCACAGGCTCTGGGAGCCGCTTCCAGACTGTGGACTCGAGCAACATCGATGGATTTGTGAACTGCACCAAGATCTTGGGCAACCTGGACTTTCTGATCACCGGCCTCAATGGGTTAGAGATCCTGCCTTCCCTCCTTAGACCCCAGCCCATGCACCCCTCACAGTTCATTTCACTGGCCTAAACTTTCCTATGTGGAGCTGACTAGGAATCAAAGTCACAAAATTCTAGCCTGTTATAAAGGACCTGAAAGAATGCTTAACACATCCTCCATCCAGGCCTTGGGTCCCCTCAGGAACATCTTTGAGCAATTGAATATCGCCCTGTCAAGGAACAAGGGACAGGAACAGCATATCCTCTTTCTGAAAGTTTTCTTTTTTATTGTCTTTTCTTTTTTGAGATAGAGTCTCGCTCTGTCACCTAGGCTGGAGCGCAGTGGCGTGATCTTGACTCACTGCAGCCTCAACCTCCTGGGCTCAAGTGATCCTGCCACCTCAGCCTCCTAAGTAGCTGGGACTATAGGCACACACCATCATACTTGACTAATTTTTTTGTATTTTTTTGTAGAGACAGGGTCTTGCTATGTTGCCCAGGCTGATCTCAAACTCCTGTGCTCAACCGATCCTCCCATCTTGGCCTCCCAAAGTGCTGGGGATCACAGCACCCAACCTTCTTCTTAAAGTTTTCTAAAAGTTCTTCTTTAAATTTGGATAAAAATCTGTCTTCAGGCTGGGCACGGTGACTGTAATCCCAGCACTTTGGGAGGCTGAGGTGGGCGGATTACGAGGTCAGGAGATCGAGACCATCCTGGCCAACATGGTGAAATGCCATCTCTACTAAAAATACAAAAATTAGCTGGGTATAGTGGCGCATGTGCCTATAATCCCAGCTACTCGGGAGACTGAGGCACAAGAATCACTTGAACCCAGGAGGTGGAAATTGCAGTGAGCCAAGATTACACCACTGCACTCCAGCCTGGCAACAGAGCGAGACTCTGTCTCCAAAAAAAAAAAAAAAAAAATTCTGTCTCCCCATGACTTTTAGATGTTTTCACTCATTCTGCTCCTTGGAGCAACAGAACAAAGGGACTTTCTAGTCTGTAGGACAGCACTTAAAATATATGTGTGTGTGTGTGTGTGTGTGTCAGAAAAAGAGAGGGAAAAAAAACCACTATGACCACTTGTTTTTTTTTTCCTTTAATTTTTTATTTTGACATAATTTTAGATCTACATTAAGTTGCAAGAATGGTGTAAAATTCCCCATATACTTTTTTTTTTTTTTTTTTAATTTAGACACAGTCTCACTCTGTCGCCCAGGCTGGAGTGCAGTGGCGCCATCTCGGCTCACTGCAAGCTCCACCGCCCGGGTTCACGCCATTCTCCTGCCTCAGCCTACTGAGTAGCTGGGACTACAGGCGCCCACCTCCACGCCCGGCTAATTTTTTTGTATTTTTAGTAGAGATGGGGTTTCACCGTGTTAGCCAGGATGATCTCCATCTCCTGACCTCATGATCCGCCCGCCTTGGCCTCCCAAAGTGCTGGGATCACAGGCGTGAACCACCATGCCTGGCCTCTTTTTTTTTTTTTTTTTAAGACAGAGTCTCACTCTCTTTCCCAGGCTGGAGTGCAGTGGTGCAGTCTTTGGGTCACTGCAACCTCTGCCTCCCAGTTTCAGGCAATTCTCCTGCCTCAGTCTTCCGAGTAGCTGGAATTATAGGCATGTGCCACCATGCCCGGCTAATTTTTGTATTTTTAGTAGAGACAGGGTTTCACCATGTAGGCCAGGCTGGTCTCGAACTCCTGACCTCAAGTGATCCACCTGCCCCCGCTTCCCAAAGTGCTGGGATTACAAGCATGAGCCACCGCGTCTGGCCCCCCATATACTGTTTTACCCAGATCCTCCAAATGTTAACATACCACATGTGGCTGGATGCAGTGGCTCATGCCTGTAATCCCAGCACTTTGGGAGGCTGAGGCAGGTGGATCACTAGGTGTGGATCATGAGGTCAAGAGATCGAGACTATCCTGGCCAACATGGTGAAGCCCCATCTCTACTAAAAATACAAAAATTAACTGGGCGTGGTGGTGCACTCGTAGTCCTAGTTACTCAGGAGACTGAGGCAGGAGAATTGCTTGAACCCAGGAGTTGGAGGCTGCAGTGAGCCGAGATTGTTGCCACTGCACTCCAGCCTGGGCGATAGAGCAAAACTCTGTCTCGGAAAAAAAAAAAAAAAAGTCTTCCTTTCCTATTTATTTACTCTTATGGATACTTATTTTATTCTAGTCAATGGTTGTAATCTTTTACAATCATTATTTATTTTAGCCAGCCCCTCCAAGCTGGCTCCTGTGTTCTTTGGGCTGTCCCCTTAATTCTTTGAGTCTTTTCTTGTCTGCACAAGATGCTCTAGGCTCATATTATAGTTCCCCCATCCCAGCCATTTCTCCAAGGAATGTTTCCTTTTAGTGGAGAATGATATTTAGAAACAAAATTCTGAGGCTTAGTGTGCTCACTGCCACTGAATTATACCTTTACCTTATTGACTGGTTTCTACTGTTGTACTCAGAGACCCCTGGCACAAGATCCCTGCCCTGGACCCAGAGAAGCTCAATGTCTTCCGGACAGTACGAGAGATCACAGGTGAGTGGTAGAGAGTTTGGCCTTTCTAGAATAGGCGAACCACTGGCATAAATTGCGGTATAACTACTTGAGAAAATCATGTCCCAAGTTACAGGGGAGGAGCTAGGAGAACCCAAGAAAGATGAAGTCTGCCTGCCCATATGCCTCTCTCCAACCCCTCAGGTTACCTGAACATCCAGTCCTGGCCGCCCCACATGCACAACTTCAGTGTTTTTTCCAACTTGACAACCATTGGAGGCAGAAGCCTCTACAAGTGAGTAAAGACTATGGCGGAAGTGGCATCTTCAGGCATTCTTGAGTAAAATACAAGGCACCGTCTCATACAGCAGTGCCTCAAAACCAAAGGGTTTCAGAGTTTCATGAGGAAAAGGCAAAAGGAGGAGGATTCCCTCTCAGTGGATCTGACTAGCACTGAGCAAATTTCTTGACTAACATGAATCCATTGAATAGTTAATGTTCCCTTAGTAGTCTCTCCTCTCATCCTCTCTCCTTATTCTCAGCCGGGGCTTCTCATTGTTGATCATGAAGAACTTGAATGTCACATCTCTGGGCTTCCGATCCCTGAAGGAAATTAGTGCTGGGCGTATCTATATAAGTGCCAATAGGCAACTCTGCTACCACCACTCTTTGAACTGGACCAAGGTGCTTCGGGGGCCTACAGAAGAGCGACTAGACATCAAGCATAATCGTCCGCGTAGAGACTGCGGTGAGGGAAAGGGTCTGCTGGGTGGTGAGAATAGGGAGTCAGGGAGGAGAGAGCTGAAAGGACTATTCTGCCCTAGACATGGGAGTAGGGTTGAGGGATGGAACCAAAGAGAAAGGGGCTGTTAGGCTGGAAGCAGTAACGAGGAAGAATAATGAAGAGAGGGCTTGCTGGGAGTCCTCAGACTCCTCTCCTAACCCACCCCTTCCTTTCCAGTGGCAGAGGGCAAAGTGTGTGACCCACTGTGCTCCTCTGGGGGATGCTGGGGCCCAGGCCCTGGTCAGTGCTTGTCCTGTCGAAACTACAGCCGAGGAGGTGTCTGTGTGACCCACTGCAACTTTCTGAATGGGTACAGTGAGGGGAGCCAGTCAAGGATGGGTGGGGTTGGGGCACTGCCATGGAACTGTTCAGGTGGCATATAATAAAAGCCTTTAGACAGCTTTCTGCATATGCCTTGGTGGGAGTGAGGTAGGAGACCAGGTCATGAAGGTCAGGACTTGGAAGTGACCCCTCTCCCTTTATTCCCCACTGCAGGGAGCCTCGAGAGTTTGCCCATGAGGCTGAATGCTTCTCCTGCCACCCGGAATGCCAACCCATGGAGGGCACTGCCACATGCAATGGCTCGGTATAGTAGCAGCACCAGGATCTCCAAGGGAGACAGTCCAAGGGAGACAGAGAAGGGGCAATACTTGGAGCATCTGGGGAATGATATGGCTAAGGATAGCACAGAGAGGCCAGATAATGCTAGGGCCTGCAGATAGAAGATCCTGAATGTCTGGGTTGGTCTTTGCTGGGAGGTATGGAATTGACCTTGGGATCTGATTCTTCCTGACCTTCTATCTTCCACTCAGGGCTCTGATACTTGTGCTCAATGTGCCCATTTTCGAGATGGGCCCCACTGTGTGAGCAGCTGCCCCCATGGAGTCCTAGGTGCCAAGGGCCCCATCTACAAGTACCCAGATGTTCAGAATGAATGTCGGCCCTGCCATGAGAACTGCACCCAGGGGTGAGTGATGGGATAATAAGGAGACGGGGTCGGCCGGGCGCGGTGGCTCAAGCCTGTAATCCCAGCACTTTGGGAGGCCGAGACGGGCGGATCACGAGGTCAGGAGATCGAGACCATCCTGGCTAACCCGGTGAAACCCCGTCTCTACTAAAAATACAAAAAACTAGCCGGGCGAGGTGGCGGGCGCCTGTAGTCCCAGCTACTCCGGAGGCTGAGGCAGGAGAATGGCGTAAACCCGGAAGGCGGAGCTTGCAGTGAGCTGAGATCCGGCCACTGCAGTCCAGCCCGGGCTACAGAGCAAGACTCCGTCTCAAAAAAAAAAAAAAAAAAAAAAAAAAAAGGAGACGGGGTCAGGTGGAAGGGTAGGAGCACAGAACTAGGGTGAGGGAAGCGGAAGCAGAAAGAAGAGAGAGGCTGTGATTTAAGAATCACTCCCAGCTGGCCGAGTGCAGTGGCTCACACCTGTAATCCCAGCACTTTGGGAGGCCAAAGCAGGTGGATCACTTGAGGTAGGGAGTTTGAGACCAGCCTGACCAATATGGAGAAACCCCGTCTCTACTAAAAATATAAAATTAGCTGGGCGTGGTGGCGCATGCCTGTAATTCCAGCTACGTGGGAGGCTGAGGCAGGAGAATTGCTTGAACCCAAGAGGCGGAGGTTGCGGTTAGCTGAGATCACATCATTGCACTCTAGCCTGGGCAACAAGAGCGAAACTCCGTCTCAAAAAAGAAAAAAAAAAAAGAATCACTCCCAGCTGTGTAGCGAAGGATTGGAGAAAGGGAAAATCAGTAACAACACAAAATTACACCACGGTTTTGGGAACGTGGAATAACCTTAGTTCAAGAGGGTTTCACTGAAGAGGGGCTTGGGGAGAGCTAGTAAGCTGGGGGTGGAGGCCATGTCTTGGGATCAGCTTTGGGCTCCAGGATGGGATGCCATGGTAAGTTCTGAAACAAGCTTTTGTATGTTGAGGCTGTTGAAATTGAGCCTCTGTTGTCCAAGCTCTCATTTAAGGTAGTGACTTTCTTCCCTAGGTGTAAAGGACCAGAGCTTCAAGACTGTTTAGGACAAACACTGGTGCTGATCGGGTATGATGGGGTTGGAGATTCTGGAAACTGGGGATATTTGAGAGTTGGGAGAGAGGTGGTTACCTGGAGAGAAGAGCAAGGCTCTCTTCATTCTGGCCTTTTATGTACGCAGTCCACTATCACCGGACACTTGGGACTCAAGAATGCAGGCTTCTGGACTTCCCTTCCTAAAATTAACTTTCAGTAGCCGAAGAGTGGTCCAGATTTAGGTTGGTCCCTCCAGTGCTTAAGGATATATATGTGAATGTTAATTTCTTACCCTAGATCTGCATCATACCTTCAGCACAAGTATAGTTGACATTTGTAAGGAAGATGCAAACCCAGGATAATGTTGGGTTTCTATATATCCCATAGCAAAACCCATCTGACAATGGCTTTGACAGTGATAGCAGGATTGGTAGTGATTTTCATGATGCTGGGCGGCACTTTTCTCTACTGGCGTGGGCGCCGGATTCAGAATAAAAGGGCTATGAGGCGATACTTGGAACGGGGTGAGGTGAGTACTTAGCTTACTTTTGTTTTTTCTTTTCTCTCTCTTTCTTGCTTTTCTTGCTTTTCTTTCTCTCTTTCTCTCTTTCTTTCTTTCTTTCCATGCCCCGGAAGTCTCTTTATAGCTTAATTTTGAGTGGTACCCTGTGCACCCAGGGGTCAATGATGACATGAACATCACTCCCCTCCTCTTTCCCCAGAGATTTGATCCCTTTCTTCAAGGAAGTAGTGTGGTCCCCTAGAAAGAACACTGGTCAGCGAAATGGAAGGCATGCATTCTAGTCCTGATTTTGCCATTAATTTGCCACATGACTTTGAAGAAGTTCCTTATCTTCTCTGTGCCTCAGTTTATGCATCTATACAGAGGAAATAACACTTATCCTTCCAGGATGGCAATAAGGTTAAAGGGGAATGATGTATGTGAAAGTGCTTTGGAAAGCACAGAGCATGGTATAAAAGGTACTCACGGTGGTAATAGTATTACCAACTCTCCCTAGCTGTCTCTTTCCCCACTTCATGTTCGTCCATCAAAGGGAAAACCCTGATTCCTGATCTCATGAGCACAAATAACTTCCTCAATTCTTAGGGTCTGTACCTCAATATGCCTATAATGCATTCCAGGACTAACGGTCCTTCCTCTTCCTGCCCTTTCGGCTCTGCCACTTTTGGCATTCACCTATGGGGAGCGGGTTGGAGTGGGACATGCGAATGGCCTTTCCTGAGCACCTCCTTCCCATTTGCTCCTCAGAGCATAGAGCCTCTGGACCCCAGTGAGAAGGCTAACAAAGTCTTGGCCAGAATCTTCAAAGAGACAGAGTTAAGGAAGCTTAAAGTGCTTGGCTCGGGTGTCTTTGGAACTGTGCACAAAGTGAGTGACCCATAGGAATTCTGGAGAGGTGGGGAAGGCACCTAGGGCAAAAGGGTGAAAGATTTTTGCAAAGGACTGACCTAGGGAGAATGACCTTATGCCAACTCCTGCCCCAAACTTCCCAGGGAGTGTGGATCCCTGAGGGTGAATCAATCAAGATTCCAGTCTGCATTAAAATCATTGAGGACAAGAGTGGACGGCAAAGTTTTCAAGCTGTGACAGATGTAAGTGAAGGAAATTTTGTATGCCGCTAGGAGAGAGGACAATATTAGATACAATCATGTAGAAGCACGGTCCTGTGCTTCTCAGCAGCTACTATGTTAGCCAGAATGTTGGCGGGGGGCCTGGGCTGGCTGTGCACATGCTGAGTGTATGTGAACCTGTTGGTTTCCTAGATATCACCTTTTGTGTCTCTTAGCATATGCTGGCCATTGGCAGCCTGGACCATGCCCACATTGTGCGGCTGCTGGGACTATGCCCAGGGTCATCTCTGCAGCTTGTCACTCAGTACTTGCCTCTGGGTTCTCTGCTGGATCATGTGAGACAACACCGGGGGGCACTGGGGCCACAGCTGCTGCTCAACTGGGGAGTACAAATTGCCAAGGTGAGAGAAGCCTGGAGGAATTCTGTGATAAGAACTGCTTGGCTGAGGGCCAGCCAGGAAAAAGTGGGAAGGCTGAAGTTCTGAGAGGTGGGGTCCCCAACACCCGGGCTGCAGACTGGTACTGGCCCATGGCCTGTTAGGAACCGGGCCACACAGCAGGTGAGCAGCAGGCGAGCGAGTGAAGCTTCATCTGTATCTACAGTCAATCCCCATCACTTGCATTACTGCCTGAGCTCTGCCTCCTGTCAGATGAGGGGCAGCATTAGATTCTCTTAGAAACATGACCTCTATTGGGAACTGTGCATGTGAAGGATCTAGGTTGTGCACTCCTTATGAGAATCTAACTAATGCCTGATGATCTGAGGTGGAACAGTTTCATCCCAAAACCAACCCTCCCTTTCCCCGGGAAAAACTGTCTTCCACAAAACCGGTCCCTGGTGCCAAAAAAGGTTGGGGACTGCTGCTGAGAGGTACCTTTAAGATTTGGGAGAATTCCAGATCTCAGTGACTGATTTCCCTAACCTTAAGAATACTTTCTTCCCCTCTACCTACAGGGTATGTACTACCTTGAAGAACATGGTATGGTACATAGAAACCTGGCTGCCCGAAATGTGCTACTCAAGTCACCCAGTCAGGTTCAGGTGGCAGATTTTGGTGTGGCTGACCTGCTGCCTCCTGATGATAAGCAGCTGCTATACAGTGAGGCCAAGGTGAGGTGACACAAAGGATAAGGAGGTGGGGGTGAGTGAAGCGTGGGGATAGGGAGCAGCCAGTGGTCTCTTCCGGAGGCAAGCAGATGCTTCATGGTAAGTTCAAGGAGAGGAGGCTGCAGATGCCAGATATTTTAGTTCAGAGAACAAAGAAAAGAATGATCAAGAACTTGGGACTTGGAAATGCTAAGAAAATGTGTGGAAATGAACTTGTGATACCTCTTTCTTTAATCTGCAGACTCCAATTAAGTGGATGGCCCTCGAGAGTATCCACTTTGGGAAATATACACACCAGAGTGATGTCTGGAGCTATGGTCAGTGCATCTGGATGCCCTCTCTACCATCACTGGCCCCAATTTCAAATTTACCTTTTGAGACCCCCTCTTAGAATCTCTAAGCACTTCAGATTTTTATGTCAGATCAGGTTCTGCCTTCCCTTCACTTCATGCCCATGTCTACTATTTTGCCAGTGACTAGTCCATTTCTTTTTGCACCAGGTGTGACAGTTTGGGAGTTGATGACCTTTGGGGCAGAGCCCTATGCAGGGCTGCGACTGGCTGAAGTACCAGACCTGCTAGAGAAGGGGGAGCGGTTGGCACAGCCCCAGATCTGCACAATTGATGTCTACATGGTGATGGTCAAGTGTGAGTTACCAGCTGAGCCCAAACATTTTCTTTCTTTCTTTTTTTTTTTTTTTTTTTGAGACGGAGTCTCACTCTTATCACCCAGGCTAGAGTGCAATGGTGCAATCTCGGCTCACTACAACGTCTGCCTCTCGGGTTCAAGCGATTCTCCTGCTTCAGCCTCTGGAGTAGCTGGGATTACAGGAGGCCACCACCACACCTGGCTAATTGTTTTATATTTAGTAGAGAGGGGGTTTCACCATGTTGGCCAGGCTGGTCTCAAACTGCTGACCTCAGGTGATCTGCCCGCCTCAGTTTCCCAAAGTGCTGGGATTACAGGTGGGAGCCATCGTGCCCGGCCTGACTGCAGCCATTTTCTGACTTCCCTCTGTACTCCTCTTGTGGCTCTATTCCCTTTTTTTTTTTTTTTTTTTTTTTTTTTTATGGAGTCTCACTCTGTCGCCCATACTGGAGTGCAGTGGCGTGACCTTGGCTCACTGTGACCTCCACATTCCAGGTTTAAGCAGTTCTCCTGTCTCAGCCTCCCAAATAGCTGGGACTTTAGGCATGCACCACCATGCCCAGCTAATTTTTTTTGTCTTTTTAGTAGAGATGGGGTTTCACTACGTTGGCCAGGCTGGTCTTAAAGTCCCAACCTCAGGTGATTCACCCGCCTCGGCCTCCCAAAGTGCTGGGACTATAGGTGTGAGCCACCGCGCCCGGCCATGGATATATTCCCTTTTATGTCTCTACCTCCTACATCTTATCTCTAGGTTGGATGATTGATGAGAACATTCGCCCAACCTTTAAAGAACTAGCCAATGAATTCACCAGGATGGCCCGAGACCCACCACGGTATCTGGTCATAAAGGTGAGCAGGGAGTAGGAGATACTAAGGAAATTTAGAAAAAGGAGGAGTTGGCTGGAACCAGGATTCCCCCTAACAATCACTTATCGATATAGAGAGAGAGTGGGCCTGGAATAGCCCCTGGGCCAGAGCCCCATGGTGTGACAAACAAGAAGCTAGAGGAAGTAGAGCTGGAGCCAGAACTAGACCTAGACCTAGACTTGGAAGCAGAGGAGGACAACCTGACAACCACCACACTGGGCTCCGCCCTCAGCCTACCAGTTGGAACACTTAATCGACCACGTGGGGTAAGACACCTTCTAATTACCCAACACTTTGCACCCTGAGCCCTCACAAACCCTACGGATACCCAGATTAACTACTTAAAGGCCCCCATGGTGAATATAGATTTCTCCCTTCATCTTAACCTTTTCCTTACTTTTTCCTCCTAGAGCCAGAGCCTTTTAAGTCCATCATCTGGATACATGCCCATGAACCAGGGTAATCTTGGGGAGGCTTGCCAGGTAAGTTCTAATGCTGAGAGGCTGGGTTTTAGGATCAGATTGATAGGAGTAGTGTGGAAGACATTAGAAACCTTTGAGGTTTAATCAGTGTCCTGCAAAAAAGAAGGCAGCGAGGGCCAGGCGAGGTGGCTCACGCCTGTAATCCCAGTACTTTGGGAGGCCAGAGAGAGTGGATCACCTGAGGTTAGGAGTTTGAGACCAGCCTGGCCAACATGGTGAAACCCCATCTCTACCCAAAATACAAAAAACTAGCTGGGTGTGGTGGTGCACAACTGTAATCCCAACTACTCAGGAGGCTGAGACAGGAGAATCGCTTGAACCTGGGAGGCAGAGGTTGCAGTGAGCTGAGATGGTACCACTGCACTCCAGCCTGGGTGACACAGCAAGACCCTGTCTCTTAAAAAAAAAAAAAAAAAAAAAGGCCAGATGCGGTGGCTCACGCCTGTAATCCCAGCACTTTGGGAGGCCGAGGTGGGCAGATCATGAGGTCAGGAGTTCGAGACCAGCCTGGCCAACACGGCAAAACCCTGTCTCTACTAAAAATACAAAAACTAGCTGCACACGGTGGCAGGTGCCTGCAATCCCAGCTACTCAGGAGGCTGAGGCAGGAGAATCACTTGAACAGGGAAGCGGAGACTGCAGTGAGCCAAGATCATGCCACTGCACTCCAGCCTGGGCAACAAGAACAAGACTCCACCTCAAAAAAAAAAAAAAAAGGGCAGGGAACAACCCAATTTCCTTCTAAACAAATGTCTCTTCTTTCCTCATCATGTAAATCTCCTTGCATTATTTTCTGTTTATTTTCTTCCTTAGGAGTCTGCAGTTTCTGGGAGCAGTGAATGGTGCCCCCGTCCAGTCTCTCTACACCCAATGCCACGGGGATGCCTGGCATCAGAGTCATCAGAGGGCCATGTAACAGGCTCTGAGGCTGAGCTCCAGGAGAAAGTGTCAACGTGTAGGAGCCGGAGCAGGAGCCGGAGCCCACGGCCACGCGGAGATAGCGCCTACCATTCCCAGCGCCACAGTCTGCTTACTCCTGTTACCCCTCTCTCCCCACCAGGGTTAGAGGAAGAGGATGTCAACGGTTATGTCATGCCAGATACACACCTCAAAGGTGCCTGACTCTTCCTGGGGCTTTCCTCAATTCTTCCTCGAATCCTTTCCCCGGGCTCCTCTTGTTTTTTCTTCTCTGATCATATGCCTCTCTGTCCTATTAATTTTTTCAAATTTTCCCCTACCCCCATGAAGTTATTCGCATACCTATCCTTTCTTCTCAACCCCCAGGTACTCCCTCCTCCCGGGAAGGCACCCTTTCTTCAGTGGGTCTCAGTTCTGTCCTGGGTACTGAAGAAGAAGATGAAGATGAGGAGTATGAATACATGAACCGGAGGAGAAGGCACAGTCCACCTCGTCCCCCTAGGCCAAGTTCCCTTGAGGAGCTGGGTTATGAGTACATGGATGTGGGGTCAGACCTCAGTGCCTCTCTGGGCAGCACACAGAGTTGCCCACTCCACCCTGTACCAATCATGCCCACTGCTGGCACAACTCCAGATGAAGACTATGAATATATGAATCGGCAACGAGGTGGAAGTGGTCCTGGGGGTGATTATGCAGCCATGGGGGCCTGCCCAGCATCTGAGCAAGGGTATGAAGAGATGAGAGCTTTTCAGGGGCCTGGACATCAGGCCCCCCATGTCCATTACGCCCACCTAAAAACTCTACGTAGCTTAGAGGCTACAGACTCTGCCTTTGATAACCCTGATTACTGGCATAGCAGGCTTTTCCCCAAGGCTAATGCCCAGAGAACGTAACTCCTGCTCCCTGTGGCACTCAGGAAGCATTTAATGGCAGCTAGTGCCTTTAGAGGGTACCCTCTTCTCCCTATTCCCTCTCTCTCCCAGGTCCCAGCCCCTTTTCCCCAGTCCCAGACAATTCCATTCAACCTTTGGAGGCTTTTAAACATTTTGACACAAAATTCTTATGGTATGTAGCCAGCTGTGCACTTTCTTCTCTTTCCCAACCCCAGGAAAGGAGGTTTTCCTTATTTTGTGTGCTTTCCCAGTCCCATTCCTCAGCTTCTTCACAGGCACTCCTGGAGATATGAAGGATTACTCTCCATATCCCTTCCTCTCAGGCTCTGACTACTTGGAACTAGGCTCTTATGTGTGCCTTTGTTTCCCATCAGACTGTCAAGAAGAGGAAAGGGAGGAAACCTAGCAGAGGAAAGTGTAATTTTGGTTTATGACTCTTAACCCCTTAGAAAGACAGAAGCTTAAAATCTGTGAAGAAAGAGGTTAGGTGTAGATATTGATTACTATTATAATAATTCAGCACTTAACTATGAGCCAGGCATCATACTAAACTTCACCTACGTTATCTCACTTAGTCCTTTATCATCCTTACAACAATTCTGTGACATAGATATTATCTCATTTCACAAAAAGGGAAGTCGGGCATGGTGGCTCATGCCTGTAATCCTAGCACTTTGGGAGGCTGAGGCGGAAGGATTACCTGAGGCAAGGAGTTTGAGACCAGCCTAGCCAACATGGTAAGACCCCATCTCTTTTGTTTTTTAACAAAAAAAAGAAGAAGCAAAAAAACCTTTAGAACTGGGCGCTGTGGCTCATGCCTGCAATCCCAGCACTTTGGGAGGCTGAGATGGAAAGATCACTTGAGCCCAGAATTAGAGACAAGCCTATGGAAACATAACAAGACGCCGTCTCTACAGGGAAAAAAAAAAAAGAAAGAAAGAAACTGAGCCTTAAAGAGATGAAATAAATTAAGCAGTAGGTCCAGGATGCAAAATCCTCCCAATTCCTGTGCATGTGCTCTTACTGTAAGGTGCCAAGGAAAACTGATTTAAGTCACAGCCCTTGTTTACGGGGCACCGTTTCTTGTTTTTGCACTGAATCAAGTCTAACCCCAACAGCCACATCCTCCTCCTATACCCAGACATCTCGTCTCAGGAAGTGGTGGTGGGGGTAGTCAGAAGGAAAAATAACTGGACATCTTTGTGTAAACCATAATCCACATGTGCCGTATATGATCTTCACTCCTTATCCCCAAGATCCACTTTTAGAAGCCATTCTCATCTAGCAGTGAGAAGCTTCCAGGTAGGACAGAAAGAAGATCCAGCTTCAGCTTCACACCTCTGTCCCCTTGGATGGGGAACTGAGGGAAAATGTCTGTTGTATCACTGAAGTTTTTTGTTTTGTTTTTATACATGTCTGAATAAAAATGCCAAAGTTTTTTTCAGCTTCCTGTCTGTCAAGTGAAAACATTTCGTATAAGAGATCTGCTCCTCAGCAGTAGATAGTCACCTTTCTGTCTTCTGACAGTGCTACTCTGTCCCATGCAGATTTCTCTAGTCCTACTATTACTTGGTATTTCTTTAGAACAAGCATAGCGCATAGTCCTTTTCATTAAGGGTTTTAGTAGGAATCTACAAGGCAACCAATTGGGAATAACAAAAAGAACCCACGTGCTTGAAGATTTATAAAAAGCCCTATACGTGTCCAGTCTCCTTCAGAGGCCAAATACTGAAACCTCCAAATGCTTCTGAATTCATTATCTTAGAAAAGTCACCAAATCTTTTTATTTTTTCACGATAAGAACTCTCAACAAACATGTCTTTCTGAACACTTCCCTTAGGTACCCCATCCAGGTGCCTGTTATTGGAACAATAATGTCATGTTACTTCATTAGCAGTCTGGCCTCTAGATTACGAGGCCTTTAAATGGATGATCCCTCCGGTGTCCGGCTGCGCAGTTGGCCCCTGTTCCCAGCACCCTTGGTCTTCTTCCACCTGTCTGCCCCTCCCTGTTCTCCCAGCTTCGGAGGACGACTGGACCGGCTGGGCGGGTTTCGCCAGCCGACCCAAGTATCCGAGGAAGGGCGCACCCAGCCTCCCCGCCCTAGATGCAGGCACTGCCCACCCGCCGCGGCTCCACTCTACTCCACCCCTGCTCGCTCGACTCTAAACCTATTTCCCCGCCGTAGCTCCGCCCCTCTTCCCTCAGCCCGCCCCTCTGTTACTGGCTTTCGCTCAGCGTTCTCGGTGGAAGTAGTTTTTCCGGGAGAGACCACGCTTCCCCTCAAGCTCCCCAACGGCTCCGCCTTCCCGCCGGAGCCTGACCCTTCCCAGCGTGCCCGGCGATTCCGGCGTGCGAGGCCCTTGGAGGGTAAGGCCCCAGGGCCTGGCTTAGGAGCGCGAGAGGCAGGCTGGGAATTGTAGTTCGAAAGCCCTCGAGGGCGGCTAAAGGCTGGCGGTGGAGAGGACTAGTTTTCCCAGCGTGCCCTGCGCCTCAGCCCGCGCGCTCACAGCTTCTCGCTCTCGCCTGCCTGCCCGCTCCCTTGCTTGCTCGCGCTTTCGCTCGCCCTCTCCTCGAGGATCGAGGGGACTCTGACCACAGCCTGTGGCTGCGAAGGGAGACAGAGGCGGCGGCGGCTCAGGGGAAACGAGGCTGCAGTGGTGGTAGTAGGAAGATGTCGGGCGAGGACGAGCAGCAGGAGCAAACTATCGCCGAGGACCTGGTCGTGACCAAGTATAAGATGGGGGGCGACATCGCCAACAGTGAGTGCGGCCTCGGGGGTCGGGGAATCAAGGCTGACAGGGAAAGGTGCCAGGCTGGCCCTGAAGGGGCTGGAGCGGAGGGGTCATGCGAACTGAGCTACTGAGGGGCCCGCACCAGTCCGCTGGGGGCGGCGTGGTGGGAAGACCCGGTGTCGCTCCTGGGACCTGAGCGGCCAGGCCCAGGCTGAAGTCTATGGAGGTGCGGGTCGGCGACCGGGATGAGCGGAGAGAGGGTAACCTGGCAGGCTCCGACCCGAGGCCGTTTGTTAGGAGGCAAGACGTGTTTTCTCTTGTTCCTATCCTTCATTCCCGATTTCTGCTTCCTCTGATTCTGGCAACGGCGAGGCCACCTCGAAAAGGAAGCGCCCAGCTATTGGCGACAGAAGCGCCCCTCTGTTTTTGTCGCGTCTCCGGGGCGTCAGGAGCCGAGCCGGCACGTGTTGCTGGGTCCCCTTGCGGATGGCTGGCCCTCTTCTTCCTCCACTACTGTCCCTGACACCAGCTTCCCCACCACGTGCTTTGCTGGAGCCTTTCCTTCTTCAGCTCTTACCCTGGTGGGGGCCCCCTTCTACCCTTGGGCCAGCTAAGGGGACCGTTGGAGAGCACTCCTGGAACTTCTAACACAAGTTTTGGAGATACATATGGCTTTTCTTGAAGTTACTCATTACTACTACCTTTCCAATCTGTGCAGATAGCCTTAGTTAGCATTCACATTTGTTGTTCAAAGTGACTTGACAACTCAAATGTTTTGGGGTCTCCGTCTTATCCCAACTAGGCAAGCTTGCGAACATTACTGGAAAAGGGAGGACTGATTTTAGGATTTTCACAAGTCATCCTTATTCCAGCTGTGCTCTGAGGATCTCAGCAGTTGCCTGCCACTCTAGGCGATGTCACTTTCTCTTTTCTCTCTTTCTAGTTAGCCTTTCCATTTTATTTAAAACCCAGTTAGGGAGGTACAAACTGCTTGTCATTGTGTTTTTAAATGGTTTTAACAGCAAAGATGGTGGGAAAGAGGTATTTAGGATGCCTCCCATCCTGTGGGTGAAAATCTGAGTTTTACCGGCTCTCAAAGAATCACCAAAACTGAGATTTCAAAACTCAAACCTGTGCTTTATATCACAGTGGACATTTAGTATAGTACCCTGGTTTTTGGTGCCTTTTAGTATTTGAGATACTAGGGGTTTGAATCAGAAAATCCTTTTCTTACAGTTTATAACTTTGGCCTCATATTTCTTTGAGATAAGCCATGACCCCCCGAAATGAAACCCAGGGACCTTAGATTAAGTCCCCTTGGCTTATACACTTGTTTATGAGGAATTAAGTCTACATAGATTGAGATTCCTAACACCTAATTAGAGTGTCTGAGAAAGGAAGGCGGTAACATTTAACAGTGCTTCAGCTTCGAGTCAGCAATTCTGTCTACATTCTTGTCCCTGATGCCTATAAATTTCATCTAGTCTTTCCATGTATGTGGGGATACCATGGCAAGAACCCTCTGAAGTTCATAACGCTGTCCTGTCACACCAAAGGTAGCATCTTTGGAAAGTCCGAGGCCTTGCCTAGGGAGATGGATTGTGTATACCCTGTTGTCACATAATGTAAGGAAGAGAAGGGAATGTTGACCTTTCAGCCTCAGGGCAATGGCACTAGGGAGTATTAGAAACTCTTAAGTTCAACTTCCAGGTATTCCTTGGGAGGTAACTAGACAATGAATACATACAAGACATGATGGGATTCTGTCCTCAGGGGTACTTCGGTCCTTGGTGGAAGCATCTAGCTCGGGTGTGTCGGTACTGAGCCTGTGTGAGAAAGGTGATGCCATGATTATGGAAGAAACAGGGAAAATCTTCAAGAAAGAAAAGGAAATGAAGAAAGGTAAAAAAAAAAAAAAAAAAAAATCCCTCACTAATTTCCTCTTTGACCCTTATTTAGTCCTATATGTTTTTATTTTTTTCACTGTAATGATGCAGTCCCCACCCTGGCTCTGGCTGAGATATTTGGAAATTTGGAATGGCAAGTGGGATATAAGCAGTTTCCTACCTAATACAAACTGATGAAACTTAAGCAAGACCCTGAAAAAATCCTTCCACTTTTCTGAAGGGCACTAGGGCTTCTGGGAGACAGTAAGGCAGTAGGCTGATGATTTTTTCTTTACAGGTATTGCTTTTCCCACCAGCATTTCGGTAAATAACTGTGTATGTCACTTCTCCCCTTTGAAGAGCGACCAGGATTATATTCTCAAGGAAGGTGACTTGGTAAAAATGTAAGGTTAAACCGTTTTAAAGCATTTTTCTTTTTTTAAAGCATTTACAAAATGCCAGTTCCTAATGCAGTACACTCTGATCTTGCCTTTCAGTGACCTTGGGGTCCATGTGGATGGCTTCATCGCTAATGTAGCACATACTTTTGTGGTTGGTGTAGCTCAGGTAGGTGGCCTGCTTTTGATCTCTGTTCAGCCTTGGGGGTGGAGGGAATGCACCGCTATTTCCTTCTTATTCCCACCCCCAATCACCACGCAGGTCAAGAGAGTGTCTAGAGAAGCAAAAGGAGAAAGGCTTTTTGTTGTTGTTGTTGTTGTTGTTGTTTTTACCCTCCTGTTCATTGGCTGGCCTTCACATATGGGTTCACAGATATTAACCAGATAGCCAGCTGAGTTAACAAACTTTCCAGGAAGATACTGATTGCATGTCCTTATCTACAGGGGACCCAAGTAACAGGGAGGAAAGCAGATGTTATTAAGGCAGCTCACCTTTGTGCTGAAGCTGCCCTACGCCTGGTCAAACCTGGAAATCAGGTAAGCTATTTTATCCAGTTCCAAAGCTTGGTTGAACCAAAGATGCATTAGACACCTGTTGCTACTCTATATGAAACTACCAACCTCCCCTATAGACCCTTATAAAATAGCTTTTTAAAATTAGTTATATTTGGCTGGGCACAGTGGCTCACATCTGTAATCCCATCACTTTTGGGGGCCAAGGTAGGAGGATAGCTTGAGGCTGGGAGTTCAAGACCAGCCTGGGAAACATGGTGAAACCCCATTTCTACAAAAAATACAAAAATTAGCTGGGCATGGTAATGTGTGCCTGTATTCCCAGCTGCCAGGGAGGCTGAGGTGGGAGAATCACCTGAGCCTGAGAGATTGAGGCTGTGGTGAGCTATGATCGTGCCACTGCACTCCAGCCTGGGCAACAATGAAACCCTGTTTCACAAAAGAAAAAGGAAAAATAAGCATTTGCTGTCCCTACAAAACAGATTAGAATGCCACGTAAAAAAGGATAAACACTGAACTTAACATTATAGGCATGTGGTGGCACATACCTATAATCCTAGCACTTAGGGGGGCCAAGGTGGGAGGATTGTTTGAACCCAGGAGTTTGAGACCAGCTTGGGAAACATAGCGAGACCCGTCTCTGCAAAAAGAAAAAAGAAAACCCAGGTTCTTTTTTATGACCAAGTTCTTTTTTTTTTTTTTTTTTGAGACGGAGTCTCGCTCTGTCGCCCAGGCTGGAGTGCAGTGGCGCAATCTCGGCTCACTGCAAGCTCCGCCTCCCGGGTTCACGCCATTCTCCTACCTCAGCCTCCCGAGTAGCTGGGACTACAGGCGCCCGCCACTGCGCCCGGCTAATTTTTTTCTATTTTTTTAGTAGAGACGGGGTTTCACCATGTTAGCCAGGATGGTCTCGATCTCCTGACCTCGTGATCCGCCCGTCTCGGCCTCCCAAAGTGCTAGGATTACAGGCTTGAGCCACCGCGCCCGGCCTGACCAAGTTCTTTCACTTAGTCATTTAACCTGGGGCAAATCATTTAACCTGAGACTCAGTTTCCTTGTCTTCTAGATTGGGATATACATCTGCCCTGTTCACTTGCAAAATTTATTGAAGTAGACCATCTTTGTGAAAGCACGGGGTAAAATGATATGCAAATACACCTGGTCCTCGGCTTGATGCCACATTCAGTAGAAGCTATGCTTTGAGTACCCATACAACCATTCTGGTTTTCATTTTCCATGTAGTATTTAGTAAATTACATGAGATATTCAACACTATTATAAAATAGGCATATGTTAGATAATTCTGCCCAATTGTAGGATAATGTTTTTTAAGTGCTCTGAGCACATTTAACATAGGCTAGGCTATGATAGATAGGTTAGGTGTATTAAATGCATTTTTGACTTAGTGATATTTTCAACTTACGATGAGTTTTTTTGAGATATAACCCCATTGCAAGTTGGGGAGCATCTGTATAAAGTATTTTTAGATTGTAGGGATAATCAAGCTATGGAACGAAAAACCAGTGAATGAGTATCATTGGGACTTGATGGACGATATTAGAAGGCTCAGTTCTGGCCGGGCGCGGTGGCTCAAGCCTGTAATCCCAGCACTTTGGGAGGCCGAGACGGGCGGATCACGAGGTCAGGAGATCGAGACCATCCTGGCTAACAAGGTGAAACCCCGTCTCTACTAAAAAATACAAAAAACTAGCCGGGCGAGGTGGCGGGCGCCTTTAGTCCCAGCTACTCGGGAGGCTGAGGCAGGAGAATGGTGTGAACCCAGGAGGCGGAGCTTGCAGTGAGCAGAGATCTGGCCACTGCACTCCCGTTTGGGCGACAGAGCGAGACTCCGTCTCAAAAAAAAAAAAAAAAAAAAAAGAAGGCTCAGTTCTGCCAGGTGCGGTGGCTCATGCTTGTAATCCCACCACTTTGGGAGGCTGAGGTGGGCGGATCATGAGGTCAGGAGATTGAGACCATCCTGGCCAACATGGTGAAACCCCGTCTCCACTAAAAATACAAAAATTAGCTGGGCGTGGTGGTGCATGTCTGTAATCCCAGCTATTCAGGAGGCTGAGGCAGGAGAAGAGCTTGAACCCAGGAGGCAGAGGTTGCAGTGAGCCGAGATCACGCCACTGCACTCCAGCCTGGCGACAAAGCTAGACTCCATCTCAAAAAAAAAAAAAAGAATGCTCAGTTCAGTTCTTTTATGCTTCTTATTCTCATTGTAGAGAACTTACTAGCTCCTGATATCTCACCTTTTGTTTGATGTTGTACTTCTAGAACACACAAGTGACAGAAGCCTGGAACAAAGTTGCCCACTCATTTAACTGCACGCCAATAGAAGGTGAGAACAGATAACAGGTTTGAGGGTCTAAGAATGAGTGGCTTTGCCGGGCACGGTGGCTCATTCCTGTAATCCCAGCACTTTGGAAGGCCAAGGCAGGCGGATCACCTAAAGTCAGGAGTTTAAGACCAGCCTGGCCAACATGGTGAAACCCCGTCTCTACTAAAAGTACAAAAATTAGCTGGGCGTGGTGGCGGGCGCCTGTAATCCCAGCTACTTGGGAGGTTGTGGTGAGACTTGAACCCGGGAGGCGGAGGTTGCAGTGAGTTGAGATCGCGCCATTGCACTCCAGTCTGGGCAATAAGAGCGAAACTCCATCTCAGGAAAAAAAAAAAAAAAGAATGAGTTGCTTTGCAGAATTGAGGCTTTTGCCCCCTTGAAGATCTATCCAGCTATAACCCAGTCTAAGCCAGAAATCTCAGAGCCCTGTGTTTCCATAAACAGGTAGTTTTCTCACTGCCTACCCCTTCAAACTACTGAAGTAGGTAGATTCGGAAACCTTTTGGGATACTGGATAGCTCGTTCCATAGGTTGTGTCCTGTCTACAGGTATGCTGTCACACCAGTTGAAGCAGCATGTCATCGATGGAGAAAAAACCATTATCCAGAATCCCACAGACCAGCAGAAGTAGGTGCCAACCCTATTCATCACCTTCTACCATACCAGACTAGTCATCAGGTTTTTTTCTATACTCCCAACTGAATCTTGTCTACCCTTTACTCCATGCTTTCAGGAGTGACCTGTTGCTCTTAATATTTCCTTTTTCTAGGCCGGGCGTGGTGGCTCACGCCTGTAATCCCGGCACTTTGGGAGGCTGAGGCAGGTGGATCACCTGAGGTCACGAGTTCGGAACCACCCTGACCAATATGGCGAAACCCTGTCTCTACTAAAAAATACAAAAATGAGCCAGGCATGGTGGTGTGTTCCTGTCGTCCCAGCTACTTGGGAGGCTGAGGCAGGAAAGTTGCTTGAACCTGGAAGGCGGAGGTTGCAGTGAGCCGAGATTGCGCCACTTCATTCCAGCCTGGGTGACAGAATGAGACTCTGTGTCAAAAAAAAAAAAGTTCCCTTTCTCTTTATTCCTTTTAGGAAGGACCATGAAAAAGCTGAATTTGAGGTACATGAAGTATATGCTGTGGATGTTCTCGTCAGCTCAGGAGAGGGCAAGGTGAGGAGAGTACCAGAGTTGGCAAAGAGGGGTGACTGAGAGTGTTCACCAGACCAAATGTTACTTAAATTACTCTTTCAGGCCAAGGATGCAGGACAGAGAACCACTATTTACAAACGAGACCCCTCTAAACAGTATGGACTGAAAATGAAAACTTCACGTGCCTTCTTCAGTGAGGTGGAAAGGCGTTTTGATGCCATGCCATTTACTTTAAGGTACTACACTTAGCAATAATAGTACATGGAACCAGTCTGACTCACAGACCATACACCCAGGAACACTTTTTCCTCTCCCTTCCTGCCTAGACTTGTAGCGTGCACGTGCTCACTCCCTCCCTCTCTCTCCCCATCTCCTTCTCACTGAAGGTAATGTAAAAGAGCAATCCTAAGCATGGTTTCTGCCTGAGGGTAGGAGCTATTTTAAAATATGAGCAAAATGGTAAGACTTGACGGGGAGTTAAGGATACCTCTGAATATCATCTTCCCTGCCAGAGCATTTGAAGATGAGAAGAAGGCTCGGATGGGTGTGGTGGAGTGCGCCAAACATGAACTGCTGCAACCATTTAATGTTCTCTATGAGAAGGAGGGTGAGTTCTAAAAAAGAGCTTCACTTTGGATTCCCTGATTATATGATATCCTTCCTATAAATTCAGAAGTGCTAAGTATGACAAAGGAACTTTTTATCGAAACACATCTTCATTTTTGCCATAGGTGAATTTGTTGCCCAGTTTAAATTTACAGTTCTGCTCATGCCCAATGGCCCCATGCGGATAACCAGTGGTCCCTTTGAACCTGACCTCTACAAGTCTGAGATGGAGGTCCAGGATGCAGAGCTAAAGGTTAGTGTGGAATAGAAGGTGGTAAATACGTACATGGTACCTGCCTGGAAGTGAGGGCTAAATGCCAGCAAAGTCCTGAAGAGAGCTACAGTACTGAAAGTAACCCTTTGTTTTTAATTTCCTCCACATTCCTCAAAATTTTTTTCCTTCTTCCTGTTTTCCAGGCCCTCCTCCAGAGTTCTGCAAGTCGAAAAACCCAGAAAAAGAAAAAAAAGAAGGTGTGTTATTACTGTCATCCTTCTCTGGCAGGGTGAACCTGATCCCTCTTTCTCCCACTGTGTTAGGTTGTAGTGGATGTTTGTATAGATGCTCCTCAACTTAATATGATAGGACTTTGTCCCAGTAAACCCATCATAAATTGAAAATACTATAAGTCAAAATGGATTTTAAAATATATATATATATTTTTAAGAGACAGGGTCTCAAACTCCTGGCCTTGAACAGTCCTCCCACCTCAGCCTCCCAAACTGTTGAGATTACAGGCATGAGCCACCATGTCCAGCCTTGTTTTGCCAGGCACAGTGGCTCACGCCTGTAATCCCAGCACTTTAGGTGGCCAAGGCGGACGGATCACCTGAGGTCGGGAGTTTGAGATCAGCCTGACCAACATAGAGAAACCCCGTATCTACTAAAAATACAAAATTAGCTGGGCGTGGTGGCACATGCTTGTAATCCCAGCTACTCGGGAGGCTGAGGCAGGAGCATTGTTTGAACCTGAACCTGGGAGGCAGAGGTTGCAGTGAGCCGAGGTCGCACCATTTCTGCTGGACAACAAGAGTGAAACTCCGTCTCAAAAAAAGATGATCTCACTCTGTCACCCAGGCTGACGTGTAGTGGCATGATCATAGCTCACTGTAGCCTCATGCTCCTCCTGGGTTCAATTGATTGTCCGGCCTTAACCTGCTGAGTGGCCACCACCATGCCTGACTCAAAATGGATTTGATATACCTTAACCTACTATGAACCTCATAGCTTAGCCTGGCCTACCTTCAGTGTGCTCAAAACATTTATTGAACAAATTATCATGTATTGAAATATCCATATTGCTTTCACACCATCGTAAAGTTGAAAAATCACAGGTTGACCATTATAAGTCAGAGACCTGTATATCTTTATTTCATCTGTGACCCAGAGGATTGAGATAACTTTATGGCTGGGTGTAGTGGTTCACACATATAATCCCAACAGTTTGGGAAGCCTAGGCAGGAGGATCACTTGAGCCCAGGAGTTCAAGATCAGCCTGGGCAACATGGTGGCATGTGCCTATAGTCCCAGCTACCTGGGAGGCTGAGGTGGAAGGATCACCTGAGCCCAGGGAAGTTGAGGCTACAGCAAGCCATGTTGTACCACTGCACTCCAGCCTGGACGACAGGGTGAGACTGTCCCAGAAAAAAAAAAAAAACCACTTTTTTTTTTTGAGGCGGAGTCTCGCTGTCGCCCAGGCTGGAGTGCAGTGGCCAGATCTCGGCTCACTGCAAGCTCCGCCTCCCGGATTTACGCCATTCTCCTGCCTCAGCCTCCCGAGTAGCTGGGACTACATTATCTCTGGTCCCAGACACTACCCCCAAATAGTTAGAAACTGACACGTCTTCTCCCTCTCCTTTTCTTGCATATAGGCCTCCAAGACTGCAGAGAATGCCACCAGTGGGGAAACATTAGAAGAAAATGAAGCTGGGGACTGAGGTGGGTCCCATCTCCCCAGCTTGCTGCTCCTGCCTCATCCCCTTCCCAACACACCCCAGACTCTGTGAAGTGCAGTTCTTCTTCTCCACCTAGGACCGCCAGCAGAGCGGGGGTCTCCCTGCCCCCACCCCAGTTCCCCAACCCACTCCCTTCCAACAACAACCAGCTCCAACTGACTCTGGTCTTGGGAGGCGAGGCTTCCCAACCACGGAAGACTACTTTAAATGAAAAAAAGAAATTGAATAATAAAATCAGGAGTCAAAATTCATCGTCTTCAAGCCCCTCTTTCTAGCCTTTTCTACTACTCTGCTTGGTCAAGGTTTGTGCCCTACTACAGAACAGGGCTAAATTAGCCATCACCACTGAAAACTCAGCTGAATTTTTTTATACCACTCTGATGTCAGCATTTTTCCATCTGTTTGGGGCTTTTCCTCTTTTTTCCATTCTCCCCAAGTATTTTATCTGGCTTCAAAATTAGGAGGATTATTTTTTCAGATTGTTTTTATTCAGTGTGGCCGATTCCTCATCTGATTCAGGCTGTCCAGTCAGGCCCCTCCCATTTTAGGAGCTGGAGCCTTCATTTATGAAGAGATTCTCATCTATGAAATGGATCCTCATTTGTAAATCTTTTTTCTTCCATTTTCACAAAGCTGTAAAGAAATAATCCATCTCAACCTTACCCTTTTCTCTGGAGTCAGTGGGGTCTTTCCTCACTCCATCTTACACAAACCTGAGCTGGAAGCTCAACTGGTTTTGTTCCCTGTTTGAAATATTGTGATCTCCCTCCCTTGAAAGAAAAACCAAGAACCAGAGGAGTAGACTGACTGAAGATACAACTCCTGGCTTTCTGAAGCTATGGACTTGGATTGGATTGCTGGGGGTTTGTAGAGAAAGGTGACAAATTTCAGTACCTCTGGCATGCTGTCCCAGGAAACTAGGGCTCCCACTAACTTATGAGGTTTTTAAACACATTGAAAATGACATGACATTAAAATAAATTTGGATTTGCTCATAATGATGTGCTTTGTATGCTGCTCTTATTTGATGGAGATGGGGAGAATGTCAGTTGAAGTAGTATTGGAACTGTTCCTCCACAGTGCCATGCTCTGCCTTCCCAAAACGAGCAATGTCTTGACTTGCAGAAGACACAAATCCTAGAATCTTTGATGACATAGTAAGTTATCTGCTGGAGTTGGGTGATGTAATTTTCTAAGTAGAAACAGTCCTCACTGCTAAGATTTGTTTCGGGCTAGGACACTTAATGTGTACTGCAAAAACAGCACTGCAAGTGTTTATCTTGAATTCAGGAAGCCAGGAAGAATGTCTGGTACACTAGTTTTCAGGGCCAGACTGAGGTCAGATGGGTAATTAGTTTATCTTACTGCATGTCAGGCATTGCTAAACTAGAGATACTACAAGTGAACAGAACTGAACACAGGACAAATGTCTAATGACGTATATCCACCATTAAAATAGTGGTTTCAGTGCCCTAAAAATCCTCTGTGTTTTGCCTGTTCATCCCTCTCTCCTTGCTTACACATTTGTTCAAAGGCAAAGAATGTACAATGCCAAGAGTGAACTGTAGTGTAAACTAAACTATGGATTTGGGGTGATAATGGTATATCAATGTAGGTTCAATTGTTAACAAATGTACCACTGGCAGGGTGGAGGGATGTTTATAAAGGGAGAGGCTATATGTGTGGGAAATGTCTAACCTTCCTCAATTTTGCTGTGAACCTAAAACTTCTAAAAAATTAAGTCTATTAAAAAACAAAAAAACGGTCAAGTGCTCATGCCTGTAATTCCAGCACTTTGGGAGGCCGAGGCAGGCAGATCACCTGCGGTCAGGAGATCAAGACCAGCCTGGCCAACATGGTGAAACCCCATCTCTACTAAAAATACAAAAAGCTGGGCTTAGTGGCGGGCGTCGGTAATCCCAGCTACTTGGGAGGCTGAGGCAGGAGAATCGCTTGAACCCAGGAGGCGGAGGTTGCAGTGAGCCAAGATCGGGCCACCGCACTCCAGCCTGGGTGACAAGAGTGAAACTCCTTATCAAAAACAAAACAAAATTTCCCTAAAGAGCTTATAGACCAGTTGGCAATCATCAGTTGAAATCTTGGTGGAATTGATACAAAATAATTCTGATAGGATTTTTTTTGTTTCAAAAAACTTGTCATATATGTTTGGGTGGTGACAATACTAGAACTACTTAGAAGGAACCTAATTTTAAAAACGTTTTTCAGGGATTGAAAGTGAAATGTTATAGAATATAATAAAGGGAAACCACAAAAAAAGAGGGACTGTAACAATCACATACAAAATGTTACAGTATTTTAAACTATAAGATGAAGTCTCTCTCTAGGGAAAGGGTTCTTTTTCATCCCCCATTAACTCAAAACTTTCCTGTAGCCAAATAGGGGATCTGGTTGTTTTCCAGTGCTTCTCACCTCAGCATGCAATCAAAGTGGGAAGTTCTTTATCTTAACACCAAATGTCATACTTTCCCTAGATTTGGCTAATTTTCTCCCTATGTCCATTGGTTCGCTCTTCACCCCTAGATAATCACTGCATAGGTCACTGCAGCCTCGACTTCCCGGGCTCGAGATTCCCCCACCTCAGCCTCCCAAAGTGCTGGGATGATCGCGCCCGGCCCGCTGACGTATTTTCTGAACAAATGATGCATTGTAGCCAGGAATCTCTAGTGATATTTTGCTTCAGGCTTCGTGAGGAAAGACCATAGTCAGCTATTTTATTCTTGAAGTTTAGGAAAAAGAATTGCTCTATCTTAAACAGTGAAAGGATATTTTTTGAAGTATGGCAGCTTTCCCGAATCCCCACTTTATATCTTCCTATGTTCTGAAATCTTAGGACCTTCGATGGTTCCGGAATCGAATCACTCTGAAGCAATTTATTTTAGAAAATAAGGCAAACCGGCTGGGCGTGGTGGCGCATGCCTTTAATCCCAGCACTTTGGGAGGCCGAGGCGGGCGGATCGCTTGAGCTCAGGAGTTCGAGGCCAGCCTGGGCAACACGGCGAAACCTCGTCTCTATTAAAATACAAAAATTAGCCAAGTGGCGCGCGCCTAAGGAGAATCGCTTGAACCCAGGAGGCGGAAATTGCGATGAGCCGAGATCCCGTCACTGCACTCCAGTCTGGGTGACACAGTGAGATCCCGTCTCAAAAAAGAAAAAAAGAAAAGAAAAGAAGGCAAACCGGTAAAACAAGAATTTCTGTACAGTTCGCGCCTATCCATAGCAAAATGGAGGACTTCTCCGGGGAACTGCAACTCCCAAGAAGCAATGCGAGGGAAGGTGGCAGTTACTATTTTTTCCCCGTGGGCACCTCTCGATCCAATATGGGAAATAGGTACTAACGTTTAACACAGCATCCTCATACTAAATCTGGGGGGGAATTGGTAACTCGAAAACCAAATACTCAGTCTTCGGAGAGAACTAACTCAACCTACTCCTCCTCAATAGGGTCCGAAAACCATTGTTACGCCCATTGGGTCACCCCGCCCCTGGGGAAAAGGGGTGGAAAGCGGAAGTGACGACACCCGGCGCTCCATTAAATAGCCGTAGACGGAACATCGGCTTTCTCTCGGCCTCAGCGCCATTTTTCTGGGTGAGTGTGTTTGGTTCCTGTGATCGGATTCCGCGTACAATCCGTAGACATCTGACCTCAACGCTTAACCATCATCACACCAAACTAACCGTAGCCTTTCTCTCTTTCCCTGTAGAAACCTCTGCGCCATGAGAGCCAAGGTGAGCGGTTCCTGGTAGTAAGCTTGGGAGGTAGGAGTTGGCGAGTAGTAGGGGGAGACTAAGGCAAGTCCGCCATACCTCCTGAACTACTGGGTTTCAAGGGTACCAAGAGCTGGTGGGAAAGGAAAAGTAGTTTGTAAGAGAGCTAGCGGTTAAGTGCTATGGGTAGAGAGGGTGGGAATTAAAAAAGGGTGGAGTTCTGATTTTATGTTGCTAGGGTGTCCAAGTTACTGATGTAGTTACTACGACCAATCTCATACTTGTTTAAGAATCTGCCCGGTTTTAAAGAGTGCATTTCATATCCCTCCTAAGCCTACTAATAAGCTTTGTCTCTCTTTTTCTTAAAAAAATTATCTGCTGCTTGTGAACGGTTGCTAGTGGAGGAAGAAGCGAATGCGCAGGTATGTTGGAGACTTTGCCAGCCCAGGAGGAGGGAAGTTCCTTGGACAAAACTTAGGAGAAACATTTGGTTTGGAAATCTTAAAAGATCTTTAGGAGAAAAATGTTTATTTTCTTCCTAGAGCAAAGGATAGAACAGAGGACGATAGAACCGTAGTGCTTGTTCATTTTACCACCTCATGTTATGTGCACGTTTGATTTAATGTAGGAGGGAAATAACTCTGGTTTGAGAATAGGTGTATTCCATTCCTGTGTCTTGCTTTTCAGGCTGAAGCGTAAAAGAAGAAAGATGAGGCAGAGGTCCAAGTAAACCGCTAGCTTGTTGCATCGTGGAGGCCACAGGAGCAGAAACATGGAATGCCAGGCTCTGGGGATGCTGGTACAAGTTGTGGGACTGCATGCTACTGTCTAGAGCTTGTCTCAATGGATCTAGAACTTCATCGCCCTCTGATCGCCGATCACCTCTGAGACCCACCTTGCTCATAAACAAAACTGCCCATGTTGGTCCTCTGCCCTGGACTTGTGACATTCTGGACTATTTCTGTGTTTATCTGTGGCCGAGTGTAACAACCCTAAAATAAATCACCTCTTCCGCTCTTTTAGCTGAAGAATTAAATCGTCTTGTCTATTATGTTTTTTATGGTTCCATCGGGTGGGGGTTTTCTATCATTACAGTTTGCCCTGTCACTGCCTGTGCTATGGAGGATATCAAAGGCAACAGCCCGGGTTATGTGGTGTGGTTTGCATCTCGATGGAGCTGGATGGGATATGATATATCTCCGGAGGCAGGTTTTAGATTTCGCGGGTTATTTGGGGCCAATGCTGGTACCGCCCCTACCTTCCAGGCGGCCTGCCTTGACGACTACTGCCTAGTAGACTATGTCGCGCCTTTGGGTTAGGTTGCCATGGTGACACGCAAAGCGTGGTGGGAACTTCCTGCGGCAAGTCGCACGCCTACTTTGTACACCATAGAGTATGGTTCCGGGTCTGGTGGCTAGAGCGTCACTTCTTCCGCAGGAAGCGGAAGAGCGATAGGGTGGGCGGCTCTTTGTCGAAGCTAGAGGACCGGCAGGCGGCAGCAGCAACTACGGCGGCGGCGGCAGGTGAGGGAGGCGGGAGACTTAGGTGGAGGCCGCGCCCGGAGGGGAGGAGTCGGGGCCGGCCCAGCGACTGGGCTCGGCCGGGCCACACAAGGCCCCCCAGAACCGAGCTGGCTCGTCCTCACACCCCAGGGCAGTGCCCCTTTTCTGACTGACCCCGCATCGCGAGCAAACGCCAGCTTCGTGACGTCACAACCCTGCCCATCCCCTCAGCTTGATGACACCTGGAGCCCCAGCTCCCCGCTTCACTTCGCGCGCCCTTAGTGTCCCTTTCACGTAGCCCACGGCTGAGCGCCAGCGGCACTGCACGGAACCTGCCAAGCTAGAAGACTTGCTGCGGGAAAACTCCTAGGACTTTTTTCGCAAACTCTAGGGTGTTGGGAAGCGTCACAATCACTGCCTCCAAGTCTAATCGGCCATCCCACTGCACTGTCAGGCGCTGCCCTTTTAAGGTTCCTCACTAGCCATTACTAACTCCAACCCTTAGCCGGGCTCTGACCCTCACATCCTCTTTCATCTTGATGCAGGGCGTCCCGCACCCTTTGTTCATTCAGAGCTGGTTTTCCAACCCATACTCCCAGTCCTTCCGAATTAGTTTTATCTCTTACTCGCCACTTCTCCCTTGGACAGGTGAAGTTCAGTTTGAACCCTGAGAAAATCCTGACGTTCCCTAAGCTTTGCCGTTTTGTCAGATTTCTTTCTTGTGACAACCACCCCATAGTCCTCCACTCTTACCCCTCCTTCCACCCAAGTCTCTGTTTTTTTCCTGCTCAGAACCCAGCAGTGATGTGGAGGTGGAGACCCACAGGAGCCCCGGACTTCACCTGAGCTACCTCAGGTATCAATTCTGGGAGAGTTGGGTGGGGAGGAGCATCTAATTATCTGCTGCTGGTGCGACTTGCAACGTGAGCCAGGTTTGGATAGATGGCATTTGTACTTCACCTGGTCATTCCCTTTTACTAAAAGTTTGTATCTTTTACCACTTCTTTCCTTGATTGCTTCTATTATTCTGGGACTATCTCCCTTTAGAGGAGGAGGACCCTCTTACAGATTCTCATGTAACTGTGGTCTCTGGTTTGGTTCGTTCATTTTAGGGAGACCTAAAGGCAAAGTCACAGCAGTGGGATGGGGTAGGTCAAGGCCAAAGTAATCAGGAGATTCCCTTATGCTCAAAGGGAACAATGTGAAGTTTTCCTATTTCAGCGGTAGAGGGAGCCTGAACACCGCATAGGAAAGGCTTGGGAGGTCAGACACGTGGTAGCAGGGACTCCAGGTCTTACTAGGGGTGGATAGAGGGGAGGGCTAGAACCAGGGCAGTGGACTGGCATTCCAAAGCTCTCTTGGGAAATAGGAGACTTAAAAAGCTTTTATGGAGTCTATAAATAAAGAGGATCTTTATGGGTTGAGGAATGGTGTGGCTGGATGTCAGTGGGATCTTCACAGAGGGGAGTAGGAAGGGGGTGGAGAATGGGGAAAGGTCACTTGTTCCTGTGAAATTAACTCCTTCCCACCTTGACCTTATCACAAATGGTTTGTCCTGGAAATCTAGAAGTGGAGATTCTAACTTAGAACTCATACCCTGAAATAGAGGGGGCTGACCTCTCTGCCGCTGACAGTGATGATGGGTAGGAGGGAATACTAAAATATGACAAGTTTTGAGACTCCCCTCAAGCTGGTGACACCAGTCTCTTCACCCAGGATTTCTTGGCTTCTAGAGATTTGATACATACAGAGCCCTCACCTGAGGAAAAGGAAAAGGGGTTAAGAAAGTTTTGTTACCATCTTCTACAACCCTAGTAGCTCAGTAGTAGCCCATCTTGGGCACTATTCCCAGTTTCCTCCCAGACTGTTCAGATACTGACTGCAGTTTTAATTTCACTTCCACAACTTTAATAAGGTCAGCTCAGAAGGCAAGATGAAATCCAACACTTATTTTTTCCCTGCTCCCTCCTGGGCCTATCGTCATTAGTGAAATTAGGTGGCTTCACCCCAACTCCTTCCCTCCTCTGTTAGCCAGGCAAGTGTGAATCATTCTGACCCAGACCAGGTGCACAAAAGCCTGGGCGCGACTTTTGATGAGTCAGACATTTCAGCCAGAATTCTTATCCCTTAGATTCTCCATCTCTAAAGCCATTGCCCCTCTGGGCCTCCTGCTCTATAGTCAGGAAGAGTGGGATCTCCCTGGAGGACTCCTGTTTGATACAGTTCTCCTCTTTTGTAGTGGTCACCAAGAGTGGCAAGATAAAGAAAACCCTGAGTTGGGCGGGACCAGGATGCCTGACCGGGACAGCTATGCCAACGGTACCGGGAGCAGCGGTGGAGGCCCTGGAGGTGGTGGCAGCGAGGAGGCCAGTGGGGCAGGGACAGGCAGTGGCGGGGCCAGCTCAGATGCCATCTGTAGAGACTTCTTGAGGAATGTGTGCAAGCGAGGCAAGCGTTGCCGATATCGCCACCCAGACATGAGTGAGGTGTCCAACTTGGGGGTGAGCAAAAACGAGTTCATCTTCTGCCATGACTTCCAGAACAAGGAGTGTAGCCGCCCAAATTGCCGTTTCATCCATGGCTCCAAGGAGGATGAGGATGGCTATAAGAAGACAGGAGAGCTTCCCCCACGGCTGAGGCAGAAAGTAGCAGCTGGCCTTGGCCTTTCACCGGCAGACCTACCAAATGGCAAGGAGGAGGTCCCTATCTGCCGTGACTTTCTCAAGGGTGACTGTCAGAGAGGAGCCAAGTGCAAGTTCCGTCACCTGCAGCGGGATTTTGAGTTTGATGCTCGGGGTGGAGGAGGCACTGGTGGGGGCTCAACAGGCTCAGTCCTCCCAGGACGACGTCATGATCTCTATGATATCTATGACCTTCCTGACAGGGGCTTTGAGGACCATGAGCCAGGCCCAAAACGCCGGCGAGGTGGATGCTGCCCCCCTGATGGCCCTCATTTTGAGTCATATGAATATAGCTTGGCTCCATCACGAGGGGTGGAGTGCAGACTGCTAGAGGAGGAGAATGCCATGCTCAGAAAGCGGGTAGAGGAGTTAAAGAAGCAGGTCAGTAACCTGCTGGCCACCAATGAGGTATTACTGGAACAAAATGCTCAGTTCCGCAATCAGGCCAAGGTCATAACCCTGAGCTCCACTGCACCAGCGACTGAGCAGACTCTGGCCCCCACTGTGGGCACTGTCGCTACTTTTAACCATGGCATTGCCCAGACTCACACTACTCTCAGCAGCCAGGCTCTACAGCCTCGTCCAGTGTCCCAGCAAGAACTGGTGGCCCCTGCTGGAGCTCCAGCGGCTCCCCCAACTAATGCTGCACCTCCTGCTGCTCCACCACCCCCACCCCCACACTTGACCCCAGAGATCACGCCACTGTCAGCTGCCCTGGCTCAAACAATTGCCCAGGGAATGGCACCCCCACCTGTCTCCATGGCTCCTGTGGCTGTATCTGTGGCTCCTGTGGCCCCTGTGGCTGTATCGATGGCCCAACCCTTGGCAGGAATCACAATGAGCCACACCACCACTCCCATGGTGACTTACCCTATCGCTTCCCAGAGCATGCGCATCACGGCCATGCCACACTGATGGGGCTAATGGACACTCCCCTGGTATAGCCTCCAAGGGCTGGGGTCAAGGGGCCCTTGCCCACTTGCCTAGCCCTCCCCAGCCCTGTCTGAAGGGCTCCCTTGAGAACTAGGACAAGAGACTACAAGGAGTATGTCCTGAGGAGGGGTTGGGTTGGTGTGTTTTCTCTCACCTCCCTTTTATGAGGGTCCTCTTGTCCATCTTCAAGCCTCACAGTGGGGGCTTGCAGAGGAACGCAGACTGAAGCCAGCAGAGAGGAAGGACTGATTGAAGGGCTGTGTCCTCTTACGGGAATTTGGGAACATCCCTCGTCTTGTCCTCTCTTCTGCACAGCACAGGTTCCAGCACTGGTTTTGGAAGAAAAAAATACCCTGCCCAGAGGGAAAGCCAGGAAAGATTGGGAAATGGGTGATTAGGAGAGAAGGCCTGACAGGAGCCTTCAGACAATTTGGGTCCTAGTTGGTTGGGTTGGACAATAAAGGAATTGCTTCTGGGCCCTGGAAGGCTGGGACCGTAGTGCTCCAGCCCAAAGACTAGGGAAGCATTCATTACCCTAGTTTGGCCTGAAAATCCATAGGGCAGGGCCCACTACTTTCCAAAGAAATAAAAGAACAATTATTTTTAACAAATGGAGGCAGTGAAAACTTGCTTAGATATTCTGCGTGGAAGATGGGAGCAGTAAATAGATCTCATGCCAAAATGGGATAAAGACCCCAGCCTTACATAGCTTTGGTAAGATGGATAGAAGCCAGTGAAGAAGGGTAGGGACCCAGAACAAGACCAAATGGGGCTTTGGGGAAGGCACTTTATGGGGCAAAAGCTTTGGAGCCACCTAGTCTAGTTTAAAAATAGTCCCATCTGTTTCTGGTCTCTGTCGGTATGTGCTGTTCCCAGGTTGCCTTAGTAACCAGGGCTCCTAGGGTCATTTAGCGGGGTAGGCAGTAAGGAGGGTGTATTTGCTGAGAAATGGGGATGGGATGTTACATAGTTGACAGGTCCTTATTCAAACGGAGCAGGACAGGTGGAGTTGATAGCAGTTGCCTCTGAATTGATGGCAGTTAATGTCCCTCCTACGCCAGCCCTTCCTCAGTGGCCAGTTCCTTAAGCCTTCAAGGCTTAGGAGGTCTGGGAAAAGAGTCCTTCTAGGGACACAAGGCTCAGGGTCCATCCCTTTCCTCTATCTCCACATAGCACCAGAAGTTTTAAATCTACTTAAGTCAGTAAGGCCAGGGGCCCCAATAGTCAAACCTCAGTTCCTCCTCAGCTCACGGCTGATGTAGGGAAAACAACTCAGGTGTCTAGTCTAATGGGACAGTAGATTTGGGGGTAGAGAGTGATCCTGGATTGTGTTCCCCCTCGTTATATCTCGTGCTACCTCTTGCTGTCTTGTCTGGTTGATCACTCAGGTCGCATCTGGGATTGGAGATGGTGGGCTAGGTCAAGGCCAGTCATTAAAAAGCCTAAAGACTGAAAGTGGGCTAACATTGTTTGTGGATTTTAGAAGCAACACATTGATAAGTGTAATGTTTTTTTGGGGCACAATTTTTTTTTTTTTTTTTTTTTTTTTTGAGATGGAGTCTTGCTCAGTTGCCAGAAGACTGGAGTATAGTGGCACAATCTCAGCTCGCTGCAACATGCGCCTCCTGGGTTCAAGTGATTCTCTTGCGTCAGCCTCCTGAGTAGGTGGGACTACAGGCGCCCGCCACCAAGCCCAGCTAATTTTTTTATTTTTAGTAGAGACGGGGTTTCATCATGTTGGCCAGAATGGTATCGATCTCTCGTGATCCACCCGCCTCAAGTGCTGGGATTACAGGTGTGAACCATCGTGCCCGGCAATTCTAGACTATTAAAAGAGATGGCTTACGAGCATTTAGAGAAGAATGTAACAATAGATACCAACATGAATTATCAGTCAAATCCTGACTGACTGTATTTCCTCCTTGCCAAGTTATCTCCAAAGAGGTAGATTTGGAAACTTTAGATGTTGTATGTCTTGTATGTGTTTACTCCAGCTAAAGACCACCAAGAATACACCTGGTAATTGAGCAAGTTGGGTTTAATGCTCATTGCAGTGAGGGGGAGGGCTCACCATTGAGAATACGTGGTGTGTCTCAGCATGAGGGTGTTAGGAAGGACTTAGAGGACTTAGACTTTGGTTAAGTGATTTTGGGGAAGATTCAAGAAAGTGGGTGTTTTTATGGGTTGGGTGCTGTTAAGGGAAGCAAGGATAACTCTATGATTGGGTAGCTTGTCTAGAAGAAGGGCAGACAAGTGAACCTAAGCTGCAGTCGATGATGAAGTCACTAGCTGGGAAAGGGGATGTTTGCTGTTTTGTGGTTTGCACACTGACCTTGTTTTGTGCTTAAACAAAATTGTCAAGTGATTTTGTTTTTTGTCTCATTTCATCACAGTCACTGAGTGATCTTGTCTGATGCTGGTGTTTTGTGAGATTGTGTCCAAGAGAACTCCTGACCTCAAATAGAAGAGAACTTTTGGGCACAAACACACATAGCTTACGGGTGCTACCTGTGAGCACCAGGTCAGCCCTAACAGCTCTGAAGCCTAGCTGTGTCAAGCCAGTTCCCAGATTACAGGAGCTGCTTTCCTCTCACCTGCTAAGTCATCACAGATAAGAGGAAAATTATGGGTCAGTTAATAGTAGCATTTTTTTCCTTTCAAATGGCTCTGGTTAAAAAATAATAAGATAAAAAAATAGCATTTGGTGGAATCAGACTGAACACTTGTACTTAGTGTTGGTTAGTGCATTTATGTTGGTGAAATCTCTGTTCTGTAGTGATAAGCCCAAGGGCTGTGTTTTATTATAAAAAGAAAAAACCCAACTTGGGTAAACATATAAAAAGCCATTTATCAACAGTAACACAGGAAGAGCTAAATAATATTCAAAGTGTCTGTAACTTGAATTGACTAAAACACTGGAGCACTCTCATACTAAAAAATTGCTTAGATCTTGAGCTTGTCGGGGAACAATGTTAGAGATCTATATGAGCAATAATTCACTTGAGAACAACCTGGGACTTCCAGTTGGCTGCAAAAAAATAGAATCTTAGCCCTCAATGTGTCCATTTATAAATATTTATTAAGAGCATGCTATGTTCTAGGCATCTTTCTAGGAGGCTCCATAAGGGCAGTAGAACCTTGGTAATGGATTATAAATACAGCAGTCTATGTTCTGCGTTAAGTATAACCACTTAGTAGTGTGTTCTTCTAAATGTAATTTTTAAAGAGGGCCATTGACAAACCAGTGTGGTTTGCTGGAAAACAGAAAAGGCTGGCAAGAGAAAGCTTCAAATAGAAGTCTACAAATATTTGAAGGGCTGCCCAGTGGAGGAAGGTCCTGTTTGCTACATAGGAAATAAAAAGGGAGTTCTAGAATAATGGCTAACATTTGTTTTTTTGGTTTTTTTGTTTGTTTGTTTGTTTTGAGACAGAGTCTCACTGTGTCGCCCAGTCTGGAGTGCAGTGGCGCGATCTCCACTCACTGCAAGCTCCACCTCTGCCTCAGCCTCCCAAGTAGCTGGGACTGCAGGCACCCATCACCACGCCTGGCTAATTTTTTTTTTTTTTTTTTTTTTTTGGTATTTTTAGTAGAGACGGGGTTTCACCGTGTTAGCCAGGATGGTCTCAATCTCCTGACCTCATGATCCGCCCGCCTCGGCCTCCCAAAGTGCTGGGATTACAGGTGTGGGCCACCGCGCCCGGCCAGCTAACATTCATTGACTGCTTAATGTAAGCCAAGGCTCTGTGCTAGGCACTTTACATGCAACGTCTCGTTGACACAGTGAGTACTATTATTGTACCCATTTTACAGAGGAGAAAGCAGGCTTAAAAAGTAACCTGCCCAGGGTTCTGCAAGTAAGGAATGGGGCCAGGAATCTATTCAGGCAGTCTGACTCCAGACTTGACATAAGAAAGTTCTAATGATATAGCCATCCAACAAAGGGATCATTACTTGGCAGTTTTTTTATTTGTTTGTTTTTTGAGATGGAGTATCACTCTGTTGCCCAGGCTGGAGTGTAGTGGCATGATCTTGGCTCACTGCAACCTCCACCTCTTGGGTTCAAGTGATTCTCCTGCCTCAGCCTCCCAAGTAGAGTATCTGGGATCACAGGCATCTGCCACCATGCTTGGCTAATTTTTGTATTTTCAATAGAGGGGGTTTTGCCATGTTGGCCAGGCTGGTCTTGAACTCCTGACCTCAGGTGATCTGCCTGCCTCGGCCTCCCGAAGTGCTGGGATTACAGGGTGAGCCACCGCACCTGGCTTGGCAGTAACTTGAGGAATAAAGAATACAGAAGGAATTTCCTCAAATCTTGTTGCCCTTCCCATCTTTGTGAGCTGAGATCAGAGTACCCTCTGCCTCTGCCTCTTGGAGGCAATTATGGTTTACATATAAATGCAGATTGCAAGTCCAGGAAGTTTATTCTCTTTCCTCCTGTAGGCCTCATGCTGTAAGACACTTCCTCTAACAAATGGCCATCCCTTCCTGTTGTCCACTTACTGCTTATCACCACCAGGTGGCACCTGGGCAGCAGAATTGTCAGTGGGCGGGGACACACCCTGTTTACTTGTGTTGGTAACTAACTGCATTGCAGCTGCTGATCCTGTGGCTCCTGGGCCCCAGCTGGGACAAGACCTTCCTGAGGATGAAGTTTTATCCCCTATATAATTTCTGATGATCTGGATGAGGTGAGGAAGGGAGAAGTCTGGAAAGGAACATCCATAGGTCATCCTCTCCATTCGCCCACCCTCAGGAACCTCCTCCCCTACTCCAGTGCTTGGCAAATTTCAGTTTATAGAGAGGTTTCTCTCTCAGGAGTTTCATCCATGTTCCTGCTGTAGTTCTGCTTTATCAGTTGGTGAGCAGATCACTCATAATTCCTCCAAGTTCCTTGTTTCCTTTTCTACCTGCTCACCTCTGGGAATATGGAGGATGTAGGAGAGAGAATATTGTTTCTTAAATAGTTCTGCAAACTGAGTGAAGCAGTTGAGATACTACTGGCCCTAGGGAAGTAGAGAAAAGGAAGTGAAAAAATTTAAGGGGTAGAGGCTGGGCAGGGACAGGTTTTAAGCAGCTTTGGTAAACACAGGCTGATGAAATCTATGCCCTGCAGAACCAGATAAAATTTATCAGCTGCAGGCCTCATCCTGTAAGACACTTCCTCTAAGAAATGGCTAGTTTCTCCCCAATGATCAACCCCAGTTCTGCTGCTGCATCTGACAGATTTACATAATATGCCCCATATATACTGCATTAAAAGATAATCATCTTATGACCAACACTTCCGTCATCAACGTCCAGTTAGCCTAGTACCTAGATCCCAGGACAACACTCTACCTCTAAGGCCAGTTAACTAGTAACAATAGTCATCAGTGTACCCTGCACTTTTTCCTTCCTAAACCTACACAGTACACTGTGGGACTGCCTTAGTTCTGCACCTGACTGGCAAACCTTCCTTCTAACTCAGGCAGATGTGAAAGGGAATTGTCTTTCCCTCACTCTTGATCGCTCATTTTAGTGTCCTAGAAGTTCCTCAGGGTCAGAAAATTCTTGGAAAATGTAATAATTTGCGCTGCCTCCCTCCCTTTTGGAGCCAACTAGTCTTATACCCATCCTCTATGATAGAGATGACTTATTAACTCTTGGAAATTTCCAAAAAGAAATAAAGCCTCACTTTCTATTCACTCCTCTGCTTTTTTCCGCACTTTCCCTGAAGGCTGGATTATCTCAACTCTGTAATTCTCTGACTCTCCAGTTTTCTCCAGGGTCAGTCGTTACACCACACAAACAAGGTAGGGGATTGGGGACGGGATAGACAGGGTCAATCTTCAAACACTTTCATTCCAAATACGATCGTATCCTTTCCTTTCGTAAAGGCAGGCAGGAAAAAGCTGAAGGATAAGGAATGTGCTTAGGGTATGAAAACTAAAAGTCGGCAAAAGAATATATACATATCCCAGACCAAATCCTGCCAAACCGTCCGAATGAGTAGAGGGAAATCCTGACGCTCCACAACCCCTCAACTTCGCAACTTGGGCTTTCTCCAAAACCAAGAAATTGGCGGTGCGGCTCTCCATGACGTCATACCACAGGCACTCCAATCCCACGTGGGGGAGCTCTTGGTCCCGCCTCTCCTGAAATGGTGCACCACGCCTTTTCCTCTTTATTACCAATCGAATGCCGCCCCTGAGCCCCTTTCTTCCTTTTCCCGCCATCCCAGACCTCCCATCTTGGCCTTCGGGCCCAATCAGGGAGGCCCTACCTATCCGAAACCCGCTGCCTTCCCCGCGGAAGAGGGGAGGAGTTTCAACCTTTTAACTCCACCTTGGTCTGTGCAGCGCGGACCAACCCAAATCGCCAGAAAGGAGGGGCGTGGCTTGAAGTCCCCCACCTCCATCCCGGGGATCACGTTTTGCCACTGGAGGGGGGAGCTGATCGCAGGACTAGGCAACCTCCAGCCAGTCCCTGGGTCGGGCGGATCCTCCCAGAGGTGGCACAATGGAGCGATCTCCAGGAGAGGGCCCCAGCCCCAGCCCCATGGACCAGCCTTCTGCTCCCTTCGACCCCACTGACCAGCCCCCCGCTGCTCAAGCAAAGCTAGACCCAGGTTCTGGGGGCCAACCTGCTGGCCCTGGCGCGGCGGGTGAGGCCCTGGCGGTGCTGACTTCGTTCGGGAGGCGGTTGCTGGTGCTGATACCGGTGTATTTGGCCGGGGCAGTGGGACTCAGCGTGGGTTTCGTGCTCTTCGGCCTCGCTCTCTACCTGGGCTGGCGCCGGGTCCGCGACGAGAAAGAACGGAGCCTTAGAGCAGCGAGGCAGCTACTGGACGACGAGGAGCAGCTCACGGCGAAAACTCTTTATATGAGTCATCGAGAGCTACCTGCCTGGGTGAGCGACCACCCTCGGTCCTCTGTGCAGCATAGCCCCCTTCCACTCCTTCCGTCTGGGGCTTTTCCTCCTTATGCCTAGAGTCAGCTCCCCGCCTTGGGACAGTGGGCCCCAGACTTTCCCCTCTCTCCCCGCTAGCTGCCTGCCTGCTGGACGCGCCACTCTGGGGACCGACTGCTGACTCTCCCCACCCACCCTTCCCCCCGCCCAGACTGGATCCTTCCACAGAATCAGGACTTCTTCCTCTACTCTTGGGCAACAGCAGTCATAACATCTGGGGACCCCGTCTCAGCCGAAGCTCTCCCTCCTAGCCAAGCCATCTTCAACGCCCCTCTTGCTTTTGGTGCCACTCGCGCCTTTGCTGCTCCTGGAAATCCTGGTCCCGTTACCTCTCAAAGGTTTCCCTAGTCTTTGCTATGCTCCTCGAGACTTTTTACCTACTTAAGGCCTTACGGTTCTCTCTCTTCTCGCTTTTATCCCCGGGTACCCGCTGGAACCCAGCCCCGGCCCCTGGACGACCCTCGGGCAGCCACCTTCAGGCCTCCAGCCGCCAGGCTGCAGCGCGGCAGAGGCGGCTGCTGGAGGGAGGGCGGGGTACGGGAGGAGGTGGTGCGGCTGCTGCAGTGCCCGCGGCCCACACTCCCCCCCACCCCCTCGGCCGGCCACACCCGTTTCCGGACTGTGGGCTGCGCTTGTTCCGTTGGGGCAGAGACCCTTATTTCTGCGGTGGCCGAGTCTGCTGTGCTGAGGTGGATGCCTTCTCTTTAGCCTTGCAGAGGCAAAGCCCGTTACCCGGCCCCTCCCAGCAGAGGTGCCAGTCTAGGGGGAGAATGGTAGCAGAGAGGAGTCAAAATTGACACTAGGCAGACACAGCCAAGCTTCCCAGGCCTTGGACTGGAAAGGGGAGGAGAAAGAGGGTGAAATGGCCCTAGGGGACCTGTAGCCTAGGCAGCAAGTGTTTGTCTCCTCCTCAGTCATCATGGAAACCAATCTACCCCCAATACAAAGCACAGGTGTCCTTTCCCTTAAAAGGAGTCACACAGAGAAAGATAGAGGAAAAGAAAAAAAAAAAATACGCACACACACACACCCCAAAAAACCCACAAAGCCAGGCTGAATTAGGTCTTCTGGCCCCTCCCTGACTCAAGGAAGGACTTGCTTCCCTCTTCACCTTCCTGCTCTAGAAGCCCGGTCTGAAGGGAGTTGAGAAGGCAGGACATTTTTTTTTTTTTTTTTTAGACAGAGTCTCTCACTCTGTTGCCAGGCTGGAATGCAGTGGCCCGAGCTTGGCTCACTGCAACCTCCACCTCCCCGGTTCAAGCGATTCTCCTGCCTCAGCCTCCTGGGTAGCTGGGATTACAGGCATGCACCACCATGCCCAGCGAATTTTGTATTTTTTGTAGAGACGGGGTTTCACCATGCTGGTGTCGAACTCCTGACCTCGTGATCCACCGGCCTTGGCCTCCCAAAGTGCTGAGATTACAGATGTGAGCTACCGCGGCCAGCCTGGAACCAGGACTTTTTAAATCCCAGGATTCCCTGAAACTTTGATTTGACTGGGCCTCCCCCTCCAGAAAGAATGTGCCCTTCTCCTCCTCCTGCTCCTCTCTCTCTCAGTAGCTGTCATTTCACCACGTCCCTGAGCTACCCACAGGGCAACAATGTGACCTCTACCCTGTCAGCTCCCCTTATTAGAGAGATCTCAGCCCCCAAATTCTGTGAGGAATGAACCTTTGGGGCATCCCAGCCCCTCATCCACCCTGAGTGTGTGGAGTCTGTCACACTTACACACTCCCTCTCCTCTGTGGCATGCCACCAGCATCTTGGTAGGAAACCAGAGGCGAGGGTGTGCATGTCACTGTCTCTGCCTTCCCCACCTCCAGGTCAGCTTCCCAGACGTGGAAAAGGCTGAATGGCTCAATAAGGTGAGGATTGATTTGATTTTTAGTCTTCGTGAGGGGAGAATGGGAGTTTGTTTCTTCTTGCCAGACCCACCCTCATCCTTCAGTGGTCTCCATAGAGATTCTGAAGGAACTTGCCTTGAGAGGGAAGACTGGGTTCTCCTCTGACCATCTCTCTTTCCTCCCAGATTGTGGCCCAGGTCTGGCCCTTCCTGGGCCAGTATATGGAGAAACTTCTGGCTGAGACTGTGGCTCCGGCTGTTAGGGGATCTAACCCCCATCTGCAAACATTTACATTTACACGAGTGGAACTGGGTGAAAAGGTATGTGTGGAGGAGGAAAAGTGAGGCGGTGGATAGGGAGGGTGAGTGACCCGGAGTAGACTGAGGTACTTCTCCCTTTCCCTCCCCTGTCTCAGGACTTTCTCTCTCCCTAGCCATTGCGCATCATTGGAGTCAAGGTTCACCCAGGTCAGAGAAAAGAGCAGATCCTGCTGGACTTGAACATCAGGTAATACCACTCACCACTCTTACTGCTTCCCCTTCAATGTGTCCTAGTCAGTCCAGGCTACTTCACTCCCCTTCCCCGCAACTTCAGCCAAGGACTAACCCTCTTGGTTCTCTTCTTTATCAATCCCCAGCTATGTAGGTGATGTGCAGATTGATGTAGAAGTGAAGAAATATTTCTGCAAAGCAGGAGTCAAGGGCATGCAGGTAGGCCATATGTCAGGGGCCCACATAATAGGGAATGTTTGTCCTACATTTCATGGGATATGGGGAACTGTGAGGTTGGAAAGACCAAGGCTGAGAAAGTCTGGGAGGACAGAAGAGGGACTTTTCTGGGGAAAGGCTTTGATTTTCTCTTCTTGCCTCAGCTACATGGTGTCTTGCGGGTGATTCTGGAGCCACTCATTGGGGACCTTCCCATTGTGGGGGCTGTGTCGATGTTCTTCATCCGACGCCCGGTAAGGGAAAACAATGAAGGGGTATGGGGAAGCAGGGGAAGCAGAGAGGACTGGGAGGATGACGGCAGCCAGCGATGCGGAATGAGAATGGAATTGACAAGAAGGCCGACGGGTCTGGCAACTGTTGGATGGGTATGACCACACCCCATAGGATCTGTCCTGACCCCTGCTCTTTCCCTGCAGACCCTAGACATCAACTGGACAGGGATGACCAACCTGCTGGATATCCCAGGACTTAGGTATCTAGGACTTACTGAGCACCTGCTGAGTGTTCCAGCACTGGGTTGGGGGTTTAAGGGACACAGAGCAGTCAAAGATGCTGCTTGTGTCCTCTAGGAGCCTCAACTTCAGTTGGGGAGCGAAGACAAATACCCCTGGAAAGTTTGATACTGTGATTTTTCTTCGGGTTGAGGGAGCAGGTAGGGAATGAAGAGGGCTGAAGACTGCAAAAGGCAATGGGGATGGCAGTGAAGAAGGGAGAGAGCAGTAGGTGGGGAATTAGGGTAGAAGAGTAGCAGAAAGGATTTTTACAAAAGGACTTTCTTACAGCTTTAGGTGTGGGAAACATAGTTGGGGTTAGGAGAAAATTGAAGTTGAGGCCATACCCATTGCTTTCTACTCCCCCATTCAGCTCACTTTCTGACACCATGATCATGGACTCCATCGCTGCCTTCCTCGTGTTGCCCAATCGATTACTGGTGCCCCTTGTGCCTGACCTTCAAGATGTGGCTCAGTTGCGTTCCCCTCTGCCCAGGGTATGGCCTTTTCCCCACTAGATAGATCCTTCTCTCAGGAACACCTTGCTGGGTCCTTAGTTTCTCACCATCTGATTCCTTCCTCCAGGGCATTGTTCGAATTCACTTGCTGGCTGCTCGAGGGCTGAGTTCCAAGGACAAATATGTGAAGGGCCTGATTGAGGGCAAGTCAGACCCATACGCACTTGTGCGTTTGGGCACCCAGACGTTCTGCAGTCGTGTCATTGATGAAGAACTCAACCCACAGTGGGGAGAGACTTACGAGGTGGGAGAGTTGAGCAGCTGTGTGAAATGGGGAAGCCCCAGGAGGCTGTGAGAGAAGATGCTGATGAGATGATCCTCACAGCTGCAGCCCCATGAGACACTCAGCCTTCTGTGTTCCCTAGGTGATGGTACACGAGGTCCCAGGGCAGGAGATTGAAGTGGAGGTGTTCGACAAGGATCCAGATAAAGATGACTTTCTGGGCAGGTGAGACTCTGCCTGTTAGGATTCTAAAGCCCATGCTGGCCGGGTGCGGTGGCTCACGCCTGTAATCCCAGCACTTTTGTTGACCAAGGCTTGCGGATCATGAGGTCAGGAGATCAAGACCATCCTGGCTAACACCGTGAAACCCCATCTCTACTAAATATACAAAAATTAGCCGGGCGTGGTGGCAGGCGCCTGTAGTCCCAGCTACTCGGGAGGCTGAGGCAGGAGAATGGCGGGTGAACCCAGGAGGCAGAGCTTGCAGTGAGCCAAGATCGTGCCACTGCACTCCAGCCTGGGCGACAGAGCCAGACTCCGTCTCAAAAAAAAAAAAAAAATAATAATAATAATAATAATAAAGCCCATGCTACCGAGGTTCTGGAGGTAATTATACTCACCTTCTGGGCCTGGGAATAATGTATCATTTTCCTTCCTAACCTCCCCACCCCTGACCCCTACCATGCACACATTCACGCATGCAGGTGAATATCTCCTGAGAGGAATAAGGGAGTCTGAGATCTGCCAGTCATTTCTCGGTGGGTGAGTGGAGGGCCACTGACCTGCTGCTAATTACAACACTCCCCTTTTCTTCCTTTCACTACCCTCTCCCCTCCCCACCCCAGAATGAAGCTGGATGTAGGGAAGGTGTTACAGGCTGGTGTTCTGGATGATGTAAGTTGGGAGAAGAGGAAGGTGGGGGCTGATCTCACCCTTTGGGCAGACGGTAGTTGCTACATTGGTAGGGAAGTAGTTAAGCAGATATCTGATCTCTACTACATCTCAATTTCTTCTAGTGGTTCCCTCTACAAGGTGGGCAAGGCCAAGTTCACTTGAGGCTAGAATGGCTGTCGCTTTTGTCAGATGCAGAGAAACTGGAGCAGGTACACCACATGGGAAACAGGAAGCTGGCAGGGGAGAAGTAGGTAGCTGGAAATGTAGGGGACTTGGAACGGGGACCAAGATCTGACTACTACTACCCCTTCCCAGGTTCTACAGTGGAATCGGGGAGTCTCCTCTCGACCAGAGCCCCCATCAGCTGCCATCTTAGTTGTCTACCTGGATCGGGCCCAGGATCTTCCTGTGAGTTTGGCTGGGTGAACAGGAGCCCTGGATGTAGCATTCCCCAACCCTGCCTTGCTGAGGATGCAGTTGTCACTGCCTGCTTTGCTCCAGAAGTATCAGCATGTAACACAAGGGTCCCAGGGAGGGGATCAGATCCATCTCAGGGAAAGGATTCTGATGCGATCCCACCTTCCTTCACCAAAACCAAAACCAAATCCCCCAAGATGGTGACCTCTGAATTGTACCCACCACAGCTGAAGAAGGGGAACAAGGAACCCAACCCCATGGTACAACTGTCAATTCAGGATGTGACTCAGGAGAGCAAGGTGAGGGCCAGGACATCATTGTCGGGGGCCAGGTGGGACAGGGACAGGCCTGTTCTTGGAATGGTTTCCCCTTTAGAATGCCTGTTATGTGCAGAGGTTTTCTGGAGAAACAGGAGTGGTGCTGTGGTATACACCCTTCATCCCTCCTCCACATCTCCAGGCTGTCTACAGTACCAACTGCCCAGTGTGGGAGGAAGCATTCCGGTTCTTCCTACAAGACCCTCAAAGCCAGGAGCTCGATGTGCAAGTGAGATAATCACCTCTTCATCCCCTCTTGAATACCCTATTGTGTCTATCCAGATGAGTACCATTTCTCCTCTCCTTCTTTTCCCTTCATTCCGATTTTTAATCCATCTACCTAGACTCCCCACCTCCCTGAATATCTCTCCACTGTTCCCCAACTGTTGCTCAGAATACTTTTTTTTTTTTTTTTGAGATGCTGTCTCGCTCTGTTGCCCAGGCTGGAGTGCGACGGTGCGATCTCAGCTCACTGCAACCTCCACCTCCCGGGTTCAAGAAATTCTCCTGCCTCAGCCTCCCGAGTAGCTGGGATTACAGGCACGCACCACCACGCCCGGCTAATTTTTGTATTTTTAGTAGAGATGGGATTTCACCATGTTGGCCAGGCTGCTCTCGAACTCCTGACCTCAGGTGATCTGCCTGCCTCAGCCTCCCAAAGTGCTGGGATTATAGGCATAAGCCACCGCACCTGGCCTTAGTTCGTATGTACTAGTTCTTGAATGATTTTATATATGTGTGTCTTGTCTATGAAACTGGCCAGTAAGCATTGTGAAAGCAGATACTATGTTTTGTGCTTTTTCTATGACCTTTAAAATTCTGAATGTTAACAATTTTACTGAGGCATAATTTACATACCATACAATCACTCATTTTAGGTATATAATTCCCAATTATAAAAAATTATTCTGGCCGGGCGCAGTGGTTCATGCCTGTAATCCCAGCACTTTGGGAGGCCAAGGCAGGTGGATCACGAGGTCCGGAGATCGAGACTATCCTGGTTAACACGGTGAAACCCCATCTCTACTAAAAATACAAAAAATTAGCCGGGCGTGGTGGCGGGTGCCTGTAGTCCCAGCTACTCAGGAGGCTGAGGCAGGAGAACGGCGTGAACCCGGGAGGCGGAGCTTGCAGTGAGCAGAGATTGCGCCACTGCACTGTGCAGCCTGGGTGACAGAGCAAGACCCCGTCTCAAAAAAAAAAAAAAAAAATTATTCTAAGACTGGGCGCGGTACCTAAAATGAGTGATTTTATGGTATGTAAATTATGCCTCAATAAAACCGCTAACAGTCAGCATTTTTTTTTTTTTTTTTGAGACAGAGTTTCGCTCTTGTTGCCCAGGCTGGAGTACAATGGCGCGATCTCGGCTCACCGCAATCCCCACCTTCTGGGTTCAAGTGATTCTCCTGCCTCAGCCTCCGGAGTAGCTGGGATTACAGGGATGTGCCACCACGCCTGGCTCATTTTTGTGTGTGTTTTTAGTAGAGACGGGGTTTCTCCATGTTGGTCAGACTGGTCTCGAACTCCCAACCTCAGGTGATCCACCCGCCTCAACCTCCCAAAGTGCTTGGATTACAGGCGTGAGCCACCATGCCTGGCCCAACATTCAGCATTTTAAAGGTCATAGAAAAAGCACAAAACGTAGTGTCTGCCTTCACAATGCTTACTGGCCAGTTTCATAGAGGAGACACATATATAAAATCATTCAACAAGTACATATGAACCAAGGCCAGGTGCGGTGGCTCATGCCTGTAATCCCAGCACTTTGGGAGGCCAAGGCAGGCGGATCACCTGAGGTCAGGAGTTTGAGACCAGCCTGATCAGCATGGTGAAATGCCATCTGTACTAAAAATACAAAAATTAGCCGGGCATGGTGGCGCACACCTGTAATCCCAGCTACTTGGGAGGCTGAGGCAGGAGAATCATTTGAACCCGGGAAGTGGAAGTTGTAGTGAGCCGATTTCATGCCACTGCACTCCAGCCTGGGTGACAGAGCAAAACTCTGTCTCAAAAAAAAAAAAAAACAGAACAGAAGAATAACAGTTACATACGAATTTGTATAGGACTAAGGAGGGTCAGAGAAAGGGACAGGCTGGAATAACTAGGGAGATTTTGTGAAGCAAGAAGTAGGATTTTAATTGAGCTTTGAAGGATGAGTAGGATTTAAATAGGCAGAGGGAAGAGAATGAGGACTTTCCAAATAGTGGGAGCAGAATGAACAAAGGTGGAAGAGGCCACGGATTGGGCAGAGTACTATAAAAGATGACTGGCCGAGGTGGGCGGATTGCCTGAACTCAGGAGTTTGAGACCCGCCTGGGCAAGACGATGAAACCCCATCTCTACTAAAAAATACGAAAACTTAGCCGGGCATGACAGCATGCGCCTGCCTGTAGTCCCAGCTATTTGGGAGGCTGAGGTAGAAGAATGGGTTGAACCCAGGAGGTCGAAGTTGCAGTGAACCAAGATGGCGCCATTGCACTCCAGGTTTTTTTGAGACTCTGTCTCAAAAAAATAAAAAAATAAAAAAAGGTGGCCCTGAGTGGAGCAGGAGGTTTGTGATTGGTCCAGAGAGGAATGAAGCTGGAGCCATGTTATCATTTTCACAGGATGCCGTCCTTTCCCCTAATCCCTTCACTATAGTCCTTCCTCCTGTTCCTGTAGGTGAAGGATGATTCCAGGGCCCTGACTTTAGGAGCACTGACACTGCCTCTGGCCCGCCTGCTGACTGCCCCAGAACTCACCCTGGACCAGTGGTTCCAGCTTAGCAGCTCTGGCCCAAACTCCAGACTCTACATTAAACTAGTCATGAGGGTATGGAAACGGAGGAGGTACTGAGGTGTGGGGGAAAGGCCTGTTCATTCTTTGGTATTAAGAGTAAGCAAAGGGAGCCTCCTAAGATTAAATGAGCTAATACATGTAGAAGTGCCAAGCAGGCACAAAAACATATTGATCTGACTGGTGGAAGGAATGGCTTATGAGTTGAAGGGGTGTGGAGGGAAGCCTCTAGAGATGAGCCCAGCCAAGGCAGCACCTAGTTCCCCTGTCACAGCCCCTCCTCTACCCCACCCCACATGTCTTGCCTGCTGGTGGCGAGCTGCACTTCTTTGATTTGACATCACACTACCCTTCCCAGATCCTGTACTTGGATTCATCAGAAATATGCTTCCCCACTGTGCCTGGTAGTCCTGGTGCTTGGGACGTGGACAGTGAGAGTCCCCAGAGAGGCAGCAGTGTGGATGCCCCACCTCGACCCTGTCACACTACTCCTGATAGCCAGTTTGGGACTGAGGTGAGTCTATATCTGGAAAGGACTAGGGTCTGTTTGCCCTGCTTAGTGTGTAAAGCCTGTTTCAGGGCAGATTCTGACAGGTCTCTCTTCCTTTGCCATCTGGTGCTGCCCTGTCCCTTTTGCAGGATGTGCTTCGGATCCATGTATTAGAGGCCCAGGACCTGATTGCCAAAGACCGTTTCTTGGGGGGACTGGTGAAGGGCAAGTCAGACCCCTATGTCAAACTAAAGCTGGCAGGACGAAGCTTCCGGAGCCATGTTGTTCGGGAAGATCTCAATCCCCGCTGGAATGAGGTTTTTGAGGTCAGAATTGAATGGCTGTGACTCCTGGTTCTGCCCCATTTTTCCCCAATCCCAAAAGTGGTCCAGAAACCTCTGAGGTTTAGTTGACTGGGGGGTCTGGTCATTTGCAGAAGAAAAGGAGAGAATCCTCTTTCATCTGCACTATTGTCTCCCACTAGGTGATTGTTACATCAGTTCCAGGCCAAGAGCTAGAGGTTGAAGTCTTTGATAAGGACTTGGACAAGGATGATTTTCTGGGCAGGTGAGAGCATAGGAGTCTAGGTGAAAAACAGGCTGGGGCTCTTTAGGCCATGGATCTGGCCTCCTTGGTTCTCACCATCTAGCTTTTGTCTTAATCTTTCTCTTCCACAGGTGTAAAGTGAGTCTCACCACAGTCTTAAACAGTGGCTTCCTTGATGAGGTGAGCATGGAATTAGAGTCAACAACCCCTCCTGATCCTGCCCTTGCCTCATTCTCATAGTTCTCCTGTCTGCATATCCCCAAGTCTTCACCCTGCCTACTTCCACAGTGGCTGACCCTGGAGGATGTCCCATCTGGCCGCCTGCACTTGCGCCTGGAGCGTCTCACCCCCCGTCCCACTGCTGCTGAGTTAGAGGAGGTAGGGCAGGAGACTGGAGGAAGGAAGAGACCCAAGATGGGGCAGGATGAGTTCTTCTCTTAGTGTTCAGGCCACATGCCAGAACCCAAGGTGTCAGTTACCACTCCCCAGCCCCGTGTGCCCCCCAACAGGTGCTGCAGGTGAATAGTTTGATCCAGACTCAGAAGAGTGCGGAGCTGGCCGCGGCCCTGCTATCCGTCTATATGGAGCGGGCAGAGGACCTGCCGGTGAGATCCCACTCCCCACACCCCATAACTTCCTGGCCCTTCTTCCACCTCCCTCTGGTTTGGATGCTCCTGGAGTATTTGGAATAGGAAAAATGGCCCCTCTCTTTCTGAGGGTGGTGCACAGGTGGGAAAAATTGTCTGTTCGAGGCCATGGGGTAGTGGCTGCCAAGTAATAATGGAGACATGGCTGCTGGCTGTGGATATAATTTGTGAGGGCGATCTGCCTAACTAGGTCCAAATTTAAGACTAACACAGTATTCTCTTTCTAGCTGCGAAAAGGCACCAAGCCCCCCAACCCTTATGCTACTCTCACTGTGGGAGATACTTCTCATAAAACCAAGGTATGAAGAAATGCTGCAGGGTAAAAATGGGAGGGACAAGAGGAATAAGAGTATCAGCCGCTGATAGTAAGCCCTCATCTCCACCAGACTGTTTCACAAACTTCAGCCCCTGTCTGGGATGAGAGTGCCTCCTTTCTCATCAGGAAACCACACACTGAGAGCCTGGAGTTGCAGGTACTGTAAATTCATTCTTCAAATATTTAGCAGATTTCTGCCATGGCCAGGCAGTAAACCAGGCACAGAGCATTCAGAGATGAGATAAAAGATTGACTGGTTTTTATTTGTTTTTTTTTTGAGACAGAGTCTTGCTGTGTCACCCAGGCTGGAGTGCAGTGGCGCTGTCTTGGCTCACTGCAAGCTCCGCCTCCTGGGTTCACACCATTCTCCTGCCTCAGCCTCCCTACTAGCTGGGACTACAGGCGCCCGCCACCACACCTGGCTAATTTTTGCATTTTTTTTAGTAGAGATGGAGTTTCATCATGTTAGCCAGGATGGTCTCGAACTCCTGACCTCAGGTGATCCGCCCACCTCGGCCTCCCAAAGTGCTTTGAATACAGGTGTGAGCCACCGCACCCAGCCAAAAGTCTGACTTCTTATCTTTATGGAGCTCACACTCTGTTTTGGGAGAAAAATAACCAGATAAAACTTCCAGAATGATAACTGAGGTAAAAGGGACTGTGGGGAAGAAAGGAAGGGTTCAGGCTGGGGAAAAGCTGGAGATAGAAAGGCATCTTTAGATGACCCTGAGCTTGAGGGTAGATTTTTTTTTTTTTTTTTGAGACTAGAGTCTCGCTGTTGTTGCCCAGGCTAGAGTGCAATGGTGCCATCTCAGCTCGCTGCAACCTCCGCCTCCCAGGTTCAAGTGGTTCAGGTTCTCCTGATTCAGCCACCCGCGTAGCTGGGATTACATGCACATGCCACCACGCCCAGCCAATTTTTAGTAGAGACAGGGTTTCGCCATGTTGGCCAGGCTGGTCTCGAACTCCTGACCTCAGGTTATCCATCCACGTCAGCCTCCCCAAGTGCTGGGATTACAGGTGTGAGCCACTGCACCTGGCCTTTTTTTTTTTTTTTTTTTTTAGACAGGGTGTTACTCTGTAGCCCAGGCTGGAGTGCAGTGGTGCAATCAGGGCTCACTACAGCCTCAACTCCTGGGCTCTAGCAATCCTCCCCCCTCAGCTGGGATAACAGGTGCACACTACCACACCCAGCTAATTTTTGTATTTTTTTGTGGAGATGAGGTTTTGCCATGTCGTCCAGCCTGGTCTCGAACTCCTGGACTCAAGCATTCTGCCCACCTCAGCATATAAAGTGCTGGGATTACAAGCATGAGAACCGTGCCCCAGCGTAAGGGTAGATTTACCAGTTCTTTCGGACCAAGGAAAGAAGAGCAGGAAAACTCGTTAGGCTGAGAAAAAAATGGAGGAGAGAGAAGGCATATTTATTATAGATCAGAGAGGCAGGTAGAGCAAGATCAGAGGGGCTGTTGAATAATATGCTAGAAATATGGATTTTATCCTAAGGCTTAGAGAAGCCTTTATTTTATTTATTATTTTTTTGAGATAGAGTCTTGCTCTGTTGCCCAGGCTGGAGTACAGTGATACGGCCTTGGCTCACTGCAACCTCCACCTCCTCGGTTTAATCGATTCTCCTGCCTCAGTCTCCCGAGTAGATGGGATTATAGGTACTCACCACCACACCCAGCTAATTTTTGTATTTTTAATAGAGACAGGGTTTCTCCATGTTGGTCAGGCTGGTCTCTAAATCCTGACCTCAGGTGATCCACCGCCTCGGCCTCCCAGAGTGCTGGAATTACAGGCGTGAGCCACCGCACCCAGCCAGGCAAGCCTTTAATGAGAGGTCACTATCCAGATTTGCATTCTGGGAAGATCATGGGGATAAAAGGGTAAAGAATGGACTGGAGAGGGACAACACTGGGGGCAGGGAGATCAGTGAGGAGACTGTTAGAGCAGTCAAAGCAAGAAGCGACTAAGGCCTGATGGGATTGGAAGATTGCTGTGATATGGAGCAGGTGGAGGAGCAAAGAGCAGCCTAGACTCTGGGGTTTTTGGCACAGGGTGACTGGATGGATAAGGGTGCTGTTGCTGACTTAGGGAGTGCACAGAGAGGGAATTTTTGAATTTGAGATCTCTGCAGGACATCGAGGAAAGAGATGCAGAAAACAAATCTATTGCCCATGAGGTGTTCCTCCTTTGCCCTCTTACTGGAACATCATGAGCAAGCAACCACTCGCAAGGGCAGTCATGGGTGAGATCTCTTAGGCAGTGTGGAGGGTGAGAAGGAGACAAAAGATGGCCATGAGCCATCTTACAGGTGTGGGCCACCATGCCCGACCGAAATTAGTAGAATTTAAAATAATGTAACTTAATGCTAGCAGAGTAGAAAGGAAGTACAAGTGGGCTCAATTCTTCACCTTTTATAGCAGGGAATCAATAGATACTACAAGCACATTAGAATTCTGTGAGAACAAAGAAAACAGGACAGTTTTAAAGGTTGTTACATTTGGAATATGGCAATGGGAGTAGGATGGGCAGGAAACATTTAGTTCTCTTTTTACTGTTGTTTTCTGTACTCTGCAGGTATTACTAGTATACTTTCTGAAAGCTTATAAGGTAAAGATGGTCCACTCTACTCTGGTTAAGAAAGGAAGGACAGGCCAGGCACAGTGGCTCACACCTGTAATCCTAGCACTTTGGGAGGCCGAGGTGGGTGGATCACCTGAGGTCACGAGTTTGAGACCAGCCTGACCAACATGGAGAAACCTCAGCTCTACTAAAAATAAAAAATCGACTGGGCATGGTGGCAGGTGCCTGTAATCCCAGCTACTCAGGAGACTGAGGCAGGAGAATCGTTTGAACCCGGGAGGCAGAGGTTGTGGTGAGACCAGATGGTGCCACTGCACTCCATCCTGGACAACAAGAGCAAAACTCCGTCTCAAAAAAAAAAAAAAAAAAAAAAAACAGGAAGGAAGGACAGAGGGACTAGCAACTGTTACCATGGCTTCCCTGCCTTTCTCAAAGGGCAATCTCACCAAACCACCTATGAGTGCAAGCGTTTGGACCTTTACCACCAGGATTAACTCATTTGTGGATGCATTCGCCTCCTGATCATGGTCCTGTTGCCCCACAGGTTCGGGGTGAGGGCGCTGGCCTGCTGGGCTCATTATCCCTGCCCCTCTCAGAGCTCCTCGTGGCTGACCAGCTCTGCTTGGACCGCTGGTTTACACTTAGCAGTGGTCAGGGGCAGGTGCTACTGAGAGCACAGCTAGGGGTGAGTGACAGGAGATGGTGGGCAGGATGAGAGGGAGGAGGGGAGGGCCTTCACAGCTGAGGGACACCCAGGAGGGTGGGAACAGAGGGCTGTGTCCTTAGACTGAGGGAACTGAGAGAACTCTGCCTAGCTCACAGCTTTCTTGCCCCTAGATCCTGGTGTCCCAGCACTCAGGAGTGGAAGCTCATAGCCACAGCTACAGCCACAGCTCCTCATCCCTGAGTGAAGAACCAGAGCTCTGGGGGGGATCCCCTCATAGCACCTCCTCAGCCCCAGAGCTCCGGCAGCGCCTCACACATGTTGACAGGTAAAGGGCTGGTACAGGAAGGTGGGATGCAGTCAGAAATAAAAAGTATTACAGGTTCACTAGGCTCTAGTGTTTCCCAGACCTACTGATATTTCTCCACAGTCCCCTTGAAGCTCCAGCCGGGCCTCTGGGCCAGGTGAAACTGACTGTGTGGTACTACAGTGAAGAACGAAAGCTGGTCAGCATTGTTCATGGTTGCCGGTGAGACCCCATCCCTTCCCTCCCGTCCTCCAGGTCGCCTCCATCCCTTCCCTCAGGTTACCATATCACCTACATCCTCCTGTTGTAGGGCCCTTCGACAGAATGGACGCGATCCTCCTGATCCCTATGTGTCACTGTTGCTGCTGCCAGACAAGAACCGAGGCACCAAGAGGAAGACCTCACAGAAGAAGAGGACCCTGAGTCCTGAATTTAATGAACGGTCAGTCAGTGGGCATTCAGGTGGAGGGATGGCAGCCTTGGAAAGGACTCCTGGCCCCTAACACCCAGTCCTACCCCAGGTTTGAGTGGGAACTCCCCCTGGATGAGGCCCTGAGACGAAAGCTGGATGTCTCTGTCAAGTCTAACTCCTCCTTCATGTCAAGAGAGCGTGAGCTGCTGGGGAAGGTAAGAGGGCAGGATGGCAGGGCAGAGGTGAGGGCTGGAAGCTGCTGGTACCAAGTTTATAGTCCCTCTGAGGAAGGAAGTACTCCAGGTGATCCTTTAGAGGTGACTGTCACCTCTGCAATGGTTTGCGACGAGTATGTGATGAAGGAGTAAGGTCTTTGGAGATTTCAAAACGGCATCATCAGAATGAGATCCTGTCTCAAAAAATAAAACAATCACATCTTTCCCCCACCATCCTCCAACACAGGTGCAGCTGGACCTAGCTGAGACAGACCTTTCCCAGGGTGTAGCCCGGTGGTGAGTGTCTGCGTGGGTGGGGGTGGTCTGGATATTTCAGTGGGAGAAATTCCAATCATAGGAAAGGAAAAAACGATACAATCTGAGCAGAGAACCATTGATTCTATGAAGTAGAGAAGCCCTTGGATTGTGTCTCATTTATAAATAAGACGACACAAGAGTCATCTTTCTACATGAGCCCTCTCATTTTCACAGGTATGACCTGATGGACGACAAGGACAAGAGCAGCTCCTAGGAGCTGGCGAGTCCCAGCCTGACTCTGCTCTGTCTTCCTGCCTTCATCTCGCTCTGTCACCACCTCAATGTGATGAGCCTAAAGCTAGGGTCCAAGGGCAGAGCCTGTGCCCTTCAGCCCTTTCACCTAACAGGCCCATATTCGGGCCTTTGACCAAAGAGAAGAACCGTATGTTCCCTTTACTGCACGGCCTTTATCCTTCTGGGCCCCTGGGGTGGGGACCTGAGCTGGCTGTTTCCTGCTCTGCCTGCACATTGTTCTCCCTTCCTCCCAACTCCTCAGGGCCTCCAGTATCTGTGCCTGGCCACTGGCAGCACTAGCAGTGGTATTAGCTTATGCCAAATACAGCTTTGAAAGGATCTTTGTTTCTTTAACTAGATGGTCACCTTCTTCCCTACCACACATGGGCGGGAAGGCGGACAGGCTAACCTCTCCAGCTGTGAGTCTCTTAGACTACTGCATGTAGCAAATGTTCAGCAGCTCAGGCCCCCATGTCCAGTTCTGTCCCCACTCTTCTCAACCCTGTCCTGAAAATTCTACTGCTCTGATGGCTGGGGCCAGTCTCTCGTCACTTTGGAAGCTGGGGACACTTGGATTCTACCCAAGCCTCCAAGTAGTGGCGTATCAGCTTTGGGGCTCCTAGCTGGTGATACACAGAGGGCTTTGGAGGACTTGGGACAGCTGGGCCAATTTTTTGCCCAAGTGCCTAGGCTGGTAACTCACTGACTAGAACTGAATCTGGTACTCTTTAGTTTTGCACCAACTCTGCCAAGCCACTGTATCTTACATTAAACATCATACTTAAGCCAGCTGTGGTTCTTTTCCTTAAGGATAGGGAATCAATCTACCCATCTGATGTTTATTCCAACTGTTAAAAGCCTTTATCCAATTCGTGAATCGTGTCAGTTTAATTAGTGGTCAAAGCCTACTAAGGTGGCAGCCACCAAGAATATTGAGGATGGTCACGAGACCTGTGTAAAGTAGCTGCTGTTGCATTTCAGGTGAGACTCATTTCCAGTCACAGTGATGAAATCTGTTACCCATCCAACTTGTCTGCTGACCACTATGGGCTTTCTAGGGAAGGGATTCCTAAACCTGGTAAACCTGGGAGCTCTGTGCCACTGCCCAGGCTCCTGGTGTCTCCGTGCCATCAGGGCGTGCTCAGGTACATTCAAAAGGGCTTCAGGCCCATCTGACAGGAGCTGAGAAATACACCCATTTCCATCATCTGTTCACTTTGAACTCTGCTCCTTGCAGGAACTTAACTGGAATGCAAGCTAGAGAAGCTGTGCTCCATCTGTTCTGCCAATTTAAAGGAGAGATGGACAGAGTGAACTACTGAAGACAGGGTCACTGGCATAGGAACGTGGGGATTTCATAACTGCCTCAGGGAGACTACCATCTTCTCTTAAAAAATATAAACTTCAGGATGCTGCCCACTGGGAGATGAGGGAAGACTCAGGGGAAAGGATTAAGCTCAGTTCCACAAGTTGTCAAAATTTGCTTAATTAGCAAAAACTGAATTTAAACTCCACATCGTCCACAAACTCAACCTCTATGTTTTCAGTGACCCTTTTGTATTCACTGCTGGTTCCTCTGCCATCTCCACTTCCTTCCCATCAACGTAAGAGGACCCCAGGCCTTGGCTATGAGCAAGAAGGTCTTATTTGCTCCATTCCCCAACTCCAGCTCTAGAATCATAGGGGGAAAAACTCCAAAAACAGAGCAGAGAAACTTAATTTTTAAGGTCTCTTGTCAAATTTCTAGATACTGGCCGGGTGCAGTGGCTCATGCCTGTAATCCCAGCACTTTGGGAGGCTGAGGCGGGCAGATCACGAGGTCAGAAGATTGAGACCATCCTGGCTAACACAGTGAAACCCCGTCTCTACTAAAAAGACAAAAACTTAGCCGGGCGTGGTGGTGGGCGCCTGTAGTCCCAGCTACTTGGGAAGCTGAGGCAGGAGAATGGCATGAACCCAGGAAGTGGAGCTTGCAGCGAGCCGAGATGGCGCCACTGCACTCCAGCCTGGGCAACAGAGCAAGACTCCGTCTCAAAAAAAAAAAAAAAATTCTAGATACTAACTGGGCATGCAGCCCAAGGCCTGCTGTTCTAGCTGGCTTCAGATAATACAACCTAGGATTTTGCAATGTGTGATTTTAAGAAACATTCTTGAGCTAATTTATCACTTCAAGTAATTACATTTCCAGAAAACTAGAGGACATGGCACAAATTCTCCCATCCCAGAAGGGTCCCTACTCTTTCCTAACCTTTTTGAGTTCAATATATATATATAAGGGAAGAGGTACTAGTCTACATATTAAATACAAGATGATGGCTAAGTGTGATGGCTCATGCCTGTAATGCCAACACTTGGGGAGGCCGGCCGAGGCAGAGGATCCAGAGAAAACCCCCACCCTTAGAAATCATTAGCCAGTCTTGGTGGTATACACCTGTAGTCCCAGCTATTCAGGAGTCTGAGGCAGGAGGATCGCTTGAGCCCAGGAGTTCAAGGTCATAGTGAGCTAGGCTCGTGCCACTCTACTCTGCCCTGGGTGACAGAGTGAGACCTTGTCTCCAAAAAAAAGAAAGAAAAAAAAAGCAAGATGATGACAACCAGATAACAAAAAAAAAAAATACATACAAGATGAGACACAAAACACAATTGCACTTTTATATATGAAGATGGAACACATTTTAAGGGTCATTAATCACATGAATTAAATATACTTCTGTCATTTCTCAAACAGCTGACTTTTGACACACATACACAATGCATACCTTTTCCAGAGAAAGATATGACTGTATATGGTTATGTGATCACTGATGTTTGCAAATACTATCCTCTTGGAATGTGTTTTTATTGGACCAAATGACATGCTGTAGTTAACTAGGTGTGGCAACACAGTTGTCTACCCAACAGCCATTTCCCCTCTTCCCTACATACAGAATCCCAGAATGTCCCTGGTGGCAGTATGCCAGCCCCAAAAATTAATGAGATACCCTTTGCTGAATAATCACTTTCCCTTGCAACTTGAAATGACCCTGACCCAGTCGTTTCTAACATCTAACAAGATGTTAGAGGAAGTCAGTTGGGGATTGTAGCATCTAAAGAAGAAAGCCTCATTGCCCCTTCCTTTCTGCGTAGGTCATTGGTATGAGGATACTATGTCTGGAACTGCAGCAGCCTTTTTTTTTTTTTTTTTCTGAGAGAGTTTCTCTCTTCTCACATAGACTGGAATGCAATGGCGTGGTCTCGACTTGCAGCAACCTCCACCTCCTGGGTTCAAACAATTTTCCTGCCTCACCCTCCTGAGTAGCTAGGATTACAGGCACCTGCCACCATGCCCGGCTAATTTTTGTATTTTTAGTAGAGACAGGGTAATCCCAGCACTTTGGGAGGCCGAGGCTGGTGATCACCTGAGCTCAGGAGCCTGACCAACATGGCAAAACCCCGTCTCTATTAAAAATACAAAAAAATTAGGCCAGGCAAAGTGGCTCATGCCTGTAATCCCAACACTTTGGGAGGCCGAGGCGGGAGGATCACAAAGTCAGGAGATCGAGACCAGCCTGGCCAATATGGTGAAACCCAGTCTCTACTAAAAATACAAAAAAAAAAAAAAATTGGCTGGGCATGGTGGTGCATGCCTGTAATCCCAGCTACTCGGGAGGCTGAGGAAGGAGAATTGCTTCAACTCAGGAGGCAGAGGTTGCAGTGAGCCAAGATTGCGCCACTGCACTCCAGTATGGGCGACAGAGCAAAACTCCATCTCAAAAAAAAAAAAAAAAAATTAGCCTGGCGTGATGGTGCTGGGATTGCACCACTGCACTCCAGCCTGGGTGACAAGAGAGAGAGTCTGTCTCAAAAAAAAAAAAAAAAAAACTATAACAACTAAATATAATAAATAGCCAGGGATGGTGGCCCACGAATCTGAGGTTGCAGTGAGCTATGATTGTGCCACTGTATCCAGAGCCTGGTCAACAGAGCAAGCCCCTGTTTCTGGGGGGGAAAGGAAAGGAAATGTATACAAAGGCTGGGCACAATGGCTCACGCCTGTAATCCCAACACTTTAGGAGGCCAAGGAAGGTGGATCACCTGAGGTCAGGAGTTTGAGACCAGCCTGGCCAATATGGCAAAACCTTATCCCTACTAACAATACAAGAAAAAAAAATTAGCCAGGTGTGGTGGCACACACCTGTAATCCCAGCTACTTGGGAGGCTGAGGCATGAGAATCACTTGAACCCAGGAGGTGAGGTGGAGGTTGCAGTGAGCTGAGATGCACCACTGCACTCCAGCCTGGAGGACACAGGAAGACTCTTGTCTCCCAGACAAAACACAAAAAAGAATGTATACTGAATAAACGCGCTTGAAGAGAGCAGCTAAAGGGCCCTAATATAATCTCCTTCTGCTTCTCTTCCTCTCAACCTTTTCCACTGTGCTCTCTGGGAGCCTTTTCCATATAACACTTCCCACCCATTCCACCTTTTTTTTTTCTTTTTGAGGGGGGTACAGAATTTCGCTCATTGCCCAGGCTGGAGTGCAATGGTGTGATCGAGGCTCACTGCAACTTCCACCTCCCAGGTTCAAGCGATTCTCCTGCCTCAGCCTTCCTGAGGTGGTGGGATAACAGACATGCACCATCACGCCTGGCTAATTTTGTATTTTTAGTAGAGACGGGGTTTCTCCATGTTGGTCAGGCTGGTCTCCAATTCCTGACCTCAGATGATCTACCTGCCTTGGCCTCCCAAAGTGCTGGGATTACAGGCATGAGCCACTGCGCTTGGCCATTCTTTTTTCTTTTTTTAGATGGAGTCACCCTCTGTTGCCCAGGCTGGAGTGCTGTGACACAATCTCGGTTCACTGCAACCTCCACCTCCTGGGATTCTCATGCCTCAGCCTCCCAAGTAGCTGAGATTACAGGTGCCTGTCACCATGCTGGGCTAATTTTTGTATTTTTAGTAGAGACAGGGTTTCACCATGTTGGTCACACTGGTCTCAAACTCCTGACCTCAGATGATCCACCTTCCTTGGCCTCCCAAAGTGTTGGGATTACAGGAATGAGCCACTGTGCCCGGCCTGCTTTAAAAAAAATTTTTTTTGGCCGGGCGCAGTGGCTCAAGCCTGTAATCCCAGCACTTTGGGAGGTCGAGACGGGCGGATCGCGAGGTCAGGAGATCGAGACCATCCTGGTTAACACGGTGAAACCCCGTCTCTACTAAAAAATACAAAAAAACTAGCCGGGCGAGGTGGCGGGCGCCTGTAGTCCCAGCTACTTGGGAGGCTGAGGCAGGAGAATGGTGTAAACCCAGGAGGTGGAGCTTGCAGTGAGCTGAGATCCGGCCACTGCACCCCAGCCTGGGCGACAGAGTGAGACTCCATCTCAAAAAACAAACAAACAAAAAACAATCTTGATCATAAACCCTGCCCTTACTGAGTATTCTTGCCTTTCCCCGCAGGGTAGACTTCAATTGTCCTCCAGGTTCCTTCCCTGTGGTAAGTCCTGGGTCAGGACTTACCCCAGGGGATAATGTCCTGGGGACCCACCATCATGTCTCACCACTACCCAAGCACAGACATGGCTTCTGTTCATAAATTCCTATTAAATATTTCTAAGAAAGTGGATTTGGGCCGGGCACGGTGGCTCAAGCCTGTAATCCCAGCACTTTGGGAGGCCAAGACAGGTGGATCACAAGATCAGGAGATCAAGACCATCCTGGCTAACACGGTGAAACCCCGTCTCTACTAAAAAAATACAAAACACTAGCCAGGTGAGGTGGCGGGCGCCTGTAGTCCCAGCTACTCGGGAGGCTGAGGCAGGAGAATGATGTAAACCTGGGAGGCGGAGCTTGCAGTGAGCTGAGATCTGGCCACTGCACTCTAGCCTGGGCGACAGAGCAAGACTCTGTCTCAAAAAAAAAAAAAAAAAAAGAAAGAAAGTGGATTTGTCAGCCTCCTTCCTCAACCTCTTAGCTTCCTTGGACTTTGGGGGTAAGTGTGCATAGACCTGTGCACTGCGGAACAGCTCCCCAATGGCTTTCCATATTCTTTCAATCTAACAGGCCACTTTGGAGAGCTGAACATGTGGAGGTTCCTGGAGGATGGCATGCCTAGGGAAGGCAAGGAAGCTCCAGACTCACCTCCCTCCCTGCCCACAAAATGCAATCTCTAAGAATATACAGGCTAGTCGAGGTAGGTCATGCCTATAATCCCAGCACTTTGGGAGGCACCTGAGATGGGAAGATCCTTTAAGCTCAGGAGTTTGAGACTGGGTAACACAGTGAGACCTCATTTCTAGAAAAAAACAAAATCAAAGAAAAATAAGAATATACAAATCACATGCTAAGTGGGGAAGGAAGATAGGAGAGACAGGCATTTCTCACAGATAATTCACATATATAATCACCCTATGCCCAGTTAAGACCACGTTTAGTCCAGTTTATGTTATTTATGATCAAGACAGGGATGGCACAGAAAATGAAGGATAGCCTTCCAATCTCTCCAAGGGTCTTAATGTTTTTTCCCTGTACTACTTCTCTATAGAAAATGCTAGAAAGTCACCGGGCGTGGTGGCTCACACCTGTAATCCCAGCACTTTGGGAGGCCGACGCGGGCGGATCACGAGGTCAGGAGATCGAGGCCATCCTGGCTAACACAGTGAAACCCTGTCTCTACTAAAAATATATCAAAAAAATTAGCCCGGCGTGTTGGCGGGCACCTGTAGTCCCAGCTACTGGGGAGGCTGAGGCAGGAGAATGGTGTGAACCCAGGAGGCGGAGCTTGCAGTGAGCTGAGATCACACCACTGCACTCCAGCCTGGGCCACAGTGAGACTCCGCCTCAAAAAAAAAAGAAGAAAAAAAAAGAGGCCGGGCGCGGTGGCTCAAGCCTGTAATCCCAGCACTTTGGGAGGCCGAGATGGGTGGATCACGAGGTCAGGAGATCGAGACCATCCTGGCTGACACGGTGAAACCCCGTCTCTACTAAAAAATACAAAAAACTAGCCGGGCGAGGTGGCGGGCGCCTGTAGTCCCAGCTACTCGGGAGGCTGAGGCAGGAGAATGGCGTGAACCCGGTTGGCGGAGCTTGCAGTGAGCTGAGATCTGGCCAGTGCACTCCAGCCTGGGCCTCAGAGCGAGACTCCGTCTCAAAAAAAAAAAAAAAAAAAAAAAAGAAAATGCTAGAAAGTCAGCTGATGCCATAACCACTCATACTTGGCAAAATGCCAAAAGTGGGAAAAGGAAAGAAGAAAAAATTACAAGGGCCATATCTTTGAAACCAATGTCTGCAAGAGTGATAGAAGCCACACAATGGCATCCATAATGTGGCCCTTTCCCAATCTTATAACCACTTAAAAATGTATTCCTTCTTCCTCTCCGTCTCTTCACAACACCTACTGGTGCTCACTTCATTGATGTAAAAATGGGTAAAATATCAGCGACCTCATACCTTGGGAAGATTAAAGGGAAGTTATTTAACAAACACTTATACAGCACTTACACTGTGCCAGGCCTATTCTAATTTACAAACTTTGTGGGGTTTTTTTTGTTTTTTGGTTTTTTTGAGATGGAGTCTCACTCTGTCACCCAAGCTGGAGTGCAGTGGTGGAATCTCGGCTCACTGCAACCTCCCGGGTTCAAGTGATTCTCCTACCTCAGCCTCCCAAGTAGCTGAGGTTACAGGCGCCTGCCACCACGCCTGGCTATTTTTTTGTTTTTTTTGTATTTTTAGTGGTGACAGGGTTTCACCATATTGGCCAGGCTGGTCTCGAACTCCTGACCTCAGGTGACCAGCCTGCCTCGCCTCCCAAAGTGCTGGGACTACAGGCGTGAGCCACCAAGCCCGGCCCTATTTTACCAATAATAACACTTCGAATCCTCCTAAAAGCCCTATGAGGTAGGTACCATTATCATTATTTTACAGATGAGGAACTGAGGCCCAGGAGAGACAACTAAACCTGCTGAGGGTCACTAACCAGCACCTGGTAGAACCAGGATTCAAATACGAGCAGGCTCGTCTGAACCCCATGCACTTGAGCACCCTCTGAGATAATTTAACCCCTTCATCGGTACCAGATCTATGGTGGCCTCCAGAAATGGTTGCTAACTTACTATCATCGTTATTTCTGTCGTACAATTCATTTCTACCTTTCCAATAAACTTTCCCCAACCAGTGAACCTTACTTACTGCCCATAAAGTTCACCTGTGCCTCACCACCCTGCCCTCGCCCGAGTTTTCTGCTCTGACCGAATCCTCACACGCCCGTGTAGCCCCAGCCTCCAACACCAGGTGCACCGCCAGGGTATTTACTGATCCAGTGAATGAAGGTGGGCCCGGCCGGGCTGGTTCCCATCCTCTGATCAACGCCTAGGGGAACCAGTAAACTCCAATGCTGACCATAAGTGTCTCAGAAAGTAGGTCTGGAAAGCCCAGCCCTCCGCTCAGGAACCTATGAAGACCGGGGAGGATGGCGCATATGCGGCCGCAGGATGGAAACCTCGATCAGAAGGCTGGGGCAGGTGACTGGGCTTAATTGCAAATTTTAACATTTACTTCAGCAACCAGTTCATTAAAAAGAAACTACTCTGGGGCCTCTTTTTTTCCTACCAAACCGCAAGAGGAAGCGAAAAAGAGCGCAGCCGCTCTCCCTGGGGCCGTAAGTGCTTCCAGCTATCTGACCTCTACGCTGCCTGCTGCAGCCTCAACCTTTCCCCTGGTTCGGAGTTCTTTCAGCAGTAGGTCCAAGAAAACATCTGCCCCGCTCCCCCCCGCGCCCCGCTCCTCCCCGCACCCCCCCCCCCCCCCCCCCGCCTCCCGAGACTAGGAGACCGCCAGGGCTAAGTAGGAGGGATACCCTAGGGACCCTGCAGGGTTTTACGGTTGGGGTGGATTGGAAATTGTTCATTGCCTTTCAGTTCCGGGACATGGAAGGACACTGAGTCACCAAACGCCGCCATGGGCCGGAAGCCACCGCCCTAGCCTCAGCTGCAATCTAGAGCGCGGCGTATCCTGTGAGCCCACTGGGGACTACGACTCCCGGCATGCTCCGCGGCCGTCGGAATTAACCCTTCAGGGCTGGGGGGCCGCGCTGTACACCGCCCCCTCCCCAGCCACAGACGCGGACCCCACAGGGTGAGTTTTTGGGGGCTGAGGAGGGCCGCTTTCTTTAAGGTTTAGGGGGGGTGTGTGTGAGTGTGTGTGTGTATGTGTCTGTGTGTGATGTATTTTGTAAAAATGGGACAGTTTGCCGTAATGAGATTCAGACACTGTTTTGCGAATGGGAGACCCAGCATCAACCCCGGGGCCTAAGCGGAGTCACTGCTATCTTCCTCAGATTGCTACCTAAATCCTTTCCTAATTTCCCCCAGAACAAAAGTAGGCCGCAACCCCTCCCCACTCCCAAACGCCCCCCAACTTGGACTCTCTCCCAGTGCCCCCGGCAAGGTTTGTGACCTGGCCCCTGAGTCGGGATTTTTATTATACCCCTGGTAGTGGGATGAATACTCATGGAGGCCATAGGAGTGCCCACATCCTCTTGGATTAGGGAATTTAAGCCATCTCCCAGAGCCCGCCCTTCTCAGGTGCCACCACAGGGTCCCCACAGGTTCAGCAAGCGCCCTACCTTTTGTTTGTGTTGAATGACAGTGGTTTTGTGGAAGAAGGTTCCTTCCATGGAAGAATGGGTAGCAGATGTTAAACCTGATCTTTGCCCCCACTCCTTCCCCTAAAACAACGCTGCGCGCTAGGAGACAATGAGGGATGTCACACTCCTGTTTCTATGACTATTCTTCCTTTATACTGTGAATAGTTTCAATTCTTGGCTGGGTGCGGGCTCAGGAACTACAAGTATTAGGGATTATTAGACTGTAGGGTTAACTACCCCTGCTCTTTACAAGGCCATGGTCAGAAAGGAGTGGAGGGGCTGGGCAGATGGGCTGCTTGTTTTTGTCATTGCTCCCAGACCACACTTTAACTTGTTCCAGTTCACACAAGCCTCCCTGACTGCTACCCCTCACCCCACCCTTCGAGAAGACTAAAGCTGCTGGATCACCTGCTTTGCCTCACCACCCCCATCTCAGTGCAAGCATCCTATCCTCACCCTGGAGGTTAACTACCTCTCATTCTGGGCAGTCCCTGGCTTCCTCCCCTACCCCCAAAGGAAACATTGTTCTTTTCTGGACAGCCTTTGGGGATGAGGGGACAGAGGGAAGAAGACCTTGGGGCAGGAGTCCTGAACCATAGGAGGCCAGGGGAGTGAGGGCAGACGGTTATATCTCTCCTCTACCTCATCCTCGCCACAGCCAACTGGCTTCCTGCCCCTGCCCCTGCCCCCGCCCCTTGACATCCCAGACTCCCTGGCTATTTAAACAGAGATGGGTGCCCCCATCCACACACTGTCCTTTGGCCACCGGACATCATGCCTCCCAAGAAGGATGTTCCCGTGAAGAAACCAACAGGACCCTCCATCTCTAAACCTGCTGCTAAGCCAGCAGCAGCAGCAGGGGCTCCTCCAGCCAAGAGCAAAGCTGAGCCAGCTGTCCCCCAGGCCCCTCAGAAAACCCAGGAGCCTCCAATTGATCTCTCCAAAGTGGTGGTGAGTCTCTGGAAAGTGAAGATAATTGGAGGGGGTGGTTTGAGGGTGAGATACAGCCTAGGGGATTAGGGGGTATCTAGAAGGTAGGGAATCAGTGAAGCCTGGAATGAAATTGGGGCTTTCCCTTAGTCCCCCATTTGGAAGCATCCAGGCTTATGACTCTGCTGTTGTCTTTGCTGTTCTCTCCCTCTAACCTATAACCATGTGTGTACAGCACATGCACACTCACTTACCCCCTGCTGGAGGCAGGGACTCTTAGATGGGGAACATCTGGGTTCTGAGGACAGTTTCAAGGTGAAGGGAAAAGAGCTGTTGCCTGCCCCTGGCTGGTGATTCAACTCAAAAGGCCTGCAGCTCTGAACTCCAGGAAGGGAGGCTGAAGAGGACAGACTTGTTAGACAATCACAGCTGGGGGCCAGGGGTAAATTTAGCCTTTGTTCAGCCCCCAGTTATGTGCGGGATGCAGGGCTCAGGGCAATGGAGGGAGGGAAACAGGTGGCATGGGATTAACCCTGTTCCCAGGAAACCCTCCCCACTGTAATTCCTCTTCTTGGGATTCTCCCAAGGCCCGGAGCTGGGAATGGGACTGAGGTGGCTGGGCTTCCAGCCTGGTCCCTTTGGGCCCCTCCTCAGAAGTGGCTGCCAGTTGGTTGGGAGGAGTGCTGGAGAGAGACTGAATAAACTGTCATCTCTCCCCACCTGCTTTTTTCTTCCACAGATCGAGTTTAACAAGGACCAGCTGGAGGGTGAGGAGAAGCTAGTCTAAGCCCACTGTCCAGTCCCCAATCCCCTGGTCAGATTCTCTTTCTATTCCCCTAACCCCAGTCCCGACCTTGAAACCTCCCATACTAGTCCTCTTTTCCTCCCTTGTTCTGTTCACATAGTTTCTGAAATTCCCTTCTGTCTGGGGCTGATGGGAACCCCTAGTCAGTGTCTACACTGACCCTTCCTTATACCTTAGAGTTCAAGGAGGCCTTCGAGCTGTTTGACCGAGTGGGGGATGGCAAGATCCTGTACAGCCAGTGTGGGGACGTGATGAGGGCCCTGGGCCAGAACCCCACCAACGCCGAGGTGCTCAAGGTCCTGGGGAACCCCAAGAGTGATGGTGAGGGGACCCTTGGAACAATTCGGGTTTTTAGTTTTCAGAAGTTGAATGTTGGTAACAAAGAATGAGGTGGATCTCAGGACTTCAAAAACTGTCAAACACAGAAGCAGGAAAATATCCTAAATGCTGAACAGGATGAAAGCATTGTGGTAGGGTTGGGAGCCGGGTCCTACGTGATACTACAGTGACCTCTCCTTCATCTCTCTCCAACCTCCAGAGCTGAAGTCCCGGCGTGTGGACTTTGAAACTTTCCTGCCCATGCTCCAGGCAGTGGCCAAGAACCGGGACCAAGGCACATATGAGGACTACTTGGAGGGGCTTCGTGTGTTTGACAAGGAGGGGGACGGCAAAGTCATGGGAGCAGAGCTCAGACATGTTCTCACCACCCTCGGTGAGGCAGGCAAGGGGGACCAGAACTGCTTTAGAGTGGAGAGGGGAATGGGGTGGGCCAGAAAAAAGACTGGCCAGATAAGCAGAGCCAGCAGGAGGATTACTATCCTGCAGGTTGTCGGCAGGAGACTGAGAAGGTCAGAGCTGTGGGGGTAGAATCTGAAGGACTTGCTCTTCCAGAGTCTAAAGTGCCTTCCAGAGGACAGAGGAAAAGGGATGAGGCAGGAAATCTGAATTTTCGTTTTGGAAGAGACGTGTGGGTTGTGTGTTCTGGTACAAGTCTCTTAACCTCCTGGAATTGTTTTCTTGTCAGTCAATACTTTCACCAGTACTAGGGTGAAATGGAAAGCAAGAGGCATCCATGACTAGGGAGGATTCCCTTGAGGACTGAGGCTATGAGAAGTCGTCAGGGTGGGAGACTCTAAAATAGAGTGTGGCCTGGCCAGGTGCGGTGGCTCACGCCTCTAATCCCAGCATTTTGGGAGGCCAAGGCGGGCGGATCACCTGAGCTCAGGAGTTCGAGACCAGCCTGGCCAACATGGTGAAACCCCGTCTCTATTAGTAATACAAAAATTAGGTGGGCATGGTGGCACGTGCCTGTAGTCCCAGCTACGCAGGAGGCTGAGGCAGAAGAATCGCTGGAACCGGGGAGTCTGAGGTTGCAGTGAGCCAAGATCACACCACTGCACTCCAGCCTGGGGGACAGAGCAAGATTCTGTCTCAAAAAAAAAAAAAAAAAGGCCGGGCACGGTGGCTGAAGCCTGTAATCCCAGCACTTTGGGAAGCCGAGGTAGGCAGATCACTTGAGGTCAGGAGTTCGAGACCAAGACCAGTGTGGCCAACATGGTGAAACCTCATCTCTACTAAAAACACAAAAATTAGCCGGGCATGATGGTGGGTGCCTGTAATTCCAGCTTCTCGGGAGGCTAAGGCAGGAGAATCGCTTTAACCCGGGAGGTAGAGGTTGCAGTGAGCTGAGACCGTGCCACTGCACTCCAGCCTGGGCAATAGAGCAAGACTCAGTTTCAAAAAAAAAAAAAAACAAAACAGCATGGCCTGGCCAGGCGCAGTGGCTCACTCCTGTAATCCTAGCACTTCAGGAGGCCAAGGCAGGAGGATCACTTGAGCCCAGGAGTTCGAGACCAGCCTGGGCAACATAGTGAGATTCATTCTCTATTAAAAAAAAAAAAAAAAAAAAAAAAAAAATTAGGCCAGGCGCGGTGGCTCAAGCCTGTAATCCCAGCACTTTGGGAGGCCGAGACGGGCGGATCACGAGGTCAGGAGATCGAGACGATCCTGGCGAAAACGGTGAAACCCCGTCTCTACTAAAAAAAGTACAAAAAAACTACCCAGGCCAGGTGGCGGGCGCCTGTAGTCCCAGCTACTCGGGAGGCTGAGGCAGGAGAATGGCGTGAACCCGGGAGGCGGAGCTTGCAGTGAGCTGAGATCCGGCCACTGCACTCCAGCCTGGGTGCCAGAGTGAGACTCCGTCTCAAAAAAAAAAAAAAAAAAAAAAATTACAAGGCCAGGCGTGGTGGCTCACACCTGTAATCTCAGCATTTTGGGAGGCAGAAGTGGGCAGATCATTTGAGCTCAGGAGTTTGAGACCAGCCTGAGCAACATGGCTAAACCATATCTCCACAAAAAAATAAAAAAATTAGCTAGGCGTGGTAGTGTACACTTATAGTCCCAGCTACTTAGAAAGCTGATGTGAATCACTGGAGCCCAGGAGGTGGAAGTTGCAGTGAGCCATGATGATGTCACTGCATTCCAGCTGGGTGACAGAGGGAGACCCTATCTAAAAAAAAAAAAAAAAAAAAAAATTACAATTGTTACGTTCATATTGTTGTTTACAAAAATATATGGAAAAAGCCAGGGGCGGTGGCTCACGCCTGTAATCCCAGCACTTTGGGAGGCCGAAGCAAGTGTATGACCTGAGGTCAAGAGTTTGAGAGCAGCCTGCCCAACATGGCGAAACCTCATCTCTACCAGAAATACAAAAAATTAGCGGTGAACTTGTAGTCCCAGCTACTCGGGAGGCTGAGGCAGGAGAATCGCTTAAACACCGGAGGCGGAGGTTGCAGTGAGCCGAGATTGCTCCACTGCACTCCAGCCTGGGTGACAGGAGCGAAACATCATCGTCTCGGAAAAAAGCGTTGCCTGGGTGAGTGAAGGAGGGAAAGCAGGGACTCACACGTTGTGTCTGGGATTCAGGAGAGAAGATGACTGAGGAGGAGGTGGAGACTGTTCTGGCAGGACATGAGGACAGCAACGGCTGCATCAACTACGAGGGTGAGGGGCCAAAAGAGCAGGAGCGGGGCCGGGGGAGGAGGGGAGCCCGGCGTCTTGCCGCGTGTGGGCGGGGGCACCCCTGAATTACTTAGAGTCAGATGTATTATCCAGAGGCCTGCTTCTGAAGCCCCTCTTGCCTCCTCTCTTTGCAGCCTTCTTGAAACACATCCTAAGCGTCTGAGTGCTACAGGTAGGGCCTTCCCACCCCTTCACCGCGCCTTAAGAGGCAAGTCTCCCGCGCTTCTCAGCCAGCATAGAAAAGCAGCGGAGTTCGTTCTGCTGTCCGGTTGCTGCGCGGGCTCCAGCGCTTGGCAACTTTCGTTTTTTTCCACAGATCCAGTGGGGTCCGGACACTGGGCCCCGCGGGCGGAAGCACGTTCCAGCCACCAGGAGGCCACCTATTGTTTCAAAATAAAGACTGGGTTCCTCTCTTGGTTTCAGACTATTTTTTTCATGGTTGGGGGAGCAGGGGGAGACGGGGAGGGTGCTAGGAGGAGAGGGCGGGAAAAGAGGGCTCTCTCCTCTTCCAGTCCTCTAATGTTCCTGCTGTTGGGAGGCGCAGATTAATTGTGCCCCACCCCCCACCCCCACTCCCATCCCCGAGCGGTTCTGTGCCCAGGTAGGGCTGGAGAAAGGAACAGCGGGCCCCGCCCACGTCATTACTAATGTAGCAATCATCTGCATAAACCCAGGTCACGGTTCCTATTGGCTGAGTCCGCCGAGGGTGACGTCATTGGGACGTACTAAGACTAGGGTTGGGCCGAGAGTCGGAGCCATTACTGCAGGAAAAGGTCCCGCAGAGCTGAGCAGTCAAGATGGTGGGGCCCAGGTCCTGGGAGATGGGCAGGATTGGGGGCGAGAGGTGGGAAGAGACGGGTGGGGGGCGAGGAGAAGGCAGGGGTAGGAGGCAAAGGGAACCTGAGGACCCGAAAGGTTGGAGGTGGGGTTGGAAAGCCTGGGGCCCTATCCTGCGGGGAAGCGAGTCTGCAGCCTGAAACAGGAGTTTGTGGGGCTGGGATAGAAACTCGGGGGATTGGCGTTCAGATGCTGACCACTTCCCTCTTCTCTGAGCAGTGTGACTTCACCGAAGACCAGACCGCAGGTAGGTTATCTCTGATCCCTACCGAGGTCACCCTTAGGGAGAGGGACACCCGCCCCCCAGCACCTATCCTCTAATCTATCATCTCTTTAGCACCCCTATGAGGTTACCCTCTGGATTATTTTCTCTTCTTTTGGATCCTCCATTTTCTTTTCTCACTTTCTTCCTCCCTCCCCTTCCACTCTAGATCTGAGTCCCAGGCACTGGGTGAGTTTTAGGTGGTGTGGGTATGTGAAAAAACTTGGTCACCTAATGCCTGCTGTGTCTGGGGTCTGGGGAGGGTGTATAAAGCTGCCTGCTCTCCTTTGTCCCTTAATCAGCTACTTCTGTCTTTTTTCTCCTCCTGTGATAACTGCCCCTGACCTCCCGGCTTGCAGTTGTGAAGACTGTAGAGCAGTGACCTGACATTCTGTGCAGATGGGGACAGGACAGGGGAGTTTGCTAAGGATATGACTGTAGCCCTACCCTCTGGAAGTTCTCTTTGTACTGGAGGGGTGCGAAGTGGCAGGTTGAGATGACCCAGTCCCAGGCTGCTGCTCTCACTTCCTTATAAGGACAGGACTGAGACTGGGCGGTGGCGAATTCCTGCCCTGAGAAGTGTAGTAGCACCAGTGGAGATTGGCAGGTCTGCCGCAGGCAGAGGGGGGTGTGTAAATGGATGTTACCAGGCTGCCAGAGGGGGAGGAAGGCTCTATATAGGTCACCTGAGTTGGGAGGAAGATAAATAGATCCCTCTTAAGTACACTTCGGTGTACAGTTTGGTGCAGATATCTGGTTTCCTCAGCATGATCAAAGTTGAATGGGCAGCAGGCTCTGAGGTAGAGTTTGGGTTAACCCTCAAATCCTGTGTTGACATTCATCTGAATCCTCAGAGTTCAAGGAGGCCTTCCAGCTGTTTGACCGAACAGGTGATGGCAAGATCCTGTACAGCCAGTGTGGGGACGTGATGAGGGCCCTGGGCCAGAACCCCACCAACGCCGAGGTGCTCAAGGTCCTGGGGAACCCCAAGAGTGATGGTGAGGGGCCTCAAGAACAACTCCTCAGTGTGGTCATGGGCCCACAGTTCCTCAGCTAAGAGCTTCCCTTTATCTTCATAGGCCCCAAACTCAAAAGTCTGGATTAGCAAATCCCATGGATTTCCCTGCTTATAGGAGGGAGTCATCTCTCATCTCTCTGTTCAGTTGAGGTCTCTATTATCCCCTGTCCTGAGAACTTGTGTTACTTCTCTGGCCTGACACTTCAACCTCCTTTATGGCAGAGATGAATGTGAAGGTGCTGGACTTTGAGCACTTTCTGCCCATGCTGCAGACAGTGGCCAAGAACAAGGACCAGGGCACCTATGAGGATTATGTTGAAGGACTTCGGGTGTTTGACAAGGAAGGAAATGGCACCGTCATGGGTGCTGAAATCCGGCATGTTCTTGTCACACTGGGTAAGGTTGTGTCCTTGTCCTTGAGCTGAGATGCCACCCTGAATACCTCACTTGTCTCCCAATTCCAAAGATGCTTTCTTTCCCCCTGCAGGTGAGAAGATGACAGAGGAAGAAGTAGAGATGCTGGTGGCAGGGCACGAGGACAGCAATGGTTGTATCAACTATGAAGGTAAGGGGTGAACTGCGCTTTCGCAGCCACATGGGGCAGGTCAAGTATAGTGTTTGGGGTTCTCCCTATCCCTGGACTTGGGCTCCAAAAAGAGCCAGGAGGCAAGGTGCAGGGCCCTGCCCAGCCCAGCCCAGGAGTGGGAGGTCAGGGGGGTGTAACAGGAAAGGAAGGAGCAGTATTGTAGAGGGTGGGAAGGAATGAGAAGTGAAATAATGGAATGTCTGTCCCCACCGCCTGACCCCTCACCCCATGTCTGTGTCTTGTCTTCACCATGAATGTCTCTTCCTTCCTGCAGCGTTTGTGAGGCATATCCTGTCGGGGTGACGGGCCCATGGGGCGGGTACGGCGCCTCCCAGCCTCTCCTCTAGTTGATCTCCCCAGTGTTTTTTTTCCTCAACCTGTGCTCTTTATCCCCTGCCCTTACCCTACTACCATCTGACTTCCTCCTGGCATGTTTCTGCATGGAGCTGACTAGGGAGGGGAGGGATTCCTCATAGAGGAATACAGCCTGGGGGTAAGGTACCTCCTTACTTCTAGAATGGGCCCTGAGGTTTTACTTATAGGGCCCTGGGTGCTGGTGTCTGGGAACTCTCACCAGCCTGTATACCAGTCTTGCTTTAGGGTGACCTTCTGGCCCTGGAGCATGGGTAGCTGGCATAGAGGGGTATGGGTTGCCTGCCCCATTCTGCTGCTATAGCTGAACAGTCCTTTCCCCTTCCCTCACTGGGCAGCTTGGAGGTACCCTAACCCAAAACTCTTGTCCTCTCCTCCCGCCAGTGGCTGACAGTAGCTGTAGGTGTAGTTGAGAACTTTTCTGCCTCTGCTGTGTTCTTGCTGCTCAGGGTGGGGTGGGGGACTAACAGCTGGTGGGAGGGGAGCTAGGGGCAGGGAGAACTGGTCAGACTCAAGGTGGCTCCTCTGCAAACTGACCCCAGGGTTGGTTGCTGTGGGCATGTTCCCTCTTATGCTACCTTTGCAGTCTTGTAGTCCCCTGGCCCTTGGTGTACCCCTCCACAGCCCTGTTCCCTGGCTCATTCCACCTTTCCTTTCCACAGAGCTCGTCCGCATGGTGCTGAATGGCTGAGGACCCTCCCAGTCTCCCAACTCCGTGCCTTTCCCTGTGTGAATTTTGTATCTAGCCTGAAGTTTCCCTAGGCTCTCTTGTCTCAGCACCTTTCCCATCTTGTCTCTTGGATGATGTTTGCCGTCAGCATTCACCAAATAAACTTGCTCTCTGGGCCCTCGGTTCGGTTCTGCTTTCTTTCCTGAACAGGGTAAAGGGGAAGAAGGTGAGGTGGTGATGATTTCTGCCCCGAGGCAGAGTCCAAGGTCAATGGTGCAGGGGTTGAGGAAAGCTGAGGAAGGAAGGCCCTGTACTAGCCGTCTGGGCTTCATTTAGAAACTGCTGGCCCCATTCATCCATCTTACACAAGCTACCTCTTGGGAGATTAGGAAATCTCCTACCTTGATTGGTCCTACCTAGATCCTGGTAGGACCAAGGCTGGCCATCCCTGTTCCATTCCATGTCAGGCTGTCTTCTCCTAGCCTTCCAGCTCCTTAAATCTGGCCCCCGCCCTCCCAAGCTCCCAGTAAGGCCTTTTGTGGGGAAGCCTGTGGAGTGTTTATTGGAGCTAAAGCCAGGCCATTATTAGCACTGCCTAAGCCTGTCCATCACCTCAGCAGGGCGAAAGGCCAATAACAACAAAAGGAGGTAAGGGGCTTGCCTCCTCCCTAATAAGGGAAGGAGTGAAACCACTACTTCTGAAGGGATAAAGATACAAAATTCCATTATTGTGGGAATGTCCTTCCAAGTCTTAAAACAGCTTTTAGGGCAGGTGAGAGCCTCTGCTCCTATCCCAGCACATAGTCTTGACATCTGTGCTGCTGTTCCTGTTTCGTGGGGAGGCGCAGTGTCTGTAGGCCCTGTGGCTTGCATAATGTCTCTGCGGCCCAGGTAAACGCCGCTGTGAGGGACTCCAGGAAAGCTGCTCCAATCCCAGTCCCCCTGCCTGACAGCCACAGGTAAGAAGAACACAGAATGCACCCACAAGATGGAACTGAAAGCAAATTAATTTATAAAAAAAAAAAAAAAAGAAAAAAAAAAGAAAAAAAAGAAAAAGAAAATTTACAGAAAACTTTGAACAGAAGAAAGGTGCTAAGACGCAGAGGGAGAGAAACACGGGGACATGAGGAACAAAGGGCCTGGTGGGAGGAACCAAGAAGAACCAGTGCAGAGCCTGGAGGCACACCTGCCTTCCAGTCACAGGGGAGGAGCTGGGACGTGGAGCAGGAATGCAGGAAGCAGAGTTGAGCTCCGAGCCAAGGGTTGGTCCAGCCCAAGGTTGGGCACCCTCTTCCACTGCTCCCAAATCCCTGCATCCTCATCTGGGGAGCCCCCAGCTATCGGCTGAAGTTCTCACAGTCTTGGTGGGAGAGGGAGGAGGCTAAGGGGTGACCCACCAAGTCATAATAAGGAGGTGCTTAAGTGCTTTAAAAAACAATTTCAGGTTTTAAAACTTCGCATCCTCTTACAGCTCCCTTCTCTGCGCCTTCCAGGAGTCCATGGATACAGCCCAGGGAAGGAAGGAGAACAGCCCCCACTGCCCTTTCTTCTATTACCTACCACAGAAATCCCCGAAATTAGGTTTTCCCCACCAAATACACATACGCTGACATCAACTAAGCAGGTGACTTTTAAAAACAAAACTGACATTCAGAGGGAAAGGAATCATTGGCTGAGCTGGGGTGGCCTAAAACAGCAACAATGAGGAAGCCGCAGGAGGGATCATTAGTACGAATAAACTCGAATAAGCTCAGTGTAGGGTGGGCTAGGGGAGCTGGGGCCTTGACTCAGTCACTAAAAAGGGGCTTGGGGAGAGACAGAGTCTGCACCCTGTTCTATCCCCAGAGCTCTCCCTGGAATTTTAATTCCCCTTTCCTAAAACTCACTCCCCCTCAAAAAATGTAAAAATTGGTTATTTTTTCGTGGGTAGAAGGGAGTTCCAATGTGGCTTTTTAAAATCTACTTTTTTTTTTTTTTTAATCCATAGAAAATGCAGTAGTTTGGAGGGAGGTGTACCCTTAGAAGTGGTTAATAGAACCTTGTATAAACACCTTTCACCAGCCCTTCCTTTAGGGCAGCATTCCCATCCTATCCTCTCTCCCAGACATTAGAAACATCTTTTAAACAGAAGTCCTTGAATAATCTGATATAAAAATGCACGCCTCTGTTAGGCATGGTGAGGGCTTTGGAGGGGCGGAAGGAGCTTTCCTTACGTAGTGATGAACTCTCCAGGCTGGGGAGGGTCCCAGTGGTGGGGGAAGGGCTGTTCCTGGAACCGTGATCTCCAGAGGGGGTGAGGGGGAGAGATGTCTGGCTGGCTCCTCACTGTGGAGGTGGCACAGGGGTGACCGTGCCTGGGCTGGGGGCTGTGGGGTCTGGAGGCAGGGGGGTGCCTGGGTCTGTGGAGAAAAGTAAGATGAATCAGTTAGAGTGCGCAGGAGAGAGGGCTCCAGACCCAGACCAAAACAGACAGAACCGGGCATGGCATGCAGTGGTTGGGTGGATGAATGAGGTACCCACAATGTTCAACTTCTGTTCCCAACACCCTCTTCTACCTCATACTGAGAAAAACTGATAGAAAGGAGACTCTCTAAATGGGGCATCTGAATGTGATAGGAATAAGGAAAGGGATGACAATCATCATGCAAACAGCTGCTTTTCAAGTTTACAACTGAGATGCTCTCTGCCACATGACTGCTCCATGACCCACCAGTGAAAGGCCCCAATACCATCCCAAAGGTGGCAGCTGCCAGGCTGGGGACTGGTGGAGGACAGCCAGAGAGGCCTTTCCTCCTGTATTCTAATTTTACCAGAGTGTTCAAAAAAGACTGTGGAAAGTCTAGTACCTGACCTCTTCCCCCACCTGCCCGCTCACCCTCCCTCCATGTGGACCCCTCTCCCTCACCCTTCTCCCCTCTTGGCCCCTTCTCACCTGGCAGTGGGCTGGCACTGGGCAGGAGGTTGCCCTGAACAGCTGCCACAATGGCAGGGCTTTGGGCTGCGGCGGATCCGAGCCCCGGCCCGAGAGGCAAGGAAGATGGCATGGTGGTGGTCGCCGGCAGGTTAGGATGTAGAGGGTTCGCCATGGACACAGGCAGGTTAGGTGGGGGGAGAGTGCCCGGGGCGAACGGGAGATGGTGGTGATGCCCATGCAGGTTAGGAGGAGGGGGGAGGTTAATACTGATGGAGTCAGCTAGACTACCAAATGGGATGATGGATGGAGCAGGAGGAGGAGGAGGAGGCGGCATGCCAAAAGGCAAACCCAAAGGAGCATTACCCGCCACGCCTGGGTGCCCGCTGCCTGGCACTGCCCCTGGCATCATTGAGGGAGGAGTTTGTTGGTTGGGGAACGGTGAGGGGCCTAAGAATAAAGATGAGAGATGGAGAAAGTTAGGTATAAAATGTTGCTTAACAACTCGCCTTTTCTTTTTTATTTTTCTTTTAGACGGAGTTTCACTCTGTCGCCAGGCTGGAGTGCAGTGGCACGATCTTGGCTCACTACAACCTCCGCCTCCCAGGTTTAAGCAATCTCCTGCCTCAGCCTCCCGAGTAGCTGGTACTACATGCGCCCGCCACCATACCCAGCTAATTTTTGTATTTTTAGTAGAGATGGGGTTTTACCACGTTGGCCAGGATGGTCTTGATCTCTTGACCTCGTGATCCACCCGCCTCTGCCTCCCAAAGAATAACTCACTTTTACAAACAAGGATAATCTAGCCATTCCTTGGCACTGTCTTCCCTTTTTCTGACACTAGAGTAAGTGAACAAAATACCAAAGCTCTCGAGTTTGGGGAAGGATTCCTGCTGGTTTAGGGGCCTAAGAGAGATGGGCCCATCTATAGAAATTGAGGCTAACCTCATCTCCAGACTCATCTTGTATTCCCTTTGAGGGGAACTGGGACCTTCACCTGGATTCTTCTAGTCAACAAAAGTTCTGGAACATGACACTTACCATGGGGTCCAGGGGGGGGAACCCCTGGTGGGACTGCCCCAGGCTGGGGGGCTCCAGCTGGTTGCTGCTGCTGTGGCCCTGCAGTTGACCCTGCCTGCCCAATCTGTTCAGAAGGGCCCAAGCTTCCTGGAGGGGCCCCACTGCCAGCAGGAGCAGGGACTACAGAGGCTGGAGCCACAGCCAAGCCATGGACTGCGGGTGGCCCAGCAGCCCCTGTCGGGGGGATAGGCTGGGAGCCTGGGGGCAGGGCTGGCGGTGGCTGCTGCTGCTGTTGGTGCATCTGTTGGAAGTGCTGCTGCCGAGCCCTCATCTCCGCATACTTCAGCTGCTCCATGTGGAAGGCTTGTCTGTCGGCCAGGAGCTGCTGCCTCTGATACTCCAGCTGCCAGTGCCAATTGTGTATTGTTATCCAATTTTCAGCAGATCCCAAAGGCAAATGCCTTGACCCCTGCCTTGTCTTCTTCTGAAAGATCCTGCCTCTCAATCAGAAGGTTCCCAAAATCTACATCTTGCGCTTGTGCCTCCTCTGTCCTCCCCACCCCACTTCGTGCAAATTCCCATGACCTTTATGTCTCCTGGGTGCCCACATGGTTTCTTACTGCAATGACTTTAACCTGGTCCCAGTTCACTTCAGCTACAAAGCTCTGAACTTGCCATTACCTTGTTTTGGAAAATGCTTCCAGTTCCTTTTGTCAACTCAAGTTCTTTTCTTACTTCAAAATTCACTAAAAACTCACTGTTCTTAGGAAGCTATCCCAGATCAATTCATTTGCCTCTGAACTTTAGCTTTATTTTATGATCTCAGGACTTAGAAACTTGATGTGCAATCTCTCTTTTTTTTTTTTTTGGAGACTGAGTCTCACTCTGTCGCCCAGGCTGGAGTACAGTGGTGTGATCTCACCACAACCTCCGCCTCCCTGGTTCAAGCAATTCTCCTGCCTCGGCCTCCCAAGTAGCTGGGATTACAGGTGCGCACCAGCATGCCAAACTAATTTTTTGCATTTTTTATTCTTTAGTAGAGACAGGGTTTCACTGTGTTAGCCAGGATGGTCTCGATCTCCTGACCTTGTGATCCACCCGCCTCAGCCTCCCAAAGTGCTGGAATTACAGGCATGAGCCACCATGCCCGGCCGATGTGCAATCTCTTAACGTGAACTTGTCAGATACTTTAAACCTTCTTAACTGTTTCTGATGTCTCCATATTGTATATTCATTTGATGTCTCCCATTAAACCTTAAGTTCTCTGAGATCCCTATCTTTTATTTCTTTTTATTCTTTTTTTTTTTTTTGAGATAGGGTCTCACTCTGTCAACCAGGCTGGAGTGCAATGGTACAAACATGGCTCAGTGCAGCCTTGACCTCCTGGGCTCAAACGATCTTCCCACCTCTGCTTGCTGAGTAGCTGGGACCACAGGCTCGCATCACCACACCCGGCTAATTTGTTTATTTTAAAAAATTTTTTGGTCTGGGCACAGTGGCTCTTGTCTGTAATCCCAGCGCTTTGGGAGGCTGAGGCAGGCGGATCACCTGAGGTTGAGTTTGAGACCAGCCTGGCCAACATGGCGAAACCCTGTCTCTACTAAAAATACAAAAATTAGCTAGGCATGGTGGCATACACCTGTAATCCCAGCTACTCGGGAGGCTGAGGCAGGAGAATTGCTTGAACCCAGGAGGCGGAGGTTGCAGTAAGCTGTGATTGCACCACTGCACTCCAGCCTGGGCAAAAGAGTAAGACTCCATCTCAAAAAAAAAAAAAAAAAAAAAAGGCATGGTGACTCACACCTGTAATCCAGCACTTTGGGAAGCAGAGGTGGGCCGACCACTTGAGATTGGGAGTTCGAGACCAGCCTGACTAACATGGAGAAACCCCATCTCTATTAAAAATACAAAATTAGCTGGGCGTGGTGGCACATGCCTGTAATCCCAGCTACTGGGGAGGCTGAGGCAGGAAAATCGCTTGAACCCAGGAGGTAGAGGTTGTGGTGAGCCAAGATCACACCATTGCACTCCAGCCTGAGCAACAAGAGCAAAACTCTTGTCTCAGATAAATAAATAAATAAATAAATAAATAAATAAATAAATAAATAAAATTGTCAAGACAGGGATCTCACTATGTTACCCAGGCTGATCTTGAACTCCTGGGCTCAAGTGATCCTCTGCCTCAGCCTACCAAAGTACTGGGATTACAGATGTTGGCCACTATGCCTGGTCTCTATTGTCTGTTTCTTTTTATGTCCTCCAAAGACAAAATGGTTCAACACTGTGTCTGTTCCATTCCCTTTCCAAGTTCACCTCCTGGATCTGAGGCCCTAACCCTCTCTCTCATCATTCCTTAAGTCCATTTACTTAATCACTATCTGAGTCTACTATGGGTCAAGCACTGTTCAAGGACCTGGTGATACAGCAATCAAAACAACCAACTAGAGTCCCTGCCTCATGGAGCTGACCTGTGGGACCTCAGTCCCCAGACTTCACTTGTGAGACCACTTAACTGTCCTTAACTGGCTGCCCTACTCCTGCCCTGTTCCTGCCCTGCTCTGCTTTGAAGCCCTGTCAGTCTCAGGCTTTCCCAACTGTTGCTTATCTCTCTTTCATTGAAACACGCGCACGCGCGCGCGCGCGCACACACACACACACACGCCCCTCTGATTTTAAACTGAGGCACAGCACAGCAGGGTTCCAGGGCTCCTGCTACTCACTGCTTCTCGCTCCCGGTCCATGATAGTCTCCAGCTCCTCAAAGTGCCGAAGTTTGATCTCCAACTTTTTCATCTGGGTCTCCACCAGCAGGGCCACCAAAGATTTGATCTTCCTTTCCTCAACAGCAGCCAAGTGCTAGGGAAGGAGGAAAGAGACAACACATCAGTGGGAGGACCCAACTGAAGACAATACAGAAGAAAGGTAGGGTGGATGCTGGCAGGTATAAGAACAAACTTGCCGTGGTAACAACTCATGGTGAAAGGGCTTGACTTTTTTTGTGCTGGGATCATAGGTGTGAGCCACCATGTCTTTTTTTTTTGAGACAGTCTCACTCTTTTGAGACAGTTGCCCAGGCTGGAGTGCAGTGGCATGATCTCAGCTCACTGTAACCTCCACCTCATGGGTTCAAGCAATTCTCGTGCTTTAGCCTCCCTAGTAGCTGGGATTACAGACATGCGCCACCACGCCGGCTAATTTCTGTGTTTTTAGTAGAGACAGGGTTTCACCATGTTGGCCAGGCTGGTCTCAAACTTCCAACCTCAGGTGATCCACCTGCCTCAGCCTCCCAAAGTCCTGGGATTACTTACACGTGTGAGCCACTGCGGCCAGCCCTTTTAAAAAATTAAATTATTTTGGCCAGGCGCGGTGTCTCAAGCCTGTAATCCCAGCACTTTGGGATGCCGAGACGAGCAGATCCCTTGAGTCTAGGAGTTCGAGACCAGCCTGGGGCAACAGGGTGAAACCCTGTCTCTATTAAAAATACAAAAATTAACCAGGCATGGTGGCAAGTGCCTGTAATCCCAGCTACTCGGGAGGCTGAGGTGGGAGAATCACTTGAACCCAGGAGGTGGAGGCTGCAGTGAGCCGAGATTGTGCCACTGCACTCCAGCCTGGACAACAGAGTGAGACTCCATCTCAATAAATAAATAAATAAATAAATAAAAGAACATGGAGGTTGGGCATGGTGGCTCACACCTGTAATTCCAGCAATTTGGGATGCCAAGGCGGGTGGATCACCTGAGGTCAGGAGTTCAAGACCAGCCTGGTCAACATGGCGAAACCCCGTCTCTACTAAAAATACAAAGAGTTAGCTGGGCATGGTGTTGTGCACCTGTAATCCCAGCTACTCGGGAGGCAGAGGCAGGAGAATCACTTGAACCTGGGAGGTGGAGGCTGCAGTGAGCCGAGATCTGATAGAGCAAGACTCTGTCTCAAAAAAAAAACATGGAGATACTGTGGCAAAGGGTAACACGGAGTCAAATACCCACAGGGTTGAAAACAGGCCCAATGGTGACATATTTTTTTTAAAGCTTAGAGAAGGGATGACTAAGTTTACCTCCTCCAGAGATTAAAAATTAAAAATAAATAGGTCAGCATTATTTAAGGTGTGAGTGAGGAAGGATTTCCTCTAAGTGACATGAGATTAGAGAAGTGGGCATTTTCTTCCCTGAGGTCTTCAAGGTCTGGCCTCACCTTGGCTTTCACTGCGGCAGCAGCCAGGGCGGCAGCAGCGGCGGTGGAGAGGTTGCCCTCGCCAATGTCCCGCTCCACCTTTGTCTTCCTTTCCCCCTCAGACTCCACCACTTCCTTCAGCACTTCCTCCTGCCCTTCCTTTGGCTCCTTCTCCTTCTCAGGATCGACTGGGCCAGGACAAGGGTTAAGTTAGCCCCACAGTTTCACCTCTCTTCCCTGCACCCCCACCTACCCTTGTGGGAGGCTCACCTATTGGGTCTCCGTCACTCTTCTCAGACTCCTTCTCACTGTCACCTTCTTTCCCTTTCTCCTCATCCTTCTTGGGAGCCTCGCTGGTTTTCTCCTTTGCTTCCTCCTCTATGGCACCCCCTCCTTCTCGGGGTTCCTGAAATTCCAGTGATAGAAAAGGAGAGTTATCAGGGATTGGGGTGATTAGTTCTCACACAGAGGAGCCAGACACGGAACTAAATTTATTCCTCTTACTTTGGAGGTGATTTCATTCTAGGAGATAACCCCGTCCAAAACCAGCCCTTGCCCACCTAAGCTGAACAAGGCCAATTCCCCCATCACCACAGTGCTGCACACAGCCCCTGCAGCTTCCAGCAATCCCTCTGTACCTTGGGCTCCTTCTTCTCATCTGTGGCCTGGCCTTCCACCCGAGCCTCGTCATTCCCGCTCTCCTCTGGGCCCATGGGAAAAGGAAAACAGGAAATGTCTAATACACAGTCATCTATATCTAACGCTCTTCTTTTTTTTAGAGACAGGTTCTTGCTGTGTTGCCCAGGTTGGTGTCAAACTCCTGGGCCCGCACAATCCTCCCACCTCAGCCTCCTGAGCAGCTTGGACTACAGGTGTGAGCCTCTGCACCCAGCTTCTCCATAACACCTGTCTTTTTTCTTTTGAGACAGGGTCTCACTCTGTCACCCAGGCTGGAGTGCAGTAGCACAATCATGGTTCACTGCAGCCTTGACTTCCTGGACTCAAGTAATTCTCTCACCTCAGCCTCCTGTGTACCTGAGGCTACAGGCGCATGCCACCACGCCTGGCTAATTTTTTTGGTATTTTTTTGTAGAGATGGGATTTTGCCACGTTGCCCAGACTGGTTTCAAATTCCTGGGCTCAAATGATCTGCCCACCTCAGCCTCCCAAAGTACTGGGATTACAGGCGTGAGCCACTGCGCCCAGCCTTCACAAGACTTTTTCCTTTTTGAGACGAAGCCTTGCTTTGTCACCCAGACTGGAGTGCAGTGGCCTTGATCTTGGCTCACTGCAACCTCTGGCACCCAGGTTTAAGCTATTGTCCTGCCTCAGCCTCCGAAATAGCTGGGATTACAGGTACGTGCCACCATGCCCAGCTAATTTTTGTATCTTTAGTACAGACGGGGTTTCAACATCTTAGCCAGGCTGGTCTTGAACTCCTGACCTCATGATCCACACGCCTCAGCCTCTCAAAGTGCTGGGATTATAGGCGTGAGCCATCGCGCCCAGCCTTCACAAGACTTTTCTAATAGCCCCTTCTACAAGCCAAGATTTTTCTTTTTTTTTTTTTTGAGACGGAGTCTCGCTCTGTTGCCCAGACTGGAGTGCAGTGGCCAGATCTCAGCTCACTGCAAGCTCTGCCTCCCGGGTTCATGCCATTCTCCTGCCTCAGCCTCCCGAGTAGCTGGGACTACAGGCGCCCGCCACCATACCCGGCTAATTTTTTGTGTTTTTAGTAGAGACGGGGTTTCACCGTGTTAGCCAGGATGGTCTCGATCTCCTGACCTCGTGATCCACCTGCCTCCGCCTCCCAAAGTGCTGGGATTACAGGCGTGAGCCACCGCGCCCGGCCAAGCCAAGATTTTTCTACCCAAAATCTTCATGAGAGGACCAGTAGGGGTCCAGAGCCCCTGAGGTAAACTCATGGGGAAAATAAAAACCCTACCGATTTTCTCATTCATGTTGTGCTCTGATACCAACTTGAGGCAGAAATGGCACAGGGAGGCCAGGTGGCTCTGGCTCTTGTGAAAGGCAAGAAATGTGGGAACCTGCCTGGCCTTACCAATCCGCTCAGGCTCATCAGAGGTGGTTCCTGCAATGCCACTGCTTTCCAGACCGAAGGCAGGGTCCGCCTTGCCTGTTACTTTGGCTGCTTCTTCCACTTTCCGAACATGGGCCTCCACCAAGGCCGTGGGTACCTCTTCCTTCATTTTGGAGAACTCCTCTGTAAGACCCAGAAAGGATGAGGCTGGGAGTGGCGCAGGGGGACAGTTCTGGCAATCCCTGCAAAATCTTACTCACAAGCCCATGTCTTTATCTAAGCCAGTATGGAGCCTAGACAGATGCCCGAGCTGAGGCCCGCACAGACAAGGCCAGCAGGGCAGCCAAACTTGAGAGGATTCACAGTCTGAGTAACTAGCCCTTCAAAAGCAAACTAAGAAGGCCAGGTGGAACCGCCCACCCCCATTACCTAGGGCTGACTTTGCAGCAGCAGAGGCGACTCGGGGATCGACGACAGAGGCCAAGAAGGCAACAGTGCTCATAACAGGGTTGCCCGACTGACTGAAGGGGATGGGTTGGTAGGCCAGGGGGCCTAGGGAGGCCTCTGAGTCCTCCAGGTATGGGTCTTCAATGGGAAGACGAAGAAAATGCAAGATGCACTCGTCCTGTGTGCGGCTTCCCACATGCTCGGACACTTTGTTCCAGTCATCTTTGTACATTTCCAGTGCCTGGTGGTAGTGGTGGAGACATAACTCCGCTTACTTAGCCACTTTTCTCGAAGGCCGACTCCCCCCATCCTACTAAGGGCAGCTGGTTTCAAAGCTCTCTATGTTCTGGTATTTGTGTACTCTGCTAGGTCCAAGAGGGATCTTGAAGTAGCACTAAGAAAGGATATGAAGTTAATGAAATGGCCCAAATCCCCAGCCTGGAGCTGGTCCCTGGGGCAGGTGCAACAGGCATTGGGAACGGGAGAGACAGGGCAAGATCATTCTCTGCTCGTGCCAAACTCCACGATCTCTCCTCACTCACAAGTGTGGCCAGCAACTTCAACATGTCTGTTTTCTTTTTTTGTTTGTTTTTTGAAACAGGGTCTTTTTATTTTTTTTTTATTATTATTTTTTTTTTGAGACGGAGTCTCGCTCTGTCGCCCAGGCTGGAGTGCAGTGGCCGGATCTCAGCTCACTGCAAGCTCCACCTCCCGGGTTCGCGCCATTCTCCCGCCTCAGCCTCCCGAGTAGCTGGGACTACAGGCGTCCGCCACATCGCCCGGCTAGTTTTTTGTATTTTTTAGTAGAGACGGGGTTTCATCGTGTTAGCCAGGATGGTCTCGATCTCCTGACCTCGTGATCCACCCGTCTCGGCCTCCCAAAGTGCTGGGATTACAGGCTTGAGCCACCGCGCCCGGCCTAAACAGGATCTTGTCTCACTCTGTCACCCACGCTGGAGTACAGTGGTATGATCACAGCTCACTGGAGCCTTGACCTCCTGGGCAATCCTGCCACTTAGCCTCCTGAGTAGCTGGGACCACAGGTGTGTGCCACCACACCTGGCTAATTTTTAAAATTTTTCATAAAGACAGAGTCTCACTATGTTGTCCAGGCTCGTCTCGAACTCCTGGGCTCAAGCGATCCTCCTGCCTTGGCCTCCCAAAGTGCTGGGATTACAGGTGTGAGCCTCTACACGGAGCCCACTTCCGTTTCCAGAGAAAAACTCTTTTCTTTGCCCCAATTACCTCCAGGAGAAGCAGGGTTTCCTGTTCTGTCCACTCACGAGTGGCACTGGCTGCAGCTTTGCTCTGCAGGGGAAACACAGGCAGGTCAGAAGAGAGAAGCCTGTGACCTCTGAGGAGTGAACATTCTCTACCCCTAAAGTCGGCCTCCACCTCCTACCTTGGAGGGAACATTCTTTTTTGTGTACATGTCCGTGCGCAGCCCAAAGTTTTGCATGTCTGTTGGTTTCTCTTTGCCTTTGTCAGGAAAGTTGAGCATTTGTTGGGAAGCAGAGGTCTGCTATTTGTGGAGGGAAAGAAAGAGGTGAGTACAAGTGACCACTGGGAGCCAGGGGCTGACAGAGAGAAAAAACAGACAGAAGGAGCTTCTTTCCCAAAGCCAGGGACACCCCTGGGTGGGACTTCCTCCCTTACTGCTGTAGTTCCTCTGCTCTCATGTCTCTTCTTCCCGGGCAGGGGCCCCCCAATAAAGGGGCAAATGAGCAGCCCAGCAGGGTCTGCACCCCACCTACCAGCTCTGGCTTGCCCTTAGCCGTCTCTGGCACCAGGTCATCCAGCTCTTTGCCCTTTCGCCCAGCCTTGGTATCAGCATCAACCTGGCGGCCCTGGGGGACAGAGCTTGGCGTCATGGAGGCTGGGCAGGAAATGAACAGGTCAAGGCCCTGGAGGCCTCAAGACCAAATGCTGGGCGGCCCGCAAGCTCTGGGGGCACTCATGCCACTGTTCCATGTTCCCTTCATGATTAGTAAGACATGTCATTGGCATGATATCCATATATATTCACATTATCTTTACAGGTTCTCTTAGGAGCTGGACAATTACGTTCTAATCCTAGATTTGGTACTCTGTGACCTTGGGCAAGCCACATAACCTTCTTCCTAAATTTTGTAATGGATGAAGTGGAAATGGAAAAAAAAAAAAAAAAGAAGGTGATAATTATAAGGCAAAAATGAAAAAATGTGGCAAAGATGACAAAGTTTAAAAATTTCATGCAAGTTAATTGTAAGCCATTTTTCTCTATCTATTGAATCCCCTACATTAGCCTGTCTGCTCCTTGAGTAAAAAGATAATCTCTTCTCCCTCAGCAATTACAGCCTTAGGTACAAAGGTTGAGAGAGGGTGCTAAACACATGGGGCTGATTCCTGTGGCCCTTTGCATCCCATGGAAAAGGAAGAAGCCTCAAAACACTCCTGAACCATTAGCCTAAAAACCAGAAAAAGAAAAGTTCAAAGAAGCCCAATCTTCCCAACCCCGCCCCGTCCCCATAGTACCTCACCCTACCTGAGGGGTCTTGGGCTGCAGAGGCACCAGCCCTGATGGTGTGTCAGCCAAGACATGGAAGTGAGAGGTAGGCGGAGGCCCCATTGGGGTTGGTCGACTCTCAGCATCCACCTGGTAGTTAATAAGACCCCACTGTTCTAGGAAGGCATGGACCCTGTGCGGAGAGAGGCAGAGACAGTGTCACACGGATAGCCAGAAAGGTACACGAGGAAGAGGAAAACTGGGGGTAGAAGTTGGGTCATAAACCCCCTCCCCACCCAACCCCAGCCTTTTCCTCTGTTCACTGTACTCCTTAGGAAATTGTACCTACTCCAGTTGTTCATTTACCACCTAAATGCCAGTGACACCCAAGTCTACATCTCCAGCCTGGGCCAATCTCTATATCCACCTACCTACTGAACATTTCTTCCTGAATAGCTAGTAAAACTGAACCAGTTTCTTTCTTTTCTTTTCTTTCTTTGCCCTTCCTCCCTCCCCCCTCCCTCCCTCTCCCTCTCTCTCTCTTTTTTTCTATCCCTGAGAGAGGCTGAAGTGCAGTGGTGTGATCACCGCTCACTGCAGCCTCCACTCCAGGGCTCAGTGATCCTCCCATCTCAGCCTCCTGAGTCACTAAGACCACAGACACGTGCGACCACGCCTAGCTAATTTTTTTGCATTTTCTGTAGAGATGGGGTTTCGCCATTTTGCCCAGGCTGGTCTCGAACTTCTGGCCTCCAGCGATCCTCCCACCTTGGTCTCCCAAAATGTTTAGATTATAGGCATGAGCCACTACACCTGGCCTGAACCAGTAGCTTTCAATTACACACGTGCTCCTTCTTTGTCCTATATTCTACACTTCAGAGAATGCCACTGCTAATCCCTCAAGTCATTCATTCCCAAACCTGTACTTCACCTTTCTCTAGAGGTGTTTTTTTCTGCCTGCTCCTCTATGTTCCTTGCTGGCATCTCTACTGTTGTCAAAACACATCCATAGGCAGGCATCCTCATTTACCCCCTTCCCCTCAGCCACAAGACCCACCTCATGATGGCACAGACATCACCCGCTAGGTTTCGGCGACAGGCGGTAGAGGTAAGATACTCTTGGGGGTTCAGTCGGTAAGTGTCAATCATAAAGTTTCGATAGGCCAGGTAGCTTAGAAGAGAGAGAGAAACAAGAAAAAAAATAAATGTTTGTTAAAGGGCTAAAGGAAAAAATGGTAAGAGAGCTAATGACTTGTCCTGCATGATAAAGGTGGAAAAAAGTAGATTATTTGACTCAATACACTGAGTGCCTGCTATGTGCTAGATGAAAGGGTTTCAAATAGGTCTTAGTTTTCCTTGATGGTGTTTTCTTTAAATGAATTATCTCCTTGGCTATTCTTATGGATATTTCATACAATTTTTTTTTTTTTTTGAGATAGAGTTTCACTCTTGTTGCCCAGGCTAGAGTGCAATGGGCGTGATCTTGGCTCACAGTCACTTCCGCCTCCTGGGTTCAAGCAATTCTCCTGCCTCAGCCTCCTCAGTAGCTGAGATGACAGGCATGTGCCACTACGGTGGGATAATTTTGTATTTTTAGTAGAGACAGGTTTTCTCCATGTTGGTCAGGCTGGTCTTGAACTCCTGACCTCAGGTGATCCTCCTGCCTCGGCCTCCCAAAGTGCTGGGATTACAGGCATGAGCCACTGCGCCTGGCCATTTTATACAATTTTTAAACAAGGAATTAGAAGTTAAGAAAAAGTACTCATTTCCAAACTCAGATGTTAATAAGGAAGTCCTTATTCATGCACACAGCTAGTTAGCATAATATGGTAAAAAACATGTTTTGAAGAAAAGACCTAATCCCAGTTCTACCATGAGGACCTTGGCAATTTACTTCGATTTTTTTAAACCTCAGTTTCCTCATCTGTAAAATGGAACATCCGTTGAGAATGAGAGGTCTATAGAGTACTAGTACAGTGCCTGGGGCACTGTAGGGGCTCAAAAAAAATGGCGGCTATTATGTGGTACAGTGTAAACTTTCAGATCATGGGCCAGATTAAAGGATTCAGATCCTGGTTTTACTTACTAGCTCTGTGACTTTATGCAGGTGACTTGACTCCTCTGTACCCTATCTGTCAACTAACGATGATATCTACCTCTAAGGTTGACGTAAAGATTAAATTACTCAATGTATGTTGGACATTTAGGATAGTGCCTGGGAGATATTAAGCTCTCAATAGATGTAGGCAATTATCATCATTTACTATTTTTTTTTCTGAGATGGAGTTTCACTCTTGTTGCCCAGGCTGGAGTGCAATGACGTGATCTCGGCTCACTGCAACTTCCACCTACTGGGCTCAAGTGATTCTCCTGCCTCAGCCTCCCAAGTAGCTGGGATTACAGGTGCGTGCCACCACACCCAGCTAATTTTTGTATTTTTAGTAGAGATGGGGTTTTACCATGTTGGCCAGGCTGGTCTCGAACTCCTGACCTCGAGATCTGCCCTGCCTCGGCCTCCCAAAATGCTGGAATTACAGGCGTGAACCACTGCACTGAGCCCATCATTTACTATTTTATACCAAGAGTTCAGTTCCTACTCCAACCCTGCCTGCATGTCATGTTGAATTCATTTCATCTGATCACTACTTTCTTTTCACACATACTGCTTTCTCCAGGAAGAGAACAAGAGAGAACCACAGCAAGCTATGAGGATAAAACCTGGAGGGAACACCAGAAAAGGCAAGCTGTGGAATAGCGAGGAAGAAAACTTGTTCAGTTCTCAGTCTCACCCACCTCATCAATGTGGTTATCTTCAAGTATTCCTAACCAAATATCCAAAGCCAAGCAGGTTTGGCCTGAGGCAAAATCTTTTTTTTTTTTTTTGAGACAGAGTCTCGCTCTGTTGCCCAGGCTGAAGTGCAGTGGTGGAATCTCGGCTCACTGCAAGCTCTGCCTCCCGGGTTCACGCCATTCTCCTGCCTCAGCCTCCCAAGTAGCTGGAACTACAGGTGCCCGCCACCACACCTGGCTAATTTTTTTTGTATTTTTAGTAGAGACAGGGTTTCACTGTGTTAGCCAGGATGGTCTCCCATCTCCTGACCTCATGATCAGCCTGCCTCGGCCTCCCAAAGTGCTGGGATTACAGGTGTGAGCCACCACGCTCAGCCGGCCTGAGGCAAAATCTTGAAGGAGATGAAGACTTTCGAGCCCCAAACTCATACTTTTATTTATTTGTTCATTAACTTTTTTTTTTTTTTTTCCTGAGACAGAGTCTTGCTCTATCGCCCAGGCTGGAGTGCAGTGGTGTGATCTTGGCTCACTGTAACCTCTACCTCCCAGGTTCAAGCAATTCTCCTGCCTCAGCCTCCAGACTAGCTGGGACTACAGATGCATGCCACCATGCCCGGCTATTTTTTTTTTTTCCAGACAGAGTTTCACTCTTGTTGCCCAGGCTGGAGTGCAGTGGCATATCTCGGCTCACAACTTCTGCCTCCCATGTTCAAGCAATTCTCCTGCCTCAGCCTCTGTAGTAGTTGGGATTACAGGCATGTGCCACCATGCCCGGCTAGTTTTGTATTTTTAGTAGAGATGGGGTTTCTCCATGTTGGTCAGGCTGGTCTTGAACTCCCCACCTCAGGTGATCTGCCCACCTGCGCCTCCCAAAGGGCTGGGATTGCAGGCATGAGCCACCGCACCTGGTCTTTTTTGGTATTTTTAATAGAGACGGGGTTTCACCATGTTAGCCAGGATGGTCTTGATCTCCTGACCTTGTGATCCACCTGCCTCGGCCTCCCAAAGTGTTGGGATTACAGGCATGAGCCACAGTGCCCAGCCTTGTTCATTAATTTTTTTAGATATGGGGTCTTGCTGTGTCAGCCAGGCTGGAGTGCAGTGGCATGATCATGGCTCAGTGTAGCCTCAAACTCCTAGGCTCAAGCAACCCTCCCATTTCAGCTTCCCAAGTAGCTGGGACCATAGGTATGCCCCACCATGCCCAGCTAATTTTTTTTTTCACTTCTTTAGAGATGGGAGTCCTGCAATGTTGCTCACGCTATTCTTGAACTCCTGGCCTCAAGGAATCCTTCTGTCTCAGTGTCCCAAGTAGCTGGGATGATTTACAGTCGTGAGCCACTGTGGCTCCTACACTTCTTTCCCAGAGAGCCCTCTCCATCCCTTAATTTATATAAACTGGTCTTCTATTAGTTCCTTCTCTTGTTTTTCTATGAAAACCTACTCTCAGGAACCAGCCTGGTAATAGTAATTTACACTTTAATCAAAGCTATTACTTGTGCTAGGAATATCTGCAGTTTAGACAATATCAGTAATATGGATTTAAAGGTTCTATACTCTGTTAAAAAGAATTTGAGGCATTGGAGTAAGTACTTGTTATATACAGAACATGCTTAATATCACCCTTGGGCAAATCCTAAAGAACATGTGTCTACATGCTAGGCCATGGCTGCCTAAAGGCAGATATTGTGTCTTTGTAAGCCTAGCACAGTGCCTGGCTCATGGAAGGAGCTCAAGAAATGTTTGCTAAACTGAATGTTACTGGATCAGGAAGGGTGAATGGGGGGACAGGAGGGAGAAAGAGAATCATGAGCTGAGATTTCCTTACATCTCTGGAGTCTTGGACTTGTTCTTGCCGTTGAAGAACTCGGGGAGAGCCCTCCGCTCAATGGCATGAACGCTGTAAGAAAAGCCAGAGTGGTTTCAGAAGAAAGCACTGTTGAAGGGATGGGGGCCCCAAGGGAGGAAAAGTCTAGAAGGCAAAGAAGGAAAAAAGCTCGAAATTGCTGCAGTTAGAAGCTTAGGGAGAACATCCTACAGGGCTGTAAGACTCAAAAGGACACCAGGAGCTCCCCTAAAACTAAAGTGTACTCTGGTCTATCTGGCTGAGGAAAAAATAACTTATTTGGAGGAGGCAGGGAGAAGAACAGCCTGTTGACCCCTGGAGGCAGGGAAATAAGGACTCAGTGCGAAGTTGGGGACAACCATACCTATTGTAGTCAAACCAGGCAGCATAGCTGGGAATGATGATGTGGTGGGTCTGTTCAGTCACGTTGTCCTCATGCAGGTCTGGATTCTTGGTCTGCTCTCCCTTGTTCCCCGTACTGTTCTCATCCTCATCCTATAAGTATGGAGGCTGCTGGACACTCAGCATTCCTGTTTCCTCCCTAGCAACCCTCTGCTTCTCCCACACCCCAGGAATGTGGACACTACAGATAGGTGATGGGACTGAGCAGTCATGGGCCCCAGGACTCTGAAAGGGTCAGAGTTTTGAACAACAGCTAGAATTAGTCTACAGTGGGTAAAGTCTGGGCATTGAAAAGTTTGGGCAGAATGAACTCTATAATCACAAATCAGAATCACATAGAGAGATAGGGCCTCTCTAAACTGGCTCCACCTTGCCCGTCGTCTCCATGCTTTCATCTTCCTGTTCATCTGAAAGACAAAGACCAAGATGTAAAGCTGGAGCCTCCTGAGGGGCAAGAAAGCCCTACCAAAAGCCCATCAGGTTAGCGAAAAGGGAGCAGCTGAGCCCTCCCCTCCCCTTGGCTCTGACTGCCTTGCCCAAGAGGCTCCTGTCTTACCTAGGTCAGTCATGGTGCCGCCTTTGACTGGGGCTGACTCTGAGTCTTTCTTTGTGTTGACTGCCAAAACAGAGAGTCATTTTATCAGACAGATTTTGCCTAAGTCTTCAATCTAATAGTTACAGAGATCCTACTTTCTCCAAAAATTTTCTTCATCTGATTGCAAAATACAGTAATTCTCTCCAGTCACAATTATTCTAGGGCCTGAAACTTGCTTGCTACTTTCCCCACTTCTCCAACCAAAAATTAGCTTATTTCTCTATGTACATTCGTTAATCATTCTTGTCTTTGATAAGTCTTTATCTCCATCTCTGTATCTGTAAGCTTTTAATGGTCTGATACTGAATCTCACCAAATCATTCTGTGGAGGAATGGTTAGGTGTTAAACATTTTTGAAAGCATACTTTCCTCAACTGAATTCATATGCATATGCTCAGGAGCAAACATAGAGAGGAGAGCTGATTGATGAGGAGGTGGAAGCCAGAACTCTTCTTGGTGGCACCCCTAATCCTAACCCTGAAACACACGTCTGGAATACCTGGGGTGAGTCTATAGAATACAGACTGTAAACCAGCATTGGTGGAGCAATGGTCTCCAAAGTGGGGTTCTAACATAGGATGCAAAAGATGATCCACTGCAACTCAGGGAGAGAATACAGAACTTCTCTTCATGTTTTTTTTGTTTTGTTTTTTTGAGACAGAGTCTTGCTCTGTCGCCCAGGCTGGAGTGCAGTGGTGCGATCTTGGCTCACTGCAAGCTCCGCCTCCCGGGTTCAAGTGATTCTCCTGCCTCAGCCTCCCGAGTAGCTGGGATTACAGGCGTGTGCTATCACGTCTGGCTAATTTTTGTATTTTTAGTAAAGACGGGGTTTCACCATGTTAGCCAGGATGGTCTCGATCTCCTGACCTCATGATCTGCCTGCCTCGGCCTCCCAAAGTGCTGGGATTACAGGGGTGAGCCACCGTGCCTGGATACTTCATGTTTATCATTTTTTACATTTTTCAGTTTTTTAGATATGTTTGTGTTTTATAACGTTCCCACAGTAGTGACTTAATAGTACATGTACAGGCCGGGTGCAGTGGCTCACGCCTGTAATCCCAACACTTTGGGAGGCCAAGGTGGGCGGATCATGAGGTCAGGAGATCAAGACCATCCTGGCTAACATGGTGAAACCCCGTCTCTACTAAAAATACAAAAAATTAGCCAGGCGAGGTGGTGGGTACGTGTAGTCCTAGCTGCTTGGGAGGCTGAGGCAGGAGAATGGCGTGAACCCGGGAGGCGGAGCTTGCAGTGAGCCAAGATCATGCCACTGCACTCCAGACTTGGTGACACAGCAAGACTCCGTCTCAAAAAAAAAAAAAAAAAAAAAAAAATTAGCGTGTAAAATATCATCTAGTATGATTATGATTATGTAAAAACTAAATTGTGGATCCTGTAGACTGGGAGCTGGACCTGAGAAATCAGCTCACTCGGGGTTTGGCAAAGGAGAATCAGGATGGGGAGTAGGGGTGGATTCCAGGAGCTCAGCCTGGCCTGTACCTGTTTTGGGAAGTGTCACCTCTTCTACATTGGGGACTGGTGAGGGCTCGTCCATGTCCTTTGTGAGGTCTTCTTGCTCCTCTTCTCTGTGGCCACGCTTTGACTTAGTATAAGGTGTTGAGGGACTGGGAAGGAAAGAGTGAAAGAGAACTCAGTCATCCTTGGACAAGGAGTCCCTGGAAGTTGAAGTTCAAGGGAAGGGAAGTGACAGAGAATTCCAAGGGTAGAGCTGAGTACAAACAGAAACCAGTAATTACAGAATAATCGGAAGTGGCAAAGGCTTTTCATTTGATAAAGCTCTCTTTAAATTTCTAGTGGGGCCAGGACCAGAACTAACAACTGAGTAGCTAAAGATCTCCTCATCTTCCCTCTCAGGACACCTGCAGTATTACGGCACACCCAGGTCAGGGCCAGGTGGTTATAGGAAGGGATTTGTCTTTCCTTCCTTCAACATGATGTGGAGAGAACGGTGAACTCGGGGGCAGGCTAGGGGCTGGCACACCCTTTCTTAGCATTTTTCTTCTTCGCTTCTGGGGTTGGCGAAGGAGAGGGGGAGCGCTTCCTCTTCTTATAGTTTCCCCCCTTCTTGTCCCGTCGATCTGAATCTGGGCTGTTCACCTATAGGATGGAGAATCGGGACAAATGTCAGCCTACAATCCCCAATGAAGATTTGTTCTGAGACTTATGCTAAGGGCGCCAGGAAAAAAGAACAGGATTTTTCACCTCATCTGTCAATGTCTTAGCTGAAATCTTCTTTCGGCGGGAGACAGGGTTTTTGTCATCATTTACTTCGTAGTCTTCCTCATTCATCCATTCATTGAAGGTGTCGGTGTCCAGGATCCACTTTGCATGAATCTAAAGTACAAAGGCAGATCATGCTGCAGAGAAGCCTGGAAGCCACAGCTCTGTCTGGGGACCCTTAACAGAAAAAGCCCAAGGGCACACGAACCTCTGTTTCACTTTCCAAGAGTAGACTGCTCCTGGCATTCTTTTTGGGGAAGAGTGGGTACAAGAAAAGCTCACCTTCCTAGGTTTCTCAGGAGTTGGAGCATCTTCCACAGATGCTTCAATTTCACTCGCTGGGATCCATGTGTCATAACTGCCATGGGAAATTGAGCATACAGTAGAATCAATGGGATAGAATTGTGGAAAAGTGAAGTGCAAATCTTTTATCCTTTCCATTTACAGAAAGTATTGGGTTGGCTTATTTTTTTGGTATTCTATTTATTATAAAGAAGTAAAAGCACATTACGAAACATTTCAAAAATAGAGAACAAAAAGAATTACCCTTACATAACTACTCTTGACACATGTACGTATGTTTTTTCACAGTAATTTTTGTTTTGTTTTTTCGATACGGAGTCTTGCTCTTGCTCTGTCGCCCGGGTTGGAGTGCAGTGGTGCAATCTCGGCTCACTGCAACCTCCGCCTCCCAGGTTCAAGCGATTCTCCTGCCTCAGCCTCCTGAGTAGCTGGGATTACAGGTGCGTGCCACCACGCCTGGCTAATTTTTATATTTTTAGTAGAGACGGGGTTTCACCATCTTGGCCAGGGTGGTCTCAAACTCCTGACCTCATGATCCACCCACCTCGGCCTCTCAAAGTGCTGGGATTACAGGTGTGAGACACTGCGTTCAGCCGGGGTTTTTGTTTTTGTTGAGACAGGGTCTCACTTTGCTGTCTAGGCTGGTCTCGAACTTCCAGCCTTTAGTGATCCTCCTGCCTTGGCTTCCCAAAGTGCTAGGATTACAGGAGTGAGCTACTGTCCTGGTCCACAATTTTGTTTTTACATAACCATAATCATACTAGATGATATTTTACACGCTACTTTTTTTTTTTTGAGACAGGGTCTTGCTCTGTTGGCCAGGTTAAAGTGCAGTGGTGCAATCATGGCACAATGCAGACTCAACCTCCTGGGCTCAAGTAATCCTCCCACCTCAGTCTCCCAAGTAGCTAGGAGTACAGGTGCGTGCCACCATGCCCAGCTAATTTCTGTATTTTTTTTTGTAAAGACAGGGTTTCACCATGTTGCCTAGGCTGGTCTCAAACTCCTGGGCTCAAGCAATCTGCCCGCCTCAGCCTCCCCAAGTGCTGGGATTATAGGCATTAGCCACTGCACCCAGCCTACGTGCTATTTTTTGTTTTGCTTTGTTGAGACAGAGTCTCACTCTGTCGCCCAGGCTGGAGTGCAGCGGTGTGATCTTGGCTCACTGCAACCTCTGCTGCCCGGGTTCAAGCGATTATACTACTTCTCAGCCTCCCAAGTAGCTAAAACTACAGGCGTGTGCCACCATGCCCTGCTAATTTTTTTTTTTTTTGTATTTTTAGATACAGGGTTTCAGCATGTTGGCCAGGCTGGTCTCGAACTCCTAACCTCAGGTGATCCGCCTGCCTTGTCCTCCCAAAGTGCTGGGACTACAGGCGTGAGCCACCATGCTGGGCCTACATGCTGCTTTTTGCAACTATCAATAATATTCACTTATAAATTATCCATGTTATTATATATCACTTTAAAGGCTGCATAATAGCCCACTGAGTAGATATACAAATTTACTGAAACATTTTCCTACTGTTAGACATTTAGATTGTTTCTAACATTTACTTATCAAAAATTATGTGGGGATAATCAATTCATACATAAAGCCTCAATTGTTTTAGCCCAAGGCTTGTTCACTAAGTCCAAACCTCCCCCAAGACTGAGGTTCACTCAATAGGTGAGAGGAGAACAAATTAAGTGATCTAAAAATAACTCTGAACGAGTGGCTTCTTGCTCTGCTAGATGTTCCAGGGCGTCTGGGTCTGGCTCTTACACTTAAACCTGCCCCAGGAACCCATCCTCACCTGTCAGGATAGTAGCCCCAGTGCAGAAGAACCTGCTTATCCCTCTTCATGACTGGTCGTACCCATTCCTCTGGGGATAGAGGAAGAGAAGGGAGAGATATAAGCTAAAGAGGGACACACAAAAAAAATACTGTACATAAGCCCTAACTAATGCACTCTCCTGTTGTAGTAGGGGACTTGGTAATAGGAACTTAAGGTGTTAGGAGGATTCAAGATTGAAAGAAGAGGAGCCCAGGTACTGAATGGTGATCTTAGTCCTCTGCCTCCTAGTCCAAACCATCCACTCAAGTGGCCAGGAAAACCCAGGTCTCACCTTCTTCTAGATTCCCCGGGACAGGATACACAACATGGGAGGCATTGTTCTTATCCTCAGTGACTGTTCCCTAGATGGTACAAGGAGAAGCAGGTAAATTACGGTCCCCTCTGAATTACTCAAGGTTTAGCCACAGAGCTGCCTTCCTAATCATATTTTGCTTATAATAGTATTTTTTTTTTTTTTTTTTTTGAGACGGAGTCTCGCTCTGTCGCCCGGGCTGGAGTGCAGTGGCCGGATCTCAGCTCACTGCAAGCTCCGCCTCCCGGGTTCATGCCATTCTCCTGCCTCAGCCTCCTGAGTAGCTGGCACTACAGGCGCCCGCCACCTCGCTTGGCTAGTTTTTTGTATTTTTTAGTAGAGACGGGGTTTCATCGTGTTAGCCAGGATGGCCTCGATCTCCTGACCTCGTGATCCGCCCGTCTCGGCCTCCCAAAGTGCTGGGATTACAGGCTTGAGCCACCGCGCCCGGCCGCTTATAATAGTATTAAAGTTAGTTTGCATTCTCTAAGCACACACCAGCTAAGTGGCAGAGGGAAACAGCTGGGATTGTGCTAATAATGGAGAAAAGTCAAAGAATTAAAAATTGCTACAAATAATCCTCTGAACAGATAATCTACACATGGGAAATTTAAAGTCAACTGTACGCCCTTATCAATGACATCTGTTCATTATTATAAAGTTCTAAAGAGCAGAGATTTCATTCATCTGAAATCAACCAATCTCTAGCTCAATAGAAGTGGATACTATTTTTCCCCAGGCCAACAAAAGTCTCTAGGAACAGTAATGCAAACCTGTCAGGACTGAAAAATGGGAGAAGTAGACAGAAAAAGACAGACTCAAGGCTTTAACTCAAGTCTTTTTCCAAGTAGACAGAGCCACCTCTGAAGCAGAAAACATGGTAGTTCAGGGCTGCTGCTTGGTATAGAAAACATCGGGAAAAGAGTCATGGAGTTTCTGAAACCTCTCCTGATCAGACCATTTACCTGGTGTCTCTTGATAATGTCCTTTAATTTCCCTAGTAGTTTGGGCTCAATTTCTGGGCACAGAAAAATGTTAGGTCGAGACAGGCAATTATTCTGTGGAGAAAAGAAATAGAATGAGATTACAGGAAAGGAGTGTTTTAGATTCTCACTGAGGGAAGGGAGATAAATAGGGGATATGCCTATTACCTGCACCAAGGACTTCTCGATGGTCATAAACATTTCCACATTGCGGTCCATGCGTGATGGATTCTGGAAATCGTAACGCCGCCTTGTGAAGAGGCAATAATCTAGTGAGTGTTATAGCTCAGGTCTGCAGATGAGGTGAGGGCATGTGACTTTTGTTTTTTGAGATGGAGTCTTGCTCTGTCACCTAGGCTGGAGTGCAACGGTGTGATCCTGGCTCACTGCAACCTCTGCCTCTCAGGTTCAAGCAATTCTCCTGTCTCAGCCTCCCCAGTAGCTGGGACTATAGGCACACACCACCCCGCTTGGCTAATTTTTGTATTTTTAGTGGAGACAGGGTTTCACCATATTGGTCAGGCTGGTCTTGAACTCCTGACCTCAGGTGATCCACCTGCCTCAGCCTCTCAAAGTGCTGGGATTACAGGCATGAGCCACCACACCCGGCCTTTTTTTCATAGTTGTTGTTGTTTTGAGAGGGAGTCTTGCTCTGTTGCCCAGGCTGGAGTGCACTGGCGTGATCTTGGCTAGCTGCAACCTCTGCCTCCCCTTTACAAGCCATTATCCGGCCTCAGCCTCCCAAGTAGCTGAGATTACAGGTGCCCGCCACCATGCCCAGCTCATTTTTGTATTTTAGTAGAGATGGGGTTTCGCCAAGTTGGCCAGGCTGGTCTTGAACTCCTGACCTCAAATGATCCAACCACCTCAGCCTCCTAAAGTGTTGGGATTACAGGCATGAGCCACTGCGCCCAGTCATGACTTCTTAATATGGGAAATTAGGAGGCAAGCTTGCTTACAGCTATTGCCAAAATCACCTGGGATCTGAGGTTCACTGATCTCAACTCCATGAATCACTCTCTGTGCTTACTCCAAAGGGACAAAAAAAGGTTTGAGACGCCAACCTAAGAATCCCTTTTCCTCTACAAAACACACACTGATACTCGAGTACACACTCACTCTTGGCGACTGTTTTGGCTCTGACTCCCAACCATTTTTCTGACCTAACAAGTCAGGTCTACTGACCCAGCAAAATAAAGACTCACAAGAATTTCTACCCCAGAAAGACCCCAGGGAATCAAAAGGAGGATTTCCTCTAAACTAAATGTAAGAAGAATAGAGAGAATCATCTCACCATCCCTGGTCACTCTTGAATTTGTAGGCAGCTGCAAGAATGTGGCACAAGGAGCCTCCCGCTTTGAAATCTAGGAAACATTTGATCTACAAAATCAAGGTACGGAAGAAGCATGTCAAGGTTCGATTGTAAATTCTATCATCACTTAAAATCCTTTCACAAAATTCCATGCTGAACTGATCTCCCTCTTTTTTTTTGAGATGGAGTTTCGCTCTTGTTGCCCAGGCCGGAGTACAATGGCACGATCTTGGCTAACTGCAACCTCTGCCTCCCAGGTTCAAGCAATTCTCCTGTCTCAGCCTCCCAAGTAGCTGGGATTACAGGTGCCTACCACCACATCCAGCTAATTTTGTATTTTTAATAGAGACGGGGGGGGGGGGGGTTCTCCATGTTGGTCAGGCTGGTCTCCAACTCCAGACCTCAGGTGATCCGCCCACCTCGGCCTCCCAAAGTGCTGGGATTACAGGCGTGAGCCACCGTGCCCAGCTCAAAGCTGAAATTCTTTAACCCTTGTGCCATTGCATCATGTGGCCTGCAAGAGGGGAGTGAAAGAAACCAATATACAGAAAGCACCACCTTGTGCTAACACTTTACTGGATTATCTCAGGTGCCATTATAGAAACCCTACAAGGTATGTTTACTAATCCCATCTAGAGATGAAGGAACCAAGACTCATGAATGCTGCCCAAGATCACACAGCCATCAAGTAGCAAAGCCAGGATTTGAACACAAGCCCACACAAATCCAAATCTCAAGTCCGCTTTTAACCATGCCATGAGAGACTTGTGGACGGATCCCAGGCACTCTGAAATAATTTGTTGCACAAAGTATTACTAAGACGAAAAGAATGGTAAACTGGAGACTAGGCCAAGCCAATAATGCCCTGACCAGGGATAGGGATGGTAGAAAATAACCCAAATTTCAAAAATTACAAAATTCACAAATCTTTTTTAAAAATACAACTCTCCAGTTTGGTGGACTCACCACCACCACCCCCCGCCCTCTCTCCTACTTCTGCACTCACCGGCAGTTTAGTGAGCGGTGCATTGCTGACATGTTTGCCAAAAACTTCTTCCTGAAATTGTAGTAACTGTACAACCAGGCTAGACAGGGACTTGTTGGTGGGTGGTTCAGCTTGTATATACTAACGGAAAAGAGGGAAAGAAAAATAGATCTCAGATAAATTGTCCACTATCTTCCACGTTTCTCCCCCAGGGGCTCTGGAAGTATCTGGAGCAAAGAAAATAGTGCCTTTCTCCCTATTTAGTCTCTATAAAGAAAATGGCAAAAGGGAGGCTCTGGACATCCCAACCAGGAAGCTGAAATTCTGCTGTCACCAGCCCAGATGGCCAGTGTTGGGGAGAACAGGGAAGCTTACTACTCTTCCTCAGCTACACTCTGAAATTAGAGTTGCAGGACCCTATTATCTTGGCACCTCATCTTCAACCAACAGCACTGAGGGTTGTTAAAATTCTGGAGGTTTATAGAGTTCAGATCATGGAAGCAATACCTTTGGAGCTCTAAGAGAGACATTTATTAGGGGAACTCTGTGTAAAGCCATGATTCCCCCTATAATGTAGCCTAACAAGAAAAGGTACAAGGAAGTGAAGGAGGGCAAGCTGACTGAGAGTGAGCCTGTGCATTTTGCTTCTGAAGACTGGGTATAAAGGTCTTCATAAGCCCTCCTAGACAGGAAGGGCCATCCACTCACCAGCCTGATGGAGAAGAGCAAGAAAACATCTACCCTGTCTGAGGAAACTGTATCCGAGACAAGTAACCCTGGCTCTACCTCAATATTTCCACACTTCGCTACCTAGTAGGCATCCTAGCCTTCCATTCTAATTTGAACCTGAGCCAGGAGACTTTCTTTTTACCTTTTGACCCGTTTTCTCCCCCCTCATCACAAAGAAGACAGCGCCTCTCAGTGAGAGGTGAAAAGAGATAGATCTGTGAAGGGAAAGGTAAATGACAAAGAGCTAAGAGCATGGAAGCTGAACCAGGTCACAGCTGTCAATCCCCCCCAAGGCCGGAGGCTAAGCCCCTAGCTTGATCTCCCTGCAAAAGGTCAAAGCAAGAGCCTCTCACAGGCATAGAGACAAGCCATAGAAATAGCAGCTATTTGTCAAGATTCTGACACCTAGAGAGACCCCAAGGGCAGGGCCAGGCTCATAATCAGGATCAGTAGGAAGTTCTCCTAAGCCACTAAGCACACTTCTGACGAGCTGCAAAGCCAGCAGGAAGAAATGGGGAGCTGAAAGAAAGCCACAAAGAGAACCCCTCTCTGAGGGTAGTGAGAAAAAGAGAGGCAGACTATTTCCAGGGAAAACCAGGCCTAGAGACAAAGACGACACCAGGAAGAGGTCTAGTAGAAAAGACAGGTAAGGATTCTTAAACCCTTTGTTCACTACCTTATGATCGCCAGTTATGGGGTTTAGGGGTGAGGGGCTAGATACAGAACGCTCACCCTAACCTCTTGACCCCAAACCCACGGTACTGCAAAGCTAGGTTGCAGGGTGACTTCATTGCAAAATCGAGGAAAGGTTTTGGAAGGGGTCGCTACCCAGGAACTCCTATACCCCAGCTCCCTGAGAGATTCTGTTGCCCCTTAGATGAAGGTGGGGGATGAGCGGCGGAGACAGGTGATCCCTGGGTGGGGACCTTTTTCAAGCTGATGAGCAGCCAACGGCTTGCTCTGTGACTGTTTACCCTCCTGCTTTCCATCCTCTCTCTGAACATACACAAAGCACCGGGGAGGCCTCAGCCCCGCCGGTACCCGGCTCCATGGGGAGCTCTGGTGGGCACGTTCCGGGTTGCGGGGGAACCCATTGGGCACCCGGTCCATAACCGGCCGGCCGCCTCTCCCAGAAGAGCCAGGAGGGCGATGGCTGAGGGGAAGGTGGGCTAATGGCACCGGGGCCTGCCGGGCAGTAGAGAAAAACAAGGGGCAGAGGGCGCAGCAGTGGGGGCGGGGGCTAGCCTCGGAGGCTAAGGGTGCGGGGAGAGGGAGGCTGGGGGAGGGGCGCGGGCGCGCGGGAGGGCGCGCGGGGGGCTGCTCCGGAGGCCGCAGGGGAGGGGCTGGGGCGCCTGGAGGGTGGGCAGGATCCCGGGGCTGCAGGGCCGCGGTCCCTTTGTCCCGCCCCCGGTCCCCGCGCGGCCCGGCCCGGCCAGCGTACCTTCTTGTAGTTCTTGCCGAGCCACAGCCGCACGTTGTCGAACTGGGTCACGGTGTCCGCGGCCTCGTAGTACTTCACGTTGGGGCCGCCGTCCTTCTTCCGCACCGCCATCTTCTCGGGCTCGGGCCCCGCCGCCGCCCGCCCCACTCAGCTCAGCTCCCGCCTCCTCCGCCTCCTCCTCCGCCCGCCTCCCGCCGCCTCCCGCCGCCGCGGCCGCCGCCTCCCGCCGCCTGGGCCGGCCCCGGTCCGCGCTGCGCCCCCTGCCGGCAGGCCGGGCGCGGCGGCGGAGCTCCAGGCGCGGGCCGACCCTGGTGGCCTACCCGGCAGCGGCGGCGGGAGCCTCCGGGGAGAAGGACTCTTCCTGGAGGGGGCGCCATTCTCCTGAGATCCCTCTTACCAGACGTGAAGCCCTTCCCTCTTTTTGCCTCAGCCCGTTAGTGTCACCTCGCTATCCCACTCCAGGCGGCCGCCAGTCGCTGGAGCAGCCCCAACCCGTTGCCCCGAGTGGCCCTCACCTTGCGCATTCCTAATCCGACGGAGCCCCTCCTCCCCCAAAACCCTTTCCCCAAGAAGTTCCTTCCTTCCATCCATTCCCAGCATCTCCGCATTTAAACTTTTCTGAGTCTCCCTCACCCCTCGCGCTTGTCCACCCAGCAATCCCTTCACTTGTTAACCCAAAAGTCCCCTAGCCGCCACCCTGGGGGCCCAGTGCCTTCCTCAACTGCTTCCTCCGCTGGCCTCGCTGTCGCCTCCTAAGTAGGTGTGAGCTCCTTGAGACTCCGACTCTTCGCTAGGCAGGAGACCCTCCTTCCCTGGGTCACCCGGTCCATCCGACTCTTTTTCTCTGGGTGGCGTAGATAGGAGGTAAGGAACCAAGGGGTGGGGAGTCCTCAGGTGAGTGCGTGTCGAGGCCGGTACCCTGCTTCCGGTTCCCGCATGTAGTCCCCGATTGCCGTGCGGACCCCTTCTGTAAGCGCGCGGCAAAATGCGGTTTTGGAAGTCACGGTGGCCGAGTGGTTAAGGCGTTGGACTCGAAATCCAATGGGGTTTCCCCGCACAGGTTCGAATCCTGTTCGTGACGGCTTTTTTTTCTTTCTTTCTTATTATTAAGACGGAGTCTCGCTCTGTTGCTCAGGCTGGAGTGCAGTGGCGCGATTTCGGCTCAGCGCAGCCTCCACTTCCCGGGTTCAAGCAATTCTCCTGCCTTAGCCTCCCGAGTAGCTGGGACCACAGGCATGCGCCACTACACCTGGCTAATTTTTGCGTTTTTAGCAGAGACGGGTTCACCGTATTGGCTAGGCTGGTCTCAAACTCCCGACCTCAGGTTATCTGCCCGCCTCGGCCTCCCAAAGTGCTGGGATTACAGGCGTGAGCACCGCGCCCGGCCTGATGGCGACTTTTTGAATCCCTCTTCACAACTCGTAAAGGTAACCCCACTTCTCACAAGTGTCTTTCCTGCACTTTCCAAAAGGAAGCCGCCAACAGGTCTTACCCCTGTATTTGGGAGAATGGGAGTGATCTTGGGAAGCTTAATTATGTACGACTGTTTTGACTGCTAGACTGTGAGGCATTTCAGAATTTTATAACTTCAGGCTTGCTGGGAGAGCTTTGGCACATGTCTCATTCTTTTGAGGGCATAGGGAAGGATTTGGTTGAAGGGTTACATTTTGTCTGGGAATGTGAGTGGCTGTTTTGCAATATTAGTCAAACCTAGAGCTTCCTCTCAATTTCATGACCAGAAGTCACACCTTGTAGGTCTAATTACACCGAAGTCCCAGGAAACAGGGGATTCTCTCATCTGGATTTCCTTGAGGTGTACAGGAATAGAAGGGAGTAGCCTATTGAAACATCATTGCAGATCCAACTAGAGCCAAGGTGTGGGAAGATTATTCTCACTTTTTATTGAGTGCTTATTATGTGCCAGGTACTGTTTTAAATTATCTATGTGTATTAACCAAGCGAGGAAATTAATCTCATCTTTAACCTTTAACCCTTTTATACTCATCTCACCCTATTTTTCCTGTCCCCTAATTTCTGATTGTGGGAGGATCTGGGCTGCTTGTTGAAGATTTTATTGTTTGTTTTGGGGGGTTGTTTTTGAGACAGGGTCCTGCTCTGTCGCCCAGGCTGCAGTGCAGTGGTGCAATCTCAGTTCACTGCAACCTCAAACTCCCAAGCCCAAGCGATCCTCCCGCCTCAGTAGCTGGGACTACAGGCATGCACCACCACGCCCAGAAAATTTTTTGTATTTTTAGTAGAGACAGGGTTCTGGGATTTCGCCATGTTGCCCAGACGGGTCTCAAACTCCTGGACTCAAGCAGTCCGCCTGCCTCAGTCTCCCAAAGTGGTGGGATGACAGGTGTGAGCCACCATGCCTGGCCAAGGATGTTCTTTTTGTACTTCTCACACAGCCTCTTGTCCAAAAAGAATCCCAAAGGGCAGGGGGCTCTAGGGTAATACATAGAGCTTTCTACACATTTATACCTTAGAGTTTCCCACCTTCATACCACTGCTCAAGCTGTTCTTTCCAGCATGACCCTCACATTGCCTCCCTGCCCCTCACCATTAACACTTTCCAAAATCCTTTAGGCCCCTCTTCTTTGATGCTCTTGATCACTCCAGCTACCTATCAGTCTACCACCACCACCATTCACTGAATTGCATGCAAGGACTTCTCGCTTGATATGCTAACATAAAAATAAAACAAAAACAGGGCTGGATGTGGTGGCTAACTCCTGTAATCCCAGCACTTTGGGAGGCCGAGGCAGGTGGATCACGAGGTCAGGAGTTCAAGACCAGCCTGGCCAATGTAGTGAAACCCCATCTCTACTAAAAATAGAAAAATTAGCTGGGCGTGGTGCCAGGTGCCTGTAATTCCAGCCACTTGGGAGGCTGAGGCAGGAGAATCACTTGAATCCATAAGGCAGAGGTTGCAGTGAGCCAAGATCATGCCACTGCACTCCAGCCTTGGTGATGCAGAGAGACTCTGTCTCAAATAAAATAAAAACACGTTCCATTTATTTTACCTTCTAAATATGTCTCAGATATGCTCACTTTTCTCAGGGGTGAGTGCAGGCTGAGCTAGAGCCTTCATTTGGAAAGTAGTGGTATTTGCAGGCACCATACGAGGTAATATATAGAAAGCTGCACTAAAGCATCCACACTGCAGTCTGGGACCTTAAACCCTTGCATGGCTGCTTTCTATGTTGCAGGATATGACCCCTTTTCTCTCACCACTCTTCCATATTCACTACATTCTGACCACTGGCATTCTTTTAGTTCCTGGTACTTATTTAGCTTTGCTCATGGTGTTCTCTGTCTGGAATAATCTTTCTCTTCCACACTTTCTACTCATTCTCCACCTAAATGTTGGTTCTCCTGTGGAGTTTTCTCTGACCACTTGTTGCCTACCACATCCTATGCCCTCATCTTATTATGTGAAGTCTTTCTTCCCCTGTGGCATATAAACACATTAAACACAGATAAGCCAGTCAGTTTAAAAAAGGGGTGTTTTTTACAGTAGTTATGTGTACATGTTTTAATCTTCAGACTGGTATATAAGCTTCTGGAGAGTTAGGACTGTGTATTTTATTTATTTGCATCTTCTCTACAAGGCCTTATAGATGTGATCAACTATGTATTGAATTAATTTATAAAATCTCATATGCTCACGATTCTCCTTCTTACCAAATCCCAGTTTGCAGAGGCTCTCATATTTAAATATCTGGACAGCCAAGACCAGAATTGACCAGCAGAGGGCAACCAACAACTATGTTGTGAAGGGAAGAAGGATCCATGGTTTACAAAATGGAGGATCTGGACCAAGAAGGGAAATATGGCAGAGGTAATTTGCTACTTGAAGATTATCCCTTTTATTGTCAAATTCTTCTCTTGTAACTTTTGTGGGTGAGAGGCCAAGGATTCAAACCTTCATATACAATAGACCATTTTAAATTTCTACCATCCCCATGTACCCACCCCATCTCCCCAATTCCTTCACCCTTCCTCTTCCACTCCAACAAATCCTATGTATTCTTTTACCTTTCTTTACCTTGCATGATCTGGCCCCCTCTCTCTCACCATTCTTACGTATTTACATATCACCCACTGGCATTCTTTAGTTCCTGCTACAGTATGTGGCCTTGCATATTTTCCCTGAAGTAACCTTCTCCACTTAGGCCTGTAGTCCCGCTCATTTAAACCTTGTAAGGAACCTTCCATAACTATCCTTCCATAACACCTTCAAATTCCTCTACTCTGGATCAATCCTTCATGAATTCAGAACAAACAAAACCCCACTTGCATTTGACACTTTCAAATTTCCACATTGTTTTCTACTTCCTTTTATTTTTCGAATAAAATGTATACCTTTCTGTCTCCAGTTCCATACTATCAGATACCCTGTCATCTGGTTTCTGCCTCCTGAAGTGTTTTGGTTGTTTTTTGTTTGTTTGTTTGATTTGAGACAGAGTCTTGCTCTCTCGCCTAGGGTAGAGTGCAGTGGCACAAGCTTGGCTCACTGCAACCACCACCTCCCAGGTTCAAGCAATTCTCCTGCCTCAGCCTCCCGAGTAGCTGGTGTTACAGGTCCCTGTCACCATGCACCTGGCTAATTTTTTTTTTTTTTTTTTGTATTTTTAGTAGGGACGGGGTTTCATCATGTTGACTAGGCTGGTTTTGAACTCCTGACCTCAAGTGATCCACCTGCCTCAGCCTCCCAAAGTGCTGGGATTACAGGCGTGAGCCACCGCGCCTGGCCTCCTAAAGTTTTTTAGACATTAATAGAAACCACTGGACAAATTTAATAATCTCTTCTCAATCTCCATCCTTTCTGTGTTTGAAACAACTTGATTTCTTACTGGCCTTCAGAAACACTTATTTTCTCCTTCTCAGTATACTGCTTCTCCACCTCATTTGCTTTCTTCTTCCTCCTGTGGAATTCCACCAAAACTTCATTTTTCTCCCAAGACAAAATCTCAGAGCCACCTTTCCAGGTATGTCCTCAGCTAAGCCATGGTCCTTTATCTCCAGCTATCTACATCTCTACACAGCTGACCTAGTGTCACCTAATATGCAAACAAAGCTTTTCTTCCTCTCCCATAATCATCGTTCTGAACTTTTCCCATTTTTGTTGATACCACTATTCACTCAATTCCTTCATTTCCAGCTCTAAGAATTAATTATCTGAAATTTTGTTTTCTCCCAAGCCCATCATTGATTCATCAGTTGCTTCCCCTAGCACATCATCTTTTTTTTTTTTTTTTTTTTTTTTGAGACGGGGTCTCGCTGTGTCACCCAGGCTGGAGTGCAGTGGCCGGATCTCAGCTCACTACAAGCTCTGCCTCCCGGGTTTACGCCATTCTCCTGCCTCAGCCTCCTGAGCAGCTGGGACTACAGGCGCCCGCCACCTCGCCCTGCTAGATTTTTGTATTTTTTAGTAGGGACGGGGTTTCACCGTGTTAGCCAGGATGGTCTTGATCTCCTGACCTCGTGATCCGCCCGTCTCAGCCTCCCAAAGTGCTGGGATTACAGGCTTGAGCCACCGCGCCCGGCCAGCACATCATCTTAATTCATGCCTGTTACAATGGCCTTCAAGGTGCCCCAGTTTCATCACACTGAAATCCACCCTACATTAGTGTGATTACACTGCTTTCTTCATATTATTCCCCTGTCCAGGAACCTCAGTTCCCCATCTAAACAAACACATGATCCTATTATCAACATACCCTATCTAAATTGCCCGTTTTTATTACCCTTACATCTTTCCACTAAGATACTTTCCATCTAATCTGGCTGGTCACCTCCATGTGACAGCCCAACGCCTGCCATCCCTCATGAAGTTCCTTCTCTTTACTAATTAGGTAATCTCACCCTATAATGATCTTTTCAGCAATAAATTATTAGATCTTAAAAGTATTATTATTTTGCCCGGACGTGGTGGCTCACGCCTGTAATCCCAGCACTTTGGGAGGCCGAGGCAGGTGGATCACCTGAGGTCAGGAGTTTGAGACCAGCCTGGCCAACATGGTGAAACCCTGTCTCTACTAAAAATAAAAAAAATTATCCAGGCATAGTGACTCACGCCTGTAATCCTAGCTACTTGGGAGGCTGAGGCACGAGAATCACTTGAACCCCAGAGGCGGAGGTTGCAGTGAGCTGTGATCGCACCACTGCACTCCAGCCTGGGTGACACAGTGAGGCTTTCTCTCAAAAAAAAAAGTGAGTCTTGGCGGGGCGCAGTGGCTCACGCCTGTAATCCCAGCACTTTGGGAGGCTGAGGCAGATGGATCACGAGGTCAGGAGATCGAGACCACGGTGAAACCCCGTCTCTACTAAAAATACAAAAAACTTAGCCGGGCGTGGTGGCAGGCGCCTGTAGTCCCAGCTACTCAGGAGGCTGAGGCAGGAGAATTGCGTGAACCCAGGAGGCGGACCTTGCAGTGAGCTGAAATCGTGCCATGGTACTCCAGCCTGGGTGACAGAGCGAGACTCCGTCTCAAAAAAAAAAAAAAAAAAAGTGAGTCTCACTCTGTAGCCCAGGCTGGAGTGCAGTGGTGCGATCACAGCTCACTGTAACTTCTGTCTCCAAGGGTCAAGGGATTCTCCTCCCTCAGCCTCCAAGTAGCTAGGATTGTAGGTGGGGCCACCACACCGGCTTATTTTTGCATAGTAGAGACAGGGTTTTACCATATTGCCAGGCTGGTCATGAACTCCTGACCTCAGGTGATCTGCTCGCCTTGGCTTCCCAAAGTGCTGGGATTACAGGCATGAGCCACCGGGCCTGGCCTTAAAATTACTTTTATGTAACTAACCTTTTTTTTTTTTTTTTGAGACAGAGTCTCACTTTGTCGCCAGGCTGGAGTGCCATGGTGCGATCTCGGCTCACTGCAACCTCTGCCTCCTGGGTTCAAGCGATTCTCCTGTCTCAGCCTCCCAAGTAGCTGGGATTACAGGCATGCACAAGCACGCCCAGCTAATTTTTGTATTTTTAGTAGAGATGGGGTTTCACCATATTGGCCAGGCTGGTCTCAAACTCCTGACCTCAGGTGATCCACCCACCTCAGCTTCCCAAAGTGCTGGGATTACAGGCATGACCCACCGCGCCTGGCCTGTAGTTGTTTTTTAAGAGATGGGTCTTACTCTGTTGGCCCAGGCTAGAGTGCAATGGCACAGTCATAGCTCACCATAGCCTCTGGGCTCAAGTAATCCTCCTGCCTCAGCCTTCCAAGTAGCTAGGACTACAGGCATGCACTGCCATGCCCAGCAATAGTATCTCTTTATTAAAACTTATTGGGATGACTCAATTAATGTCTAATGTTTAAAATAGTGCCTCACGGCCGGGCACGGTGGCTCAAGCCTGTAATCCCAGCACTTTGGGAGGCCGAGACGGGCGGATCACGAGGTCAGGAGATCGAGACCATCCTGGCTAACACGGTGAAACCCCGTCTCTACTAAAATACAAAAAAAATTAGCCGGGCGAGGTGGCGGGCGCCTGTACTCCCAGCTACTCGGGAGGCTGAGGCAGGAGAATGGCGTGAACTCGGGAGGTGGGGCTTGCAGGGAGCTGAGATCCGGCCACTGCACTCCAGCCTGGGCAACAGAGCCAGACTCCGTCTCAAAAAAAAATAATAATAAAATAAAATAAAATAAAATAAAATAGTGCCTCACAGTAAATAATTTCGCCATTACATTTCTTTATTGCCAGTGTCTAATCCTGTTCAGAAGTTAGCCCTGATGATCCCTTTACAAAGCCTTCCTTCCCACATTTCACCAGATATGTAGTTGGCCCCTTTCCTCCCCATTGTCCCATTGTACTTAGTCCCTATCTATTAGCAACATACTATTCTGTATTTCCCATTATTTGTTATTCTAGTGTGTGTCGCCTACAATGCTGCAAGTTCCTTTAAAGTCCGTTCTTGCTTTTTTTTTTTTTTTTTTTTTGAGACAGTGTCTCACTCTTGACATCCAGGCTAGAGTGCAGCAGCGCAAACACAGCTCACCGCAGCCTCAATCTCCCAGGCTCAAGAAATCCTCCCACCTTAGCCTCCCAAGTAGCTGGGACCACAGGCATGCACCACCATGCCATTTTTTTTTTTTTTTTTTTAAATAGAGACAGGGTCTTGCCATGTTGCCCAGGCTGTTCTCAAACTCCTGTGCTCAAGGAATCCTCCCACCTTGGGCCCCAAAGTGCTGAGATTACAGGTGTGAGGCACTGGCCCCTTTCCTGCAGTAGTTCTAGCCTGTATCCTCTGCTTCATTGAATTACTACAAAGCTTACTAACACTGCTGACACCAGTTTCTTACATTTTTCCCATTCTTGCATTCTTTCAGTTTATTGTATTCTTTCCAGAGTAATGGGTTGGAAGTCATTCCTCTTTTCAAAAACTTACCGGTAAAGTCCAAATTCCCTAGCATGCATTCAAGGCCTTCCAATGATTGGCCCCAAATTACTTCTAGTCTTATCTTCCATTTTTTCCCTTCATTATTCATCTTCCAGTAAACTCTGTGCTCCAGATTACTTTGGTCTCTGCCTTCTTCAACATTTTCTTCACCCTTTTTTTTTTTTTTTTTTTTTGGAGACAGTTCCACTCTTGTTGCCCAGGCTGGAGTACAATGGCGTGATCTCGGCTCACCGCAACCTCCACCTCCCAGGTTCAAGCGATTCTCCTGCCTTAGCCTTCTGAGTAGCTGGGATTACAGGCATGCACCACCACACCCAGCTAATTTTTTTTGTATTTTTAGTAGAGACAGGGTTTCTCCATGTTGGTCAGGCTGGTCTCGAACTTCTGACCTCAGATGATCTGCCCGCCTCAGCCTCCCAAAGTGCTGGGATTACAGGTGTGAGCCATCACGCCCGACCCTCTTACTTGTTTTTATTCATGCTGGGATCTCAACTTAAAAGAAAGTGTAGATTGGTGGACCTTACTTTTTGTTTTTTGCCCACAAGCATTTTAAGATGACGTCTCAGGACAGGAAGGTAGCAGTGGGCCAATATCACGCCACTGCACTCCAGCCTGGGTAACAGAGCGGGACCCTGCCTCAAAAAAAAGGAGATGGGATCTCACTGTCTTGCCCAGACTAGAGTGCAGTGGTGCAGTCTTAGCTCCCTGTATCCTTCAACTCCTGGGCTCAAGGGATCCTCCTGCCTCAGCCTCTCAAGCAGCTGGGACTACAGGTACATGCCACCACCCTTGGCTAATTTAAAACAAATTCTAGGCCGGGAGCAGTGGCTAACGCCTATAATCCCAACACTTTGGGAGGCCAAGGTGGGCGGGTCACGAGGTCAGGAGACCGAAACCATCCTGGCTAGCACCGTGAAACCCTGTCTCTACTAAAAATACAAAAATTAGCCAGGCGTGGTGTAAAAAATGATAAACATGAAGTATCCAGGCACGGTGGCTCAAGCCTGTAATCCCAGCACTTTGGGAGGCTGAGACGGGCGGATCACGAGGTCAGGAGATCAAGACCATCCTGGCTAACACAGTGAAACCCCGTCCCTACTAAAAAATACAAAAATCTAGCAGGGCGAGGTGGCGGGCGCCTGTAATCCCAGCTACTTGGGAGGCTGAGGCAGGAGAATGGCATAAACCCAGGAGGCGGAGCTTGCAGTGAGCCTAGATGTGCCACTGCACTCCAGCCTGGGGGACAGAGCGAGATTACGTCTCAAAAAAAAAAAAAAAAGAAAGAAAGAAAAATTCTTTTTGTGGCCGGGCGCGGTGGCTCAAGCCTGTAATCCCAGCACTTTGGGAGGCTGAGACGGGCGGATCACGAGGTCAGGAGATCAAGACCATCCTGGCTAACACGGTGAAACCCCGTCTCTACTAAAAAATACAAAAAAATAGCCGGGCGAAGTGGCGGGCGCCTGTAGTCCCAGCTACACGGGAGGCTGAGGCAGGAGAATGGCGTGAACCCAGGAGGCGGAGCTTGCAGTGAGCCGAGATCCGGCCACTGCACTCCCGCCCGGGCGACAGAGCGAGACTCCATCTCAAAAAAAAAAAAAAAAAAAAAAAAAAGAAAAATTCTTTTTGTAGAGACGAAGTCTCACTGTATTTTGTAGGCTGGTCTTGAACTCAAATGGTCCTCCCACCTCAGCCTCCCAAAGTGCTAGGATTACAGGCATGAGTCACTGTGCCTGGCCCACAAGTTTTTCTTTTCTTTTTTTAATTTGAGCCATCATTTAAAAGTTGTGAAATTTAGCATAGCCAGGCACGGTGGCTCACACCTGTAATCCCAGCACTTCGGGAGGCCGAGGCAGGTGGACCACCTGAGGTCAGGAGTTCGAGACCAGCCTGGCCAATGTGATGAAACCCCGTCTCTACTAAAAATACAAAAACTAGCCGGGCATGGTGGCATGTGCCTGTAATCCCAGCTACTCAGGAGGCTGAGGCAGGAGAATCGCTTGAACCGGGGAGGCGGAGGTTGCAGTGAGCTGAGATGGCACCATTGCACTCCAGCCTGCGCTACAAGAGCAAAACTCAGTCTCAAAAAAAAAAAGGCTAATGGTGGGGCATATCTCCTAATGTTACAAAATGAAGAACATCTCTCTCCTGTGATGTTTTCTGTCCCCAGAACTGTTTAACTTGAATCTCTCAAGACCCTATCTAATTTTATTTAGTAAAACAGGAGCTAGGCCAGGTGCGGTGGCTCACACCTGTAATCCAAACACTTTGGGAGGCCAAGGCAGGTGGATCAGTTGAGGTCAGGAGTTCAAGACCAGCCTGCCCAGCATAGTAAAACCCCATCTCTACTAAAACTACAAAAATTAGCCAGGGATGGTGACACGTGCCTGTAGTCCTAGCTACTTGGGAGGCTGATGAGGCAAGAGAATCACTTGAACCCAGGAGGCGGAGGTTGCAGTGAGCTGAGATCGTGCCACTGCACTCCTGCCTGGGGAACAAAGCAAGACCCCATATGAAAAGAAAAAAAGCAATCAAGTTCAAACCACCGTTCTCCAGAAAACTGGCTCAATCTTATCTTTTCGAGACAGAGTCTCACTCTGTCGCCCAGGCTGGAGTGCAGTGGCACGATCTCGGCTCACTGCAAGCTCCGCCTCCCGGGTTCATGCCATTCTCCTACCTCAGCCTCCCGAGTAGCTGGGACTACAGGCGCCTGCCACCACGCCGGGATAATTTTTTAAATATATTTTTAGTTGAGACGGGGTTTCACCATGTTAGCCAGGATGGTCTCGATCTCCTGACCTCGTGATCCGCCCTGCCTTGGCCTCCCAAAGTGCTGGGATTACAGGCGTGAGCCACCGCACCTGGCCAATCTTTTCAACAAATTAGGGTTACACAAAAAAAAAGGTTGTTTCAGGAACCCAGATAAAGAGGGTAAAAGAGAAATAACCTGACGTAATTTGTGGTCCTGGATTGGACCCAGGTTTAGACAAAAATTAGCTACAGAAGGACTTTTCAGCAATGGCTCACACTTGTAATCCCAACACTTTGGGAGGCTGAGGTAGGCAGATCACTTGAGCTCAGGAGTTTGAGACCAACCTGGGTAACATGGTGAAACCCTATCTCTACAAACTATACAAGAAACAAATCAGCTGGGCATGGTGGTGTACATCTGTGGTCTCAGCTGCTTGGGAAGCTGAGATGGGAGGAGTGCTTGAGCCCAGCAGGAGGTCGAGGCTGTAGTGAGCTGCGGTGAGTCATGATTGTGCCACTGCACTCTAGCCTAGGTGACAGAGTGAGATCCTGTGTCAAAAAAAAAAAAAAAAAAAAAAGGACTTTTCTTGGGACAATTAGGGTAATGTAAATATGGGTTTGTATTAGATTATTCATTATACATTGTTAATTGTAAGCACTTGTTATTTAGGCAATATCAAAAAATATTTTTTCCAATGTGTATACTGAAGTAAAAAATTAAGACAATGAGGCCAGGTGCAGTGGCTCACACTTGTAATCCCAGCACTTCGGGAGGTCAAGGCAGGTTGATTGCTTGAGCTCAGGAGTTTCAGACCAGCCTGGGCAACATGGTGAAACCCCATCTCTACAAAAAATACAAAAAATTAGCCCAGTGTGGTGGCAGGTGCCTGTGGTGGTGGAGGTTGCAGTGAGCCAAAATTGCATCATTGCACTCCAGCCTCAGCTACAGAACCAGACCCTATCTCAAAAAAAAAAAAAAACCAAAAAAACAACAATGTATCAAAGTCACTGAAAGAGATGAAACAAAAAAAAATTTTTAATAGTATTAAAACAAATTAAGACAATGCTAGGTGCAGTAGCCCCAGCTACTCCAGAAGCTGAAGTGGGAAGACCACTAGAGCCCAGGAGTTTGAGGCTACAGTGAGCTATATGATGTTGCCACTGCACTCCAGTCTGGGTGACAGTGTTCTTTCTACTCCCTTCTTCCCCCAGTTCTCCTGACCTTAAAAGTTTAGAACAGGTTGGCAATTTTTTTCTGTAAAAGACCAACTATTTTAGGCTTTATTTCAGCTACTTAACCCTGCTGTTGTAATGTGAAAGCAGCCACAGACAATATATAAACAAATGGGCATAACTGTATTCCAATAAAGTTTTTTACAAAAGCAGGCAGTGGGGTTGTAACCTGTAGTTTGCTGACCTCTGACCTAGAACAAATAACACTTCCTGAAAAGCCTTTCCCAATACCCATCAGAATCAGGAGCTTTATCGTCCTTGGCTCACATATTACTAGTAAATCCACTTAGCACATTTATGATCCCTTATTATATATTCATCTCCATTAGGGACTAAGTTATTTGCAGGTAGGTGCCATTTTGCTACATAAGCCTCCTCATGTTCACTCTAGTGAGTATCTCACAGGGCAGACATTCAATGAATATTTGTTTCTAAAAATCGAATCTACCCTAAAAGGACAATATGACACCATTCATAACATTCACAAGGATGAGCAGCAAGTTCTAAAAGTAATTTTAAAGGAGTTTAAGGGGGGAAAAGCACTGCTAATGTCACTAGGATACATACGCCTCTTATGCTCTATACTGTGACATGCTTATCAGTATTTTATAATCATACCTTGTGTGCATAGAATGCAGACTCGGTGAGCACAGAAATGCTTTTTTTTTTCCAAGCTGCTACAGTATCTAGAGTGCTATTAGGTTTACATTAGATGCATGATAAATGCTCAACAAATTTAAAACATATTTCTGGGAGGGGGAAAAGATATTCTTTTTTTTTTCTTTTTTTTTTTTTGAGACAGGCTCTTACTCTGTCACCCAGGCTGGAGTGCAGTGGCGCAATCTTGGCTCAAAGCAACCTCCACCTTCCAGGTTCAAGCTAGTCTTGTACCTCAGCCTTCCAAGGAGCTGGGATCACAGGGGTGTCCACCATGCCTGGCTATCTTTTTCCTTATGACAGGGAAAAGGTAGCAGCAAATACTTATGAAGACTGTTTTTTGGTTTTTTTTTTGAGACGAAGTCTTGCTCTGTCACCCAGGCTGGAGTGCAGTGGCACAATCTCAGCTCACTGCAAGCTCCACCTCCCAGGTTCATACCATTCTGCTTCAGCCTCCCAAGTAGCTGGGACTACAGGCGCCTGCCACCATGCCTGGCTAATTTTTTATATTTTTAGTAGAGACGAGGTTTCACCGTGTTAGCCAGGGTGGTCTCGATCTCTTGACCTCATGATCCACCCGCCTCGGCCTCCCAAAGTGTTGGGATTACAGGTGTGAGCCACCGTGCCTGGTCTATGAAGACTATCTTTGTAAGTAAATAATTATGAAACCTCTGCAAGTACATTTCCCTCCTTACATTTACGTTCTTAGTTAGGAAACACTGGAGGGTGGAGGCTTCTCTGCCTGCAAAGGAATTCTAGATTCTAAAGCAAAGTTGCTTGTGGGACAAAGGAAAACAATATATACATATTTTCTGTAGAAATTATCCCAAAAACTCAGGACCACTCAGGGAAGACATGGAATTTAGGATGAAGGCAGACCCTGGGAAGCACACAGTTCAGATAACTAGAGAGACACCTTTGGCTGCTACAGAACAGGAGATAGGAGGGAAGAATGCAGGAGGGTACATGGGAAAGCAGCTGCGAAGTGCACACTACTCCCAGACATCCTCCTGAAAGAGAAGTTAGCGCTAAGATAAGGGTAGGTAACAAAGTAAGGAAGAAGGGGAATTAAGGTGAGAGAAAGGCAAAAGCAGAGGGGAAACCTTCCCAGGAAAGGGAGTAATGTTGAAGAATTTAGAGAGTTGAGTAAAAGGTTTATTATTAGTGCAGTCAACACCATGGAACAGCACATACAACACAACCAGCAACCTGCAGAGACACTAGTGCAAAGGGTAGGGAAGCCTTTCACTGAGCTTCCTGGCTCCATCTGAGGGTAAGGACAGGACAGTATGAACCTTGGTAAGGCAGGTAGGGGAAAAGGGAGTGGAAGAAATGTAGTAACCAGAATAAGTATAGCAGCGTTTTCAAATTCCTGAGCACAATGTCCCAGAGCTGGAACCCTACTCCCCTCAAGCTGTATCCCTCCACCCCAATCCCAGTGGAGCCATGATCCAACTACCCAGACCTGCAGCAAGCTAGCCTGGAATAAAACTCTGAGAGGAAGCTATCACATGGTGGGAAGGAGACTTTCTATCTCCAACCACACTCCCACCTCCATATTAAAATTATCACACCTACTATCCCTCCCCTTCTCTTACTTACTCTGCCAGTCACTCTAGGGATCAAGGTATGCCCCAGGTAACCTGAAATGGAACTGAAGTTCCCGGGGGGTGTGGGTGAGACACGGCACAGCCTGTACTTAGAGATAAAATTTCTGATTTGCATGGTGAAGCTTAGAACCCAGCTATACAGCTCCAAGAAAACTTGGGGAAGCGGGGGGTTGCCTTCAAAATGAATACTCTAAATCCAGAGTTTTATGATGAGGCCCTGGAAGGGCTAGGAGGAAATTTTTCCAGAGGGCACAGGCATCGATGCTGGACTGTCATATCCTTCACAGGAATACAGGAAGCTCCTCATTTCAGTTGGGGTTACAGAGGTTTGGGGCAGATATTGTAAGTTCAGCCGAGGACTCCCTTGGCTCTTCCTATATTAAAGCCAAAGGTTGTGCTGAAAAGGAAAAAATATAAAACACACCCCCATCCCTGTCCCACCCTATTCAAAATCCCCACAATAGGAACATCAAAAGTTTCAAGTTTGATTTTTTTTCTTTTTTCCTTTCTTTAAAAAAAAAAAAAAAAAAAGGTAAATAAATTAAATTGCCAACAATGTGGCTGAGATAGCCATGATCAGGCCATTCTTAAAAAAAAAAGGGGAAGGGGAGGGGAAGTAGGTGGAGTTTGTGAAATATAAACAATGGCCAAAGAAAATTATCAAAGTAACTAACTACAGTCACAGGGCTAGAGAGGGCTCTATGGAACAATTATGGCCTGTGCCACAAGAGGCAGTGCTGACCATATTTTAGCAAAAGCTAGGAGTAGCTTCTTGCTGAACACATCAACCCCAACAGACTAAACCCTACCCTAAACCCTGGCATTCCCTAATTATGAAAACTTGTAGGAAAGAAGAGCTCATCTGGAAATTTTCAGTATCCCAACCTGCATACTGGTAGACCCAGTGGGTGCCTGCACCTTTACTTAAGTGGACTGAACAGGGATACTGCTTGGCACAGAGGTCCAGTCTTTCCCTAAGGGCCATCCGTGATGGCCAATTACTGGCCTCACTACTTATTTCTAGAGATTTGGCTCCACCCTTACCATTTCTTCAGGATGTCTGCTGCTTAGAGTCAACAGGCCTGCCTGCTCTGATTCCCTGGTTTTGGAGGAGAGGGACGACTAGAGATTCCTTACTCTGTCCTGACACTCCAGGGAAATTGAATCTCTTTGTGCTTTCTGAAAATAACTGGAACCAGGAACCCTAAGCAGGAAAATGGATGGAGGTGGGGGCTTTCCCACTCAGACTGACAATTTATAGACATTTTAGGGGAATATGGCAAAGGGAGGAAATCTGGGTTTCCCACCTGAAAGGCTGAGCAAACTACCCCACGGCCCTTCAGTGCCAGAAGGGCAGTGAGATGTGTGGCTCAGGTATAAGCCACAGTATTAAGGATGGTGGAGAGGACTCAGGTCCCAGCTGCTGGAGTGATGGGATTTTCTGATTTCCATCTCTTCCTGATAGCCGGTCGAGTTCTCCTATATCTCTTCCACGCCATGAGCAAATATCATGACAAGGCCTGGCTCCTGCACCATGTCATCACCCATATGTTGGTTCTCACAGGCCATCACGACAACAGCCTGCTTGCCAGGGATGCGCTTGGCCACGTAGTTCTCATAGTAGCGTCGGTTCATCTGTCTAGTCTCTAGTGTGGCCAGACCCTGGGGCCAGCTACGCTCATGGGCATTTTCAATCAGCTCGTTGACAATAGAAGCAGGACAGCCACTCTCCACCAGGGAGCGCTTGATTACAGCCTGGAGCACGGCATCAGGAGTCGAGATCATCCCTCCCCAGCGGGTCACTCTTGCTGGCTGAAGGGAGTTCACCCACCTGTGTGGAGGTGGTTAAAGATGGTCATTCCAGCTCATCTCCTTTCTCTGTATTGGCTTTTTCTGCTAATAGAAATAACTACCCACTCTGCACTCAGCTCACCTATTCTTCCTTCTTTCCTTCCATGATTGGCTCAGAAACCCCGAATTTTCCCCAGTTGGTCCCAACTGAGTCACCAAACGTTACTCACCAGATTAAATTCCACGAGTCTGCACTCTGTCCCTGTTACTTTTCTCTGAAATTCCAATACTTAGCACATACAGCACCTAACACAGTTAGTGCTCTATGTTTAGTGAATAAAACAATTATTCCTCTATACTATGTCCCACTCAGCACTATTTGCCCTATATATATTGATTCACACTTACAGTTTAGTCTATGAACTGTATAGGACTCCAGAACTGAAAAAGATCTTAGACTTCGCTTGTATACTTCACTTGTTTTTGCTGCATTTTAGAGATCACTTTCCTGGACTTGCACTCTGCCTCCTCTTCTCTGGGTTGTAAGCTACCTGAAGACAGGGATAATATCTTCTATTTCTTTTTTTTTATTTTGAGAAGGAGTCTCACTCTGTTGCCCAGGCTGGAGTGCAGTGGCGCGATCTCGGCTCACTGCAAGCTCCACCTCCCGGGTTCACGCCATTCTCCTGCCTCAGCCTCCGGAGTAGCTGGGACTGCAGGCACCCATCACCACGCCTGGCTAATTTTTTTGTTTTTTTTTTCAGTAGAGACGGGGTTTCACTGTGTTAGCCAGGATGGTCTCGATCTCCTGACCTCGTGATCTGCCCGCCTCGGCCTCCCAAAGTGCTGGGATTACAGGCGTGAGCCACCACGCCCCGCCTATCTTCTATTTCTTTTTGGCCCTCCTAGTACTCCACAGCCTTTAATACAGGGCTTTGTACATGGGTACTCACTTAATTCTGGATAAAGTGCATCCTTGGGTAGGCTTTCCCTTCCATCCACCCAAACACGTAAGACATCCTGTAGTGGAGCTAAGGGTTATCCTCTTCTCCTCTGCCCCTGTCCTTAATGCCAATATCTGAGAAGCAGTGACCCCCCAGCCCAGCTCTCCAATGCCCTCCTTCTGCTACTCTCCTGCTCTTAGCTCCTTTCAGGCCTTATTGTCAGGACGTGGAATCACTCCATGTCCTGAGTGACACTCACTCTAGGATCTCGTTGTATTCAATTGTCTCCTCCAGGTTCTGAAGGTTGGGGTTGACACTGCGGATTGCACGCATGTATGCCTTTAGCAGCTGGATGTCTCGCTTCTGTTGTGGAGAAGAAGAACAGGAATAATGGTTAAGGTAGACAGCAGAAAAAAGACAAAAGTTTATCCGAGAATGAGGACAACTGAGAGATCTGAAGAACAACCAGTCTGTAAGCTTCAGGAAGACAGGGATAGGGCTGTCTCACTCACAGCTGTCTCCTTAGTACTTACAAAATGTGCCTTCACAGAGGAGGCATCTGGTAACTGTTAGGTGAATGAATGCTATGAATGGGATGAAGGAAAGTCAAGGAGAGCTCCAATCTGATTCCCTGCTAAGCCACAGGCAGAATAGCCACTCATCCAAACTCACAAGTATAAGCACAGGTCTATGTGTTCACAACTGGTTTTATTACCCACAGGCAGGCAGTTATCTGCATATGAGGGATATGTTCTCCCCCGTGTCTTGGGGCCTACCTGCTCCGCCAGCTGGTGTTTGTGTTCAGCTGACGTCTTCTCCAGCTCTGCGATGCGTGTCTGCTGCTGCTGTACCACTGAGCGCAGGTGCTTAATGCAGTTATGGTTGGGCAGCTCATCTTTGGGCATCTCCAGGCTGCAGACCAGGGTGAGGAAAGAGCAGAACAGGGGTGATCACCAGGACATGTATGCAAATGGCCTAGTCTGTGGCAGATAACTGCTGAGTAGATTTTGTCCTACCCAAAATTTCTAACATTCACTTCGGGCCTCCCTCGTTCATTCCCTTCACTTTCTTCTTCCAAGCTTCCTACTTGCCTCTTTGCTGTCTATTTTCCTTAAATTTCTTTCCCCAATCAAGACACAGTGTTTTATCTACTTTTTATATTTATTTTATCTTATTTTATTTTTTATCTTTTTTTTTTTTTTTGACATGGAGTTTCGCTCTTGTTGCGCAAACTGGAGTGCAATGGCACGATCTCAGCTCAGCGCAACCTCTGCCTCCCAGGTTCAAGCGATTTCTCCTGCCTTAGCCTCCCGGGTAGCTGGGATTACAGGCGTGCGCCACCATGCCCAGCTAACTTTTTGTATTTTTAGTAGAAACGGGTTTCCCCATGTTAGCCAGGCTGGTCTCAAACTCTTGGCCTCATGTGATCTGCACCGCCTTGGCCTCCCAAAGTGCTGGGATTACAGGCATGAGCCACTGTGCCTGGCCTCTTATTTTACTTTTTTTTTTTTGAGACCAGGTTTCACTCTTGTTGCCCAGGTTGGAGTGTAATGGCACAGTCTTGGCTCACTGCAACCTCTGCCTCATGGGGTTCAAGCAATTCTTGTGCCTCAGCCTCCTGAGCAGCTGGGATTACAGGTGCCCGCCACGACGCCTGGCTAATTTTTGTATTTTTAGTAGAGACAGGGTTTCACCATGTTGGCTACACCGGTCTTGAACTCCTGACCTCAGGTGATCCGCCCGCCTCAGCCTCCCAAGTGCTGGGATTACAGGCGTGAGTCACCGCACTGGGACTATTTATTTATTTTGACACACTGTTTTTATCTACTGCACAGCTCTCCTTTTCCTCCTACAGATTCTGCCTGTGCACTTATTCCTTCAGAGAAGCCCTATATTCACAGCCCCAGCTATCAGCATTCTTTTTACTTCTTAGTTAGTTAGTTAAGGGGAACAGAGTCCAGCCCAGGCTGGAGTGCAATGGTGTGATCTCGGCTCACTGCAACCTCTACCTCCTGGTTTTAAGCGATTCTCATGCCTCAGCCTCCCGAGTAGCTGGGATTACAGGCGTGCACCACCACACCTGGCTAATTTTTTTTTTTTTTTTTTTTTTGAGACAGAGTCTTGCTCTGTTGCTTAGGCTACAGTGCAGTGGTGTGATCTCGGCTCACTGTAAGCTCCTCCTCCCTGGTTCACGCCATTCTCCTGCCTCAGTCTCCCAAGTAGCTTTCCCCTACAGGCGCCTGCCACCACACCCAGCTAATTTTTTGTATTTTTGTAGAGATGGGGTTTCACCGTGTTAGCTAGGATGGTCTCAATCTCCTGACCTCATGATCTGCCTGCCTTGGCCTCCCAAAGTGCTGGGATTACAGGCGTGAGCCACCACACCCGGTCCCACACCTGGCTAATTTTTATATTTTTAATAAAGACAAGGTTTTGCCATGTTGGCCAGGTTAGTCTTGAACTCCTGGCCTGAAGTGACCTGCCCACTTTGGCCTCCCAAAGTGCTAGGATTACAGGTGTGAGCTAACACACCCCTCAGCTATCAACATTTAGTCAAGTATTTCATAACCCACAGAAAGAAAAAATAGGGTCAGAGGAAATATGAGAAGGCTGGCAATTACAGCAGTCAAACTGACAAACAGAAAGTAGTATTGGACTGAAAGGGAAGAATAGAGTCAATCAACCTTTAGTGTTATTATACAAATTTACTGAATTGCTGTGCCCCTTCTTTTGTTAAAGCAAGAGCAAAATGATTATAGTTGGAAAAGCAGCAAGAAAGTAAGATCTTAGAGCAGGGAGCCAAGGAGGCTAAGAATACTCCTTGTCAACATGCCTAAGAGACCTCCTCAGCTAGTGAGGAGGGCATCCAGCGATAGGGGCATAAATGAGATGGCCCTTATCCATGTGGGGCAGAAGAAGGGAACAGATCTCACCCACAGCCCTGTTCACAGGTCACAGGCCGTTTCGGGTTGTGCTCACAGTCGCTGAGGTGAGACATGAGGTTGTCAAGCCGGACAACAGCACTACAGCCAAACACAGCGTTGTCACAGGCAATCTGCAGCTTTGACAACATGTTCCGCATGATCCGAGGTACTGGGCGCAGATGGGCGACCGTCACAACACTACGGTCCACTGGACATGTCTGTTGCTGAGAGAACCACTGGGTGATGCAGGCGTTGCAGAAAGCATGTTCACAATGAGGTGCCTAAAAGAGAGAACAAGGCAAAAGGGGCATAAGGGAATTAGCAGGACCTAAGAGCCTGGATATGATAACTCTACAAAGCCAATCATGCCTTTGAGCAGCTTCTACCGCAAGAGGTCCGTTGGGTCAAGCAAAGTATAGATCTACTATGGGCAAGGCATTGTAGGGGACAGGCTTAAGATATGTTTCCTGCTGGGCGCGGTGGCTCATGCCTGTAATCCCAGCACTTTGGGAGGCTAAGGTAGGCACACTGTTTGACCTCAGGAGTTTGAGACCATCCCAGACAACATGACAAAACCCCATCTCTACAAAAGTTACAAAAATTAGCCGGGTGTAGGCCAGGCGCAGTGGCTCATGCCTGTAATCCCAGCACTTTGGGAGGCCAAGGCAGGTGGACCACAAGGTCAGGAGTTCAAGACCAGCCTGACCAACATGGTGAAACCCTGTCTCTACTAAAAATACAAAAAAATTAGCCAGGGGTGGTGGCACACGCCTATAATCACAGATACTCAGGAGGCTAAGGCAGAAGAATCGCTTGAACCCAGGAGGTGGAGATTGCAGTGAGCCAAGACTGCATCACTCACTCCAGCCTGGGCAAAAGAATAAGACTCCATCTCAAAAAAAAAAAAAAAAAAAAAAAAAATTAGCCGGGCATGGTGGCACGTGCCTATAGTCCCAGCTAGCCAGAAGGCTGAGGTGGGAGGACGGAGGGTGGCTTGAGCCCAGGAGGCGGAGGTTGCAGTGAACCAAGACTGCACCACTGCACTCCAGCCTGGGTGACAGAGCCAGGACCTGTTTCAAAAAATATATATCTATGTTCCCTGTGCTCAAGATTAAAAATGAGTTGTGAAACAAGACAAACAAGTAAAATATTATATAACAATAAGAGATATAAATGATATTCCAGGACAATAGGACAGATGACACAAGGCAGCCAATTATTGATTGCCATCTGGATTGCACACACAATAATTGCCAAAAATGTCCAGAGGAGGGTGAAGTCTTTTCAGGCTAGCTCAATCATGGCAGGTATTTATGAAGAGGACCAAATTTGATATGGTCTTGAAGGATAATTCAGATGATAGATTTAGAGAGCAGGAGGACATATCTACTGGCAAAAATTTCAATGTCAGAAAGCTAGGCCAGGCGTGGCGGCTCACGCCTGTAATCCCAGCACTTTGGAAGGCCGAGGCGGACGGATCACGAGGTCAGGAAATTGAGACCATCCTGGCTAACACAGTGAAACCCCATCTTTACTAAAAATACAAAAAATTAGCCAGGCGTGCTGGCAGGCGCCTGTAGTCACAACTACTCGGGAGGCTGAGGCAGGAGAATGGCATGAACCTGGGAGGTGGAGCTTGCAGTGAGCCAAGATCATGCCACTGCACTCCAGCCTGGGCTAAAGTGCGAGACTCCATCTCAAAAAAACAAAACAAAACAAAAAGAAAGCTAAATAAGGCCGGGCACAGTGGCTCATGCCTGTGATCCCAGCACTTTGGGAAGCTGAGGCAGCCAGATCACTTGAGGTCAGGAGTTTGAGACCAGACTGGCCAACATGGTGAAACCCCATCTCTACTAAAATTACAAAAATTAGCCACACATGGTGGTGCGCCCCTGTAATCCCAGTTACTCAGGAAGCTGAGGCACGAGAATTGCTTGAACCCAGGAGGCGGAAGTTGCAGTGAGCCAAGATCGCGCCATTGCACTCCAGCTTGGGTGACAGAGCGAGATTCTGTCTCAAAACAAAACAAAACACTTTAGTTTCCCATTACATTTTTTTTTTTTTTTTTGACAGTCTCGCTCCTGTCGCCCAGGCTGGAGTGCAGTGGAGTGATCTTGGGTCACTGTAACCTCCGCCTCCCGGGTTCAAGCGATTCTCCTGCCTCAGTCTTCCAAGTAGCCGGGATTTTAGGCTACTCCCACCCCACCCAGCTAATTTTTTTTGTATTTTTAGTAGAGACAGGATTTCACCATGTTGGCCAGCTTGTCTCGAACTTCTGACCTCAAGTGACCCACTTGCCTCAGCCTCCCAAAGTGCTAGGATTACAAGCGTAAGCCACCATGCCCGGCCTGTCAACTTCTTCATAACCATTCTAGCTAAACCTGCCACCCCTGCATAAGCATACAGAATGTGCTACCTTTTGTGTAACAAAGAAAAGGAGGTGTGAAAAAACCAGATATATTCATATATACATATGCATATACAAATATATATATATGCAGACATCTATTCATATTTGCTTGTATCTGCCTTAATACTCACTGGAAGGATACCAAAAAAACTAATAAAAATAGTTATCTGTGGGGGAATTAGGTAGACAGTAATAAGGACAGAAGTGAGAATTCTCACTGTATACCTTTTTATACTATTTTTATTTCTGAATTATGTTCATTTTTCACCTATTCAAACAATAAATAATTATGATGTGGGGAAATCAGCATCCCTAGCAGGAGCCTTCTAACCTTAGAAATGTGTCTAGGAACCTGGCATCATGAGGGTTGCCTGCTCTGCTTCTCAGAAGGTAAAGCCTGGAGGTAGATGGGTGGCTTCTGACTAGACTGTCACCAACTACGACTCACCTTTCCATAAGTGACTTGCCTAAAATGATAGTGCCAGAAAACAGACAAGGCCCTGCCAGGGTGAGGAGGGAACCTGACACACCCTGTGACCTCCTGACACTACTACTTGATGACTTGCTCCACACCCATCTAATATGCCTCTAATGGCAGCAGATTGCAAAGGCCTAGAAAGAAGACAGGTCCAGAGCTGGTTGCCATTGGAATGTAGTCTGAATTTTATTCAGTTCAAGGCATCAGTACTCCTTTTGGAGTACTGGGAGAAAAAATAAACTCAAAGGCTCAAGGGGAGCCCCTGGGAGTTAGGTAAGCAGTGAATGGGGGAAGGGCCATGAAACCTCATTGCCTAGTGTCCTGGTTTGGAAAATGTGATAATCTCTAGATAGCCAGGAGTGAGAAAGGATTAATTGGTATTTACAGAATGAGGGCAATAAGGATCCTCGAGGATGCTGTCCCAAGAATACAACTCTTAAGGATTCACCTCACTCACTGTACTTGCCTGGTAATCGTGAGCTTCTCCTCATACTTGCCCCAGGATGATACAACTGACTCTGGTCTGGCAAGGCTGGCAGAGAAATGACCTATTGAAGGTGGCAGCTTTCACATCAAAATGCAGAGTGCATGGCTGCATCAAAACCTGGTCCTTTCAGTAGATCCCAGGAAAAAAATAGGTCAGTACATACAGTTCCCCACTTCCTATTTGCTGTTTTGTTTTTTTTTGTTTTTTTTTTTTTTTTTTGAGATGGAGTCTCACTCACTCTCGCCCAGGCTGGAGTGCAGTGGCGCAATCTCAGCTCACGGCAACCTCCTACTCCTGGGTTCAAGTGATTCTCCTGCCTCAGCCTCCTGAGTAGCTGGGACTACAGGCACATACCACCACGCCCGGCTAATTTTTGTATTTTTAGTAGAGACGGGGTTTCACCATGTTGGCCAGGCTGGCTCTTGACCTCGTGATCCACCAACCTTGGCCCAAAGTGCTGGGATTACAAGCGTGAGCCACTGCGGCTGGCCTTCCTATTTGTTAGATAGTAGGCAGGTAGAAAAGGCCTGCAGGGAGACTGGCTGATTACCGGAAGCACAACATCATAAAAATGCAGAGAGTACTTATTAGGAGAGTCCAGAAGTTCAATCATGGACAGGAAGATGGAAACTAGTAAGAGTTCCTGTAGAGGAAAGGAAGCTACCCAGCTACTATCACAAGACAGAAACAAGCAGCTGACCATTTTACAGGAGAAATCTTTCAGAGTGACCTTAGAAAAAAATCTGAACCACTGGATCTCTGTGGCATCCACCTCTAGATTGATTCTGGAAAGCCTTATTCTTGTAGTCACCATTACTCCTTTGACCTAAACCTCCATTGGGTGGGGGTAGAGAGAAAAACACAGTGACTTCCCCATGGGTCCCACTGCCCATGAATATTTTCTACTATTTCCACTGCTACCTGTTGCCCTACCAAATCTGCCATCAGACCAACTCACCTGTACTGGCTCCTCCAAGACTCCACTGCAAATAGGGCAGATAAGATCTTCGTCAACATCCCCCTGGAAACGGGTTACATCATACCCCATGTCTCATCACTGAAACCCAGGTCCTGAAAGGACAATAGCAAACAGAGGCCAGTTCAGAAGAAGCCTACAAATATGTGACAAACATAAACTCATTGTCAAGATCCATTCATTTATCCAACAAATATTTATTGGAAGTCTACTATGCAGCAGTCATTTGGCTCGGTGGAAGCTGACTCAAGAAATTTAATTCTAAGGCACAGTGGCTCACGCCTGTAATCCCAGCACTTTGGGAGGCCGGGGCAGGTACATAACCTGAGGTCAGGAGTTCAAGACCAGCCTGGCCAACATGATAAAAACCCATCTCTACTAAAAATACAAAAATTAGCTGGGTGTGGTGATGCATATCTGTAATCCCAGCTACTTGGAAGGCTGAGGCACAAGAGTCACTTGAACCCGGGAGGCGGAGGTTGCAGTGAGCCGAGATTACGTCATAGCTCTCTAGCCTAGGTGACACAGTGAGACTCTGTCTTTAAAAAAAAGAAAAGAAATGTAATTCTAATGGGGAAGACATTATGTAAGCACACATTTAAAATATAAAGTGATAAATACTCAGAGGAGACACAGGACCTTATGAGGACAAGAGACATGAATACCTAACCCAGGCTGAAAGCAGAGGGTGGTTTTGATAAGTTTTCCAGGACTGGGTGTCACCAGAAATGTGTCCTGTAGGGCAAGAGTTAGCTCAATGTTGGGGGAGCAGGGCATTAGTGTAATCCCAGCACTTTGGGAGGCTGAGGTAGGTGGATTACCTGAGGTTAGGAGTTCGACCTCACATATAAAAGGGCACATAAAATAGCACATCCAAATGCCCAGAAGAGGGCATATGATAGGTTCAGAGAATTTCAAGTGATTCAAGAAAAAGCTGACCTAAGAGGTGGGAGGGAGGGCCTGTCAAGAGACAAGGCTGGAGAGGTAAGCAAGGGCCATGCTGTGAAAAGTCTCTGAGGAGTTTGGACTTTATTCTGAAGGGTATGAGAGAGCCACTGAAGGACTTAAAAAAGAATGTGATAACAGTTCCATTTTAGAATCAGTATGTTAACAGGGGAGAAATGGAAGAACATCTAAGTCAGAGAGTGACAGTGAGTCTGAATTCAGGTGGTGGTGGTGATGGGGATAAAGAAGAAGAGAGGGTCGGGCATGGTGGCTCATGCCTTTAATCCCAGCACTTTGGGAGACCAAGGCAGATGGATCACGATGTCAAGAGATCAAGACCATCCTGGCCAACATGGTGAAACCCCATCTCTACTAAAAACATAAAAATTAGCCGGGTGTGGTGGTGCGTACCTGTAGTCCCAGCTACTCAGGAGGCTGAGGCAGGAGAATCACTTGAACCCAGGAGGCGGAGGTTGCAATGAGCTGAGATTACGCCACTGCATTCTAGCCCGGTGACAGAGCAAGACTCCGTCTCAAAACAAAAAAGAAGAGTGAGGTCCAAAAGAGCAAGGACTCAAACAGCAGCGATAGTGCCATGCTCCTTCTTTGGGTTCCCAAAGGTCAAACCCAAAGAAGAGGTAACTAAACAACTGGCCGGGGGCAGTGGCTCATGCCTGTAATCCCAGCACTTTGGGAAGCCGAGGCAGGTAGAGCACGAGGTCAGGAGATAGAGACCATCCTGGCTAACATAGTGAAACCAGTCTCTACTAAAAATACAAAAAATTAGCCGGGCGTGGTGGCAGGTGCTTATAGTCCCAGCTACTCGGGAGGCTGAGGCAGGAGAATGGCATGAACCTAGGAGGCGGAGCTTGCAGTGAGTGGAGATGGTACCACTGCACTTCAGCCTGCGTGACAGAGTAAGACTCCGTCTCAAAAAAAAAAAGTTGTCAAGGGGTTGGAGAACTTACAGGAGGGAAGACAACTGTCGAAAGTTACAAACAGACAAATCAGATAAAGAAAACAAAGAATTGCTGGGATGTGGGACGGTGGATACCACAGTAAAGCAGTTCCATGGAGCTGGGAGTTGTGGAGGGTAGTTTTAGTGTAGCACTGAAAGTGAAGCCAGACTTCAGTGACACAAAGTGAACAAGAGGTGAGTTGGAGAGACAGGGACCAAAGACACACTCTGTCAAAAGCTTGATTTTTTGGTGGGTGAGTATTCTTAAGGAGTTTATTTGGGCAGACTCAGGGTAAGGGTCCTGTACCTAGAAGAAGCTGCTGGCCCTCGTGGTGGTAAAGTGTTGGCTTGTGCTAGGACCTTGTGTGGCCGCAGGAAAAATATGGAACACTTCACAATTTTTCATGTCATCCTTGCACAGGGGCCCTACTAATCTCTTTATCATTCCAATTTTAGTATATGTAATGCTAAAGCCAGCACTCAAAAGCCTAATTTCAAAGGAAGGGAAATTGAACTAGCTAGAGGGGGAAAGGAAACTGAGGAAGTGGGTTGTGTGGGGGTGTTCTTCCTTATGGTGAGAAAGGCTTAAGTGTCTTTATGTACCGAGAGGAAAGTACAGGGGAAGAGGGAAAGATAAAGACAGGAGAGAATCTAGTCACTGAGGTAGCAGTAGGGAGATATGGAATTACCTTAAACAAAAACGAGATAATTCTAAAGCAGGAAGGAAGGGAAAATGGTAAACAGAGGTCAGAGGTCCAGAGACAGGTTTTCAAAAAATCATACTGATAAACTTGTAAAAATCGGGCCGGGAGCAGTGGCTCATGCCTCTAATCCCAGCACTTTGAGAGGCTGAGGCTGGCGGATCACCTGAGGTCAGGAGTTCAAGACCAGCCTGGCCAACATTGTGAAACCCTGTCTCTATTTAAAATACAAAAATTAGCCAGGAGTGGTGCCACGTGCCTGAAATCCCAGCTACTTGGGAGGCTGAGACAGGAGAATCACTTGAACTCAGAAGGCGGAAGTTGCAGTGAGCCAAGATTGCACCACTGCACTCCAGCCTGGGGGACAGAGTGAGACTCTGACTCAAAAAACAACAACAGCTGGGTGCAGTGGCTCACGCCTATAATCCCAACACTTTGGGAGGTTGAGGTAGGCAGATTACCTGAGGTCGGGAGTTCAAAACCAGCCTGGCCAACATGGAGAAACCCTGTCTCTACTAAAATTACAAAATTAGCCGGGTGTGGTGGCACATGCCTATAATCCCAGCTATTCGGGAGGCTGAGACAGGAGAACTGATTGAACCCGGGAGGCGAAGGTTGCAGTGAGCCGAGATCATGCCATTGCACTCCAGCCTGGGCAACAAGAGTGAAATTCTGTCTCAAAAAAAAAAAAAGGCCAGGCGCAGTGGTTCATGCTTGTACTCCCAGCACTTCGGGAGGCTGAGGCGGGCGGAGACCAGCCTGGCCAACATGATGAAATCCCATCTCTACTAAAAATACCAAAATTAGCCGGGCGTGGTGGCACATGCCTGTAATCCCAGCTACTCAGGAGATTGAGGCAGGAGAATTGCTTGAGCCTGGGAGGCGGAAGTTTCAGTGAGCTGAGATCCGGCCACTGCACTCCAGCCTGGCCAGATCTCCGTCTCGACAGAGCGAGACTCTGTTTCAAAAAAAAAAAAAAAAGATAAAACAGGGTGCCTACAGTTCTACATGTGGACTGATCAATATGGACACAACTTTTCTTCGCTACTTAAATTAATGCAACCTCAGACTGCTTAGTGCTATTGTAGATGACAGCTACTGCTACTTTCATAGTCCAAACAAATGCAAAGGGCTGGGAAGAAGGGAAAGGGGCAAGATAAAAGGTCAAGAGGAGGAGTTGGCTGAGATAGCTACTACCTGAGAGCAAAAATATCCCCAAATATCCACAATTTATCCATTAAACTGCTGACTTTATAATATTTACCTCAATGAAATAAATTGTAATTTGTTTTATCTATAATAACTATAAAATTAATCAGAGAAAAAAAAATCCTTGCTGCCCTTAAAATGCACCAGGTATGCAAAAATTCGAAGATATACTGTTAAGAGAAAAAAGCTAAGATACAGAATAGTATATGTAAAGTACACTACCACAAATACGAAAAACAACATGTAGGTGTGTATGCTTACATGTGCATGGAACTCTCCAGAAGGATAAACAGAAAACTGCCAACAGTGTTTGCTGCTAAAGAGGAGGTACAAAGAAACAAGGATGGGAGGTACAAAGAAACAAGGATAGGAGGGAATTTTTAATTTCTCTAATTATCCCTTTGTACCTTTGAAAAAGGTTTTCTCTGTGTGTGTGTGTGTATTCACTATTCAAATTAGTAAATAAATCTATAATTACACTAAACTGTGAAAGACAGACTTAAGGTTAAAACAAAAAATAAGAATATCCACTCAGGCCAGGTGTGGTAGCTCACGCCTGTAATCCCAGCACTTTGGGAGGCCAAGGCAGGTGGATCACCTGAGGTCAGGAGTTCAAGACCAGTCTGACCAAGATGGTGAAACCCCATCTGTACTAAAAATACAAAAATTAGCCGGGCATGGTGGTGGGCACCTGTAATCCCAGCTACTCGAGAGGCTGAGGCAGGAGAATTGCTTGAACCCAAAAGGCAGAGGTTGCAGTGAGCCAAGATCATGTCATTGCACTCCAGCCTGGGTGACAGAGCGAGACTTCGTCACCAAAAAAAAAAAAAAAGAATATCTACTTTATGTTTTATACATTATACATGTCATATGTCATATAACACATACAAATATAACATGTCATGTACTGACACACATATAACATGTCTGGGAAAAAAATGGACTCTTGCCAGAAAATGTTGATCAAATTAACTCATAACAAAAACCACAAACTGTCCTCAAAAAGCATATACCTTTCTACCTAGCAATCTTACTTCCAGGAATTTATCCTAAGGAAATAAACGAGGGTGCGGGCCAGGCGTGGTGGCTCACGCCTGTAATTCCAGCACTTTGGGAGGCTGAGGGGGGTGGATCAGAAAGTCAGGAGATCAAGACCATCCTGGCTAACACAGTGAAACCCTGTCTCTACTAAAAATACAAAAAATTAGCTAGGCATGGTGGCGGGCGCCTATAGTCCCAGCTACTCGGGAGGCTGAGGCAGGAGAATGGTGTGAACGCGGGAGGCAGAGCTTGTAGCGAGCAGAGATCACGCCACTGCACTCCAGCCTGGGCGACAGAGGGAGACTCCGTCTCAAAAAAAAAAAAAAAAAAGCCGGGCGTGGTGGCTCACGCCTGTAATCCCAGCACTTTGGGAGGCCAAGGCGGGCAGATCATGAGGTCAGGAGATCGAGACCATCCTGGCAAACACAGTGAAACCCCGTCTCTATTAAAAAAATACAAAAAATTAGCCGGGAGTGGTGGCGGGCGCCTATAGTCCCAGCTACTCGGGAGGCTGAGGCAAGAGAATGGCGTGAACCCAGGAGGCGGAGCTTGCAGTGAGCCGAGATCACGCCACTGCACTCCAGCCCGGGCAACAGAGTAAGACTCCATCTCAAAAAATAAATAAATAAATAAAATAAACAAGGGTGCAAAAAGAATTGTAATAAACTGCTTAAGCATTGTCATAGCAAAAAATCTATCCAGTAGAATTCCTTACATCCATAAAATGCAACATCATGTCAAATTAACATGACCTAGATATATTTATTTCATATTATTTATTTAAACTATTTGTGCTGGGTACAGTGGCTCACACCTATAATCCCAGCACTTTGGGGGGCCAAGGCAGGAAGATCACTTGAGAACAGAAGCTTGAGGCTACAGTGAGCTGATTGCACCACTCTACTCCAGCCTGGGTGACAAAGTGAGATCCTGTCTCTAAATAAATTGTTTTAATGTATTTATTATATAGAAATAAAAATAATTTATTTATATTTATAGATATCATATATGCTATCATGCTATTTTTTTAAGAGACAGGGTCTTATTCTGTTGCCCAGGCTGGAGTACAATGATACAATCACAGCTCACTGCAGCCTTGATTCTACATATATAATTAAATAATAATGAAGCCAGCATTTATTGAGCATTACTATATGGCAGACAGTATTTTAAACATTTTTTGCCAATTAACTCATCTAATCCTTACAACAGCTCTAGAAGGTTGGGACTATAATTATTCACATTTTACAGATGAGTAACAGAGATGCAAAGGTTAAAAAGCTTTTCCAGAATCATACAGCTAATAAGTGGTAGAGCCAGATTCAAACCCAGACAGACTGGCTGCAAAGCTCAAGCTTTTAACCACTTGGCTAAATTGCCTCTCAAACTGAAATACACAAGTGGCAGAAAGACTATGTATAGTATAGACCCATTTTAATAAAAATAACTTGACCGGGCACAGGGACTCAAGCTTGTAATCCCAGCATTTTGGGAGGCTGAGGCAGGTGGATCACCTGAGGTCAGGAGTTCAAGATCAGCCTGGCCAACATGGTGAAACACCATCTGTACTAAAAATACAAAAAAATTAGCTGGGTGTGGTGGCATGCACCTGCAATCCCAGCTACTTGGGAGGCTGAGGCAGGAGAATCACTTGCACTTAGGAGGCAGAGGTTGCAGTGAGCCACGATCATGCCACTGCACTCTAGCCTGGGTAACAGAGGGAGACTGTCTCAAAAATAAACAAAACAAAAACAAAACAAACAAACAAAAACACTTAACAAAAGAAAATAAATGTAGCGTATACATTTTAAAAATCTAGGGCCGGGGCTGGGTGTGGTGGCTTACACCTATAATCCCAGCACATTGGGAGACCAAGGCAGGTGGATCACCTGAAGTCAGGAGTCCAAGACCAGCCTGGCCAACACAGTGAAACCCCATCTCTACTAAAAATACAAAAATTACCCGGGCGTGGTGGCAGGCACCTGTAATCCCAGCTACTCGGAAGGCTGAGGCAGGAGAATTGCTTGAACTAGGGAGGCGGGGGTTGCAGTGAGCCGAGATCCTGCCATTGTATTCCAACCTATGGGGGACAAGACTGAGACTTCGTCTCAAAAAAAACAAAAAAAACAAAAAAAAAACTTAGGGCCTGCTGCGGTGGCTCACGCCTGTAATACTAGCACTTTGAGAGGCTGAGGCGGGCGGATCACAAAGTCAAGAGTTTGAGACCAGCCTGGCCAACATCGTGAAACCCCATCTCTACTAAAAAAAAAAAAAAAAAATTAGCTGGGCATGGTGGCACGCACCTGTAGTCCCAGCTACTTAGGAAGCTGAGGCAGGAGAACTGCTTGAACTCAGGGGGTGGAAGTTGCGGTGAGCCGAGATTGCACCATTGCACTCCAGCCTGGGCAACAGAGCGAGACTCCATCTCAAAAAAGAAAAAAAAAGAGAAAAAAATATAGGACCAGACGCGGTGGCTCACGCCTGTAATCCCAGCACTTTGGGAGGCCAAAGGGGACAGATCACCTGAGGTTGGGAGTTCAAAGCCAGCCTGACCAACATGATGAAATCCCATCTCTACTAAAAATACTAAAATTAGCCTGGCGTGGTGGCACATGCCTGTAATCTCAGCTACTCAGGAGGCTGAGGCAGGAGAATTGCTTGAACCCGGGAGGCAGAGGTTGTGGTAAGCCGAGATCGTGCCACTGCACTCCAGCCTGGGCCACAAGAATGAAACTCCGTCTCAAAAAAAAAAAAAAAAAAAAAGGCCAGGCGCGGTGTCTCACGTCTGTAATCCCAGCACTCTGGGAGGCTGAGGTGGGCGGATCACGAGGTCAGGAGATCAAGACCACAATGGCTAACACAGTGAAACCCCGTCTCTACTAAAAAAAATACAAAAAATTAGCCAGGCGTAGTGGCGGGTACCTGTAGTCCCAGCTACTCAAGAGGCTGAGGTAGAAGAATGGTGTGAACCTGGGAGGCGGGGCTTGCAGTGAGCTGAGATTGTGCCACTGCACTCCAGCCTGGGCAACAGAGCAAGACTCCATCTCAAAAAAAAAAATCCAGATGTAGGCTGGATGAGGTGGTGCATGCCGGTAATCCTAGCACTTTGGGAGGCCAAGGTGGGTGGATCACCTGAGGTCAGGAGTTCGAGACTGGTCTGACCAGCATGGTGAAACCCCATCTCTACTAAATATAAAAAGTTAGCTGGGTGTGGTGGCGCATGTCTGTAATCTCAACTACTTGGGAGGCTAAGGCAGGAGAATCGCTTGAACCCGGGAGGTGGAGGTTGCAGTGAGCTGAGATAGCACCACTGCACTGCAGTCTGGGCAACAAGAGCAAAATTCCATCTCAAAACAAAAAGAAAAGAAAAGAAAAATCTAGATGCGGAGATTACACTTTCAATCTAGGTCACATATTTCCACAAGATTTAATTTTTTTTTTTTTTTTTTGAGACAGAATCTCGCTCTATCACCCAGGCTGGAATGCAGTAGTACCATCACAGCTCACTGTAGTCTTGACCTTGGAGGCTCAAGCAATTCTCCTGACTCAGTCTCCTGAGTCGCTAGGACCACAGGTGCTGCCAACCACACCCAGCTACTTTATTATATTTAGTAGAGACAAGGTTTCACTATGTTGCACAGGCTAGTCTGGAACTCCTGGGTGGGAGGATTGCTTGAACGCAGGAGGTTGAGGCATCAGTGAGCCACGCTGGTGCTGGCTGGGTGACAGAGTGAGACCCTGTCTCTGGAAATAAAACAGTTATCCTTGGTGTAAGGAGCAACAATTAAAATAACATTAATCTAGGCCAGGCCCGGTGGTTCATGCCTATAATCCTAGCACTTTGGGAGGCCGAGGCGGGCAGATCATTTGAGGTCAGGCGTTCAAGACCAGCCTGGCCAACATGGTGAAACCCCATCTCTACTAAAAACACAAAAATTAGCCAGGCATAGTGGCGGGCATCTGTAATCCCCGCTACTCAGGAGGCTAAGGCAGGAGAACTGCTTGAACCCAGGAGGCGGAGGATGCAGTGAGTCGAGATTGGGCCATTACACTCCAGCATGGGTGACAAAGTGAGACTCTGTCTCAAAAACAAAACAAAAAAATTAAACTCTTCTCCTTGTTGCTATGAGGTAATGTAGAAAATAGGCCTAGAGGCCGGGCACGGTGGCTCACACCTGTAATCCCAGCACTTTGGGAGGCCGAGGCGGGTGGATCACGAGGTCAGGAGATCAAGACCATTCTGGTTAATACGGTGAAACCCCGTCTCTACTAAAAATACAAAAAATTAGCTGGGCGTGGTGGCGGGTGCCTGTAGTCCCAGCTACTTGGGAGGCTGAGGCAGGAGAATGGCGGGAACCTGGGAGGTAGAGGCTGCAGTGAGCCAAGATCAAGCCACTATACTCCAGCCTGGATGACAGAGAGAGACTCTGTCTCCAGAAAAAAAGAAGAAAGAAAGAAAGAAAGAAAATAGGCCTAGAGCTTGTACTATGTTTCATTGAATATTTTTTCTTTTGTTTTTTTTTTTTTTAAAGACAGGATCTCATTCTGTCATCCAGGCTGGAGTGCAGTGGCACAATCATGGCTCACTGCTGCCTCAATCTCCCAGGCTCAAACGACCCTCCCAACTCAGCCTCTTGAGTAGCAGGGACTACAGGTGTGCGCCACCATACCAGCTGGTGTATATATATATATTTTTAGTAGAGATGGGTCTCACCATGTTGCCCAGGCTGGTCTTGAATTACTGGGCTCAAGCGATCCTCCCACCTCAGCCTCCCAAAAGTACTGGGATTTTAGACGTGAGCTACTGTGTCCAGCCGTCTTTTCATTTTAAAGCAATGCTAATAATATTGTCTTGAGGAGGAACACAAATTCTGAAAATTTTTCTTAATGGGATTTCGGGAGATCCCATGTCCCCCAAAATAAACAGAAAAGAACTTGCCTGAGTTGGTGCAGAGATGGCCACAGAGTATGGGAACCCACCAGCCAAATTAGGAGCTGTAAGGTTCCCATTATAAAGTCAGTATTTTCAAAACTGCAGAGATGCTAAACAATGTTATTCCTAAATCTAAACCCCTCTTTGTCTTTCTGGAGGTTCTGCTTTATTCACCTTTTTATAACTGTACCCTTTCAGTGATGTGGCCTTAAGAATTAAGGGGAAATTTAGATTTCTAATCTGGTTAGGGTATTTCCTATTTGTCATCTATGGAAAACCAATGTTGACATGGTTATACGCAACCTTGGAAGTCAGCTCTAGACTAGGCTGCCTTGCACTGCCCCCAGGTAGACAATCTCAATCTGTCAGGTTAGGTTTACTTGACTATTCCTTCTAATCTCTGGGATTCTTGACACTGCAGTGGGTTGTCATAGGGAAAGGTTATCATTCCAGGGGGGATGCCTCAAAATAATTCAGCTGCTCACTGCCCTGGGGCAGTAGCCCTTGGTAAACCTGAAATCACAGGGACCTCAAGAGTCATAGCCAGTGACCACAGCCACTGGAAGCGGTTTCCTGGATATTGTCCTTGGGTGTAGGATAGGAAAAGGCCTTAGGAGGTTTTACTCAAACCTGGGGAGCTGAATTGAAGTACCACTGAAGTGTCCCTTGAGACCTTACAAGAGTTCTGCCAACCTCTCTTATCTGACCATACTAAACCCAAAATGAAAACTGCACTTCCAGTCTCCTATTCCATAGGCCAAATCCAAAACAGGTAACTATGCTACTTTACCTCCTCAGTGTTATACTGGGATATCTCTTTATTCCCGGTCAGCATTATAATAGAATAATTTTTATGAAGGAATGCAAGAGCCTTATCAGACCCCTTTCTATGCCCTTTTAACTTACTGTTGTGGTTGTTTTCTCTGGTCTCCCACTAGAGAAAGCTAGGAATTCACATTTTTCCTAAAGGACATTTATCCTCACTTATTCAGGATTTCTTGAACCCATAAGCATAGATGAAACCATGCACATTCATTCATGCACACATGCTTAGAGAACCATTAGAGAAGTCACTCTAACCCATGATTTACATTTTGGGTAGCTGGGCATGTTGCCATCAATTTTGTGGCAAAAACATAAGGGCAAAAGTCAGGTATAAGTATGCAGTCTCCCATCTACCATTCTCTCTCCTCTATGCCCTGAATACAACAAAGGTGCAGAGGTCTGAGGATTCTCCAGCTCTGATCACTACAATTAAACACATAGAGAAAGGGCCCCATAACCTGCCCTGATCTAAGGAAACAGATGACTCCTAGAAACTTCAATGTGGTCAAAAAATTAGCCGGCAAAGGATCTCACAGGTGTCTCTAAAACGTTTCATCATATCTCCCTGTCTCCCAGTGAATAGTTCTGGAAAAAAACAAAAAACAAAAAAAACACAAAACTGTGTTAGGAATCCAGAAACCCGAATCCTAGTTCTAGCTTTATCACTAACCAAATGTATGACCTTGGACAACTTATTTGGCCTCTCTGGGCCTCAGTTCCCTACATGAAATGAAGCATCCTGGGCTACATAAGTTCTAAGGTGCTCTATAAATTCTATGATTCTAAGATTCTAAGATTAAGCATATAAAACAAAAATAGGCCGGACTGGTGGCTCATGCCTATAATCCCAGCACTTTGGGAGGCCGAGGCAGATGGATCATGAGATGAAGAGATTGAGACCATCCTGGCCAACATGGTGAAACCCTGTCTCTAATAAAAATACAAGAAATTAGCTGGGTGTGATGGCACGTGCCTGTAGTCCCAGCTACTCAGGAGGCTGAGGCAGGAGAATCGCTTGAACCCAGGAGGTAGAAACTGCAGTGAGCCAAGATTGCACTACTGCACTCCAGCCTGGCGACAGAGCAAGACTCCATCTCAAAAAAAAAAAAGAAAAAAAAGATAAATTAATGGGGCCAGGCACAGTGGCTCACGCCTGTAATCCCCGTACTTTGGGAGGCCAAGGCGGGCGGATCATGAAGTCAGGAGATCGAGACCATCCTGGCTAACATGGTGAAACCCTATCTCCACTTAAAAAAAACCAAAAAATTAGCTGGGCGTGGTGGCGGGCGCCTGTAGTCCCAGCTACTTGGGAGGCTGAGGCAGGAGAATGATGTGAACCCAGGAGGCGGAGCTTCCAGTGAGCAGAGAGACCATGCGCCACTGCACTCCAGCCTGGGCGGCAGAGCGAGACTCTGTCTCAAAAAAAAAAAAAGATAAATTAATGGGTAATTATGTTATAAAAGGTATCGTGGCTCTAACACTAACTGACCTTGCTCTCTCCAAGCAGCTCTTGACTTTTTACGTGAACGGAAGAGATCTTTTTCACTTAAGCAACAGAACGCTTAGACTGAAATCACTTCCCCTCTTCGGAACTCAGTTTCCTTACTTGTGAGATGAGTGGTTCTAAGGTTCTGCCTAATTCCAGAATGCCGTGGATCATAGTGAATTAACCACATGGGAATTTTAAAGTTACATCTCTTTAGTTTTAATTTATTCAATTTACAAAATAATCCAGAAGGCATATAATTATTCAAGAACTCATCTAATATCTAAAAAGAGGCCTGCCAGGCATTAAAGGCCAGCAATGACCTCCCAGTTGGTCAGCAGCTCCAAGCACTATTTGTGTGGTTACCCCAAACTTCATCATCCTAAATACATAATCTCCTTATCAATAGAGACATAAAGAAGAAATACATGGCCGGGCGCAGTGGCTTATACCTATAATCCCAGCACTTTGGGAGGCCAAGGTAGTCGGATCACCTGAAGTCAGGAGTTCGAGACCAGCCTGACCAACCTGGTGAAACCCCATCTCTACTAAAAACACAAAAATTAGCCATAATCCCAGCTATTTGGGAGGGTGAGGCAGGAGAACTGCTTGAACCCAGGAGGTGAAGGTTGCAGTGAGCTGAGATTGTGCCACTGCACTCCAGCCTAGGTGACAGAGCAAGACTCTGTCTCAAAAAAAAAAAAAAAGAAGAAGAAACACATAATCCTTGTCGTCAAACTAAGGTATAGGCTTGAGCCCAATGAGTACATAGGAAAAAAACACATAAACGTATTAAGCAAATACTTAACAAGTAAAAGTAAATAATTAATGTAAGTTGTAAAATATACAGAAAAGAACAAATGGTACAGATTAATCACAGAAAGCTTTCTGCAGAAAGAAGTTTTAAGAACTGGGCTTTCAAGGGCAGAAGGAATCCCAAGTGACAGAGAAGAGGGTTAAGGCCTGGAATGGGATTCTGAATCAAAGCTCTTTACCTTTCAAGTGTTGGGGGGCAGGTTCCCTGTTCACAAGGCTCCAACCCCCTGATGCCTCCACTCAGTGCCACTGAAGAGATTCTCCCAGTAACCCATCTTGTTGGCTATTCTCCGACTGAGTCTTCCTTCCCAGTGACAAGCTCCATCACCCAGGGGATGAATGTGATGTCACAATCAGGAGTACTCTAGTAATAGAAACAAGGAAGAGAAAGGAGAGTCAGGAGAACTACCTCCACTTGGCAAGGAGACTGGACAGATGGATCTGGCAGTTGGTTGGAGAGGATGAGATAACTCCATTAAACACTAAGTTTTCAGTGCTAGGCAAGTAAGACTACCTTCTAAGGAGGGAGCTCACCAGCTAAGGAAGCACACACACAGGGTCCAGTAGATTTGAACATAGTTGGGAGGGGGAAAGAAAAGGACAAGAGGAAAAGCAGAGAAGAGGAGTTGTTGGAGATTTACGATTCTTTTATTCAGTGCACATAACTACCAGTAATAATGATTCCAAATCTGTGACTACAAAACACACAGGTCCGGCTGGGTGCGATGGCTCAAGCCTGGAATCCCAGCATTTTGGGAGGCCGAGGAGGGTGGATAACCTGAGGTCAGGAGTTCGAGATGAGCCTGGCCAACACGGCAAAACCCCATCTCTACTAAAAATATAAAAATTAGCCAGGCGTGGTGGTGGGTGCCTGTAATCCCAGCTACTCAGAAAGCTGAGGCAGGGAGAACTGCTTGAACACGGGAGGCGAAGGTTGCAGTGAGCTGAGATCGTGCCATTGCACTCCAGCCTAGGCGACACAGCAAGACTCCAACTCAAAACACACACACACACACACACAAATGCATAGATCCATAATACATTACGTGTACAGGATGATGCTTTAATGCAGAGGTCCCCAAATCCCCAGATGCACCAGTACCAGACTGTGGCCTATTAGGAACCGGGTCGTACAAAAGGAGGTGAGCAGGAAACAAGCAAGCACTGAGGCCTGAGCTCCATCTCCTGTCAGAGCATCAGCAGCATTTGATTCTCAGAGAAGCACGAACCCTATTGTGAACTGCACATGTGAAGGATCTAGGTTGCCCACTCCCTATGAGAATCTAATGCCTGATGATCTGAGGTGGAAGAGTTTCATCCCAAAACCATCCCCTCGCCCACCATCTGTAGAAAAACTGTCTTTCACAAAAAGGCTGGGGACTGCTGCTTTTATGTTTCCAAAGTGCTTTCACATAAATTATTATTATTTTGAGACAGAGTCTCACTCTGTCACCTAGGCTGGAGTGCAATGGTGTGATCTTGGCTCACTGCAGCCTCCGCTTCCCGAGTCCAAGTGATTCTCCTACCTCGGCCTCCAGAATAGCTGGGATTACAGGCGCCCACCACCATGCCCGGCTAATTTTTGTATTTTTAGTAGAGATGGGGTTTCACCATGTTGGCCAGGCTGGTCTCAAACTCCTGACCTCAGGTGATACACCTGCCTCAGCCTCCCAAAATGTTGGGATTACAGGTGTGAGCCACAGCACCCGGCCCACATAAATTATTACTTTTATTATTATTTTTTGAGACAGGGTCTTGCTCTATTGCCCAGGCTGGAGTACAGTGGCATGATCATAGCTCACTACAGCCTTGCCTTCCCAGGCTCCAGCAATCCTCCCACCTCAGTCTCCCAAATAGTTGGGACCACAGGCACACACTAGCACGCCTGGCTAATTTTTGTATTTTTGGTAGACACGTGGTTTGGACACGTTGCCCAGGCTGGTCTTTAACTCCTGGGCAGGCTCCAGCAATCCTCCAACCTCAGCCTCCCAAAGTGCTGGGATTACAGGCACCAGCCACTGGCGCCCGCCCATAAATGTACACATTTAAACAAGTCAAGTAACCCTGCTGTAGTTTTTCTGTTTCTTCAACTGTCAAGTAGAGAAAAATGAGACCTGCCTCATATATTAATATAACGTATATATAATATATAGTAGTATTATATATATTTTATATATACATATATATTTTTTGACACAGAGTGTTGCTCTGTCGCTAGGCTGGAGTACAGTGGCATGATCTCAGCTCACTGCAACCTCTGCCTCCCGGGTTCAAGCGATTCTCCTGCCTCAGCCTCCCAAGTAGCTGGGACTACAGGTGTGCGCCATCATGCCAAGCTAGTTTTTGTATTTTTAGTAGAGACGGGGTTACACCATGTTGGCCAGGATGGTCTCGATCTCCTGACCTTGTGATCTGCCCGCCTGGGCCTCCCAAAGTGCTGGGATTACAGGCGTGAGCCACCATGCCTGGCCTATTTTTTCTTTTTTTTTTTTTTTTTTTGAGATGGAGTCTTGCTCTGTCACCCAGGATAGAGTGCAGTGACACGATCTCCTCAGCTCATGCCAACCTCCACCTCCCAGGTTCAAACAATTCTCCTGCCTCAGCCTCCTGAGTAGCTGGGATCACAGACACGTGTCACCATGCCAGGCTAAGTTTTATACTTTAGTAGAGGCGGGGTTTCAACACGTTGGTCAGGCTGGTCTCAGACTGGCCTCATGTGATCCGCCACATTTGGCCTCCCAAAGTGCTGGGATTATAGGCGTAAGCCACTGTGCCCGGCCTAATATAAGGTGTCTATATGTGTGTATGTGTATACACGTATAAACACACGCACACCCCTTATACATACTGTCCTGCAAATCAAATGAAATAAATATGAAAGGAAGCTGGACGCAGTGGCTCACACTCATAATCCCAGCACTTTGGGAGGCCGAGGTGGGTGGATCACTTGAGTCCAAGAGTTTGAGACCAGCCTGGGCAACATAGTGAAACCTTGTCTCTACAAAAAAACCAAAAATTAGCCGGGCATGGTGGCATGAGAGCCTGTAGTCCCGGCTTCTGAGGAGGCTGAAACAGGAAGATCAACTGAGCCCAGGAAGCAGAGACTGCAGTGAGCAGAGACCGCAGCACTGCACATTGGCCTGGGTGACAGAGTGAGACCCTGTCTCAAAAATATATAAATAAATGAATGAATATGAAAGGATACTGAATACTGTTATGCTAAAGTAAGATTATTTGTAGCAACAGAATGCAAAATAAGGCCAGGTGCAGTGGCTCATGCCTGTAATCCTAGCACTTTGGGAGGCCGAGGTGGACCGATCACCTGAGGTCAGGGTTGTTTTTTTGGGGGCGGAGGGAACTGTGGGGAGACAGAGTCTTGCTCTGTTGCCCAGGCTGGAGTGCAACAGCACAATCTCAGCTCACTGCAACCTCTGCCTCCCGGGTTCAAGCAATTCTCCTGCCTCAGCTTCCCAAGTAGCTGGGACTACAGGTGCACACAGCCATGCCCAGCTAATTTTTTATATTTTTAGTAGAGACGGGGTTTCACTGTGTTGCCCAGGCTGGTCTCGAACTCTTGAGCTCAGGCAATCTGCCCGCCTCGGCCTCCCAAAGTACTAGGATTACAGGCGTGTGCCACCGTGCCAGGCTGAGGTCAGGGGTTTGAGACCAGCCTAGCAACATGGTGAAACCCCATCTCTACTAAAAATACAAAAAATTAGCCAGGCATGGTGGCAGGTGCCTGTAATCCCAGCTATTCAGGAGGCTGAGGCAGGAGAATTGCTTGAATCCAGAAGGAGGTTGCAGCGAGCCGAGATTGTGCCACTGCACTCCAGCCTCGGTGATAAGAGTGATCCTCTGTCTTAAAAAAATATATATAACGCAAAATAAATTTAGAGTACTGAGAGTCGGAGAGGAAATGCTTGAAAAGCTTGTTCCTTCTTTTTACTAGAAGGTAGGCCTAGCCACAGGTCGGTCGGCTGGACATGCAAGGTAGTAACACTGCATCACTCACATTCTCTACCACTAGTCCACTCCATTCTTATTTGGGGCAAAACTATCAGCCAACGACACTATCAGCCTCTCGCCCTATTGTGAGACTCTAAAACCCCTCTATAGAAAAGGATAACACTATCACGGGCCAGTCCCTAAGAACAGTGGCCTCATTAACAGCCCCACTTGCTATTAGGTGAAATGAAGTTTCTGAATAGGGAAGCAGTTTGTCAATCCCTCAAGCAAAACGCCCTCACCCCTCCTGGCTTTCTGCTCTGCCTCTGGCCCCCTCCTCCCCACTCCCCAATTTCCCAAAGTCCTGAGTTAGGGAAGGCCTTCCAGTGTGTGGTGTGTGAAACCTGTCAGAGAGCCAGGCTGCAAACCAAGCGCACGGATGTGAAGAATGTGAGATTCCTTCATGGAGGGCTGGGAGGGGGTGAGGAGCGGGGAAGGAATGAGAGGACAAGGCTGCCAAAGACAAGGCATGGGAGAGAAGCCAAGCTATGGCGCTTGGAGGGCGGGGGTTTAGGTTCCACCGCCCCTGCCCAGGCTGGCCCCCGGAATGCTCCCTTCCTCCGCTTCTGGCCCGTCAGTCATTGCCCATTTAAACACCACGCTGTTCGCCCAGGTCCGCGGCTGCCGGTCCTCCAGCTAGCTCTGGCCGCCTCCCGCACTTCTCAAAGCTCCCCTATTCCAACGGACCTTCCCCAACAGCCCAATCTCCAGGGCCCCCTTCTCACCTCCCGACTCCTCGCCCGTGCTGCTTCCCTGCCCACATTTTTATCTCTACCACCATCCCTCCTTCTGAACCCCAGTATTTCAGCCCCCCGCCCCAATACCCCTGGGACATCACCTCCTCCCCTCCCACACCCTCATTTAGGTGGAAGATCGCGCAGGCGCAGTACGCACCGCCCTGGAAGCGGCCTGGAGTCTCCGCAACCTGACCCAGTCGGAGCTGAGGCCGCAGCGGCCACACTAGTGCCCTGGTGCCGGGTCCCAGCCTCTCCCGGGTAGGGAAGGGAAAGGGGAAGGAGGGGAAAGAAGACTCCGACCACTCGTCGCCTTCTCAGACGGATCCTTTGCCCCGCCCACCGCTGCTACGCAACCCGGCGGAAGCTCGTCACCAAACCCCGCCTCTTTGTTTAACTCAGCCCCTACACTACCAGCCACGAGCGGCCTACCAGGAGGGACGAAGGCTGGCCAGGCCGCCACTCTAGACCGGAAGTCTAGTCTAGAGTCTATATAGGCCTAGCCAGGATATAGTCCTTTGGGAGGGAGAACTCTGTGTTCTTCCCGGCAAGAACGTGTGGGCCTGGCCGGCCACGCTTCGCTTTGGAGGGGTGCAGGTGACTTGTGTCTTAGAGCTGACGCAGATTGGTGCGAGATCATTGCGGAGAGGCAGACCTGCAGCGTGACCTGCTGCGGGTCCGGCCCCTCTCCCTTTTCCAGAGACCTGGTCAGCATCCTAGAGCTTCGTAACAAGGCGGCCGCGGGGTGGGGAGTGAGGGAGTCTGACCGCAAAGCTTAGATCTGGGGTGCTCAATGGGTTGTCAGCCTCTCTCCCAGGCGCTCTCCTGCCCTATCCACGATGGCTCCTCGAACACTTGTGGAGTTCCCTGAAACACCTAAGAGGAAGGAAGGAGGGGAGAAAAAATTTCCGTCTTCCTGAGTTGGGGTTTGATTTCCTTAGCTTACACACTGTGGTGTTGGGGATGTGGGCGGTAGAGAATCTGGGATCCAAGGGAAGTCAATGTGGAGCCTAAAGAGCTCCATGAGAAGATAGGGGATTAATTAAGCAAACCAAGGCATTACAATTACATGACTTCCTAGGCTAATCTGGTATTAAATAGTATGGTATTTATTGTGGACATTGGCTAAGTAAATGCTAATGCACATTAATACACGCATACACACACACATATCTTTATGTAATTTGTTTATACACAACAATACAGAGCTAGCTACCTTTTGTGGACAATTTGACAGGTCCCGAAAGGAATTAAAGTTTCAGGCCTCCTTTCTGCCGTCCTCTAGAGGGACTCTGCGATCAAGTAAGGTAAGAGTAGTATGGCCGGGCGCGGTGGTTCACGCCTTTAATCCCAACACTTTGGGAGGCCGAGGCGGGTGGATCGCGAGGTCAGGAGTTTGAGACCAGGCTGGCCAACATGGTGAAACCCCGTCTCTACTAAAAATACAAAAAAAGTAGCCGGGCGTAGTGGCGGGTGCCTGTAATCCCAGCTACTAGGGAGGCTAACACAGGAGAATCGCTTGAACGCGGGAGGCAGAGGTTGCAGTGAGCCGAGATCGCACCACTGCACTCCAGCCTGGGCGACAGAGCAAGACTCCTTTGCGGGCAGGTGCAAGGGCTCACGCCTGTAATCCTAGCACTTTGGGAGGACGAGGTGGGCGGATCGCTTGAGGAGTCTGAGACCAGCCTGGGAAACATGGCGAAACTGTCTCTACAAAAAAAAAAAAAAAAGTGTGTGTGTGTATATATATATATAAATTAGCCGAGGATGGTAGTGTGAACCTGTAGTACCAGCCACTACGGAGGCTGTGGTGGGAGGATCGCTTGAGCCAGGGAGGCAGAGGTTGCAGTGAGCCAAGATTGCACCACTACACTGCAACCTGGGTTACAGAGGGAGACCCTGTTTCAAAAAAAAAAAAAAAAAAAAAAGAGGGCCTAACAAATGTTTCCCTCTATGCCGTAGGTTCCATCTCTTCCAAGAAGGGTGAGCCTGCCTTTTGTCTCTGGTATAAATGCCACTTTTCCCAGAGACCTTGACCAAGCTGGATAGTGCCTTAAAAATGAGAACCTCAAATCAGGAACAAAGATAAGGGTTAGAGCAATAAAAAGGGAGGAAACCGTGTGTGCCTACTGTGTGCAAGGCACTTTTTAAAATATAACTTCCGTTTTCTCGTAAGATGGAATTACATATTTTTTGTCTTTTTTTCCCCCTTTTTGTGGAGAATGGGGTCTCGCTATATTTCCTAGGCAGGTCTGGAACTCCTGGACTTATGCTATCCTCCAGCCTATGCCTCCCTACTTGCTGGGATTACAGGCGTGAACCACCGCGCCTAGCGGAATTGGAATTACATATGTTTAAATAGTCGAGAAAGGAAGTGAAGCATTGAGCCAGGATTCAAACTTTTGTCCGCCAGATTCCGAAGCCCTTGCTCCTTTTCCCATTGTGTCACTCTTGGAGCCTAACAAACGTCTTAGAGCCTAAGTGCATTCTCCCCAGCCAAGTTAAGAAAAATTAGGGCCCTGTGCGCCCTCTAGTGGTGGGTCTTTCCCCCTGCAGAGCCAACGATCTCCAAGGTTCCTTTAATACCTGAAATTCGCCCCCTTCGCGGCGCACGAGTCTCTGATCCCGATTGGCTGGGCAGGGCAGGCGGCGGGACGCAGGGCGCGCCCGGGCGGTGCTGATTGGCCGGAGGAGGCCAGCCGGGGGAAACTTCCGGGAATGGCCGCACTCCTGCGTTCCACCGGGCAGCATCCGGCGGCAGCGGAGCCTGTGGCTCCCCCTGCGGGCTGCTCAGCGGCGTGCACAGTCCTGCCGGCTGGCTGGGTGGGTGGTGGGTGGTGGGTGGTGGGCGGCGGGCAGGGGAGGGCATGGAGCGAGTCCCGGGTTGTCGAGATGAGGGTTCGGGAAGGTCTGACCAGTAAGATTCTACTCCCTGGCTCTGCACCGGGTTCCCTACTCCTGTCTCCGTCGGCTCCGCCACTTCAGGGCTTGAGACTAAAAGAGCATCCCGCAGGGGGCCTTCCAGCCCCAAAGCAGCCTGTCCAGAGACCCCCAAATTCTGATCTTTAAGTTGGAGGCCTCCGGGGATGTTCTTTTTAAATCTTTTAGAAGCGTTAGAGGGGTTGAGGCTGCCTGACCCCGGCCTAATGGGGTAGGTAGGCCTTGGGAAGTGGAGCATGGGGGCAAAGGATTCAAGCATTGAGCCTTCATCCCTTATTCCCCATCCAGTGGGGTGCCGAGGCTCGGGCAGCATGACGACGGAGACCTTTGTGAAGGATATCAAGCCTGGGCTCAAGAATCTGAACCTCATCTTCATTGTGCTGGAGACAGGTGTCTATACTGGGGTGGCGGGTTCCCGGGATTGGGGTGGGGGGCAGGAGGGGAAGAATGCTATCTGCTTTCTTAACTTGCTATGGGGATGGCAAGGCAAGCTGCAAGACACTCCTCACTCCCAGTCTCTCTCTTCGACCCTGGGACAGAAAGTTGCAGTCAGGTATAGGGTAGATAGAACCCTTGCCAGATCTAGACCTCCTGTGCCACGCGGGCCTCTTTCCACTCAGGGCCCTCTCCATGGTGCTGGCCCCTGAACTCCCACCTCCACCCCCAGCACCACCCCTTCCACAATCCCAACCCCTTATGCCCCAGGGATTTGGCCTTTCCCCTGCTTGTACACCTTTTCCCTCATTCCACCAATATCTACATCTCATCCTTCTGACAGCTACCACCCCATTTATTTGACCATCCTCCCACCTCGATTTATCTGTTCTGTTCAGGCCGAGTGACCAAGACAAAGGACGGGCATGAGGTTCGGACCTGCAAAGTGGCGGACAAAACAGGCAGCATCAATATCTCTGTCTGGGACGATGTCGGCAATCTGATCCAGCCTGGGGACATTATCCGGCTCACCAAAGGGTAAGCCAGCTGGTGACTTCTGGCCTTCCAAAGGCAACAACAATCAAGAGTGGGGTTAACAGTCCCTGTAACACTTCTGAGTACTCTGAATTTTATTTTTTTGCTCCCGTAGGTACGCTTCAGTTTTCAAAGGTTGTCTGACACTATATACTGGCCGTGGGGGTGATCTGCAGAAGATTGGAGAGTAAGTGCTATCTTGGGGATTGGGACGAAGAAGTACCAGGGCAAAGGGGTTTGCAACGAGGCAGCATAGGGTGTGTACTCCAAGCCTTATTTCTGGACTTTCTCTGTTGTTGTTGTTGTTGTTTTTCTTGAGAAACAGTCTCTGTCGCCCAGGCTGGAGTGCAGTGGCATGATCCCGGCTCACGGTAGCCTTGACCTCCCAGGGTCAGGTGATCCTCCCATGTCAGCCTCCCAAGTAGCTGAGACTACAGGCGTGCTTCACCACACCCAGCTAATTTTTTTGTATTTTTTATAGAGACGGGGTTTCGCCATGTTGCCCAGGCTGGTCCCAAACTCATGGGCTAAAGCGATCCTTCCACTTCTGCCTCCCAAAGTGCTAGGATTACAGATGTGAGTGACCACGTCCAACCTATCGGGACTTTTCTGAGGCCCCCAGCAGTGGCCCAGAGGATGAATCCAAGGCTTTAGCTACTTTCTCCCCTTGCAGATTCTGTATGGTTTATTCTGAGGTTCCTAACTTCAGTGAGCCAAATCCAGAGTACAGCACCCAGCAGACACCCAACAAGGCGGTGAGTCCTGTGGCCACAATGGTGGGAAAAGAGGGCAGATCAAGACAAGAAGCATGGGAGGGAGCAGGATCTGAATACGTAATCTGTGCCTTCAGGTGCAGAACGACAGCAACCCTTCAGCTTCCCAGCCTACCACTGGACCCTCTGCTGCTTCTCCAGGTAAATCTGTTCCCTTCCATCCACTGGTCCTCCTAACTCTCCTACTCTGCTCAGCCTAGAAAGATGCATTTCCCTCATTCCTTTTCCAAAGCTCTCTTTTCTCAGTATATCCTCTTTCACCCAATTCTCCCAGACCCCTCTTTTTTTTTTTTTTTTTTTTTTTTTTTGAGACTAAGTCTCACTCTTGTCGACCAGGCTGGAGTGCAATGGCGCAATCTCAGCTTACTGCAACCTCCGCCTCAAGTGATTCTCCTGCCTCAGCCTCCCAGGTAGCTGGGATTACAGGCACCTGCCACCATAGCCAGCTAATTTTTTTTTTTTAAGATGTAGTCTATGTCACCCAGGCTGGAGTGTAATTACGTGACCTTGGCTCACTGCAACCTCTGCCTCCTGGGTTCAAGCAATTCTCCTGCCTCAGCCTCCTGAGTAGCTGGGATTACAGGCACCTGCCATCATACCTGGCTAATTTTTGTAGAGACAGGGTTTCACCGTGATGGCCAGGCTGGTTTTTTGAACTCCTGACCTCAGGTGATCTGCCCGCCTTGGCCTCCCAAAGTGCTGGGATTACAGGCATGAGCACCACACCCAGCCATGGGCTGCAGATATCTTAGTCCAGTGGAGCAGCAGGGTTCAGTAGAGATATGGTTTAAGAACCACTGGGTTGGCCGGGCGCAGTGGCTCACGCCTGTAATCCCAGCACTTTGGGAGGCCAAGGCAGGCAGATTACCTGAGGTCAGGAGTTCAAGACCAGCCATGGCCAACATGGCGAAACCCCATCTCTATTAAACATACAAAAATTAGCCAGATGTGGTGGCAGGAGCCTGTAATCCCAGCTACTTGGGAGGCTGAGGCAGGAGAATAGCTTGAACCTGGGAAGCGGAGGTTGCAGTGAGCTGATATCATGCCACTGCATTCCAGCCTGGGCAACAGTGAGACTGTTTCTCAAAAAAAAAAAAAAGAACCACTAGGCTATAACTTCCATGCTATTTAGGGTTCATAGTGCCCTACTGTGTGCAAGAAGCAAGCCTATGCCTTCATGTAACAAATGTTTCTAGAGCACCTTCTATTTGCCACAGAATAAAACACACTACCTGCCTTTAGGGGCTTGTAGTTTATACAGGAGAGAGATAATGATTATAATACGCCATGGTTAAGTTCAATGATAGTGGTATGTCCAGAATTATGAGAGCTCAAAGAAATCATCCCACACACCTGGCTTCAGTCAAACATTGAAAATTTAAGCCAGATGCAGTGGTACACACCCATCGTCCTAGCTACATGGGAGGCTGAGGCAGGAGCATTGCTTGAGCAAGGAGTTTGAGGCTGCAGTGAGCTACGATCACACCACTGCACTCCAGCCTGGGTGACAAAGTGAGACCTCATCTCTAAAACAGTAAAAATTTAAAAATAAAAATTTATATACACAAAAATGTGACTTGTTATTATCTTTGGTGGGTAAGATTATGTGTAATAATCTTTTCACTTACGCTTATCTATATTTTCTAAAATGAACATTATCATTATGGTACACACATACACACCTTTTTTTTTAAGTGCCTCATATTTTAACGCAGAGACTTCAGGCCCTTCCCCTTGCCATGCTTCTCCAGTTTTATAATCACTTTTGGTAAAAGGGCTTTTTGTTGTTGTTGTTGTTTAATTCAGATGGAGTCTCGCACTGTCGCCAGGGCTAGAGTGCAATGGCGCAATCTTGGCTCACTGCAACCTCCGCCTCCCAGGTTTAGGCGACTCTCCTGCCTCAGCCTCCTGAGTAGCTGAGATTACAGGCACCCGCCAGCACACCCAGCTAATTTTTTGTATTTTCAGTAGAGACGGGGTTTCACTATGTTGGCCAGGCTGGTCTCGAATGCCTGACCGCGTGATCCACCCACCTCAGCCTCCCAAAGTACTGAGATTACAGGCGTGAGCCACCGCGCCTGACCCAGTAAAGGGGCATTTTTGTCAGAGATCCTTGAGCCTAGAACTAAACAGCTAATTCTAGGTCTGATTCCCAATAATAGTGAGATAAATACGAGAGAAAAATATTATACCGAGGTTCATGTAGCAACTTCCCAAATGATCATGTGAGTCTTCTCTGGAGCTCCGTTCATATTTGCAGCCCACAGTCTTTTGCATTTGGTCGAATTGGCATTAAGACGCAGTTGTGCATGGTGAAGACTGTGCCACTCTTTGGGGCATGGAGGCAGGCCTTGAGATGGACCCCTCTCCTATGTTAACTAATTCCTTTGTTTCTTCTCCTCCCACAACTAGCCTCTGAGAGCCAGAATGGGAATGGACTGAGTGCCCCAACAGGTCCTGGTGGTGGCCCACATCCCCCTCATACTCCCTCCCACCCGCCCAGCACCCGAATCACTCGAAGCCAGCCCAACCACACACCTGCAGGCCCACCTGGCCCTTCCAGCAACCCTGTTAGTAACGGCAAAGAAACCCGGAGGAGCAGCAAAAGATAGCATGACATTCTTTCTTCCTGCCACCAACCACATCCCAAGTGTCTCCTGGAGAGCAAGATAGCCTTCCACTGGCTGGCTGGTGTAGCAGTGTTTTAGCCACTGAACTTCAGTGGAGGGGTGGTGAGCAGTGTTCTTATCCACCCTAATCTCATACTCCCTCATTGTCCAGCTGAACTAGCTGTCCCCTGGGAGTCAGGACCCTCTGCCTGCTCTCTTTCCTCTTTAGAAATGGCAGTTACTGGCTGGGCGTGGTGGCTCACGCCTGTAATCCCAGCACTTTGGGAGGCCGAGGTGGGCGGATCACCTGAGGTCGGGAGTTCGAGACCAGCCTGACCAACATGGAGAAACCCCATCTCTAGTAAAAGTACAAAATTAGCCAGGCATGGTGGTGTATGCCTGTAATCCCAGCTACTCGGGAGGCTGAGGCAGGAGACTCGCTTGAACCCGGGAGGTGGAGGTTGTGGTGAGCCGAAATTGCACCATTGCACTCCAGCCTGGGCAACAAGAGAGAAATTCCCATCTCAAAAAAAAAAGAAAAGAAAGAAAGAAATGGCAGTTACCATCTGTTTCTTCTGTGTGAGACATGGGAGTCTAACTGAAATCTCTCCTTCTTAATAAATGTTACCACTCTACTCTGTGTTGGACTCCTTTACTTTTTGTGGGAAAAGGAAGAGGTTAGCAACTAGGCATTTGGGAAGTTGGGGTGTCTCTAGAAGGTGGAAGGAAGATAGGTTACAGGTAAGGAGGCCTAGGCAAAGCAGACCTGCCCCTTTAAGGTAGTGTCCCTCCCCTACCCCCTCCCTGCAGGTGACCCTTGCCCGCCTGCCTGCCTACCCCCCCCAGCTGGAACCAAGAAGGCTGTGTCCCCCTTCCTCTGGGTGTCCTTGTCTCCTGCAATCAGGTAATGCCAACCTCAACCCCCTGGACCAGTCACCCCTATCAGACTTCGCTTGCCTGATTTTAGGCCAGGTCAGACATCAGAGGGGAGCCCAGATCCTTGTTTCCTCTCCCCCACAGGGCTTCCCCTTTCTTGGTCATTGATCCCTAGAGCTCTGGCTCTTTCTCTTCTTGGGGTGAGAAATTGCTAAGAACAGTTTATGCATGCATCTGGGCTTGCCACTGATCTGCCTTTTCCCCCTCTTCCCCAGGTTAGGGACACCTGGGTCCAACCTTCCCAAGGAATATGGGGATGGGGGTTGGAGATGAAGTTTAGTGCCAGATGTAAGGTAGGTGGGGTGGAAGTACATGCGGGAAAGGGCTAAAATGGTACTAACTGTGTTAAGGATGGGGTGAATTATTTAAGAGGAAAAAGACTAGGCCCAGGTTCTCCTTAGCCATGTGGCTTTCCCAGGGCAGAGGGTGGCCCCTCCCTACTCAGAGGCCCAGCAGAGACTGACCTTTGACCCCCACCTCAGAGACCAGTGAACCATTAACTCCTGTCTTATGTGAGCCTTCACACACTGGCCCCACCCCTGACCCCGCCCCAAGGCAGGTGGGCTAGGAGGGGGTGCGTGTCCATCTTAGCCTTCTATGTGACGTGGCCTCCGATCCATCTGGACACCTGGAGGCTAAGCCTGGACTCCCCCCTCCCTGACTCAGGAACTGCTTAACATCAACGGCAAGGTCTAACAAGGGACCTGAGGTGACAGCTCTCACATTGCCAGTAGGGGTGAGGCCCTAGGGATTGAGGGGGGATAAAGAGGTGGGGCAAAGTTGAGGGGTGGGGTTCAGGGGACAAGGAATGGACAGTCAGCTCTGGATGAAGTATGGGGAGAGCTCCGAGTCAGGGAGGTGCTTTAGGAACCGGCAAACAAGAGGCTGCTCCCGAAGAAGGCAGTGTGAAGGGAGAAAGAAGGCTGCAGTAGGGGCTGCTGCTGGACTCGGTGGGGAACAGGTGTAAGGAGCTCTGGCTCCCCCATGGACCCGAGCTGGAGAGCAGAGCAGCAACTCCAGCCCATTCGTTCTTCTTCCAGGGCACAGTCCTCATGATGTTTCGGGGAGAATAGGAGCCAGAACCTGAGACCCTAAGCCATTCCCCTCACCAATGATGGGGTCCCCAGTGAGTCATCTGCTGGCCAGCTTCTGTGTGTGGGTCATCTTGGGCTGGGTAGGGGGCTCAGTCCCCAACCTGGGCCCTGCTGAGCAGGAGCAGAACCATTACCTGGCCCAGCTGTTTGGCCTGTATGGAGAGAATGGGACGCTGACTGCTGGGGGCTTGGCGCGGCTTCTCCACAGCCTGGGGCTAGGCCGAGTTCAGGGGCTTCGCCTGGGACAGCATGGGCCTCTGACTGGACGGGCTGCACCCCCAGCTGCAAACAATTCCACGCACAGGTACTGACCCCTTCCTCCACTCCACAGGGCCACATCCCCCAGGTTCTCTCAGTGCTTGCCCCCAGTTGCTTCGTTCTGGCTTCCTCACAAGATCCCTGGAGTTGCAAATTCTTCAGAACCCAGCTCCTTGGTATCTCTTCAAAACCTCTCATGCCTCTATTGCCTTCTCTCTCTTTTTGAGATGGGGGGGGTCGCATTTTGTCACCCAGGCTGAAGTGCAGTGACATATTCACGGCTCACTGCAACCTCCGCCTCCCAGGCTGAAGCCATCCTCCCACCTCAGCCTCCTGAGCAGCTGGGACCACAGGCACACACCATCACACTCGGCTAATTTTTAAAATTTTTTGTAGAGACAGGGTTTCGCCATGTTGCCCAGGCTGTTCTCAAACTCCTGGGCTCAGCTCAGCGATCTGCCTGCCTCAGGTTCCCAAAGTGCTGGGACTACAGATGGGAGCCACCACCCTAGACCTCCATTGCCTTCTAATTCTCTCCTCCTCGAAATCTCTAAGCCCTTAAATTTCTTGCTCTTAGTATCACTGTTCAGTGTCTCTGGGCTAATTTGGCTCCAAATTCGTAGCCCTTTCTTTTTCTTTTTTTTTTTTTTTGAAACGGAGTTTTGCTCTTGTTGCCCAGGCTGGAGTGCAGTGGTGCTATTTCGGCTCACTGCAACCTCTGCCTCCCAGGTTTAAGCAATTCTCCTGCCTCAGCCTCCCTGGTAGCTGGGATTACAGGCATGTGCCACCGCACTCAGCTAATTTTGTATTTTTAGTAGAGATGGGGTTTCTCCATGTTGGTCAGGCTGGTCTCAAAGTCCCGACCTCAGGTGATCTGCCTGCCTTGGCCTCCCAAAGTGCTGGGATTACAGGCATGAGCCACCGCACCTGGCAGCCCTTTCTTTTTTCTTTTCTTTTTTTTTTTTTTTTGAGACAGAGTCTCACTCTGTTGCCCAGGCTAGAGTGTAGTGGTGTGATCTTGGCTCACTGTAACCTCCGCCTCCCGGGTTCAAGCAATTCTCCTGCCTCAGCCTCCTGAGTAGCTGGGATTACCACCATGCCTGGCTAATTTTTGTAATTTTAGTAGAGACGGGGTTTCACCATATTGGTCAGGCTGGTCTCGAACTACCGACGTCAGGTGATCCACCCACCTCAGCCTCCCAGAATGCTGGGATTACAGGTGTAAGCCACCGTGCCCAGCCATTCGTAGCCCTTTTGGTTGTCCTCCTTTTTTTTTTTTTTTCTTTTGAGACAGACTTTCGCTCTTTTTGCACAGGCTGGAGTGCAATGGCGCAATCTCAGCTCACCACAACCTCTGCCTCCCGGGTTCAAGTGATTCTCCTGCCTCAGCCTCCCAAGTAGCTGGAATTACAGGCATGCGCCACCACCCTGGCTAATTTTGTATTTTTAGTAGAGATGGGGTTTCTCCATGTTGGTCAGGCTGGTCTCAAAGTCCCGACCTCATGTGATCCGCCCACCTTGGCCTCCCAAAGTGCTGGGATTACAGGCGTGAGCCACCGCGCCCGGCTGGTTGTCCTCCTTTTTTCTGTCCCCCCAGTGGCAGAAAATGGACAACTCTCAGATCTTCCTAAGAATGACATTCCATGGTTTCTGGGTCCCAGGATCTCCCGTCAGTGGCTAGTTCCCCCTTTCCCCCTAAACTCCCTGGGAGCCTCTCAAAGCAGGTTGACAGAGAACACAAGGGAGGCTGACTTGCTGTCTCATCCATTCTAGGCCGCAGAACCCTGAGCTGAGTGTGGATGTCTGGGCAGGGATGCCTCTGGGTCCCTCAGGGTGGGGTGACCTGGAAGAATCAAAGGCTCCTCACCTACCCCGTGGGCCAGCCCCCTCGGGCCTGGACCTCTTTCACAGGCTTCTGCTGCTGGACCACTCATTGGCTGACCACCTGAATGAGGATGTGAGTCTGATGGTCTCTAAAGGGGAAGGAGCCATGGGATTAGATGGCCTGAAATGTTTAAATAATCAGGTTTTTTTGTTTTGTTTTTAAATCCCAACATGGGCCAGGTGTGGTGGCTCATGCCTGTAATCCCAACACTTTGGGAGGCCGAGGTGAGTGGATCACCTGAGATCAGGAGTTTGAGACCAGCCTGGCCAACATGGTGAAACCCCATCTCTACTAAAAAATACAAAATTAGCCGGGCGTGGTAACGGGTGCCTGTAATCCTAGCTAGTTGGGAGGCTGAGGTGAGAAAATCGCTTGAACCCGGGAGGCGGAGGTTGCAGCGAGCTGAGATGGTGCCATTTGCACTCCAGTCTGGGCAACAACAGGGAAACTCCGTCTAAAAAAAAAAAAGCCGGGCGTGGTGGCACATGCCTGTAATCCCAGCTACTCAGGAGGCTGAGGCAGGAGAATTGCTTGAACCCAGGAGGCAGAGATTGCAGTAAGCCGAGATCGCACCACTGCACTCCAGCCTGGGTGACAGAGTGAGACTCTGTCTCAAAAAAAGAAAAAAAAAATTCCATTGTGGTCTTAGGAGATGCTATTTCAATAGTGAACTATGTTCCCTCTGGGATCAGAGCAGGTGAGCCCATATCCAGAGCTCCAAGACTCAGTTTAGGGGAATAGATGGCAAAGCAGAGAATCTAGAGAAGCAGCCCAGGAAAGGATCTGGATGGTCACCTGGAGAGGAGAACTGCAGGGAACGGATAGCCGTCTTCATCCAGAAAGACAGAGAATATGTTCTACTTACACCAGAGGGCAAAGCTGCCTAACCCTGATGGAGGTCCAGTGAGTGCCCTATGCAGGAAGCATTCAAGCTGAGGCCAGATGAACATCGGACAGGGCTGTTGAGAGGGAGGTTAGATGGCATTTTAGGGTATTTTCCCTTTTAAGATTCTGGCATGGAGAGCTCTAGTTTTCCAACCAGCTTCATTTATCAAATCAATGAAATGATTGAAATGATCAGGGTTTGGAGGGGGAAATGATGACAATGCTCACTAGCACCCAGTTTGCATCGAATTGAATACCTGCATTGGACTGAATATTTACTAATAATTAATACACATTGATTATAAGTACCCTTGGCCCCAGTCCCCAAGACACCTGCCAGTAGGAGCAAAGGGGACCCTGGGAGAGACCCAGGAGTCTATGCAGCTGTTAAATTTTTTTTTTTTTTTTTGAGGCAGGGTGTGACTCTGTCACCCAGGCTGGAATGCAATGGCGCGATCTCGGCTCACTGCAACCTCCACCTCCTGGGTTAAAGCAATTCTCTTGCCTCAGCCTCCCAAGCAGCTGGGATTATAGGTGTTCACTACCATCCCCAGCTAATTTTTTTTTTTTGAGATGGAGTCTCACTCTGTCGCCCAGGCCGGAGTGCACTGGCGTGATCTCGGCTCACTGCAACCTCTGCCTCCTGGGTTCAAGCGATTCTCCTGTCTCAGCCTCCTGAGTAGCTGGGACCACAGGCGCACGCCACCATGCCCAGCTAATTTTTTGTACTTTAGTAGAGATGGGGTTTCACCATGTTGCCCAGGCTGGTCTCGAACTCCTGAGCTCAGGCAATCTACCTGCCTCAGGCTCCCAAAGTGTTGGGATTACAGGCCTGAGCCACCGCACCCGGCTCATCCCCAGCTAATTTTTGTATTTTTAGTAGAGACAGGGTTTCACCATGTTGGCCAGGTTGGTCTAGAACTCCTGACCTCAGGTGATCCACCTGCCTGGGCCTCTCAAGTGCTGGGATTACAGGTGTGAGCCACTGCACCTGGCCAAGTGTTAAAGATCTGAGTCATAGTTCCTGGTGATTCTCCAATGTATGAACCTCAATTCCCCTAGTGTCTGAACGGCTCCCAGCTGCTGGTCAATTTTGGCCTGAGCCCCGCTGCTCCTCTGACCCCTCGTCAGTTTGCTCTGCTGTGCCCAGCCCTGCTTTATCAGATCGACAGCCGCGTCTGCATCGGAGCTCCGGCCCCTGCACCCCCAGGGGATCTACTATCTGGTCAGCAAGTAGGAGTGGGTGGGGGGCTCCCTGAATCCTGGAAGTGGGGCCCATGCCAAGAAAGGAGGCTCACTGGGGTCCTGCCTCTCCTTGTAGTGTTCTCTCTGCCCCACCTTACATGTGGGACCCTCCTCCTGCCCTGGCCTAACTTCAGCCCCTGATTCTCCCCAGCCCTGCTTCAGAGTGCCCTGGCAGTCCTGTTGCTCAGCCTCCCTTCTCCCCTATCCCTGCTGCTGCTGCGGCTCCTGGAACCTCGTCTACTGCGGCCCTTGCTGGGCTTCCTGGGGGCCCTGGCCGTGGGCACTCTTTGTGGGGATGCACTGCTACACCTGCTACCGCATGTATGTGAAGCCCCTTCTTTGAACCCCTGGCCTCCATGGATCTAAGGTGTCCCCAGCCATAGGACATCCCCTCCCACTTTCCATCAGCTCCCATATCCTACTCCTGGATCCTGGCTTCAGCTCACAGCTGCCTTCAAGTAGAGCATACGAGCAAAGGCTTGCCACCACCCATGCAAGGGGATGTTGTTGGGTATAGGGGCTTCCAGGGTCTGCCCTGACCTTCTCTCTGTCAGGCACAAGAAGGGCGGCACACAGGACCTGGTGGACTACCAGAGGAGGACCTGGGCCCGGGGCTGTCAGTGCTCGGAGGCCTCTTCCTGCTCTTTGTGCTGGAGAACATGCTGGGGCTTTTGCGGCACCGAGGGCTCAGGCCAGTGAGTGATACCCTTTTCTCCTCCTTCTGCTGAAACCAGAGTCCCAGTCAAGAACTGGGCCAGGCTGGGCGTGGTGGCTCACGCCTGTAATCCCAGCACTTTGGGAGGCCGAGGCGGGCAGATCACAAGGTTAGGAGTTCGAGACCAGCCTGACCAACATGGTGAAACCCTGTCTCTACTAAAAATACAAAAATTAGCTGGGCGTGGTGGTACATGCCTGTAATCCCAGCTACTCAGGAGGCTGAGGCAGGAGAATCGCTCGAACTCAGGAGGTGGAGGTTGCAGTGAGCCAAGATGGCACCATTGCACTTCAGCCCAAGTGACAGAGTGAGACTCTGTCTCAAAAAAAAAAACAAACAAAAAAGAACTGGGTCAAAAAGCCAAGAGAGGAGCAGTGTGTGCTCCTGGATCTCCGATATTTGCCTGGTGTGCAGGACCTATCGGCTAACAGGGAGTGGATAGGGGCTCCTTAAGCACAGACCCAGGACTTCTGGCCAAATGGCATCCTCTTCTGAGCTCAAGTCAACAAGAAACAGAGGGGAGGTGCCAACCTGGGAAGAAGGTAGAGGCCAAAGAACATCCCAGGTGCCAGAGGTGGAACCAGGTGTTCATTTTCCTAGCTTGTGGCCTGGCTTCCCCTTAGTCCCTGGCTCTGCTGCCTCCTCCACTAGGAGGGATACCCTCCTATTTCAGAGATGCTGCAGGCGAAAACGAAGGGATCTCGAAACACGAAACCTGGACCCGGAGAATGGCAGTGGGATGGCCCTTCAGCCCCTACAGGCAGCTCCAGGTGACTAGAGGAGAAAATTTGAAGAGTAGGTTCGAAGCTCACAGTCCTTACTTGCAGCCACCAACACTGTCCTGTGGTTCTTCCCGCAGAGATAGGGGCTCAAGGCCAGCGGGAGCAGAACAGCCAGCACCCACCAGCCCCAGCCCCTCCTGGGCACCAAGGCCACAGTCATGGGCACCAGGGTGGCACTGATATCACGTGGATGGTCCTCCTGGGAGATGGTCTACACAACCTCACTGATGGGCTGGCCATAGGTGTGAGGGGTGGGAATGGAGGGAAGCAGGTCCAAGGGGAGGCCAGGGTTCCTAGTTATCCGCTGGGGCTAGGAGAGGGCCCTGAGGAAAATGGGGAGAGTATGAGAGGACCACAGAACACAGGAGCCTGCTTCTGAGGAGACATTTCTTCTGGACTGACAACTTCCAACCCCGTTGGCCCCAGGTGCTGCCTTCTCTGATGGCTTCTCCAGTGGCCTCAGTACCACCTTAGCGGTCTTCTGCCACGAGCTGCCCCATGAACTGGGTAGGAATGGCAGGAGCAGGGCGGGGTGGACTCCAGAAAGAAGACAGCTCCAAGGGGTAGAGCTTGGAGGCTGGCGGGTGGCATGGATGAAGGGCACCCCAGCTTACTCCCTCCCATCTTGTCCTCTGTCTCCAACAGGTGACTTTGCCATGCTGCTCCAGTCAGGGCTGTCCTTTCGGCGGCTGCTGCTGCTGAGCCTTGTGTCTGGAGCCCTGGGACTGGGGGGTGCAGTCCTGGGGGTGGGGCTCAGCCTGGGCCCTGTCCCCCTCACTCCCTGGGTGTTTGGGGTCACTGCTGGGGTCTTCCTCTATGTGGCCCTTGTGGACATGGTGAGAGATGTCGGGTAGAGCAGAGAAAACAAGGGCAGTGGGGAGGTGGGAGTGGAGGAGAGGGAGGTAGCAGTCCCTCCGCCTCTACCATTAGCTCCTGGAAGGGCGTCAGACCACAGGCCCGCAAAAGTCTGAGAAACAAGGGACTGAGGTGTTTAGGCGGGGGCTGCTGATGCTTTTTGACACCCTTCCTCTGGTGTTGAGAGGTCAGGGGCAAGGCCAGAATCCTGACATCCTCTTTTTCTTTCAGTTACCAGCCCTGCTTCGTCCTCCGGAGCCCAAGCCTACGCCCCATGTGCTCCTGCAGGGGCTGGGGCTGCTGCTGGGGGGCGGCCTCATGCTTGCCATAGCCCTGCTGGAGGAGCGGCTACTGCCCGTGACCACTGAGGGCTGACGGGGCCAGTGGAAAGGGGTCGGGTTGCCCTTCCTTCCCCCCAACCACAGGAATGGAGGCGGGACACAGGGCCAGTAGGAGCAACAGGATTTTAATAAACAGAACCCATCCCAAAGCCATGACTACGACAGTTGTACTTGCACCAAAACAGCATAGAAAACCAGAGTGTGGTGGGAGGACCCGAAGCCGGTTGGGGGAGGATGTGAGTAGGGGCCTGGAGGGCGCAGGGTCATTAATCTGCGGGGAGAGCATTGTGCTTTAGCCCAGGGAGGGAAGGGGTGGGGCAAATGCACCGAGGTCCCCACTTTTTCCTGCTGCCCTCGGCACCCTGGGGATGCAGGCATCTGGGCACATCTGCCCCTTATTGCTGCCCACCAGCGTTAAACGCCCCTGATCCCAACACTAGCACCACAGGTGGTTCCGGGGCAGGGAGAGGCAGGAATGGGAAAATTGCTTAGAGAAAGATTCCACTAGAATCCAGTGAATTGTGCTCAGTTCTCTTTACTTCCTACAACCGAGTACATGGGTCACAGGGTAGAGGGTGCAACAGGACATGGAACATGCCCCTCCGTGCCCCCCAACACACACCTGCACACAGGATGGTGGTGTCTGCAGCATCACAGGTCATGCAGGGCTTGGGGAAGGGGAGGTTCACACACACATAGATGCCCACGGCGGGTACCAGACAGAGAACACCCCTGAATATACACAGCTGTACATGGGGAACCCCCAGGTCCCCACCCCAACCCTCTCCCCTGTCTTGCTGTCCCCCGCAGGGGAACTATATTGCTTTGAGAGAGCCACCCCAGGGGCTGCTCTGCCAGGCACCCTCCCATCCCACCCACCCCCATTTTGGCACATCTGCAAGACACACAGCAGCGAGAGTAGGCACCCTCCCTTCCCAGGCTTCTGTGGCCTGGAGCTGGGGAAGGGGGCAGGAGACTTCATCCTCCATCCTCCCCTAACCCTTCCCAAACCCCTGCCAAACCCACTCCAGTCAGAACCCACCCCCACCCCCCAAACACACATACAAAGCTGAGCTATCCAGGAACACAAGGAAACAAGGAGATTGTCCAGGGTGGGAGCGGAGGCAGCGGGGGAAGAAGACTGGAAGCAGAGACCTCCCCCACTGTTGGGGGGGCAGACTGGCACAACAGCTACTTTAGTGCAATTGGAGAGGGTGCCCAGAGTGAGGGGTGGAGAAGGGAGGGAAGGCGCTCCCCAACTTCCCTGGGGGCAAAGTCAGGCTTCCAGATTCCCCAGGGAAAGGGCCTAGCAGGAGTGGGTGAGGGCCAAGGTGGATCCTCTGGTCACCCACCACCTTCTGCCCTCCCAAATGCAGTGACAGTGTCCCCCTCACACCTAAGTGGGCAACAGCAGCCTTGGAGTCAGTACCTTCAAGTAATTCAAAGAGCAGACCCTCCCCACCCCAGCTTCACCCCATCTCTGGGATTTGGTCGCTTCTCTAGGGGTTGGGTTGGGAGGAGGGAGCCCCCAAGGCAGACCCTTCCCTCTCTACCTCCCACTTCCCAGACCACTGGGCTTGGTCCTCAAAGATTCCTCACCTCCGCCCTTGCCCCACCTGGGTCAAGGCTGCAGAAGGCTGGAGCCACCACAATTAGAGGGGAAGGGGCTGCTTTGTTCCTTATCCCTCCTTCTTAAAAGGTAGGGTTCAAACTAGGCGGGATGGGGGCCCATACTGGTTTGCCCCAGGAGTAGGGTTTCTGGGCTAGGGTCTGTAAGGCTATTTTCCTTTGCGGTGGGAAGGGGAGGTAGGGGATGAACACTGGGTATGGGAAGTGGGTGAGAAATGGCTGAGAGGGAAGGAGGAAGGGGCCTCCCCGCTGGAGCAGTCACTGGAGTCATTCAGACAAAAACACTCACGTGCATAAGATACACAGCGTGCAAACTCAGTCCTGCCAGCCCGGCCCCAATCCCACCTCTCAGGACCCCTTCCAAGACCCTGGAGGAGGTTTTGGGGGTACAGCTGTAGAACCGTTCACTCTGGCCCCATCCACCCCACCCCCAGCCTCTTCTCCCCTTCTAGGTCCAGGGAGTAAGAAGGTGCTTGGGTGGGCAGACAGTGGTGGAAACAGTATTGAGTTTTCCTTTGGTTACATATTGAAGGCAAAGGTGAGCTGGACTTACAGTCAAAACGGATAGGGGTGAGGAAGGAAGAGGGGCCATGGCTGGGGTTGGAGAGGGAGGTAGGCCCTCCTCAGCCCCTCCACCCCAAGAAACACGTCTACGTGGGGTGGCAGTCCCTCAGTCTCATCTCTCCCACCCCCCACAGCACCAAACAAAAGGAGAAGCCCCCTCCCCCAGGGGCTGCTCCCCACCCCAACCTGGGCTGTACATTCAGTGGTTTTCAGCAGTCCTATGGCTCAGGGGGCCACGGGGCGGGGGAGGTGGCCCGTCAGTCTCAGTGGACAGTGGCAGTGACCCGGGTCTGCTGGTCCTTCCTCGGACCCACAGTTTGTGCCATTCGTTTTTCTGAAGGATATAGTACATGACCCTACCAGAGCCACCGCCCAATCAGAAATAGCTCCCCAAAAATCAGAAACTAAAAACTGGCTCTTTCCATCTCACCCTCTGATTCACACGTCTGTTTCCCTGTCTCCTATGTCGCCCTCGCTCTGTTTCCTTTGCTGGGACCTGGGGCTGCTCCCAGGGTCCTCGCTTAAAATAGGCCTTTTCACAAAAGTGCTTATTACTTGAAGCAAGTGCTTTAGAGCTGCGGTGGGGAGAGGGGGAAGGGGGAGGGCAAAGGGAAGGCGCTGTTCCCTCCCCACCCTCTCCCATGAAGATTGGGGGGCATTCTGCCTGTTTTACTTCTCCACACCCGTTTAAGTCAAAGAGGTTTAAAAAAAACTTAACATTAAAATAAATATGCAGTGGCCATGAGAATGGTCAAAATGCTTCAAAAAACACTAGGGCTGGGGAGCCCAGGGTGGGGCGTGGGGTTTCCTTTGGCATAAGGAGAGGAGGCTGTTTGTCCCCCAGGCTTCCTCACAGCCACATATGGAGGGATAAAGGACTCCCCACCACCTCCCAGCACTGCTGACAGTGTGCTGAGGGCAGCGGGGAGCAGACAGCCCCCAGAAATCTCATCTAGCAAGACAACGGGGCTCCTGACAGACACTCAGATGCTTCCCGCCATCGCCAAACGTTGCAAAAGGAGAACACGACTCACACTCCGCGAGTTCTCTCTGGAGGACCCATCTCCTCACTCCCCTTGCCCCCCACCACCTAATTCCCAGCACCAAGATGAGAAGGAGGGGGTGGAATGGGAAGATTTCAGGAGAGAGAATTGAAGGGAAGGCAAGCTTTGCAGAGCCAGCAGGGTTGGGGATGGGGGCTGCAGCCCTTAAGAGAGGTCACATTGATTGTCATATAGGGGAGGACACGGTGTGGAGGGAGGTGGGCAAGAGGGGCGTCACAAGGCCCTTTGGCTTTGAAAATAAAAATAAAAACTAAAAGCTGCACAATCCTTCTCATCAATAATGGTCATTTGGAAGCCTTGAAATGATTTAGGAACTGAGGGTTGGGAGAAGCAAGACACAGAGACAAGGTATCAAAAGGGACCATGGAAAGATAAGGACTTGGACACACCCCAGGCTTCTGGAAACCAGCATGAGGTATGGTTAAGGGTATCCACTGGGGAGGGAGGGGGTCCCTGGGACGCCCCCCTCCCCTCAGCCCACCCTTGACAAGGATGGCAAGACATTCAGGGTATACAACTAAAAGATGGGTAAGACTGTGAATAAAGCAAACTTGGGTAGGGGAGGGAGGCTGAAGGATCCCCTCAGGGGGAGACCCTGTACTGTGTAAACGAAGCCTGTCCAGTTCTCAGGGGACAATACTGATGGCAGCCAAACTGGGCGAGGATGCACTGTTGGGGCGGAGGGGGCATGACCTCTATTCAAGTTCTGTGTCTTGGCCCCTGGCTGAGGTATTGAGTGTGAGGAAGGGAACACTGGGCTGCAGGAGTGGGTCCAACTGTCCAGGAGGCTGCACTAGGAGATGGGTGGACAGAGCACTTAAAGGGACCAGGGCCAAATTCAATGCTACATTTAGAGAGAAAACTGCCCCCTCTTCACTCCAGCCCAGTTTGGCTTTTGGGGTGCGACTTTTAGAAATCTTACCAATGCAGCCCCTAGCTCAATCCCATCTTTCCTCCCTGCTGGGAAGGCAGGGACCAAGCCCCAGTACCTATTCATCTCTCTCTAGGTCAGAGCTTCTTCCTCACACTGGAGGGGAAGCCTGGGTCCCGAGTAGCCACGGTCCCTTGTCGGCCCTGCCCCTCCTACCATCTTTGGCTTCAGATCAGGAGTGACCGGGGCAGTGGGTACTCTTGGACATAACGGAAGGTGGAGGCAGATTGGGAGCACAGATTAACTATGGGCTTGGGGGCACAGGAGGAAGAACATGGTCCCTCCCTCCATATACATGCAAACACATGCCTGAAACACAGTGGACATACTAGGGCTGTGGTTTTGAAATGGGCAGGAAATTAATTTGTTTCTTCCCCTAAAGGATAAAACATTTACTTAAAAATTCATGACAAGCCTCAAAGTTCAAGGAAAGGAGAGCCAGGGCAGGAATGGCCACAGGCTCTGCCCTCCCAAAAGAAGATAAAAGAAAGAAGCAAGGTTAAAGTGCGTGGTTAGGGGCCAGGCTAGGACTGGGAGGGAAGGGGGAGGGGGCAGGCTGTGGGGGCAGAACCAGCCCTTGATTTGCATATGAGGAGCCAGGGGAGAGTGCAGGATTGGGGCCCAGGTACAGTAGTTGCTGCTTCAAGTGTTTTGCATTTGAACTTTAGGGGTGATAGGGTACAGAAGTGGGGGAAAAGCTCCAGGCCCCAGTGCTAAATATCCTCCCCCCTCATCCTCTAGCTGCCCCTGAAGGGGGAGGGGGACACCCCCAGAGTGCTCACACAGTACCAGAAATTAAGGCTTCTCGCTGCTGCGGGGATGGAGGGACCGGCCGAGCAGGGAGGCAGTGATGGGTATGGAAGAAGAGGGGATCTGCCTGGCAGCAGGGGCAGGGGAGAAGAGGAACACAGAGAGGAGTCCCCAGGGAAGAGTCAGGGGAGCTGGCAGCAGAAAGAGGGAACCAAGAGATGGAGTCAAAGAGTGGGGGAGCCAGGCATTTAGCAATCATTTTGGGACACTTGGCAGAAGGGGTCGCCCTGGGGGTACCAAGGGCCTGGGGTGCTCCCTGTCAGTCCCAGACCCCTGCCAGGCCAAGATGGTGTGGCAAAGGGGTGAGCAGCTGCTCCCCAGGGCTTCCTTCCCCTCCGCCCCCTCCACCCAGTCGTGTTCTCCTTTAAAGTGCCCTAAATGTTTAGACTTTTTCTAAATAAATAGAATTAGATATCAAGCCACCGGCAGGGGAGGGACACTGGAGGGGGCTACTCGGAGTAGCAGCCGTCTAACCCAATGGCGCCGGGCCGCTCCTGGCTATAGGGGCAGGAGGCCCCATGGGGCAGGGCGCCGCAGCCACCCACCGTCTTGGCAGCTGCAATGCTGCAGTTCTTGAGCAGGCTGAAGCTGAAAGGACTGACGGCGTCCTTAGGTGGGAAAGGCTTCATGGTGGAAAGGATCAAGGCCAGGCAGTCCGCCACATCTTTGTTGGGGGCACAGGCCAGTGCTGGGGTGTGACCTGCAGGGCCCAGGGGGAGAACTGAGGCACAGAGTCCTGTATCCCAGCCAGCCTCCCCTAAGCCCTGAAGTCTTTTCTCTGTGGAGGGAGCCAAGGCAGGCAGGAACCCAGCAGGGGCAGAATCCAAGGGTGACGAGGGCCCCGGAAGACTGACAGGCGGATTCTCTAAGTGCGGGCTAAAGGGTGGACATGGGAATCAAAGCCCGGGGTGTGGATTCCTCCCGACCCTGCAGGCTCCCCTCTGAAACTCCAGAGTACTGGTGTGGGCTCCCTACTCTGAAGAGTTCCCTTGGGAAGAAAATCCCATGTAAAGCAAGATTAAGAAGTCACCTCCTAAAGAATGTCCCTGACCCCAAACCCAAGAGAGGCAGGGGGCTCCAGACCCCACCCACCTTCTTCATCCACAGCCAGCACTGTGGCTCCACGACTCAGCAGGGCCTGTACCACAGACGCTAGACCATTCCGGGCAGCAATGTGGAGTGGCCTTGGAAAAAAGGAAAAAGAAGGAGCTTGATGCTAAGCTGCCCTTCCACCTCCAGACAGGGTGGCAAGGGTGCTGAACAAATACTGTAGGCTCCAGAGAGCCTCTGAACAGCAGCCACTCTTTCGCGTCACCCACCGGCCTCCCCCAGGTAGGAGCCCCCTTCCAGGCACTCACATCTGCAGCGCACTGTTGGTAGCGTTGATAAGGCCAAGGTCTTGGGTTTCTGCCAGGATCATGAGGGCACATTTCTCATGGCCCTGAGGGAGGGGAACAGAGTGGAGACTTGTGAAGTAGAAGTGTGGCAGGGTGCAAGGCAGGAGTTGGGAGAGTAACAGGAGGACAAACAGCTGCCCCACCAGTGGGATGTGCTGGACAATCCTCACTTCTGCCCTAGTCCCCTCTACAACCGAGACCTACCTCTCTTCATCAAGCTCTGCCCCTTATGCAGTCCCCCAATCACTTCAGGTAAGTACCTTGCTACAAGCCAAGTGGAGGGCCGTGTTCTTGTTCTCATCCAACACAGTAAGGTCTGCCTTCCCTCGATACAGCAGAAATTCTACGAGAGAAATGTGATAGAGGGACTGAACCCTCCCTCCAGAGCAGCAGCCATCCCGGCTCTCCACTTTGCATCCTGTCTGCAGATGGCGAGACATCCAAAGACAACCCTCCTGATTTCTGAACCCCAGCCCCAGCCAGCCTCCACAGGCAGGGCTGACCCATCCTGCAAATGCCCCAGGGGAGCTCCTCCCTTCCACAAGTGGCCCCTACACACCCACAGCAGCGGTCTGCCCGTTCTCAGCCGCCGTCATGAGCGCAGTGCGGCCAGTATGGTCAGTGGCGTTCACCTCGGCTTGGTGCTGCAGTAGCATCCGGAGCCCAGAGACATTGTCCGCGAAGGCAGCGGCGTGAAGGGGGGTCCTGTAAGGCGGGGATCAGGGTAGATTAAAATAGGGAAGAGTATACTGCCCAAGCAGAAAGAGGAAGCCAGAGGCAACTGGACTTCTCCCCAAGTCTTCTATCACTCACCGTCCTTTGGCATCTCGGCTGTTCACAATCTTGGCACCCAGAGCTCCCAGCAGCATCTCTGTGGTGCTGTCCTGGTTATTAATCCTAGAGGAACAGGGAGGAGGGGTAATCAGGAAGGACAAGGGAAGTAGGCTACCTGTCCTAAGCTCAGGTCATGGGCCCTCGCAAGAAGGGCTGACGCAGCAGAAGGGACTTACACTGCACAGTGCAAAGGAGTGAAGGGGTTTCCTTCCAGGTATGAAAACGGGCTGTGTTCAAGTAACAACTCCAGACAATCTTCATGTCCTGGGCATGAGTAAGGAAGAGTTGTGATGGAGAAAAACAACAAGGTTCCCTGTCTGTCCTGTGTCTTGACACTCCAGTCCACTTCCAGATTCAGATCAACCCAGGTCCCTCCCACAACCCACCCGTCCTCCTCTACACATACTCCAACACATACTCCTGTGCCTATGGAGGCCCCAGTCTAGTACCAGTGTAGGAGGCCCAGTGCATGGGCGAGTATCCGCTGTAATCCACCCCAGCATCCAGGGGGTCTGTGGAAAGGGCAGCCTGCAGCAGGGTCCGCAGTACTGCAGTGTGGCCACAGGCTGAGGCCAGGTGAATGGGTGTGCGGCCCTTAAAGTCTCGGCACAGCACAAATGCGTCGTGGTCCAGCAGGGCAGCCAGGCAGTCCTCACAGCCAGTCACTGCCTGTGAGTAACATGGGGGTGTGAAGGGGATGAAAAGCTCCTTCTTTTCTGCTGGCCTGTTGCTTGAGTCTGGCTCAGGAGTAAGAACCACTTCCAGGGCTCCAATCCTTGTCTTTTTTTTTTTTTGGAGACAGAGTCTTGCTCTGTCACCCAGGCTGGAGTGCAGTGGCACAATCTTGGCTCACTGCAACCTCTGCCTCCCAGGTTCAAGCGATTCTCCTGCCTCAGCCTCCCGAGTAGCTGGGATTACAGGCAGGTGCCACCATGCCCGGCTAATTTTTTTGTATTTTTACTAGAGATGGGGTTTCACCATGTTAGCCAGGATGGTCTTGATCTCCTGACCTCGTGATCCACCTGCCTTGGCCTCCCAAACTGCTGGGATTACAGGCATGAGCCACTGTACCTGGCCTCAATCCTTGTCTTTACAACAATGATTCTTTTTTTTTTTTTGAGACAAGAGTCTCACTCTGTCACCCAGGCTGGAGTGCAATGGTGTGATCTTGGCTCACTGCAACCTCTGCCTCCCGGGTTCCAGCAATTCTGTCTCAGCCTCTTGAGTAGCTGGGATTATAGGCATGCACTACCACGCCCAATTAATTTTTGTATTTTTAGTAGACACAAAGTTTCACCATGTTGGCCAGGCTGGTCTCGAACTCCTGACCTCAGCTGATCCACCCGCCTTGGCCTTCCAAAGTGCTGGGATTACAGATGTGAGTCACCGCGCCCGGCCCTTTACAACAATGATTCTAAGTGTTAAAGACCCACATCTCCCTCCTTGACTCTCTCTATGCCAATAAACATTCAGGATACTAAGAGTTAATACTGGAGCTCTGGAGTGAAAGACTAAACAGAGAGAAGAAGGAGACTAAGGGATCAAAAAATCTTGTGGGAGGAGGAGGCAGCTGAGGACAGGTGGTCGCGGAAGAGGATCTAGGTGGTGCTGACATTATGCGATGGGATGGGGCCAGCAGGGTATCCCAAGTAGAGTGGGTGGTGAGCACTCAGTTGTATGTGATTACAAAGCACAGATATCGGCCAGGCACAATGGCTCACGCCTGTAATCCCAACCCTTTGGGAGGCCAAGGCGGGTGGATCTCATCATCAGGAGATTGAGACCATCCTGGCTAACACAGAGAAACTTGGTCTCTACTAAAAATAAAAAAATTAGCTGGGCGTGTCATCCCAACTACTCGGGAGGTTGAGGCAGGAGAATCGCTTGAACCCGGGAGACAGAGGTTGCAGTGTGCCGAGATCACACCACTGAACTCCAGCCTGGGCAACAGAGCGAGACTCCGTCTCAAAAATAATAATAACAACAATAATAATAATAATAATAAAACAAAGCACAGATACCAGGGAAATCAGCTGGGGATGTCAGGGACTCATCCTGGAGCAAGCACAAGGCTCAATAAGATCCTGGGCACAGCATGGGCCTGGTGGCTCGCGCCTGTAATCCCAGCACTTCAGGAGGCCAAGGTTGGGGGATCACTTGAGCCCAGGAGTTCAAGACCAGTTTGGGCAAGATGGTAAGATCCCCATCTCTACAAAAAATACAAAAATTAGCTGGGCATGGTGGCATGTGCCTATAGTTTCAGCTACTCAGGAGGCTGAAGTGGGAGGATCACCTGAACCCAGGAAGTCAAGGCTGCAGTGAGCCGTGATAGTGTCACTGCACTCCAACCTGGGCAATGGGAGTGAGACCCTGTCTCCAAAAAAAAAAGAGACTGGGCACAAAATCCTGGCTCGCCTCCTAGACAATTGGATTCCCTACTGCTGGTGAGTCCTGTGCTCCCACACTGAGGCCCACATGCAAACAATCCCCCCCAGAAGCTCACTCACCCCGCGGTGGAGGGCGGTGCGGCCCCGGAGGTCAGCAGCATCAGCTGTGGATCCTTTCTCTAGCAGCAGATGTACACAGTCCACATGGCCATTCATGATGGCCAGCATCAGTGGGGTCCTACAGAGGGGCAGGAGGAGGAGTGAGGATCCCACAAGGACTGGAAAACCTGCACCCCACCCTGGCCCACACTCACTGTCCATAGGCATCCATGACATCTGTGATGTCAGCTCGTTCCCCACTGTCGATCAGCAAGTGCAGGGAGTCAGTGTGGCCAGAGGCAGCTAGGGGAAAGGGACCCCGCGTCAGGGCAGGGCCAAGAGGAAGAAGGGAGGCGAGGTCAAGCCTAAAGGACTTGGGGTCAATGTTACAGGAAGACCTGGGCGAGAGAGAAATCTCTGAGGATAGGAAGCTATGAATCAGGGCTTGAAGTCTCCATTCTCCTCACCCTACTCCACTTTCCAGCCCCATTCCCATCCAGGAGGGATCTGGCATGGCAAGGGTAAGGCAGCAGCCTAAAGTGGGCACTAACCAGCAGCGTGCAGGGGCGTCCACTTGCGCTTGCGCTCCTTGATGAGGGCAGAGGCGCCATGGGCCGTAAGCACCTCCACACACTCAGTAGAGCCGCGCTCCGTGGCCAGGAAGAGTGCGGTCCGGCCCTTGTGGTCCCTTACGTCCAGATTCACCAGCGTCTCTGCCAGTGTCTTCAAGGCTTCACAGTGACCGTTGTAGGCCTGGAGGGGTGCAGGCAACCAGTGCACACAGCTCGGGACCTTCCCTGCTCTTCCCTTCCCCTTCTCTGCTCTTGGGGTCCATGGGAAGCTCAAGGTCTTAGTCCTCGACAAGCTCCTTGGGCCCCTCAAGGCTTCCTACCCTGCACTGTGTTTATCCCCTCTCCCACAAAAAGGCAGAAGCAAGGATAACTTCACAAGTGCTGGCACCTTTGTTAGGACCTGGGAACAGGCAGGACAAGGAAGGTAAAAGAAAAAGACATGGGACTCACAGCTAAGTGCAAAGGGCTGACTGGAATGGTGCTCTCCACATCCTCCAGGCAGTTAAAGGACATTTCTAAGAGCTGCAATGGACAGGAAAGTAGGTGCTGAGACTCTGGAACTCCTAAGACAGTACCCCAGTCCCTGACTCGCAGTAATCCCCACTAAGCCTCTGGATCTAAAGACCACATTTGATTGAACCACCCTTAGCTTTGGAATCCACAAACCCTGTGCCCCTGCCTCCCCTCCTGCAGGCCGGGCCCCAACACATACCAGTTCGAGGTTCTGTCTGTTGCCATAGGCGGCTGCATAGTGCACAGCTGTGTAGCCCTGCCTGTCCCGCAGGGAGGGGTCTGCACCGTTATCCAGTAAGAACTCCAGACAGCTGGGGAGCCAAGGGTAGACTATGAGGCAGGGACAGGCCCAGCCCAGGAGGGCACAGACCTGGGAGGGCCAGAGGAGAGGACCAAGGGAACCCCTCCAGGCCTACCTGGCCACCACCCGTCCTTAGCTCTAGGTAGGTTCTCTAAATCCTATCCATTCTTCAATCCTAGCTCCAGACCTACTTTACCTTCTCAAAGTCTGCCCTGAACCCCTGTGGCTTCAATGCCCTCCTTTATCCTCTGAACGTTCTCCTAGAGAACCTAGAGCATGATGTTCAGTTATCAACCTTCTGCTGACTGACATGCTTTCCCCACCTTCAGGCACACCGACCCCTGCCCTAGGATGCTTTCTCCTCCCAGCCCAGCCGAATAAGTCCTGTTCATCTCAAACTCAGTCCCAGCTTCTCTCCTCTGTGAGGCCTTTCCCAACCTTCCCTGGGGAAGGTACCTCTTCCTCTGTGCTCCCTTGGCAGCCTTCTCATACCTTAGTAGTAGTTGTAGTAGTAGTAATAATAATATAGTATTTAGCACTTACTGTCAAGCACAGTTCTAAGTACTTCATGTACATTAAATAATTTAATCCTCATAAAGATCCTATGAAGTAGATACTATTTTTATCCCTACTGTGGGTGATGAAATTGAGGCACAGAGAAGTAACTTGCTGCAGGTAACAGCTGAGCCTCTTGGATTTTAGTGTCCTTTTTAAAAAAGTAAATCCTAGGCCAGGCAGAGTGGCTCACGCCTATAATCCCAGCACTTTGGGAGGCCAAGATGGGTGGATCACGAGGTCAGGAGATCGAGACCATCCTGGCTAACACGGTGAAATCTTGTCTCTACTAAAAATACAAAAAATTAGCCAGGCGTGGTGGTGTGCGTCTGTGGTCCCAGCTACTTGGGAGGCTGAGGCAAGAGAGTGGCGTGAACCCGGGAGGCAGAGCTTACGGTGAGCCAAGATCGAGCCACTGTACTCCAGCCTGAGCAACAGAATGAGACTCCGTCTCAAACAAAACAAAACAAAACAAATATATAAATAAATCTTCTAAAAAATTATTTAATTTATTTACTTTAAATAGAGACAGGGGCCTGGCTCAGTGGCTCACGCCTGCAGTCCCAGCACTTTGGGAGGCTGAGGTGGGCAGATCACCTGCGGTCAGGAGTTTGTGGCCAACCTGGCCAACATGGTGAAACCCTCTCTCTATGAAAAATACAAAAATTAGGCTGGGCGTGGTGGCTCACACCTGCAATCCTAGCACTTTGGGAGGCCAAGGCAGGTGGATCGCCTAAGCTCAGGAGTTTGAGATCAGCCTGGGCAACATGGTGAAAACCCCATCTGTACTAAAATACAAAAAATTAGCCAGGCGTGGCAGCGTGCACCTGTAGTTCCAGCTACTCAGGAGGCTAAAGCAGAATTGCTTGAACCCAGGAGGTGGAGGCTGCAGTGAGCCGAGAGCATGCTACTGCACTCCAGCCTGGGCAACAGAGTGAGACTTGGTCTTCAAAAAAAAAAAAAAAAATTAGCTGGGCATGGTGGTAGGCACCTGTAATCTCAGCTACTCGGGAAGCAGAGGCAGGAGAATCACTTGAACCCGGAATGCAGAGGTTGCAGTGAGCCGAGATTGTGCAACTGCACTCCAGCCTGGGTGACAGAGCAAGACTCCATCTCAAATAAATAAATAAATAAATAAATAAATAAATAAAATTTAATAAAATAGAGATGGGTTCTCATTATGTGTTCGCCAGGCTGGTCTCATACTCCTGGGGTCGAGCAATCCTCCCACCTCAGTGCTGGGATTACAGGCATGAATCACTGTGCCTAGCTGATTTTTGTGGGTTTTTTTTTTTTAGAGATGGGGTCTCACTATGCTGCCCAGGCTGGGGTGCAGTGGCTATTCATAGGCACGATCATACTGCACTATAGCCTCAAACTCCTGGGTTTGCACGATCCTCTCGCCTTACCTGCACCTGCCTCCTGCGTAGCTGGGAATACATGCATGAGACACAGTGCCCAGCAAAAAATAAACTTTTTGTTTTAGAATATTATTAGATTTATAGAAAAATTGTGGGCTGGGTGTGGTGGCTCACATCTATAATTCCAGCACTTTGGGAGTCTGAGGCAGGAGGACTGCTTGAGCCCAGGAGTTCGGGACCAGTGTGGGCAACATAGAGAGATTCCTGTCCTACAAAATAAATTAATTTAAAAAAAAGAAAAAGAAAAATTGTGAAGATAGTACAGGGAGTTCTCACATACCCTAAATCTAGTTTCCCCTGTCATTAAATCATCTTACATTAGTATACACAAGTGTCCTTTTATTTATCTTTCCCAACAGATTACTAGCTTTCAAAAGACAGAAATTTGGGACAATTCTTCCTTTTTAAATTTTTATTTATTTTTTTCAGAGACAGAGTCTCATTCTGTCACCCAGGTTGAGTGGACTGGCGTGATCTTGACTCACTGCAACCTCCACCTCCCTGGTTCAAGTGATTCTCCTGCCTCAGCCACCTGAGTAGCTGGGATTACAGGTGCCTGCCACCATGACCAGCTAATTTTTGTATTTTTAGTAGAGATGGGGGTTTCACCACGTTGGTCAGGCTGGTCTCAAACTCCTGACCTCAGATGATCTGCCTAGGGTTACCCCCAGGCAAAGTGCTGCAACTGGCCTCCCAAAGTGCTGGGATTACAGGTGTGAGCCATCGCATCTGGCCTATTTTTAATTTTTTTGAGACAGAGTCTTGTTCGGTTGCCCAGGCTGGAGTGCAGTGGCGTGATCTCGGCTCACAACCTCCACCTCCCTGGTTCAAGCAACTCTCCTGCTTCAGCCTCCTGAGTAGCTGGGATTACAGGTGTGCGCTACCATACCTGGTTAATTTTTGTAGTTTTTGGTAGAGACAGGATTTCGCCATGTCGGTCAGGCTGGTCTTGAACTCCTAACTTCAGGCTATAGGCCTACCTCAGCCTCCCAAAGTGCTAGGATTACAGGCTTGAGCCACCACACTCAGGCTCATCTTTTATCCTTAGTATCTAGCATAGTACTTGGAAACTAGTAAGTAAATATTCAGTTAATGCTTGTGGAATAAACAAATTATTTTGTACATTTAGCTTTTCTAATCCTCTCAAGAAGACTGGCTGGGCACGGTAAGCCGAGATCGTGCCACTGCATTCCAGCATGGGCAACAGAGTGAGACTCTATCTCCAAAAAAAAAAAAAAAAAAAAAAAACAAAAACATCCATTTCATTCCTTTAGGGAAGGAACTGTGTCTCATACTTCTGGTTTTTTTTTCCCTGAAGCTCCGAAGTTTCAATCTCATACTTTTTGTCTTTGCCCACTATGGACTAAACCCAGAGAGCTCAAGACACACTGCTGGCTGACCAGCAGTACAGCAGCAGTGTAGGGTGGAGGTTCAGAGTAGGTAGGAGGACAGCAGGGCCAGAGCTTGCATGGGTGGGAAAGCACATCCCAGGGGCCCTCTCTGCTACTCACAAGAAGGCCTCCTTCCTGCGGGACTCCTTCAGTGGCTCGTCCTCTTCGGCATCATGGCTGGAAGGTGTGTGGGGTTCCGCTCTGGGGAGGAGAGAGAGAAAGTTAGGGCCAGGCTTAGGGAGGTGAATGGGACTGAGAAGGACCAGACTGGTAGCCTCACCTCCTGTAAGTGTCGGAAGCGGCAGCGTAGTGGAGGGGAGAGCAGCCTTTACAGTCGGCCTCGTTGACACCTGCCCCAGCAGTTACCAATGTTACTGCACACTGGTAGCTACCGTTAGCAGCTGCATAGTGCAGTGGTGTCCTGAGGAAGAAGTGAAGGAGGGTGGGGAAGAGAATCAGAGACAGATCCGAATGTAATCAGATGTGCAGCCAAATGCTGCTTCATAACATTCTCCTTACTTAACTCTCCAATCTCAACCCTTCCTCCCTCTACCATGTTTCTCTAATCAGACATTCCCTATGTTTACCCCTGCATATCAGCATACCTGCCAAATTTGTCCCTCCTCCTTAAGTCAGCTCCACTGCTCAACAGCAAATTAAGACATTCAACATTCCTAAAAGAAAGATGTGTTAAGAGAGTTACAGCCTCAAAGGGAAGCCACAGGCCCAGGGTGGGGCTAAGGAGGGATGGAACTAGCAAGCCCTCTCTGCTGTGACTGCTCTCATTGTGAGAGGGGAATAGATCTAGGCAGGCAAGAATGACAGGCCCAGACCTTTGCCCAGCTCCCTGCTCAAAGGATGGGAGAAAGAAAAACTCACCCTCCGGAAGCAGCAGCATGAAGACAGGTACGGCCAAGGTTGTCAGGTGTATTGATGTCAAACCCAGCTGAAAGCACATGCTCGTTGCTGAGTGAAGACACAATGCTGTACAACTGACCTGGAGGCACAGAACAGCCACAGGTCACATCTGAGAGTGTTCAGCAGGGAGGGAAAGGCCTTTGCTCCCCTCTACACCTGCCAATCCCCAGCCCATCAGCACATACCTGAGGAAAGAAGCTTACGACAACAGTCAGAGAATCCAAAGAGAACAGCTAAGTGCAGGGGGAACATGTCATGGATGCCACGCCTAGAGACAAGTTGAGGAACTCAGTCCTTGGGTCAAGGAGGGACCAAGTAAGACCTCTTCTTTGACCCACCACTACCCTAGAGTCAGGGAAGGAGGTTCTCCAAGGTGCCCTTTGGCAAGACTCCCTGGTTGATGTGAGCAGTCTGTGCAGATCTGGGCAGCCCAGAAGTGGAGTCAGGGCCCTGACTCACCGGGCGGTATCTGCGCCATTGGTCATGAGGGTGCTGATGAGCAGCTCGTGTCCGTAGCGAGCAGCCACATGCAGTGGTGTGTTCCCAAATTTGTCGGCACAATCAATCTCACTGCCTGTGAGGGGATACACACACACAAGCTCAGGCGGACCTCAGGCTTAAGACCACTCTCGCGAGCTAGCCACGATTTGAGTGCCTACTATGCATCAGGTGACAGGCCCAGTATTCTACATGTTTTATCCTGTTTCTAGGCCTTAGGAGACTGGGCAGGGCAGAGCAGGGCCATTTCCACAGGTCCCTTGGTCAGAGTTCCAAGGGCCTATCCTACTGGAAGAGGGTAGGAGAAGGAAGTTAGGGAGATTCTAGAAATGAGTTCCTTGGGGGAGGAAGGGATGAGAGCACAAAGTCTCCCAGGTCCATACCATTCTGGATGAGGATCTGGGAGCGTGTGAAACGGCCATGGATTGCAGCCATGTGCAGCGGACTTTTCCCTTCTTTGCTCTGTGGAAACATGGTGGGTTTTTGTTTTTGTTTTTTTTCCAGTGCAAAGCACAGAGAATGCCCTATCTCCTTCCAAGGACATATCTCTAAGGACAAAAGGGTCATATGGCACCTTCTTAGCCCACTCTCTCCTGAGTCCCTGGCAAGGTCTGATTACCCCAGGAAGCAAGTGGATAATTCCACGAGAGTTATCCAGATACAGTCAGGACCCCTAGAGCCAGGTTTCGCTCCCCACTGGTCTAAGCCTTATCCCTTCAGGCACCTGGTAGTTGACGTCAGCCCCATTATTAACCAATAGCTCCAAGCAGAGAGCGCCATTGGTGGAGACTGCAGCCACATGCAGTGGTGTGAAGCCCTTGTCATTCGGCTGGTTGACATTGGCTCCGGCATTCACCAGCTCAATAGCCACAGCATCCTGGCCCAGGTAGCAGGCGATGTGCAAAGCTGTGTTTCCAAAAGCGTTGGGCTCATCGATCTGGATATTCAGCAGTGAGAGTAAGGCGGTATCAATTTAAACAAAGTAGAAGCCAGCACATGTAGCCTACAGATCCCAGAAATCCAATGACTGCCTCAGTTCCTCTGGGGTTTCTGACCCAAGGTACTAAGGTACTCAGGGTACTATGGCTAAGGTAAGCATTATTCAGACCCTCTCTACCACGCCCTTCCAACCTCCCAAAACTACACCAACAACCCAATACCTCATATCTCCATAACAGACTCTATAATCTCCTACTCACTGCCCATAGTCCCCAACCCCAGAGCTCAAAGCCCTGACCTCCGCTCCCATCCGAAGCAGGTACTTCACCACTTCAATCTGGCCACTGGCAGCAGCTGTATGGAGCAGCCCATAGCCCTTGCGGTCCTTGCAGCCGAGGTCTGCTCCCCGTGCCACCAGCAGTTTCAGGACCTCCAAGTGCCCTGAGAAAAGAGAAGACACTCTAAAGGAAGTAGAAGTAAACTCTAAGGCCCGGCACTCCTCTCTTCAAAGGCTGCAACCCCATATCCCTGCTCTAGGAATCCAAAATGTCAAATTTCTGATTTTCCCGTGTATTCTCTCTCACCTAGAAAAGCTGCCCAGTGTAGAGGCTGCCGCTCCTTTTTGTCACAGACATTCAGGCTGGCTCCCTTGTTGAGGAGCAGGTTCACCGTCTGTATCAGGATATGAAAGACACCTGTTCAGAGCCAGATTCGTGCCCTCAACCTACCTAAGAGCAGAGGCCTCATCTCCTGAAAAGGCTGAGGCAGCCTAATGCCTTTTTCCATGACCAAAACAACCTGGAGGACTTGAGGGAACAGCAGAAGCAGGCATTAAGGAGGAGATACTGGAGAGATTTGGAACTTTGAGGGAAACAAGGGAGTCTCTTCAGGTGATTTGGTGGTTCTTAAACTCTTGTCTTTGCAAATGTGCTGAAAGACACGGACTCTCTTCAGAAAGGCGTGTATGCACATATTTTCTAAGCAAAATCCAAGGTTTTATCAACCTCCTGAAGTCCAAGTTAAGAATTTTAATCTAGTCTGACCATTCATTTAGCGCTTGAGTTTTAGTGTTTATATAACCATCTGGGCTGCTTCTCCTTCAGGCTTGAAGGCCCAGAAGCAGGGAAAGGTGAGTAGGAAGGTAAGAAAAGGGAAAGCCCCAGCTGGGCCTGGATGGGAACAGTCCTCACCTCAAGATGCCCACTATGCACTGCATGGTGCAGAGCACTGCGCCCGCTCCTGTCAGCCACGTTGAGGCTGCTCAACAGGGGTGCCAGAGCCTCAGCACACTTGGTGGCCCGGTTGGCAGCAGCCACATGCAGTGGTGTCTGCCACAGCTTGTCCCGGGCATTCACATCTGCTGAATGTGCCAGCAGCAGCCCCAGCACCTTCTGTTGAGGGGCAGGGGACAAAAGAGAGAGTGGGAGTGGGAGGTAAAACAACAGGAAATGGAAGGAGGAATAGGTCAGCAGAGCATCTACCGCCCCGTCTTCCCCAGCACAGAGTCTCTTCTCATTTTTCCAACATCCCTAGCCTCTCAATACCTACTTCCCATCTTCTGGATCTTCTTAGAATTTGAGCTCTTCCTTACCTTGCTGAGTAAAACAAGGACCCTTTGCTCTTCTTCAAGCCACCTGACTCACCAACTTAGACCATGAAAATCTTCACTCGCACATACATCCATTCCCAAACAAATCTACACATGGAGATCCACACATCCCAACCCCCCACCACTTCTAGGAAAACTAAATGCTCTTGCTGCACCTTGCCCTGAACACCCTCTTTAGCCTTCTCATAGGCACCAAAATTATTTTCAGTATCTCAGTAAGCAAACAGATACCGGTTCCTTTGCAAAACCCGAGCTAACGTGCCCCTCCTAACCACCACCTACCTCATTCCCACTGGCCTCGGCCCCTCCCCCTGGTAGCTGGAGCCAGGGAAGTGATGAACTGAGGAGGAGGTCCCCCTTTCCCTGTCTGCAGGGCTGATGGGAATAGGGCAAAGGACCCAACTGATGAAATATGTTTGGAGCCTGTGCTGTCAACTTTCAAGCTACTTGAGGGCCAAGGATGCAACAGATTACTATACCCATCCCCCATCACAAGGAAAGAAATCTCAGTGCCCAGAGGGGGATCAGACTTAAGGTGGCCCCCCAGGGAGGGATGAGTCACTCAGGCCTGGCAGCAGGGCCCCCGCAGTCTGCCAGCCCAGTGTTAAGCTCTCCCTGAGTCACATCAGCTGGCAGCACTCAGCCCCCTTACCAGCCAGTTCTAGGGGTAGGAGGGAGGGGCCAAGATTTGATCTCCTCACTACGTGGGGTAGAACAGCTTGTAGGGCTGAGGACTGAGGCTCCTTGACCCTTAACTTCCACCTTTAAGCAACTCATCCTTTTTGAAAGGGTAAAAGAAGGTGGGGGCGCATACCTCGTTTCGGGAGGCAGCAGCACGATGAAGAGGGGTCAGCCACAGTGTGTCCTTAGCATTGACATTAGCACCTGTGGGGATATAATTTCCTATTTTGATGGAAGGTGAGGAGCGGGTATGAAGGAAGCCAGTAATCAGGCCAGGAAATCTGAATGGAGCTGGAGCCTTGCCTGGACCAAGCCAGGGAGAGCAATCCTTGAATATCAAAAAAGACTCCTCCCCTCCCTTCCCTCCCTATGTGCCACACCTTCCAGCTCCCCACTTTCACCTGACATCAGTAGCAACTGGAGGATGGGGACATCGCCTACGTAGGCAGCAGCATGCAATGGAGTTCGCCTCTCTTGGTCCTGGGAAGGCAAAAAAGAGGAGGGACTGTGGGCGCGGGGTGAGGGGGCTATCAAGGACCCCAGCACAAGCCTCAGAGCTCCAGGCCCTTCCCCACAACCTCTTCCCATAGTTTCTGCAGGGTCCTAAGTCCCAGTACTGGGAGTCAAAGGCAAGCACCTAGGGAGGGTGGAGTCAGGGCCAATGGGCTGAGAAGCCGGCTCCTTTTTCCAGGAGGGGTGGGGGCGCTGCAGACTCCGGAGGTTCAGAAGAGAACAACGTTCCTGGGCATCCCCAGCCCAAGTGATCTGGGCTGCAAGCCTGACCTGCTCTCCATCCCCAAATGCAGAGTAGGCTTTCACTCCAGGATGGAAAGAACTGCGGCCTCATCTGAGCAGAGGAGACACGGAGCCGCCCCACCGGTGGGGAGGGGTCCAGAACACGGGAGCCAGGATTCCGGTCTCGCCATCCTCCCTGCTCCCAACTCACCAGCACATTGATGTTCTCCTTCTGCGAGAGTAGGGAACGCACTTCCTCCACATCTCGGCTAAAGATGGCCTGGACCAGGGGCGGCTGCAGGGAGAACCGGCAATCTGAGAGCGGGCTGGAGCCGGAGCGGAACCGGTGTGGGGGTGGGGGTGGGGGAGCACCCGGTTTGACGGGGGGGCGTCCGTGGAGGGGCTCCACTCTGGGGATTCTGGCTGGAGCGGGCTCCCGCGGTGCCTCCTCCGGTTGCCAGGTCCCCAAGGACACCGGCTCGGTTGAGAGGAGCGCGGCATGGGGCGGGGCGGGGCGGGAGCTGCGGGAGCCCCGGGCTCGGGCCCAGCCTAGGCCGCACATCCCCGGGCTCGCGTGGCGGTAGCGCGGAGCCCTGGAAGGAGGAAGCGGGGAAGGGCAGGAGGGCTGACCTGGTCCGTGATGCTGAGGATCCCCATGGCCCGGCCCGGGCTCCGTCCGCATCGAGCTCCCGGCGGCGGCGGCGGTGGCTCCACCGGGGACACGGAGCGGCCCAGGCGGCGGCTGCGGCGGCGGCTGCAGGGAGAGCGCGGCCCCGCCTACCGGGGGGCGGGCGAGCGGGAGGCCGCAGCGCTCCCTGGCGGCCGTCCGAGTCCCGGCGCTCCCAGAGCAAACGGACCCCAGCCGCAGCGCCCTCCGCCCCACCCTGGCGGCCCCAGCAGCCCCTGCACCCCCGAACTCACGCGCCGGCTCCCCGGCTCCCGCAGCTGGCCGCGCCAGTCTGGCGGCCCAAGGGGTTCCTCACAAGACCCTAGCGGAAACCTGGGCCTTAGTCCCGCGGTGCTTCCCAAACTGAGGACCGAACGGCGGGCCAGATCTCACCCAGCCCACAATGCTCCCGCCCGAGCTAACTCCTCCCGTCAGCGATTCCACACCCCGAAATCCCCCACAGACTAGGGGGAACTGGCGGGTGGAGAACTGGGAATTATGTATGGCAGTATCCCCAGGGGGAGGGAAAGCGTGTATCTCCACTGGCGGATGCGTGAGTTCGGTAGAGAAGAAATAGCAAAAGTGCTCAAAATGCGGAGAAACCCCAAGGAGGATTCTACTGCAGAAAACACCCACAAAGAGGCCATGACAACTGGCAACTGGAAAAGGCCGCCAAGACCAACAGAAGGGACATTTTCCAGCTCCTTACTGATTCCATTGCAAGGTTAAAGTGGAAAACACTCAACAATTTCTTCCCAGAACAGCATGTGGCGCTTCCCCTCCTCCAATGGAGAGGCCAGAAAGCCGTCAATTAGAGAAGAAATGAATGGAAGTCATCTCAACCCAGAATCGGAAAAAGGAGGAAGACGAAAAGTGAGATTGAAAAATTGATACAATTTCTGAAAGGTGATCCAGGGTCCTGTTCAGAGTTTCACAACTCAATACACATTGAAGAGAACACGTAATGGACGAAGTGCAGCATGCTGGCTTCTTGTCAAGGCTTTATATATAAAGGTCCTCCCTTGCGGGGAGAGGAAAAAATTTAAAAATAAAAATACATTTTATTTTATTTTGTTTTTTGAGACGGAGTTTCACTCTCGTCGCCCGGGCTGAAGTGGAGTGGCATGATCTCGGCTCACTGCAACATCCGCCTCCCGGGTTCAAGTGATTATTCTGTCTCAGCCTTCCCAGTAGCTGAGACTACAGGCGCCCACCACCCTGCCTGGCTAATTTTTGTATTTTAGTAGAGACGGGGGTTTCACCATGTTGGTCAGACTGGTCTCGAACTCCTGACCTCAGGTGATCCACCTGCCTTGGCCTCCCAAAGAGCTGGGATTATGGGCGTGAGCCACCGCACCCTGCGAAAATACATTTTAAAAAAGCCTTCCTGGCCGGGCGCGGTGGCTCACGCCTGTAATTCCAGCACTTTGGGAGGCCGAGGCGGGCAGATCATGAGGTCAAGAGATCAAAACCATCCTGGCCAACATGGTGACACCCCGCCTCTACTAAAAATACATAAAATTAGCCAGGCATGGTGGCGGGCGCCTGTAATCCCGGCTACTTGGGAGGCTGAGGCAGGAGAATTGCTTGAACCCGGGAGGCGGAGGTTGCAGTGAGCGGAGGTTGCAGTGAGCCAAGATGTGCCATTGCACTCCAGCCTGGGCAAAAAGAGCAAAACTCTGTCCAAAAAAAAAAAAAAAAAAAAAGCCTTCCCGGTCAACATGGTGAAACCCCATCTCCACCAAAAATATAAAAAATTAGCCTGGTGTGGTGCTGCACACCTGTAATCCCAGCTACTGGAGAGGTTGAGGCAGGAGAACCCACTGCTCTCCAGCCTGGGTGACAGAGGCAGACTCTGTCTCAACAACAACAACAAAAAGCCTTCCCTTGCCTTCCTACTAGAAAGATACTTAAGACACTAGTAACAGTCCTTTTTTCCTTGAAAGAAAAACTGGGGTACAGGAAATAAGGAATAAGAGGGAAATTTACCTATCACTATATACCTTTTAGAATTTTTAAATTTTTTACCATATTGAAAATAAAAGTTAAAATATTGCTTAGGAGCAATCACTCCGTGATTCCATGCACACACAAAAATTACAAAGAAATAAAATGTTGCTTTAAACTTACCTCTTCCAGGAAGTCTCCCCTGGTTAATAGGCTCTTTTCCTTTTGTTCTCCTTAACACTTACATACTTAGTTTATACTGCCACAATCTGGTTAAATTGTACACCTTTGTTTCTCATTTTACCTTTTTTTTTTTTTTTTGAGATGGAGTCTTGCTCTGTCGTCCAGGCGGGAGTGCAGTGGCACCATCTCAGCTCACTGCATGCTCCACCTCCGGGGTTCACGCCATTCTCCTGCCTCAGCTTCCCAAGTAGCTGGGAGTACAGGTGCCTGCCACCATGCCAGGCTAAGTTTTTGTATTTTTAGTAGAGACAGTGTTTCCCCGTGTTAGCCAGGATGGTCTCGATCTCCTAACCTCGTGATCCGCTCACCTCAGCCTCCCAAAGTGCTGGGATTACAGGTGTGAGCCACTGCACCCGGTCTCATTTTCACCTTTTTTTTTTTTTTTTTTTTTTTTGAAACAGGGTCTCACTCTGTCACCTAGGCTGGAGTCTGTCACCAAGGCTGGAGTGCAGTGGCTTGATGTCAGCTCACTGCAACCTCAGCCTCCTGAATAGCTGGGACCACAGGTACACACCACCACACCTGGCTACTGATTTTTGTTTTTGTTTTTGTTTTGTTTTGTTTTGTTTTGAGATGGAGTCTCGCTCTGTCGCCCAGGCTGGAGTGCAGTGGTGTGATCTCAGCTCACTGCAGCCTCAGCCTCCTGGGCTCAGGTGATCCTGCCTCAGCTGCAGGAGTAACTGGGATTACAGGTGGGCACCATCATGCCCCGCTAATTTTTGTAGAGACAGGGTTTCGCCATGTTGCCCAGGCTAGTCCCAAACTTCTGAGCTCAGGTGATCTGCCCACCTTGGCCTTCCAAAATGCTGGTATTATAGGTGTGAGCCACCACGCCTGGCCATAAAGTGGATTTTAAACTCCTTGTAAGCCAGAGTCAGAGTCTTCTCTAACATGGACTTTAAATTGTTTTTTTTTTTTTAATGAAAAAAAATTATTTTGAGCTTTCCGAAGGAAAAGGTATTGGTTTTTTTAAGCTCTAGAATATCAGTATAGAGAAACAGGCATTTAATATTTGATGATTGATGATGATGATGAAGCAGCAGCAGAAACCAAAGGTAGCAAAGGATCAAATGGGTATGGGTGTTGGGACTTGGCTATTGGGTATTATGGGCCTTCCAGGAAGGGCTAAACTAGGATATGGCCCAGAGGATGAGAAGGAGGGGCATACATGGTATCCATTGCCCAAAATAACTCTTGGTAACCTGAGGAATTGGAGTCAGGGATTGAGCTGGGGTCACGTGCCTGGATCTGGCTAGGGGATGAAGGTGAACAAGAGACGTTGCCAGCCTGGTTCTCTGGGAAACTAGAGGGAGGAGGAAGGGCTAGAAGAGTTATTTTTAATATTATTTAGAGCACTGAAAGAGGATTTCCCAGTAGGGAAAAAAAGGATTTGATGTAGGGAACACTGATACTATCAGGGCTCAGGGAGATACACAGGGTATGGGAGAAGGAGGCCAGAAGTGGTGTTAAAACCCTCTTATATGGACAGTCCTTCAGGATTGAACTACTGCATTCATATTTGGGTAACTCTAGACAGATGGCTACCTATTTTTAAGCCTCAGTTTTCCTTCTTCTGACAAATGTGAGGACTAAATGTGAGGACTCATCCGATGTACAGCCCTGTACTAACTGGTTGGGAGGTCAAAAGTTAGAAGTAACGGTGTCTCTTTATGAGGAGCTTATAACTTAGTAGATGAACATACATATACATGTGAAACAACTACAGAATATACGATACATGCTAGATTACATGGCAGTATGTGTTCAGAGTAATGTTGAAGGAAGGGTTCAGTCAACGGGGTCTTCCTGGAGGAGGCGTGTCTTGAGTCAGTACTTGAAGGAAGTTATTGATGTAGAATGGTGGAGACATGGGAGGAAATTGGTTGTTTCAAGCATAGGGACTAAACTAGGAAAGTTTAAATGGCAGTGATTAAACTAATTAGTAGGGGATAGCAAGCAAATTGGCTTGGCAGGCCTATTGGACCTTGGGGATTCTGTAGCAGTCAACTTGGTTAAAGCAGAGTGATAATGAGGTCACAGTTCAGTTATGTATCCCAGTTAATTTCTGTCTTTTAACCAACCAGATCCTTACTCCTCATTCAAAGAAGCTGTCTCATATGTATAAGTCCTTAGTCAGAGGGGAGTGGGACTGGACACAAGAGTGGGATTATAAAGAGTAAATCTGTCCTTTAAGGTCATGTGCCCATCAGTCCAGGCATGGTGGCTCACGCCTGTAATCCCAGCACTTTGGAAGGCCAACATGGACATATTGCTTGAGTTCAGGAGTTCGAGACCAACCTGGGCAAGATGATGAAACTCTGTCTCTACCAAAAATGTGGTAGTGTGCTCCTGTGGTCGCAGCTATTTAGGAGGCTGAGGTGAGAGGATCACTTGAGCCTGGGAGGCAGAGGTTGCATGAGCCGAGATCACACCAATGCACTCCAATCTGGGTGACAGAGTGAGACCCCCGTCTCAAAAATTAAATAGATAAATAATAAAACATATTCATTTGGTCAATAATTATTTTGAATTGGTAGTACTAACTGCTATGGAGGCAGAAGAGTTTATATAAAATGGGTTTTGGTGATCACCCAATGGCCCTTGCTTACTTGAAATCCAGAGAATATGGGCTCAAACTTTTTTTTTTGAGACAGAGTTTTGCTCTTGTTGCCCAGGCTGGAGTGCAATGGCACCATCTAGGCTCACTGCAACCTCCACCTCCGGGGTTCAAGCAATTATCCTACCTCAGCCTCCCAAGTAGCTGGGATTACAGGCATGTGCCACCATGCCCGGCTAATTTTGTATTTTTAGTAGAGACGGGGTTTCTCCATATTGGTCAGGCTGGTCTTGAACTCCCAACCTCAGGTGATTCAACTGTTTGGCCTCCCAAAATGCTGGAATTGCAGGTGTTAGCCACCTTGCCTGGCCTTTTGTTTTTTCTTTCTTTTTTTTTTTTCTTTTTTTTTTTTGAGATAGAGTCTCCATCTGTCACCCAGGTTGGAGTGCAGTGGCATGATCTCCACTCACTGCAACCTCTGCCTCCTGGGCTCAAGTGATTCTCTGCCACAGCCTCCTGAGTAGCTGGGACTATAGGTGCGCACCACCACACCTGGCTTTGTTTTTTTTTTTTTTGTATTTTTTGTAGAAATGGGGTTTTGCCACATTGGCCAGGATGGTTTTGATCTCCTGACCTCATGATCCGCCCGCCTCGGCCTCCCAAAGTGCTGGGATTACAGGCCTGAGCCACCGTGCCAGGCCCAAGAACCACCCTCTTTCTAGACCAGATGTCTGTTCCACATTAATTAGAATAGCATTGCAACACAGTCTTTTTTTTTTTTTTTTTTTTTTTGAGACAGTGTCTCACTCCCATCACACAAACTGGAGTGCAGTGGTGCAATCATGGCTCACTGCAGCCTCAACCTCCTAGGCCCAGGTGATCCAACTCAGACTCCCAAGTAGCTGGGATTACAGGCATGTACCACCATGCCTGGCTAATATTTTTTTGTATTTTTTGTAGAGACAAGGTTTCGCCATATTGCCCAGACTGGTCTCAAACTCCTGGGCTCAGGTGATCCACCCACCTTTGCCTCCCAAAGTGCTGGGATTACAGGTATGAGCCACCATGCCTGGCTGCAACACAGTCTTATTTACTTTATCCCCTGTCCCTCCGCATAAGCACCACACAAAACACTTCTCAGGGAAAGCTTTCCTGAAAGTGGAGAGCTTGACTGAAGATTTAGCAAGCAAGCAGAGGAAAGGTTTGTACTGTAATAGCATGAATTTCTTGAAATTCAACAGCAGGCACCACCATTCTTTTGCACCCACCTAATTCTAGTCTCTCTTTTGTTTTTGGAGAAACAAGGGTCTCTATGTTGCCCAGGCTGGTCTTGGACTCCTGGCCTCAAGGGATCCTCCCACCTCAGCCTCCCGAAGTGCTGGGATTACAGGCATGAGCCACTGTACCTAGCCCAATCTCTTTCTAATCGTTGATTTCTTTCTTCCTCTCCTTTTTTCTTTTATTCACCTGACTTTTATCAAGAGCATTTTTTCTCTTTCTTTTCTCTTCCCCTCCCCTCCCCTCCCCTCCCCTCCCTCCCTCCCTCTCTCTCTCTCTCTCTCTCTCTCTCTCTCTCTCTCTTTCTTTCTCTCATGGAGTCTTGCTTTGTTGCTCAGGCTGGAGTGCAGTGGCACAATCTCAGCTCACTCCAACTTCCGCCTCCTGGGTTCAAACAATTCTCCTGCCCAACCTCCCGAGTAGCTGAGATTAGAAGCGCTTGCCACCATGCTTGGCTAATTTTTGTATTTTTAGTAGAGATAAGGTCTCACTATGTTGACCAGGCTGGTCTCGAACTCCTGACCTCAAGTGATCTGCCTGCTTCAGCCTCCCAAAGTGCTGGGATTACAGGAGTGAGCCACCGTGCTCACCCAAGAGTACTTTTTTTTCTTCTTGAATCATGAAAAGCAGTATAGTGATATTTACTTGCCTGGGTTTCTGTCCATGAGGTCTCACTCTTCATCAAATGCACACTTTTCAGACAAAGATGGTTCTCTGTCCTAAGAATATCTGGTTCTTCCTACCTTGACTTCTTTCTATAAATATTAAAGGTGAAAACTATGCAGCCTTAGCTCAGAGCTTGGAATGTTAATCTCCTTTCCCAAAAATGTAGTACACAGCACTAACCACTTGTGGACGCTACAAAGATGAACAGTGCTTCTAACTATAAACAAGGCCGAATATGATAAAGGCTCTGTGATGGTTAATAGTGAGTGTCAACTTGATTGGTTTGAAGGATGCAAAGTGTTGTTCCTGGGTGTCTATGACAGTGTTGCCAAAGGAGATTAACATTTAAGTCAGTGGACTGGAAGAAGCTGACCCAGTCTCAATGGTGGGCACCATCCAAGCCGCTGCCAGCAACGCTAGAAAAAGTAGGCAGGGCTGGGCACGGTGGCTCACACCTGTAATCCCAGCACTTTGGGAAGTTGAGGCGGGTGGATCACCTGAGGTCAGGAGTTCAAGACCAGCCTGGCCAACATGGCAAAACCCCATCTCTACTAAAAATACAAAAATCAGCTGGGCATGGCGGCGCATGCTTGTAATCCCAGGTACTGGGGCGGGGGCAAGGTAGGGGTAGGTGGTGAGGCACGAGGATCGCTTGAACCTGGGAGGTGGAGGTTGCAGTAAGCCGTGATCGTGCCACTGCACTCCAGCCTGGGCAAAAGAGCGAGACTGCGTCTCAAATAAATATGTAAATAAAAGTAAAAGTAGGGGGAAGAAGCTGACTTGCTGACTCTTCCGGCCTTCATCTTTCTCCCGTGCCGGATGCTTCCTGCCCTCGAACATCAGACTCCAAGTTCTTCAGCTTTTGGACTCTTGGACTTACACCAATGGTTTGCCAGGGGCTCTCAGGGCTTTGGCCACAGACTGAAAGCTGCACTGCCAGCTTCCCTGCTTTTGAGGTTTTAGGACTTGGACTGATCCACCACTGGCTTCTTTGGTCCTCAACTTGCAGACGGCCTAATGTGAGACTTTACCTTGTGATCCTGAGGCAATTCTCCTTAATAAACTCCCTTTCATATATACATTTATCCTATTCATTCTGCCCCCCTAGAGAACCTAAGGCTCTAAGAGCGGCGTTCAGAGGATCTACAGATATCTGCTGTAGACACGCCCACGAAGTCGTCTCTGTGCCTACGTATCGGGTCCTGTGACCACAGGCGACCTCAGTCCCCTGAACCATCTTTGCACTTCTCAAACGCACACCCCAGCGCCCTTTCTCGCCAGAGGTATGAACTACATCTCCCGACAGGCGGCGTTGTCCCCTTCCTTCCTCTCCCAGGCCCGAGCCATGGCAACAGCGTGACGTGGGGGTACCGAGAGCTGCGGTAGCAGCGATCCCGGCTTCAGTTCTAGCCTACCCGGCAGCCTACACGGGAGCAAGGCGAGAGGTGCTGCCGCCTCCCGTCGCCCCTGCGCTCGGAGGCCCCCAACCAGCCCGGCGGCTGCCTCTTGCTGCTCCTTCTTTGGAGTGAGGAGGGCGCAGCCGGTGTCAGAATTTAGAGGGGCGGGCAGGGTCGCGCGCATGGCCTGGGCGGGCTCGCGGCGGGTCCCGGTTGGGACGCGCGCAGCAGCCGAGCGCTGCTGCCGGCTCTCCCTCCGCCCGGGCACGCGCCCGGCCCCGCCCCCAGGCCCTCTGCCACCGCCGCCGCGACCAATGAGGTGAGAGGGAGGCGCGGGCGATCGCTGCTGAGGGCAGCGGGTCGCTGCGGACCCCGGGGTTCCGCGGTGGAGGGGTGCTATACTGGGATGCAGGCGCAGCGGGGACTGGCAGCAATGATGCCCTGGGAGCTAATGTAGAGCTTTGGAGAATGCTTTTGCAAGTTGTACGAGAAGGGAAGTCCTCGGGGTGAGTGTCTAACCTCTTCTTGGCCCTTGCGGGCGCCCTGGGTTCCCCGGGGACAGTGATGCTTCCTTAGAGTCTTAGCTTTCAGCAGTAGCGTAGGCCCAGTCAAAAGCAACTAGCACTTCCCACACACCCCGCCCCCAGCTCTGTCCTTAGCTGCCCTCGACCTTTTGCACTCGTGACTCCCTGGCCAGAGAGAGCCTAGCGGGCTGCAGCAGGTGCTGGGGGGAAAGCTTGTCTGGACGACTTTTGTCTGGGATGCACTATTCTTCCCCTTCACCTAGAACTGATAGAGGATTACAAAGAACTATAAGGTTGGCTCCTCTTTCCTTTGGTCTTAGGTTTCTGACCTCCTGCAGCCTCCTCTTGCCTCGGGCTGCCCAGATCTTGGCGGCTGAGGCTGGCTTACCGTGGAGCCGTTCCTTCATGGGATTTGCTGCCCCCTTCACCAACAAGCGAAAGGCTTACTCGGAGCGTAGAATCATGGGGTAAGCATTCTCTGCCCTGCATCCTTCCACTTCCCCTTTCCCTCCAAATAACCATGTCCAGGCAAGAATGTCAGGGTATCATCAGTGGGCAAGATTCATCTCTAGCCATCCCCCTCCCCAGCTACAATACTGACCCTCAATCCTCCTCTGCCACCCTCCTGACCTTAATTTCTCCCTTCTTGGTTGCTGTGCATGTGCTTAAGTGAAATGAGACTAGGGTTGGACTATACTTTAAGACAACAGGGCGTAGCTGGGTGCGGTGGCTCACATCTGTAATCCCAGCACTTTGGGAGGCTGAGGTGGCCAATTGTTTGAGATCAGGAGTTCGAGACCAGCCTGGCCAACATTGTGAAACCCTGTCTCCACTGAAATAAAAAATATAAAAATCAGCCCGGCACGGTGGTGGGTGCCTGTAATCCCAGCTACTTGGGAGGCTGAGGCAGGAGAATCGCTTGAACCTGGGAGGCAGAGGTTGCAGTGAGCTGAGATTGTACCACTGCACTCCAGCCTGGGCGACAGAGCAAGACTGTCTCAAAAAACAAAACAAACAAAAAACAGGGTGTTTTCTGGTGACCATTTAAGAAAAATTTTTATGGGTACATAGTATGTGTAAATATTTGCAGCGTAACCTTTTAAATATATTTTGAGCATAATAGCTAACTTATCAAGCACTTGCTACATGCTAGCAGCTTGACTTAGATATTTTACATAGATTTTTCTCATTTAATCCTCACAACAAACCTATAAATCAGGTGAGAAAATGGAGACACAGGTAATTTACCTAAGGCTACATTGTTAAAAAATTGTTAAGAGTTGGGATCTGATCCTTGTGTGATCACCAGTAAAATTGACAGCCTCTCTGTTCTCCCTAGATGGTCCCTCTTAAAATCAAAATAATGAATGCAAAAGCATTCTGTAAACTGCAAAATATAAGGTAACGATATCATAAGGATTTGCACATTTGCTTTTGGGAAGTTATTCATCCAGGCTTATTTGGGATCTCTAGTTCCTGAAGGTGCATGGTTAGTGGGCAAAAGTATGAATTAGGGGCCTACAGCAAGGAGGAACCTGACCCAGCTGGCAGCTCCTTGGCCTGTGATTCTTCTTCTCCTAGGTACTCAATGCAGGAGATGTATGAAGTGGTGTCCAATGTCCAGGAGTATCGTGAGTTTGTGCCCTGGTGTAAGAAGTCTCTAGTGGTATCCAGCCGTAAGGGTCACTTGAAAGCCCAGCTGGAGGTTGGCTTTCCACCTGTCATGGAACGTTACACCTCTGCAGTTTCGATGGTCAAACCTCACATGGTCAAGGTGAGGCCTGTATGAGAGGGATGGACTGGATTTTTTCTTTTTAGTAGTTTCATATTAAAGTGCTATTTTGGCCTTCCTTGTGATTTTATCTCCATGTGTCAAGTATTTCCCTAATATCAGAAAGAAGGAAAATGGCTTTCCTTTATATTGTATCCTATACTTAGTAATGTTATTTAACTACCTGTTATCCTATTCTAGGCTGTTTGTACTGATGGCAAGCTCTTCAACCACTTAGAGACCATTTGGCGATTCAGCCCTGGTATTCCTGCCTATCCTCGAACCTGCACTGTGGACTTTTCGGTGAGTCAGGAGGTTGTGTAGCAGAGGACTAGGACTGGGTATGGGGAAGGGCTGGGGTACTGTGACAGGGTTATTTATCTATTTGAGATGAAGTCTTGCTCTGTCGCCCAGGCTGGAGCGCAATGGCACGATCTCGGCTCACTGCAACCTCCACCTCCCGGGTTCAAGCGATTTTACTGCCTCAGCCTCTCAAGTAGCTGAGACTACAGGCGCCTGCCACCAAGCCCAACTAAGTTTTGTATTTTTAATAGAGACAAGGTTTCACCATTTTGGCCAGGCTGCTCTCGAACTCCTGGCCTCAGGTGATCCGTCCGCCTTGGCCTCCCAAAGTGCTGGGATTACAGGCGTGAGCCACCACACCAACCTGACAGTGTTATTCTTTTAAGTATAGCTAGCATTTCCCAAGTTAGTTAGTTTCCACAGGTCTCAGCTTGTGTCAGACTTGTATTCTGTGCTCAGTCCCAAGTTAGGGCTCTTAAGGGGATCCAACGAACTAGATGGAGAGGGGGAGAAAAGGCCCTGAGGAACAGTAACCCCCGTTGCATTTGGCCAGGGACTATCCAACATTGTCTGGAAGTTTCTGACTGTCTCTTACCCGTTCCCAGATTTCCTTTGAATTTCGTTCTCTGCTGCACTCCCAGCTGGCCACCATGTTTTTTGATGAGGTTGTCAAACAGAATGTTGCTGCCTTTGAGCGTCGGGCAGCCACCAAGTTTGGTCCAGAAACAGCCATCCCCCGTGAACTGATGTTCCATGAGGTGCACCAGACTTGAGGCACGGGATTGTTCCCTGACCTCCCTTCTACCCCACTTCCCTTCGCAATTCTCTTATTTATTTGGTTTGGCTCCTGCTCCAATTTGAAAGGAGTCTGTGTTCGTAATACTGTTTCTCCTCTCAATTCCCCAGAAATTGGGTTCTATGCTGGCTGGAAATGTTAGGGGAAAGAGAAGGCAAAGGATGTGGAAATGAGAGGTGCTTAGGAAAGGGTCAGGCCCATCAGAGGAGCACCATATGCCTGCAGCCTTTTCACTACGAATTAGAATAAGGACTATGTGGTTGTCTCTGGGCCTTATCAAGACACCTTAGTGTCTGACCAGGGGAAGATAGTAACTTTTCTAAGGATTGAATAAATTGAGCTTTTCTTCTGGCACAGAGGTACTGAGTGGTAAGTAACTTTTACCCTGCCTGAGATTCCTCAGGAGAAAAGGCAACCTGCCTCCGGCCTGAGATACATAAAGCCTCATTTTAAGACTGTAAGTCCATGCTGCCTGGCTACTAGAGAGCAAGGGGCTTTCTTACCACCAGTGCTGAGGAGAAAAGTACTGAACGGAAACGGAGTTGTCTTTGTACTCTTGAGTTGTACCTTATTCTTCCACTTGGCCTGAGTTTTTATAAAATTTCAATAAATTGTAACAGTGTGAATTTGGCTTTATTATATTGTTTCTTGGGGCAATAATGTAGATATAATAGAGTAGAAGGAAGTTATGGCTTCTTTTCCTGGGGGAGTGAAGGTGTAAGAAGGCCTCTTGGACACAGTGTCCCTGCTAACTATAGTAGCACATTCTACAAGCCAGGACCTAGTACCCACCCCCTTGCCTATTTATAGACTTTTTCAGAAGGTCAGTTGCAGCAGGGATCTCAGGACAGAATCATCTGGTCTCGGACCTCCCATATATGTGATGCCCTCAGGACCACCTCTTGTTATTTTTGGGACCTCCTTCAGGGAAGCTGTAAAGAACAGGCACGCCAAGAAGTACCAGAGCCCTCTAGTGGCTCTGGTCCTGAGGTAGCAGTACTAGCCCATTCGTCCATGGTACAGTTTGTTCCTTTCTCAGTGGGCTAGACCAGTTCTTGGATTAGTCACATAAGCAATTAAGAGTCTCAGCTATAGCCCTTGAGTATGTTACCTTAGACAAAATTAGCAAAGTTAGGGGCTAAACATCAAGGACTTCCTAACCTTGAGGAAGGACAGAAACCTCCTTTGGAAATCTCTCAGGGAGGCTTTCCTCTGGTTAAGGTAAAAGAAAGTCAAACCTGCCTAAAGATAAATGGATACAGATTACTTTACTTATAACCCACTAAGTTCAGGATCTTGCTAGCTAGATTCTTTACCTCATAATAAAGATTCTTTCTTCCAGGCCTTATTTAATAGTAGGCTCAAGCATTGTTAATAAAAACATTTATTTTGCATTTTATACAGAACAACCTGAAGTCTGCATCATGACTTGACATTTACCCAGGGGTTTACAGTGTGTCCAACTCAACAGTGTGGTTCTGGGACTGGGTATCCACACAAACACAGGCAGGAGTTTGGAGGAAAGATGGGGGCACAGCAGGAGTGTATCTCAATCCTTTCTCAAAGAAGAGGAAGTAGAGCATTCTGAGTTGCTGAAAACCTGTGCAAATGGGGCTTCTAAAACAAACATTGTACTGTGAGCTCTCAGGGAAAGGGAGGAAAAGGATACTGATAAATAAGGAGGCATTTTCTTGAGGCAGGGGACGAGGAGGGAGGTTTACTATTTTTAATGCCCTCAGCCCCAGTACCTGATAATCAGAGGAGACCATGTCCAATCTTGAATCAATTCTCTGTTCAAAAAGAGGTGCTAATACCCTAGGGACAAGACCCTGAAAATATCATGCTGGTCATTCCTGAGTCCCTGTTCTATGCCCCACAGCATGTTAAAAGATGGGGGTTGGTGGCGGGTGGGGAGATCAGAGGATAGTGGCTTGTATTCTATGGAAGTAAAAAACTTAGTTCACATTAAGCACTGATAAAACCCAATGACTGGGCCCACAGATCTGAGAGGTCTCTAGCAGGGACCAAGAGGAGTGGTCCAGAACATCCTCAGCCTGAGGTGCAAGGTGTAGAAAGTCTGGGAGGAGGAGGTGAGTATTAAAGTAATGGGAAACAGAACACTCCCAGACCTTAATTGGATAGTTTTTTAAAAAAGAAATCAAACATTGGGTGCCAGTCACAACAAATGCCATGCCTTTATGGTCACTTGGTAGTATAAAAAAATTGCCAAAGCATGTCCAGCTAACCAACAGGTCTTGCTAGAAAGTGTTTGTGTATATGGGAGAGTGCCAAGGGGCTTGGTACAGCTGACTACCCAACACGATTCCTATGGAAACAGAAGGGGCAGAGTCCTGGTTTGCTGGCTTATTGAGGGCTTGGCAGAGAAGAAGCTAAAGCTCCCAAGTGACTGCAGGTTCTCTGCAACTGGCTTTGACCCATGGAAACAGGAGGCAAATTCTCACTCTAGAGATAGTGAGGGGGCCAAACCTACTCATACCACAGGCATTAGTCCTCGTCATCCTCCAGGACCACCCCTGTGATGGGCAACTCATACAAGGCAGGGGAAGGGAGCTGATTAGGGAAGAAGGGATCATTTTTCATCTTTTAAAGTCTTAATTTATATTTTAACCTCAAACATATTATCAGTGCCTCAGATATAATTTAATCTTATGTCTTTAAAGGCCCCCTGAAACAAAAGTATACTTTTTATTTAGGCTTCCTCACTTTCTGGTAGTCACTTTCCCCCAGTCTCCAGTTTTACCCTGACTTAGAGTCCACAAACTTCATCAGACCCTCTGTACTCATGGACTTGGGCCTTTCTAGAGGGAAGCCTAAGGCTCGGCTCCAGATGAGCTGTGCCAGTACACCCAATGCTCGTGACACCCCAAACAGGACCGTGTAGTAATTCATCTCCGTCATGCCATAATACTGTAAGGTAGAAGAGAAAAAGGGTTTAAGGCAGAGGCAGAGGCAGTGGCATGTACAAGTCCTGGGTGATAGAAACCTTAAAAGCTCAATTTTCTGTTTTTCTCCAAGGACTTAGCCCAGTCAACCTTAAATAGAAATGACATGAGAAAAGTATAGCAATTGGGATTCTGAAAACAGAGCAGGCCGGGCGCGGTGGCTCAAGCCTGTAATCCCAGCACTTTGGGAGGCCGAGACGGGCGGATCACGAGGTCAGGAGATCAAGACCATCCTGGCTAACATGGTGAAACGCCGTCTCTACTAAAAATACAAAAAACTAGCCGGGCGAGGTGGCGGGCGCCTGTAGTCCCAGCTACGTGGGAGGCTGAGGCAGGAGAATGGTGTGAACCTGGGAGGCGGAGCTTGCAGTGAGCTGAGATCTGGCCACTGCACTCTAGCCTGGGTGACAAAGCGAGACTCCGTCTCAAAAAAAAAAAAAAAAAAAAAAAAAAAAAAAAAAAGAGAACAGAGCAACCCCAACCCTCGACCCTGTCATAGTCAACTTTATCAAAATGCTCTGTGAAGGAAGTCCTTGCTCTGACTAGGAGTTAACTGACTTTGTTCATGGCAGATAACAATAGGGTTTGGTACAAATTAGAGGGAAAAGAGAGAAAGGAGGACTTACCTGGAGCAGCACCCCACTGTGAGCATCTACATTGGGCCAAGGATTCTTGGCTTTACCCTGCTCTAAGAGGACATTGGGTACAATCTTGTATAGCTGAGCAACCAACTTAAACATGGGGTCATTAGGCAGGTGTTTCAGAGCAAACTCTCGCTGACAGGTATATCGTGGATCAGTCTTCCTCAGTACCGCATGGCCATAGCCTGGAACAACCTGTAAAGAGTGGGGAAAAAAGATAGTATTCTCAGTAGAAATTCTTTTATTTTTTGAGACAGGATCTCACTCCTCTGTCACCCAGGCTGAAGTGCAATGGCATGATCACATCTCACGACAGCCTCGACCTCCCATGCTCAGGCAATCCTCCCACTTCAGCCTCCAGAGCAGCTGGGACCGCAGGTGCACACCAACACACCTGGCTTTTTTTTTTTTTGGTAAAGATGGGGTCTGGCCGGGTGCGGTGGCTCACGCCTGTAATCCTAGCACTTTGGGAGGCTGAGGTGGGCAGATCACCTGAGGTTGGGAGTTCGAGACTAGCCTGACCAACTGACCAACTCGGAGAAACCCCATCTCTACTAAAAATACAAAATTAGCTGGGCATGGTGGTGCATGCCTGTAATCCCAGCTACGAGAGGGTGAGGCAGGAGAATCGCTTGAACCCGAGAGGCAGAGGTTGCAGTGAGCCAAGGTTGCACCACTGCACTCTAGCCTGGACAACAAGAGCGAGACTCTGTCTTAAAAAAAAAAAAAAAAAGATAGGGTCTATGTTGCTCAGGCTGGTCTCAAACTCCTGGGCTCAAGCGATTCACCCACCCTGGACTCCCAAAGTGCTGAGATTATAAGCGTGAGCCACCACACTCGACCTATTTAAAATCTTTTTTTAGAGACAGGGTCTTGCTATGTTGTCCTGGCTGAAGTGCAGTGGCTATTCACAGGAGTGATCTTAGCACACTTCAGACTTGAACTCCTGGCCTCAAGCAATCCTCTTGCCTCGGCCTCCCAAGTAGGCAGGACTACCGGTGCATGCCATTTTGCCCAACTAGAAATTCTGTTCTAAATTCTTCAAGGTAGATAAATGAAAAAAAAAAAAAAAAAAATCTCTAATTTAGGGACCTCTTTCATTCTTTTCTTCTTAATTCTTCCAAATTGCAGAACTTGGGTCTTGGTTTCTTTCCTAGTCGTTAAGCATCTCTGCTTACCCGTCCCGAGTTGAGTGTGTTCCAGATGTAGTCTCGTAACTTTTCATCTGACACATCTTTGCCAACTTCCTTCTGCAGCTGTGTTAGCCAGACAAGCACTTCCTATGGGTAAGGTTGGGAAAAAAGGGCATGTTAATACATATGCCAGGAGACAATGCCAAGATCAGAAACAAAGCATGGGGTAAGGAAAACATGTAGCAGGAAAATAAAAAAGAATAGTCTTACCTGATTTGCCAGTCCATGGAGAGGCCCTGCCAGCCCGTTCATGGCTGCTGCAAAGGACAGGTAAGGGTCTGAAAGGGCACTGCCCACCAAGTGGCTGGTATGGGCACTTACATTGCCACCCTCATGGTCACTGTGGGGAAGTAAGAAGGGAGAGCCAAGGGGAGAAAGAAGGGGCAGATTATGGAAACCTTGCTGTTCTCTTATTTGCCACTTACTAGCCTAGTTACAGGCTCATGCCAGCCTACAGCCAGTCAGTTACACCTAAGCTCTTGTAAAAGACATCCTAATCTTGGCCAGGTGCGGTGGTCCATGCCTATAATCCTAGCACTTTGGGAGGCCGAGGCGGGCAGATCAAGAGTTCAAGAGATCAAGACCATCCTGGCCAACATGGTGAAACCCCGTCTCTGCTAAAAATACAAAAATTAGCTGGGCATCGTGACACATACTTGTAGTCCCAACTACTTGGGAGGCTGAGGCAGGAGAATCACTTGAACCTGGAGGTGGAGGTTGCAGTGAGCCAAGATTGCGCCACTGCACTCGAACCTGGCGACAGAGCAAGATTCCACCTCAAAAACAACAACAACAACAAAAAACATCCTAATCTCATTACCAGCTTTTGTTCACTCATCCAGAGCTGGAGAGGTTACTGGCTGATGATGCCTGTATGCTCTGCTCCATGACTCCAACCTAAGTTTAATAGCAATGGCCTGAAGAGGGAGCTCCTGGAAAGCCGAAGGACTATCTAATGTGAGCAGCTAGTACCTTTTCCCAGCCAGAAGCACCATCTTATTCTCAGCATGGTTATGGTAATTTCTTTAGGCCTCCTGACCTTCCTTACTAGACCCTTTTCTTGCCTTGTATCATCCTTTATGCCACACTTCTGTCTTCTTGCTGCCTATCATCTGTTCTCAGAAGATGAGAACATAAAGGAGCTTTTAAAAAAATTTCCCAATTGAGGCTCCTAGCGGCTGTGGTTGCTGGGTCTAGCTTACCTGTGGATAGTGAGGTACAGGCGCATGAGCTCAGTGAACTGAGAATCAGTATAGCCTAACATGTTGGTGAAATTGTGGGACCAGTCCAGATTAGAGTCAATGGCCCCAATACCGCTGCCTTCTCTGTAGAGATTTCGGTAGATCTTTGCTGCAATACAAGGTAGCTTTGCGATTAAATCCATAGAGTCTTCATAAATCAACTGACAGAAGAGGAGCAAGATGGAGAAAAAAAAGGAATTATCAGCAAAGAAGAATTAGACAGGGATATTGTCTGTCCTCCATGAATTGGGGCTATTTGGGGTGATGGTCAGTTATATGATGGGTTGCTATATATTGAGTATGTCTGAAAGTAGAGAATAATCAACCATTTAATTGAATAACTATTATGACCCAGGCACTGAGTGATTTTAATACTATCTAGTGTACACTAAAACATTATTCCCAATGCTTACTACTACAAAGTATATATATAATGACTGCCGTTTTAAAGATGAGCAAACTAAGGCTCATAGTATTAGGTTAAATGCCAAAGTCAGGTTTGAACTCTGATATGGTTTTTTGAGATGGAGTTTCACTCTTGTTACCCGGGTTGGAGTGCAACGGCGCAATCTTAGCTCACTGCAACCTCCACCTCCCAAGTTCAAGTGATTCTCCTGCCTCAGCCTCCCGAGTAGCTGGGATTACAGGCATGTGCCACCACGCCCAGCTAATTTTGTATTTTTAGTAGAGACGGGGTTTCTCCATGTTGGTTAGGCTAGTCTAGAAACTCCTGAACTCAGGTGATCTGCCTCCCTTGGCCTCCCAAAGTGCTTGGATTACAGGTGTGAGCCACCATGCCTGGCCCTCTGGTATGTTTAATCATGATCTTTTTCACTACACCATGACTTTACATTCACTGTGTTAAGACACTAGGTTTTATAGCCAGGTATGGCGGCTCACGCCTATAATGCCAGCACTTTGGAAGCCTAAGGCTCGCAGATCACTTAAGGTCAGGAGTTCAAGACCAGCCTGGCCAACATGGTGAAACCCTGTCTCTTCTAAAAATACAAAATATGAGCCAGGTGTGGTACGGGCAGGCACCTATAATCCAGCTACTCCAGAGACTGAGGCAGGAGAATTGCTTGAACCCGGGAGGTGGAAGTTGCAGTGAGCCGAGATCGCGCCACTGCACTTCAGCCTGGACCACAGAGCGAGACTGTCTCAAAAAAAAAAAAAAAAGGCCAGGCACGGTGGCTCACGTCTGTAATCCCAGCACTTTGGGAGGCCAAGGCGAGCAGATTATGAGGTCAGGAGATCGAGACCATCCTGGCTAACACGGTGAAACCCCGTCTCTACTAAAAATATAAAAAATTAGCCGGGTATGTTGGCAGGTGCCTGCAGTCCCAGCTACTCGGGAGGCTGAGCCAGGAGAATGGCCTGAACCTGGGAGATGGAGCTTGCAGTGAGCAGAGATCGGGCCACTGCACTCCAGCCTGGGTGACAGAGCGAGACTCCATCTCAAAAGAAACAAAACAAAACAAAACAAAAAAACCACTAGGTTTTAATAATGAATTCTATATTCCATCTTTCAAAGAAAATTCACTGTATGTGCCAAGGATCAAACAGTGATATTCAATTGTTATTTAATAACAAAGGCTTCCTTTTATTTTTATTTTTTATTTTTTATTTTTTATTTTTTTTTTTGAGACGGAGTCTCGCTCTGTCGCCCAGGCTGGAGTGCAGTGGTCGGATCTCCGCTCACTGCAAGCTTCCGCCTCCCGGGTTCGCGCAATTCTCCTGCCTCAGCCTCCCGAGCAGCTGGGACTACAGGCGCCCGCCACCTCGCCCGGCTTATTTTTTTGTATTTTTAGTAGAGACGGGGTTTCACCGTGTTAGCCAGGATGGCCTTTTATTTTTTTTGGAGATGGAGTCTTGCTCTATCGCCCACGCTGGAGTGCAGTGGTGTGATCCTGGCTCACCACAACCTCCACTTCGCGGGTTCAAGCGATTCTCCTGCCTCAGCCTCCTGAGTAGCTGGGATTACAGGATGTGCCACTATGCCCGGCTTAATTTTGCATTTTTAGTAGAGGGGGGTTTCACCATGTTGGTCAGGCTAGTCTCACACTCCTGACCTCAGGTGATCTGCCCGCCTTGGCCCCTCAAAGTTCTGGGATTACAGGCGCGAGCCACCACGCCCCGCGAGGCTTCCATTCTTTAAGCACTTACTATGCAACAGGTACTGTGCTAGTTGTATTATTTGCAGTATTACCTTTTCTGTTCTTACAATAATCCTGTAAGGTTACATATACCTCTTTTTATAGATGAGGAAATTGGGGCTTAGCTAAGTTACCTTGTACAAGGTCACCCACGTAGCCAAGAAGCATTACCTAGCTTATATTATTAACTCATATCACATTTAGTTTTTGAGATGGAGTCCTGCCCTGTCGCCCAGGCTGGAGTCCAATGGCACGATTTCAGCTCACTGTAACCTTCACCTCCTGGGTTCAAGCAATTCTTGTGCCTTGGCCTTCTGAGTAGCTGGGATTACAGGTGTGCGCCACCATGCCTGGCTAATTTTTTGTATCTTTAGTAGAGACAGGGTTTCACCATATTGGTGAGGCTGGTCTCGATCTCCTGACCTCAGGTGACCCACCGCACCCGGCCCATGCCACTTTTTAAAAAGTTGATAAACAGGCCAAGCACGGTGGCTCATGCCTGTAATCCCAGAACTTTGGGAGGCTGAGGCGTGCGGATCACGAGGTCAACAGATCGAGATCATCTTGGCCAACAAGGCAAAACCCTGTGTCTACTAAAAATACAAAAATTAGCTGGGCGTGGTGGTGTGCACCTGCAGTCCTAGCTACTCAGGAGGCCAAGGCAGGAAAATTGCTTGAACCCAGGAGGCGGAGGTTGCAGTATCCCGAGGTCACCGAGGTCATGCCACTGCACTGCAGCCTGAGCGACAGAGTGAGACTCTGTCTCAAAAAAAAAAAAAAAAAAAAGAGGTTGGTAAATAAAAAGCATATATTTTTGGTTTGTTTTATTTTGAGACAAAGTCTTTTGAGACAGAGTCTCGCTCTGTCACCCAGGCTGGAGTGCAGTGGTGCTATGTTGGCTCACTGCAACCTCTGCCTCCCAGGTTCAAGCGATTCTCCCACCTCAGCTTCCCGAGTAGTTGGGATTACAGGTGTGCACCACCACGCCCAGCTAATTTTTGTATTTGTTTGTAGAGATGGGGTTTCACCATGTTGGCCAGGCTGGTCTTGAACTCCTGACCTCAAGTGATCTGCCTGCCTTGGTCTCCCAAAGTGCTGGAATTACAAGCATGAGTCTCCACGCCTGGCCTACTAGCAAAACTTGATCTGTCAGCTACTTCAAAAATTTGATTAAATTCAACAGCTTAAGGTTACTTCACAATTAAACAGCTGGTTGCACCAGAGCAATTAATCTCCTTGTTCTGAGTGACCTTAAGTCAATTAGAGGCCTAGAAACTAAACTCTTTCAACTCAAGAGATTATACTGTTCATCTAGAGTTAATGGAAATTATTACAGAAGAAATGTTCTGTGCAGAAGATTATTCTCTTAAGGTATATGTAAAAAAACTCCTTAAAAGCTCAAGAAGGCTGGGCGCCATGGCTCACTCCTATAATCCCAGCACTTTGGGAGGCTGAGGCAGGCAGATCACAAGGTCAGGAGTATCTCAACATAGATGAGGCCATATGCCTTATGCCTGGCCAACACAGTGAAACATAGTGAAACTCTGTCTCTACTAAAAATACAAAAATTAGGCCGGGCGCGGTGGCTCATGCCTGTAATCCCAGCACTTTGGGAGGTGAAGGTGGGTGGATCACAAGGTCAGGAGTTCAAGACCATCTTGGCTAACATGGTGAAACCCCAACTCTTCTAAAAATACAAAAAATTAGCCAGGCATGGTGACAGGCGCCTGTAGTCCCAGCTACTCGAGAGTCTGAGCAGAAGAATCACTTGAACCTGGGAGGCTGAGCTTGCAGTGAGCAGAGATCACGCCACTGCACTCCAGCCTGGGTGACAGAGCGAGACTCCATCTCAAAACAAAAAACAAAAAACAAAAAACAACCCACAAAAATTAGCCAGGCGTGGTAGTGCACGCCTGTAGTCCCAGCTACTGGGGAGGCTGAGGCTGAAGAATTGCTTGAACCCAGAAGGCAGAGGTTGTGGTGAGCTGAGATTGCGCCACTGCACTCCAGCCTGGGCAACAGAGTGAGACTCCATCTCAAGGCTCACACCTGTAATCCCACATCCCAGCATTTTGGGAAGAGGTGGGCGAATCACCTGAGTTCAGGAGTTCTAGACCAGCATAGCCAACATGGTGAAACACTGTCTCTACTAAAAACACAAAAATTAGCCAGGAGTGGGGGTGTGCACCTGTAATGCCAGCCAGGCATGGGGGTATGTGCCTGTAAGTCCTTGTTATTTGGGAGGCTGAGGCAGGAGGATCACTTGAGTCCAGGAGTTCGAGGTTACAGTGAGCTATGATCATGCCACTGCATCCTGGCCTGGGTGATTAGAGAGAGACCTATTTCTAAAAAACTAAAAATAAAAACAGCCAGGCGTGGTGACTCATGTGCCATTTCACTCCAGCCTGGGTGACAGAGCAAGACTCCATCTCAAAAAAATAAAATAAATAAATAAATAAATATAAAGAAAAAGAGGCCGGGCGCGGGGGCTCATGCCTGTAATCCCAGCACTTTGGGAGGCCGAGACCGGTGGATCACGGGGTCAGGAGATCGAGACCATCCTGGCTAACACGGTGAAACCCCGTCCCTACTAAAAATACATTTTAAAAAATGAGCCGGGCGTGGTGGTGGGCGCCTGTAGTCCCAGCTACACGGGAGGCTGAGGCAGGAGAATGGTGTGAACCCGGGAAGCGGAGCTTGCAGTGAGCTGAGATTGCGCCACTGCACTCCAGCCTGGACGACAGAGCCAGACTCCGTCTCAAAAAAAAAAAAAAAAAAAAAAAAAAAAAAAAAAAAATATATATATATATATATATATATATATATAAAGAAAAACAAAATGAAAAGCAAAATATTAAGATTATATGACCTTTGTACCTGCTAATGTGTGCAGGTACAAATATACACATTTACACCACCTAAAGCATTTATAAATAAGCCTTTATAAACAAATGCTTTAGGTGGTGTGAATGTGTATATTTTGCATCATTCTGATACCAACTCCCTAATGCCAACCAAGTTAATATCAATTTTAAATGCTGTCTTCCTCAACTGCAAATACAATTCTCTATACACAGTTGGTGCCGAATTAATATTGACCAACCAAATGAATCTAGATTTGCCAAGGACCCAAGGGAGTTGCATCAGAGTAGTGGATCGTGCTCTTCTGTGTCTTGCACCACAGTGAACTCTTTAGGGCCATCTTGGTGGCTGGCACCTCCTGGCCAAAAAGCATTTAATGTACCTGCTTTGTAAAAAGAAAATTTTCTGTTCCTATACTACCTATCTCCAAATAAGAAGCAAAAGAAAACGGTACATCCTCCTGTAAACCTAGCCAGATCAATTGTACTTTTACCCAGTGTTTCTGAGTTTGTGGGCTCCTAGAAGAGGATGGAATTATGTACTATGCAGTGGGATAAGAAACAATCTTTCCATACCCCAACCAGAGTTTTAAACTATTGACACTTCATTTTCAGAGAATAAAGCTCATTTGTTTCTGGATCTGGAGCCTATTCCAGGGATACTAACCACTCTCCCACCCCTCATGGATATCTTAGGTTGGCTAGCCGAGAACATGACTGATTGGCATTAATCCTCCTAGACTCCAGAGTTGGAAGTAATTGCTGTTCTCCCAACTTGTAAGATTTCTCAAAGTTTTCCGTATTTGAAGAAGATGGGCGAGGAAAGTGACCCTCTGGCGCTAGTGTTGAGACTGCTCTGTGAAACCTTCCTCAGGGACCCTGTAGTGAAGTCACATCCTTTTCTTTTCTTGTTTTTTCCTTTTTTATGTACAGATGGGATCTTGCTATGTTGCCCAGGCTGATCTCAAACCCCTGGCCTTAAGCAATCCTCCCACCTCAGCCTCATGAGTCACTGGGATTATAGGTGTGAGCCACCTACCTAGGTCTCTTTTCTGTTTCAACAGCCCTGTGTACATACCTCTGTTACAGCAAGACTATGGAATTTTTTTTTAGATGGAGTCTCACTCTGTCACCTAGGCTGAAGTGCAGTGGTGCAGTCTCGGCTCATTGAAACCTCTACCTCCCGGGTTCAAGTGATTCTTCTGCCTCAGCCTCCTGAGTAGCCGGGATTACAGGCGGCCGCCATCACGCCCAGCTAATTTTTGTATTTTTAGTAGAGATGGGGTTTCACCATATTGGCCAAACTGGCCTCGAACTCCTGACCTTGTGATCCGCCCACCTTGGCCTCCCAAAATGGGATTATAGGCATGAGCCACTGTGCCCGGCTGACTATGGAATTTTAATAATTTTTTTTTTTACACATATGTCAGACTAACCAAACAAACAGTCTTGGTGATAGAAACCATACTCTACTCAGCTTTGTAATTCCAACAACTGACAAAAAACAAGCCTCCAGTGAAAATTCGTTAAGTTAGTTTCTGATTAACTCAGAGGTAATTTTTCTAAAGATTCTATATTTTTTTTCCTTCCCTTCACACTCAAGTCCTTTCACTCCCCATCACACACGGATCACCCCACCCAAACTTCCTACCTCCCAGTACTTGGTTCGGCTGATACCCTCTGCATATGCTCGGGCAAAGTTACTTTCACTGTTGAGGGCTGTAACGGCTGCACTGAGCTGAGACATGGGGTGTAGATTGGTGGGAAAGTTGTCCAGCATGGTGACCACATGGGAAGGCAGAGCTGCCCTCTTTGCCCACTCTTTTGAGAGCCAAGATACCTGTGGAAAAAGAGTGCTTAGAACACCAGAAAGGACAAGGAAGAAGAAAAATAAAAAAGGACAGCAACATCTGAGTAAAAAAAAACCCAAGACAGTTGAATCCAATCCATTTACATAGCAGAACTCTGCTCTGATTTCTTCCCCTCACTACGCACCTCTATAAATGCTGGATCAGCATTATGTGTCTGAGATTAGAGAAAGGCAATGAAGAAGGGGAATGAGAAGAGCTAATAACAACCTTCTGCTTTACCTGTTCCTCTGTTGGGATCTGTCCAGTTACCAGCAGCCAAAATAAGCCCTCAGGCAGGGGCTCTTCCCCACCCTTAGCCTTGGGTAGCAGTTTCTGGCATTCAGGGATACTAAAGCCTCGGAAACGGATGCCCTTGAGAGAAGAGAATTACAACTCAAGTTTATAGAAGTCACACAACTGACTGGTCTTACTCATCAGGCCTTACAACAAGTTAGAGCAGAACTTTTTTGTAGATATGGGGTCTTGCTATGTTGCTCAGACTGGGCCCAATCTTCTGACCTCAAGCAATTCTCCACCTTGGCCTCCCAAAGTGTTAGGATTACAGGGGCAAGCCACCATGCCTAGCCCAGAATTTTTTTTTTCCCCCAAGATGGAGTCTCGCACTGTTACCCAGGCTGGAGTGCAGTGGCGCGATCTCGGCTCACTGCAAACTCCACCTCCTGGGTTCACGCCATTCTCCTGCCTCAGCCTCCTGAGTAGCTGGGACTACAGGTGCCTGCCACCACGCCTGGCTAATTTTTTGTATTTTTAGTAGAGACAGGGTTTCACCGTGTTAGCCAGGATTGTCTTGACCTCCTGACCACGTGATTGGCCCACCTCAGCCTCTCAAAGTGCTGGGATTACAGGCGTGAGCCCCCGCGCCTGGCCCAGAACAGAACTTTTAAAGCTTAAATCTTCACATAACTTACCTCTGGTTTTGTACTTTTATTTTTATTAGTTGATATATTTAAAAGGTAAACTTGTTCTTCAATTATTCCATACATATGTCTTCTCTACCTTCCAATATATGAAGCTAGGTGCTCTGTTTTGTGCTTACCCTTACTGGTCCAATCCACAGTTTGCATATTTGCACAAACTCAATGATTATTAGTAATTGATATGAAAATGTCTTACCTCATCAGGATCAAGAACGGATGTTTCATAGACCAATCCCTTCATGCCTCTCATGCCACCATACATCTAGAGGATAAAGAAAAAAGGAAAAAAAAAAAAAGAGGCTGTGGCTAGCAATCAGAATGATTCAGGCTAGAACTTGTTAGAACTTCATGGGATCTGGGAGAGAAAATTCATTCTTTGACTTGTAAGACTTCATTTGGTGAGAGATGTCTGAGGAGTCAGCTTACTAAAGAATTAAACTTTGTGGCCAGGCACAGTGGGTGACACCTGTAATCCCAGCACTTTAGGAAGCTGAGGCAGGTGGATCACCTGAGGTCAAGAGTTTGAGACCAGCCTGGCCAACATGGTGAAACCATGTCTCCACTAAAAATAAAAAATTAGCAGGCATGGTGGTATGTGCCTGTAATCCCAGCTACTTGGGAGGCTGAGGCAGGAGAATCGCTTGAACCCAGGAGGCAGAAGTTGCAGTAAGCCAAGATCACACCATTGCATTTCAGCCTGGGTGACAAGAGCAAAACTCCATCTCAAAAAAAAAAAAAAAGAGAGAGAGAGAAAAAAGAAACTTTGTGGCCAGCTGCAGTGGGGCTCATGCTTGTAATCCCAGCACTTTGGGAGGCTGAGGAGGAGGGAGGATCACTAGAGCCTCTCACAGAGTCTCACTGTCACTCAGGCTGGAGTGCAGTGGTGCAATCACAGCTTATTACAGCCTTGACTTGCAGGCTCAGGTGATCCACCCACTTCAGCCTCCTGAGTAGCTGGGATTACAGGAACGTGCCACCATGTCCGGCTAATTTTTTGTAGTTTTTTTTTTTTTTTTTTAAGAAACGGAGTTTAGGCTGGTCACAGTGGCTCACGCCTGTAATCCTGGCACTTTGGGAGGCTGAGGTGGGCAGATCACGAGGTCAGGATGTCGAGACCATCTTGGCCAACATGGTGAAACCCCATCTCTACTAAAGATACAACAATTAGCTGGGCGTTTGTGGCGTGTGCCTGTAATCCCAGCTACTCGGGAGACTGAGGCAGGAGAATCACTTGAACCCGGAAGGCAGAGGTTGTAGTGAGCCAAGATCATGCCACTGCACTCCAGCCTGGTGATACAGTGAGATTCCGTCTCAAAAAAATAAAAAATATAAAAAATAAAATAAAACAAAAAAAGAAATGGGGTTTTGCCAGCCATATTGCCCAAGCTGATCTTTTTTTTTTTTTCCCAGATGGAGTCTCACTCTGTTGCCCAGGCTGGAGTGCAATGGCGTAATCTCGGCTCACTACAACCTCTGCATCCTGGGTTTAAGTGATCTTCCTGCCTCAGGCTCCTGAGTAGTTGGGATTACAGTTGCCTGCCACTACACCCAGCTAATTTTTATATTTTTAGTAGAGACAGAGTTTCACCATGTTGGCCAGGCTGCTCTCGAACTCCTGACCTCAGGTGAGCCGCCCGCCTCGGCCTCCTAAAGTGCTGGGATTACAGGCATGAGCCACTGCACCAGGCCTGGAAATGAAATTTTTTAAGTTGAGAAATCACTATCTTTCTTTTTTTTTTGTTTTGGAGATAGTCTCCGTCTGTTGCCCAGGCTATATAGTACAGTGGCATAATCATGGCTCACTGCAGCCCTGAACTCTTGGGCTCAAGCAATCCTCCTGCCTCTGCCTTCCCAGTAGCTGTGACTACAGGGGCATCCCACCATCTCTGGCTAATTTAAAAAATTTTTCTTTCATAAAGATGGTATCTCCCTTTGTTGATCGAGCTGGTTAACTCCCCGCTTCAAGTGATTCTCCATCTGCAGCCTCCCCAAATGCTGAGATAATAGGCATGAGCCATCGCGCCCAGTCACTATCTTTAATATTTCTGTTTGATTCCTTTTCTTATTGTATTTCACTTTTTTCCTCCTGCCCACTCAACCACTCCCCAACATACCCTACCCTCAAATTCCAACCAATCAAAGCAAACACAATGAGTTCTATTCTAGGAGAAGGGGATGGAGACCAATAAGCTAAAAACTGTTGAGAAACTATCACCTGAGCTGCTCAGAATCTGAAGGATAGGGAAAAGTCATCCTAAAGCTGTCCTACAGGGCCCGTGGGACAGAATGCTTTTGAAAAGTCAGTGGGAGAATGGTACTTTTGTTGAAGCACATTACAGAGCTACTTTTCCTAGCCAAAGTCACACAACCCTTACCATGTCCACAGTGATTTGGCCCACCACCGTCTTGCCATGTTGCTGCCTGAAGGTCTTAATTCTGGCCTGCTCCTTAGGTATCAGGTCAGCCAATATGTCTTTCAAATTCTAAAAAGAAAAGTAGAAGGGCTAAGCAATGGTCTAAAAGTTTATTAGATTTCCTACAAAGTAGGTGTGTGAATAATTTGCTTTTTAGAGCTGACTTTATCTGCCGGGGAAGTCTGGCCAACTACTCTGCATAAATGCGGGTAAAATAGTAGGCAGGTGGAGGAAGGAATGAACAGTTAATGTTTAATGGGACAGTTTCTCAGTTTGGGCAGATAAAAGTTCTGGAGATGGATGGTTGCACAATAATGTTAACATATTTACTGCCACTGAACCATATACTTAAAAATGATTAAAATGGTAAATTTTATGCATATTTTACACTATTAAAACATTTAAGAGAATTAGGCAAATATATTGATATTTCCATCTCATTATACCATTCAGTAAATTATTTCTTAAATAGTAGTATAATAATAATAGCAGCTATAACAATAACAATAATAATAAACACTCCCAGGAAATACTCAGGATAATAACAGGCCAGGTGGTTGCCAAATCCTCTGCCCCAAGGTCAGGCTGGCCCCAGTGATTCTTATTCTTAGTCTTCTTTTCCAAACCTTACCGTAGAGGAAGCACTGGCATGCCGGGCTGCAAGAACAAGACAAGATGCATTCTGCAAAGCAAAAAAGAAAACCTTACATAACAGTTACCCCTCCCTCCTTTGTATTAACAAGAAGGAGTTACAGTGACTACCTCTCTCTTCATCTTAGCCTCTTAGGGCAGTTTGACACAAGAAGGTGTAAAAGGCCCGGAACAGTTTGGAAGGAGTTACCACTATGGAGACAGCAGGAGGTTTAACTCTGCTTTTTTTCATCTATAGCTTCACTAGCATTCCTTGAAGACAGTCTCTTTCCCATCATCTGGGTTCCAGAGCAGAGCAGTTGTCAGTATTTTTGAGTGACTCCAAGGAAAACGAACGAAGAAACTGAGCAATTACTTAACACTGCTGTTAAGATCTCTCGTGCACCTGGTCTTTTGGCAGCACTTCAACCTCTCTAGTCTGGGAAAGACCACAGGCAGAGGGCAGCCTTTCACAAGGGTACTTCTGACCCTCCTGGAAAAAGCACAAAGATTATCTACAAAGAAGCTGACAGAAGACTACTCATTAGCAGAAATGGAAACTTACAAAGTTTCCAAGAGTGTCAAAAGAAAATAATTAGTTTGGCTGGGTGCGGTGGCTCATGCCTGTAATCCCAGCACTTTGGGATGCTGAGGTGGGTGGATCACCTTAGGTCAGGAGTTCAAGACCAGCCTTGCCAACATGGTGAAACCTGTCTCTACTAAAAATACAAAAATTAGCCAGCTGTGGTATGGGCGGGCACCTGTAATCCCAGCTACTCAGGAGGCTGAGGTGGGAGAATGGCTTAAACCTGGGAGGCAGAGGTTGCAGTGAGCCAAGATTGCGCCATTGCACTCCAGCCTGGGCAAATGAGCAAGACTCTGTCAAAAAAAAAAAAAAAAAAAAAAAAAGAGAGAAAATAATTAGTTTAGACAGGTAGTTTCTTTTTTCCTCAAAGAAAAACTACATCTATGAGAGGATTGTCAAGTTGCAATAAAGTTCAAACACCAACTTTGTGAGTTTTCTTTTTTTGAGACAGAGTTTCACTCTTGTTGCCCAGACTGGAGTGCAAAGGCATGATCTCAGCTCACCGCAACCTCTGCCTTCTGGGTTCAAGCGATTCTCCTGCCTTAGCCTCCCTAGTAGCTAGGATTACAGGCATGCACCACCACGCCTGGCTAATTTTTTTTTGTATTTTTAGTAGAGATGGGGTTTCACCATGTTGGCCAGGCTGGTCTCAAACTCCTGACCTCAGGTGATCCGCCTGCCTCGGCCTCTCAAAGTGCTGGGATTACTGGCATAAGCCACTACACTAGGCCATACACCAACTTTGAAATAAGATGACCAATTAGGTTACTAACTAGGAATACGGCCTGAGGCAAGGAAATTAATTTTTCTGTAGTAGATTTTGAAAACAAATTGAGATAATCATATCAAGCCTAAGTTTTCTGCTCTATAAAATGGTTCTAATACCACACACCTTACAGAATAGTCCCATGATAATTAAATTACAGTGGACATAAAAGTGCTTTGCAAACTTAGAAGATTACACACAGAAATAAACTAATCCTGGAGCAAGGCTGCACCTGTCCTCCTTTTGTCAAAAGGCCAGAGACACCTTTTGTAGCAACTACTGCACTGCTCTCCGTGTAGAAAATTGCTACCTGCCTGGGGTGAGAGTTCTATAGGGTTGAAGGCTTTTTAGAATTTTTTTTTTTTGAGATGGAGTCTCACTCTGTCACCCACACTGGAGTGCAATGGTGGGATCTCGGCTCACTGCAAACTCTGGCTCCTGAGTTCAAGTGATTCTCGTGCCTCAGCTTCCTGAGTAGCTGGGATTATAGGCACGCGCCACCATGCTTGGCTAATTTTTGTATTTTTAGTAGGGACAGAGTTTCATCATGTTGTCTAGGCTGGTCTCAAACTCCTGACATCTGGTGATATGCCTACCTCGGCCTCCCAGAGTTTTAGAATTTTTAAAATTTAGTCCCTATTTCTGCTGGGGCGGAGAGGAGGACTGAAAAGAGGCCCTTCAGAAAGGTCACTCTTTCCCCCAGGCTGGAATATAGTGGCATGTTCACAGTTCACTGTAGCCTTGAATTCCTGGGCTCAAGTGATACTCCCACCTCAGCCTCCTGAGTAGCTGGGACTACAGGTGCACATCACCAAGCCCAGCTAATTAAAAAAAAAAAAATTTTGTAGAAATGGGGTCCTGCTATGTCGCCCAGGCTGGTCTCCAGTGGTCCTGGGCTCAAGTGATCCTCCATTCTCAGCCTCCCAAATGCTGGGATTACAGGTATGCAACACCACACCCCGCCAGGAAAGATTACTTTTTTTTTTTTTTTTTTTTTGAGACAGAGTCTCGCTCTGTCTCCCAGGCTGGAGTGCAGTGGCCTGATCTCAGCTCACTGCAAGCTCCGCCTCCCAGGTTCACGCCATTCTCCTGCCTCAGCCTCCCGAGTAGCTGGAACAACAGGCGCCCGCCACCTCGCCCGGCTAGTTTTTTGTATTTTTTAGTAGAGACCGGATTTCACCGTGTTAGCCAGGATGGTCTCGATCTCCTGACCTCGTGATCCACCCGTCTTGGCCTCCCAAAGTGCTGGGATTACAGGCTTGAGCCACCCAAAGATTACTTTTAAAAGAATCAATCCAAAGGAAATTCAGAGAGCATAGACCAAGCCAGTATGTTCCTAAAGCAAAGGAGGAACACCTCAACTAGTTACCAGGGCTGTCCTTAACTCCTTTTCTTAACTTTCTAAAGAGTCTCCTCTTTCGGCCAGGCGCGGTGGCTCAAGCCTGTAATCCCAGCACTTTGGGAGGCCGAGGCGGGTGGATCACGAGGTCAGGAGATCGAGACCATCCTGGCTAACACGGTGAAACCCCGTCTCTACTAAAAAAATACAAAAAACTAGCCAGGCGAGGTGGTGGGCGCCTGTAGTCCTAGCTACTCGGGAGGCTGAGGCAGGAGAATGGTGTAAACCCGGGAGGCGGAGCTTGCAGTGAGCTGAGATCCGGCCACCGCACTCCAGCCCGGGTGACAGAGCTAGACTCCATCTCCTCTTTCTTATTGAGGATCACTTGAGCAAGAAATAGGCAGCACAAACAGCCCTTCATAGCCCTTACACCCGACATGGGCAAATAGGAAGCTGAACCCAGCACTGAAGATGTAACTTTGCTCGCTCTTTCTTTCTCTCTCTCTCTTTTTTCTTTCTTTCACAAAAAAAGTGGGCAAAGAAAACATGCTAATAACTTCAAACTATTGTTCTACAGAGTTAACCTTGTTTAAGCTATTCCACGGTTTAAAGTCCCACAGATTCTCTATTATAGAGGCCCCTTGTCCCAGAGACTGCATCAGCCCAGCAGGAGACCTTTTAATTGTGGGTGGTTGTTTGCTGTGGTGATTTTTTAAAAATTATATATTTTAAACTTTTTTTTTATAGAGACGGGGTCTTGCTATATTGTCCTGGCTGGTTTCGAACTCCTGGGCTCAAGCGATCCTCCTACTACCTCAGTCTCCCTTAGTGCTGAGATTACAGGCATGAGCCGCTGCAACCAGCTGACTTTCTGTTTTGTTTTGAGACAGCATCTTGCTCTGTTGCCCAGGCTGAGTGCAGTGGCTTGATCTCGGCTCCCTGCAACCTCCGCCTCCCAGGTTCAAGCGATTCTCCTGCCTCAGCCTCTCGAGTAGCCAGGACTACAGGCACCCGCCACCATGCCCAGCTAATTTTTGTAGTTTTTTAGTAGAGACAGGGTTTCACCACGTTGGCCAGGCTGGTCTCAAACTCCTGACCTCAAATGATCTACTTGCCTCAGCCTCCTAAAGTGCTGGGAATATAGGAATGAGCCACAGTGCCCAGCAGATTTTCTGTTTTTTGTTTGTTTGTTTTTGAGAAGGAGTCTCACACTGCAACCCAGGCTGGAGTGCAATGGCACGATCTTGGCTCACTGCAACCTCTGTCTCCTGGGTTCATGCGATTCTCCTGCCTCAGCCCCCTGAGTAGCTAAGATTATAGGTGCACACCAACACACCTGGCTAATTTTTTGTATTTTTAGTAGAGATGGAGTTTCACTATGTTGGCCAGACTGGTCTTGAACTTCTGACCTCGTGATCCATCCACCTCGGCCTCTCAAAGTGCTGGAATTACAGGCGTGAGCCACCACGCCCAGCTCAGACTTTCTATTTTTAAAGAGTCTACAGGGAACATCATATGAAAGAAGTTGAAGTCTCTCCATAATTTTTCCATTTCTAAACCATCTTGAAGTTTCTATAATGGTTGGCCAGGCGCAGTAGTTTATGTTGTAATTGGAGGGTGGGCGGATCACTTGAGGTCAGTTTGAGACCAGCCTGGCCAACATGGTAAAACCCCCACATCTACTAAAAATCATTTCTACTACACTTCTCTATGACTTACTGGCTAACTCTAGCCAAATCATTTAACCTTTCTGTGCCTCAGTTTCTGTATCTGTATAAGGGGAAACAATAATAATGCCTGCTTCAAAGGATTGTTATGAAGATTAAGTGTGTCAATATTTACAAAGCATTTAAAACTGTGTCTGGCACAGCCCAAGTGCTATGTGTTTGTTACATAATAAATATGATAGCCACTTTCTTTTTCTAATTTTTTTGAGACGGAATCTCGCTCTGTCACCCAGGCTGGAGTGCAGTGGCGCAATCTCCACTTACAGCAAGCTCCGCTGTCCAGGTTCACGCCATTCTCCTGCCTTAGCCTCCCAAGCAGCTGGGACTACAGGCGCCTGCCACCATGCCCAGCTAATTTTTTTTGTATTTTTAGTAGAGACGGGGTTTCACTGTGTTAGCCAGGATGGTCTGGATCTCCTGACCTCGTGATCCGCCCGCCCCGGCCTCCCTAACTGCTGGGATTACAGACGTGAGTCACCGCACCCGGCCTATGATAGCCACTTTCTAGCACTCTTCGGTGTCAGGTTCAGTCATGTTTTTTGCTAAACCTGAAGCTTAAGAAAAACAAAGATATCAGAGGAATTTTAAAGGCAGCAATTCATTGGTAAGATTGCTCAAAAGGGTAGAGTAGAAAAAAATTCAACTTAGGACAGCTTCATCTAATGATGTAGATAGAGTACAGAGCACTTGATTTGGAGTTAGGAAAGGAAATCAGGGTTCTAAGTCCTAGCTCCATTACTAATTAACTAAGACAACCAAAGCAAAACAATTAACTACTATTTATCTTCCCATTTCCATAATTAAGATAACACTTAAACTACTTAACTCAGAGTCTGATTCTCAGGCTCCAATAAAGACATATATGCAAAAGTAGTCAAGTCTTATTACTTAAAATGTGACCTCCTCGCCAGAAGTATTAACATTCCTTGGGCCTCATACCTACTGAATCCAAATAGTTTAGATATGGGGTTACCAAGGACCAAGTACTAAATTAACTTTCTGCCACTTTCCCACTGTGTTATCTTGGCTATGTAACCTAATTTTTAAGTCTCAGTTTTTACATTTCTAAAATGGTAACAATAAAAGCCAATTTCAGAGTAGTTAACTAAATAAAATAATATTCATAAAAGCATCTAGAACAGTGCCTTGTGCATAGCTGAATTCAGTAAATATTTGTTTCTTAGAAATGCGTTGGCCTATTACCTACCATCAAGTGTCAGAACTTCCTGGGAGTGGGATCCCAGGAAAGAGGCAGTCAAGCCTGAGGCAGAGGTGAATGGATAATTCCTTCCAGCTGTGAAATACAAAATAAAGTCCCAATTTTCTTTCTTTTCTTTTCTTTTCTTTTAAACAGCCATCAAGGAAAAGATACCAGTTTTCTTTTTAAGGGCTTCTTGACCAAAAAGGGAGGAGTCTCACGGAGAGGAAATAAATTTAACTAACCCACCAGCAGAGCAAATGACTCTAGACAGGAGGTGCTTGAGGACTGTCACACCAAAGGCTACATATCATTTCCTCTACCGCGTGGCTGCCAAAGAAAGCTGCTGAATGGCTCTGAACAGTACATTCAGGTTATATTCACTGATGAGACAGGTAGATTACAAACCTCTGAATCATCCCTGAACATCTACCTCCCAGCTTCTCCCCTAACCCTGGAGGTGTGACAGTTGGGCTTTTGGTTTCTGGATGCACGCCACCTGTAGAGTCACCTTACTGGAACAGCAGCTCTCAGGTGAATCAGGCAGTCATCTCACTCAATAGGTCAACTCCTTCATGGGGAGAGTTGGAGAGGGTTACTTCCAAAGACAAGGGCCTGGCTCACAATGTCTGACAGTCAGTATTCTCTATAGTGTGGAGGTGGCGTTATCACAATCACTAAGAGGTTTTTCCCCCACAATCACTAAGAGCTCATTTGTTGCCAACCCTTACAAGAACTCCTCTAGTGAGTCTGCTATTATTGATAGAAGTGGGCTGTAGCCCTCAAATGTGGTAAGATGAAAAAACATAAAAATTAAAAGAGGCCAGGTGTGGTGACTAACACCTTCCTTTGTTCTCCTCTGCCTTTGCCTCTTTTCAAAAGTTCTGTTGCAGCCGGGTGCAGTGGCTCATGCCTGTAATCCCAGCACTTTGGGAGGCTGAGGCGGGCAGATCACGAGGTCAGGAGATCAAGACCATCCTGGCTAACACGGCGAAACCCCGTCTCTACTAAAAATACAAAAAACTAGCCGGGTGAGTTGGCGGGCGCCTGTAATCCCAGCTACTCGGGAGGCTGAGGCAGGAGAATGGCGTGAACCCGGGAGGCGGAGCTTGCAGTGAGCTGAGATCCGGCCACTGCACTCCAGCCTGGGCGACAGAGCGAGACTCCGTCTCAAAAAAAAAAAAAAAAAAACAACCCAAAAAATTAGCCAGGTGTGGTGGTAGGCGCCTGTAGTCCCAGCTACTCGGGAGGCTGAGGCAGGAGAATGGCGTGAACCTGGGAGACGGAGCTTGCAGTGAGCCGAGATCTTGCGGCCGCACTCCAGCCAGCCTGGGCGACAGAGGGAGACTCCATCTCAAACAAACAAACAAAAAAAAAGCCGGGCGCAGTGGCTCAAGCCTGTAATCCCAGCACTTTGGGAGGCGGAGACGGGTGGATCATGAGGTCAGGAGATCGAGACCATCCCGGCAAACATGGTGAAACTCCGTCTCTACTAAAAATACAAAAAATAAAAAAAATTAGCCGGGCGTGGTGGTGGGCGCCTGTAGTCCCAGCTTATCGGAAGGCTGAGGCAGGAGAATGGCGTGAACCTGGGAGGCGGCGGACCTTGCAGTGAGCGGAGATCGCTCCACTGCACTCCAGCCTGGGCGACAGAGCGATACTCCGTCTCAAAAAAAAAAAAAAGAAGTTCTAAGTTGCTAGCCAATCAGGACAAATACAAAATGCGAGGTCCCATTCCAGCCAATGGAAACTGGACACAGCAATAGGGTGGATGCGCCAGGTTATAAATGACCTTGTCTCCTTCGTTCGGTGTACTCTCGAGGCAAAACTGCTGGCATGTACCCTTTCTGCAGAAAGTATAAAAATGGCCTTGATGGCCAGGTGCGGTGGCTCACGCCTGTAATCCCAGCACTTTGGGAGGCCGAGGCGGGCGAATCATGAGGTCAGGAGATTGAGACCATCCTGGCTAACATGGTGAAACCCCGTCTCTACTAAAAACAAACAAACAAACAAACAAACAACAACAAAAAAAAGCCGGGTGTCATGGTGGGCGCCTGTAGTCCCAGCTACTCGGAGGCTGAGGCAGGAGAATGGCGTGAACCTGGGAGACGGACCTTGCAGTGAGCAAAGTTGGCGCCACTGCACTCCAGCCTGGGTGACAGAGGGAGACTCCATCTCAAAAGAAAAAAAGGCCTTGCTGAGTAAATTTATGTTCAAGTGTTGTTTCTTTACAGCACCAGAGAACAAGCATTTCAAACAGGAGGCTGAGGCAAAAGAATCGCTTGAACCCAGGAGGCTGAAGCTGCAGTGAGCTGAGATTGTGCTACTGTACTCCAGCCTGGGCAACAGAGGAGACTCTCAAAAAACAAAACAATCCCACTTACTCAATATAGGTTATTTTCCTCTTACTCCTTAGCCTATTATCATCACAGTCCCATATCTAGCACCCTCACCCTACAGTCAAGCAGCCAAATTTTCTTTGATTCTCCATCCTAGGCACATCCGGAGTCTGTCTGTCCTGCTGCATAGCCAGGATATGTCCTACCACATATCCACATAACCAACGTTAAAACCTTGGGGGAGGCTGGGCACAGTGGCTCATGCCTACAATCCCAGCATTTCTGAATTAAAAAGCAAGACTCCATCTCTACAAAAAATAATTTAAAAAATTAGAAAACAGGCTGGACGCAGCTCTCGCCTGTAATCCCAGCACTTTAGGAGGCCAAGGCGGGTGGATCACCTGATGTCAGGAGTTCAAGACCAGCTTGGCCAACATGGTGAAACCCTGTCTCTACTAAAAATATAAAAATTAGCCAGGCGTGGTGGCACACGCCTGTAGTCCCAGCTACTCGGGAGGCTGAGGCAGGAGAATTGCTTGGACCCGGAAGGCGGAGGTTGCAGTGAGCTGAGATCGCACCACTGCACTCCAGCTTGGGTGACAGAGCAAGACTCCGTCTCAAAATAATAATACTAAAAAAAATTTAGAAAACAAAACAAAAAAACCTTGGGGAAGAAGCTCCTGATTGTAACAGGGACTTCATCCTTCATCAACAAAAGATCAGGCCTGGCTTAGCTGATGGAGCAAACACAATACACTAATAACCAGTAGGGAAAAATCCTGTGCTACAGACACTTCCAATGCAGAAGGAACAACTTGCATTCAGAGAAAACTAACACAAATAGGACAAAGGCTCCTCTCTCCCCAGAACCAGGTCAGAGAACTAAAGCCATTTAATGTGTGTGTTTCACAATGATGATACTGGAAGTCGGTTTGGCACTACACGGTCAGGCCACTTAAAAGCCTGAGCAGAGTAATCTACAGATTTCATACTTTGACCTCCTTCATAGTCACAGACATTTCCTTAATAATTCTACCTGTCATTTTCCAACAGTTTCGCCACGTGAACAGTCGCTGATCATGGCAGGGTGCAGTGGCTCATGCCTGTAATGCCAGCACTTTTGGGAGGCCAAGGTAGGCCGATCACCTGAGGTCAGAGGTTCAAGACCAGTCTGGCCAACATGGTGAAACCCTGTCTCTACTAAAAATATAAAAATTAGCCGGGTGTGGTGGTGCACGTCTGTAATCTCAGCTAATCGGAGGCTGAGAAAGTACAATTGCTTGAACCCAGGAGGCAGAGGTTGCAGTGAGCCAAGATCATGCCACTGTACTCCTGCCTGGGTGACAGAGCAAGACTCCATCTCAAAAAAAAAAAAAAAAAAAAAAAAAAAAGATGCACTGATCACTCTGTAAGGAAGACTGCAAAAGATACTCCTCCAGCTTCCATCTTCAGAAAGGAATCACAAGTCTATTTTTTGTTTTTTGAGACCAAGTCTCTGTCACCCAGGCTAGCTAGAGTGCAGTGGTGCGATATCGGTTCACTGAAACTTTCGCCCCCTGGGTTCAAGCGAATTCACCTGCCTCAGCCTCCTGAGTAGCTGGGATTATAGGCACCTGCCACCGTACCCAGCCAGGAATCACAAATCTTAAACTTTCCTTTCAGTAGAAACACTTACTATTCGTTTCTTTTTTTTGGAGACGAGTCTCACTCTATTGCCCAGGCTGGAGTGTGGCGGCATGATCTCGGCTCTCTGCAACCTCCGCCACCCCGATTCAAAGTGATTCTTGTGCCTCAGCCTCCCTAGTAGCTGGGATTACAAGCACCTGCCATCACGACTGGCTAATTTGTATATTTTTAGTGGAGAAGGGGTTTCACCATGTTAGCCAGGCTGGTCTTGAACTCCTGACCTCAAGTGATCTGCCCGCCTCAGTCTCCCAAAGTGCTGGGATTACAGGCGTGAACCGGCCGACGCTTATTGTACTTTAATTTAACAAACCTTTTTTTTTTTTTTTTTTTTTTTTTCTGAGATGAGTCTCCCTCTGTCGCCCAGGCTGGAGTGCACTGGCACAGTATTGGCTCACTGCAAGCTCCGCCTCCCGGGTTTACGCCATTCTCCTGCCTCAGCCTCCCAAGTAGCTGGGACTACAGGCACCCGCCACCTCGCCCAGCTAGTTTTTTGTATTTTTTTAGTAGAGACGGGGTTTCACTGTGTTAGCCAAGATGGTCTCGCTCTCCTGACCTCGTGATCCACCCGTCTCGGCCTCCCAAAGCGCTGGGAGCTGGGATTACAGGCTTGAGCCACCACACCCGGCCCAAACTTTTTTTTTTTTTTTTAAAGAGACAAGGTCTTGCTATGTTGCCAGGCTGATCTCAAACTACTGGCCTCGAGTGATCCTCCTACCTCAGCCTCCCAAAGTGCTGGAATTACAGACATGAGCCACCATGCCTAGCTAATATTTCTTGGCCGGGCATGGTGGCTCATGCCTGTATTCCCAGCACTTTGGGAGGCTGAGGTGGGTGGATCACGAGGTTAGGAGAATGAGACCATCCTGGCCAACATGCTGAAACTCGGTCTCTACTAAAAATACAAAAATTAGGCCGGGCGCGGTGGCTCAAGCCTGTAATCCCAGCACTTTGGGAGGCCGAGATGGGTGGATCACGAGGTCAGATCGAGACCATCCTGGCTAATATGGTGAAACCCCATCTCTACTAAAAATACAAAAAAATTAGCCGGGCATGGTGGCAGGCGCCTGTAGTCCCAGCTACTCGGGAGGCTGAGGCAGGAGAATGGCGTGAACCCAGGAGGCGGAGCTTGCAGTGAGCCGAGATAGTGCCACTGCACTCCAGCCTGGGCGACAGAGCAAGACTCTGCCTCAAAACAAACAAACAAACAAACAAAAAAAACACACACAAAAAAAAACAAAAATTAGCTCAGCGTGGCGGTGCATGCCTATAGTTCCAGCTACTCAGGAGGCTGAGGCAAGAGAACCACTTGAACCTGGGAGGCAGAGGTTGCAGTGAGCCGAGATCACACCACTGCACTCCAGCCTGAGTGACAGAGCAAGACTCCATCTCAAGAAAAAAAAAATTCTTGAACACCTACTTATTATGTGTACACTAAGTATATACTAGTGAATAAAGAATATAGGATCTGCCACCATAAGACTTTCTCAGGAATTAGAAACTATTCCCTTACTTCTGCTAGGAGTTCTTATAAGTTTTACCTCCCTGACACTTTAGGGATTTACAAGAAACTTTTCCAGATCCCATCCTACTCTGCAGAATCATTATCTGAAGGTAGGATCCAGGAATCTGCAACATAAGCAAGCATTATAGGTGACAATGCCCACTGTGAGTTTACAGACCTTTTAAAGTAGCATCATGTTAAAAGAAATACAGAGGGCTGGGTGCAGTGGCTCATGCGTGTAATCCCAACACTTTGGGAAGCTGAGACTGGCGGACCGCTTGAGCCCAGGAGTTCGAAACCAGCCTGGACAACATGGCAAAACCCTGTCTCTAAAAAAACTACAAAAAAATTAGCCAGGCATGGCTGTGGTCCCAGGTACTCGGGAGGATTGCTTGAGCCCATGAGGTTGAGGCTGTAGTAATAGCAAGCCATGTTCACACCACTGTACTCCAGCCCAGGTGACAGAGTGAAAGACACTGTCTCCTAAAAAAAAAAAAGAAAGAAAGTAAGAAAAAACCTCCGAAACAAAGAACTAAGGAATTTGGGCAGTTGAAGCACAGTTGAAGCAAGAACTGAAAGATAATCAGATGCTAAGAAAGATTTACTGCTAAAGTTGCCTCATTACAGTTTTAAATTTCACATCCTACTCAACTCCATTGCATAAAGCATTGACACAGGGCAGAAGGAATCATTGTGTGGCTTTATTGAAATCCACCAAGTCTGTTTTCCCTTTTGCTGCCCCTTGGATTTTAAGTCAGGAATGCCAACTCTATCACTGCTACCTACCATACTGTTCTTGCTGCCTCTCCATGCATTCATTCACCTGCTACCAACCTAAAGGCCACTAGGAAGATAAAACGCGATCATCTCACCACTAACACCCCATAGGCTTCCCCTGCCATTCTAGTATCAAGGAATCACCGTTATTTTGGGTAGGCTGATAGTCAAAGTGAAGGCACAGAGATACGAGCCCTTGCCTTTAAAAAATTTGGGTTTTAAAACCTAACTAAATATTTTGCAGGACAAAACCAACTCGGTTTTGTTGAACCCAATTTCTGAGTAGGACTTATACAGGTGATGTTGTACAGTGGTGTAAGTCCAATGTAAAGAAACCATTGGTTCCTTTGCATTTAAGTGTCTTGAAAAAGTCTAGAAGTAATCTAGAAACATCTTTGAATTGATTTATTCAGTTTCAAACATGCTAGCTTGGAAAAGCAATTTTCAGTGGCTCAAGAGACAGTTCCCTTTAGCTAGGGTTGGTTAAGCATGTTGACTTCAAAAGTCCAGAAGTGAACTGTAGCCCTACTTCAATTCCTAGCCCAAATCCAAACCTAGATCATCTGTGAAAAGACATTTTTGATGTCACAAAACTGAGTCACCCACAGATAATACTAAGGCCATTGCTTAGCATTAATTCATTTGGATAAACAAGAAGTCAAATAATCTCAAAGCTCTCTGAGTTAGCTTCTCTAACTCAGGTGTTTTAAATTATGTGACATTTAAATTATGTGACAGTGAGAGTAGAACAATAGAACAATGACTAATTCACATTTTGTCTCCTAGTAAGGTTAAAAAAATTCTCCAGTCTGGCCAATATGGTGAATTCCCATCTCTACCAAATATACAAAAAATTAGCTGGGCGTGGTGGTGCACACATGCTAACCCCAGCTACTCAGGAGGCTGAGTCACGAGAATTGCTTAAGCCTGGGAGGCAGAGGTTACAGTGAGAAGAGATTACTCCACTGCACTCCAGCCTGACAGAGTGAGACTGTGTCTCAAAAAAAAAAAAAATTTCTTCTCAGAAAAGTAAAACTACACCTGACGCTGAGACTCAAAGTGGTAAGAGTCAGTTCTCACTGGTGAGAAATTACTGCCTCCCAAAGTCTACCTTATTAGCAAAAGTAAAATTACCAATTATGACTACCATTATCCACAGGCTAATCTAAAAAGCACAGGCAGGTGCCAGCAATGCTGACAAGCCAACAAGCTTCTTGGTATCCTGGTCATATTGCTTATTTCTCAGGAGATTTCCAGTCCTGAGTGTACTGGGCTTTGCTACCCTTTTTTCTTTTTCTCCTTGAGACGGAGTTTTGCTCTTGTTGCCCAGGCTGGAGGGCAATGGCGTGATCTCGGCTCACCGCAACATCCGCCTCCCGGGTTTGAGTGATTCTCCTGCCTCAGCCTCCCAGGTAGCTGGGATTACAGGCATCCACCACCATGCCTGGCTAATTTTGCATTTTTCGTAGAGATGGGGTTTCTCCATGTTGGTCAGGCTGGCCTCGAATTCCCGACCTCAGGTGATCCACCCACCTCCACATCCCAAAGCGCTGAGATTACAGGTGTGAGTCACCGCGCCTGTCCTACTTTTAAGGGTCAAAAGCCTTCTAATGGCTTTCAACTGATAGGTTACTAAGATCGTCAGGCCATCTCTAATAGGAAAATAATGGTACCATAATTACGTAGCTCTGTCACTCCAAAAGTGTTCTGAGCTTCCATATGGACTTAAAGAGCAAAATAAATTCAATAGGTAAATCTTAAGACTTTTTCACATTCACTGTAGGGTTAGACTCTCTGGTCTGGGTTAGCAGGTCCAAAATGAGCTAATTATAGTGTCCCCCATTCTGCCAAAACGCTATCTAGAACTTGCTTCATTTCCCAAGAGGTTTCCTTACCCTTTCCCCAGCAGCAGGAGAAACAACAGCCAAGTAAGACAAGCATCTCCCAAATGTTCAGCTAGTACTTGCCACTCGGTGCCTGGAAGAACCAAGGTAAATCTCACAAGTTTCACTTTGTGCCAACCATGAAAAATAGGCCAGGTGTAGTGGTTCACACCTGTAATCCCAGCACTTTGGGAGGCTGAGTCAGGAAGATCACTTGAGCTCCGGAGTTCAAGACCAGCCTGGGCAACATAAGGAGACACCGCCTCCACTAAAAAATAAAAAAAGATTAGCCGGGTGTGGCGGTGCACACCTGTGGTCCCAGCTACTCGGGAGGCTGAAGTGGGAGGATTGCTTGAGCCCAGGAGAGGCTTAAGCTGCAGGGAGCCTTGGTCACAACAGAAGACTCCAGCTTGAGTGACAGAGCAATATCCTGTCTCAAAAAAAAAAAAAAAAAAAAAAAAAAAAAAAAAAAAAAATTACATACAGCAAGCCAAAACCATCCTAAGGCTTTCCTTTCCTTAAGGTGCTATCAGCTTTAAATTATCCGCAGGAAAAACTGAGTTCTTTGCAGAAGTCAAGGTCACTTGTGGGACTGTCCCCTGCTTGGATTGGAGGGCTGGGACTCCCTCAGCACAGTAGTTTCTGTCTAAAAGGGCCAAGTTACCTAGAACTAAAAGTACTGGCGATTTGAAATTGAAGGCATCATTACCTGCAACAGTATTTCTATGGCCAATACCAAGTAAAGGACCCCAAAGAAGGAGAGAAAGTTCCTGGATAAAGTAGACTTAAGATCAACGGCAAAACCTGGGTAAGCAAGTAGTATGACGGTCATGTGACCTTAGCATTACTATCTCTTGCCGAAGATCTTCATTTATTGGCCTGCAGTTTGGTGGAACCACCTTTCTGGTTCTTTCTCCAATCATATATGATAGTCATGCAGGAGGCTGTACAGAAATGCTCCACCTCACCCAAGCTCCTCCTATATAAAAAGTGCAAGAGTCCCAAGGACAAAGAGGAGGGCCTGAAGGACCTATTCTTGTGCTCGGCGTGGTCACCGAAGGTTTAAATAATAGACTTGGACAAATGGAAACAGGGAGTTCGGGAACTGACAATGCCCTTCCTATAAAGCAGAGGACGAAATTAGCCACTGCTCCAGAGTGAGCACATCTCTTCACTCCCGCTCCCTCCACCAAACTGAATGTAACTCCAGAGGAACACCACATCTCTTCTCTACCAGAGGTTCCTGTCTCAGCTCCTTCCTATTTCAGGGCCACGCATCCCCTCCCCTTTCATTTCAGACATGCGGGGTGACAGCAGGGTCGGCCTCCTCACGCGCTCTAGACTGCCGGCCGAGGGCGGGCGGCGTGCACTTCACCCCCAGGAGACAGAAGGGAAGTGCGGCACATGGTCCCGGGAGCTTCACGCAGGGCTGGCGGCCAGCCAAGCGCAGGGCCCTTTAAGGCGCGCAGGGTGCGCACGGGTGTGGGAGGGAGACCCCGGCGCCGGAGGGCCTGCGGTCGCCTCAGCCCCACCCTGGGACGGCGTGCTCCCTCCCCTCGCTGCTCACCTTGGTTCCTAAGAGCCGGGCGGCTGCAGTCAGTAAAGCCATGGCGGGCGATCTCCGGGATCTGATGGGGAGGTAAGAAGGGGAGAGAGCTGCGGTAGGAACAGGAGCAGCCGCCGCTGCACCAGAGGCCGCGCCGACGGGTGGACAAGGTTGAAAGGAGGCGGCTGAGGGAAAGGGTAGACGAACCGGCGGCGGCGCCCAGCCCGGGGTCCTCAGCGAGGCCCCGCCCACTGGCCGGAACCCGAGCCCGCCCCTCTCAGGGGACTCTCCCTGGGCCCGGCCATTGGTCCGGTATGGAAGTGGGGCGGGACCTGAGCCCTTGACAGCAGTTGTGACGGGGAGGATTGGACCGCCCGGATTAGGGCTAATTAAGGGTGTATGGGTGGCGGGCGGGGGAATGCGGGTGGCCAAGTAGGTGCCTGAGAACTCAGTTAACTTCCCTCTTGGCTTTTCCCTTTGACCTTAACACATTTGGGGTTATCTCTGAGGCGAATACTAAAGGAGACGCTCCAGGGCTCGATCTTTGAAGGTCCTTGAAGCCAATTCCTTAATAAGCTATCATGGAAACTGATCATTGCCTGCTCCTCCTACCGCCTTGGCACGCTTTCTTGAGGAATGTCTTTGGTTAATGGCTTCATGGCCATGGAGGCGACATCATGTGGACAACAGGCTGTGATGCCAGAGTTAGTTGCTTGGTGGAGATCATTTGAGGTCAGCAGAGGCCACGACATTATAGATACTAATAGACCCCGATATGGGGAGAAAAGCAAAAGCAGGAGCCTGAATATCCAGTGCTTTGTGAGCTGTCAGTTCTATGTATAATGGCAGGAAATCCAAGTCTTAACAACTGCCCCCTTACTATGAAGGCTTACAAAGCCGGCCACAGTCTCTGGGTCATGGGCATTAGTCTCACTGCCACTCTGGTCACGTAACCCCACACAGCAGCCTACCCCACTTTAGACATAGATTAGGAGCCGCAGACTAACCCCTCATCGAAGATCCCCTTTCGTCACATCATTCTCTAGGGCCTCTGGGCCACTTCTACTTGGCAACCTTTTTTTTTTTTTTTTTGAGACGAGTCTTGCTCTGTCGCCCAGGCTGGAGTGCAGTGGCGCGATCTCGGCTCACTGTAAGCTCCGCCTCCCGGGTTCATGCCATTCTCCTGCCTCAGCCTCCTGAGTAGCTGGGACTACAGGCGCCGGCCACCACACCCGGCTAATTTTTTGTATTTTTAGTAGAGACGGGGTTTCACCGTGTTAGCCAGGATGGTCTCGATCTCCTGACCTCGTGATCCACCCGCCTCAGCCTCCCAAAGTGCTGGAATTACAGGCGTGAGCCACCGTACCCGGCCACTTGGCAATCTTCTATGCTCTCTCATCCTGTGCTCCCCAGAGACCGTTACACGACCCTGAAGTGATATTCCGCACCACTTTCTAACTCCTCTGGGTAGACAAGGCTTCAGGACCTTTGTGCCTCCCCAAGCCTGTCGTAGTCATTGACCCAAGGGTAGAGGGGAACTGACCCAAGGACCAGGGCATCTTATCCACAAACCTCCAGCCCCAAGTGAACAACCTTTTTTATTTTGAGACAGAGTCTCGCTCTGTAGCCCAGGCTGGAATGCAGCGGTACTATCTCAGCTCACTGCAACCTCTGCCTCAGCCTCCCGAGTAGCTGGGATTATAGGCACCCGCCACCATGCCCAACTAATTTTTGTATTCTTAGTAGAGACGGGGTTTTGCCATGTTGGTCAGGCTGGTCTCGAAATCCTGACCTCAGGTGATCCCACACCTCGGGCTTCCAAAGTACTGGGATTACAGGCATGAGCCACTGCACCCAGCTGTGAATAGCCCTTTTGTCTCACCACATAGCAGTAACAAGGATCAGAGGTCTCAGTATCCATCTAAGCCAGGTTTAGACAGATCTCCTTTACAAAGAACCGAGTTTCTAGCTTAGACTTGAAAAAAGAGAAAGAAAACCGCTATTTTCTCTTCTTAATTTTCTTTTTTTTTTTTTGAGGCGGAGTCTTGCTCTGTCGCCCAGGCTGGAGTGCAGTGGCACTATCTCGGCTCACTGCAAGCTCCGCCTCCTGGGTTCACGCCATTCTCCTGCCTCAGCCTCCCGAGTAGCTGGGACTACAGGCGCCTGCCACCACGCCCGGCTAGTTTTTTGTATTTTTTTTTTTTAGTAGAGACGGGGTTTCACCGTGTTAGCCAGGATGGTCTCGATCTCCTGACCTCGTGATCCACCCATCTCGGCCTCCCAAAGTGCTGGGATTACAGGCTTGAGCCACCGCGCCCGGCCTCTTCTTAATTTTCTTTATACCCAGCTTCACACCTAACAACCAATGCTCTTCTGGCCTGGGGATCAGATAGTTAGGTCTCAGGAAAAAACTTTAGGCAATGCTCCAGAGGAGCACTGACCTCAGCTACCTCCCTGGTGACTTCAAAGCTTCACTGATCAATATTTGCTCCCAATTTAGCATCTCATAAAGGATTTCCACATAACTCTAGAATAGTCTGAACTGGTTCCTTTTCTTTGGTTAATTATCCACAGAGACTAACCAGCAGACACAGGACTGAACTTCAGTGCCCCAGGATGAGACTACCAAAGGGATAATTTTTGGAGGCCACAGGAGGTCTTGGAGCTTTAGTAATTGGGTGGGGAAGAGCAATGCCCTAACCCTCTCAACACTGGGTCCCAGAGCCCTAGTACCATGGGGACTTTATGGACTTGTTTTGAAGTTGTCCAATCCTGACATTGACTGCTGTAAGGGCAATTGGAAAGCACAGGATCAAAGGGGCTAACTGGCATCTTCCAGGAGCTGGCCTAGATTCCTTCTCAACACTGATGGATGGAGAGAATGTTAAGGAAGAAAGATTGGCATGAATAAAACAGCCAAGTGAGCTCTAGGTTCAAGTATAACTAAGTGCTTGGGAACTTGAAGGGGCAAGGGAGAGAAGGCTGAGAATTCAGGTTGTTGTGACCTTGGGAGGGCCTCTTTAAAATGTAAGGATGCAATAGCACCCCCTGGTGGCAAAGGACAAGTGGGCTAATAAAACATAAATTTAAACCCTTAAACTACACGGGTAAACCAAACTCCTGTATTTAATAGATAATAGCTAAAACTTAAACTGGAGGATCCCTTACTATCTGCAGATACTATGTAAATGTGGAACATGCAGTATCTTTTTTTTTTTTTTTTTGGAGATGGAGTCTCATTCTGTTGCCCAGGCTGGAGTGCAGTGGTGTGATCTTGGCTCACTGCAACTTCCACCTCCCGGGTGGCGCACGCCGCCACGCCTGGCTAATTTTTTTTTTTTTTTTCTATTTTAGTAGAGATGGGGTTTCACCATGTTGCCCAGGCTGCTCTCCAAAGTGCTAGGATTACAGGCGTGAGCCACTGTGCCTGGCCTGGAATGTGCATTATCTTAATCTTCACAACAACTCTAAGTTTCATAGGTATTAAAAAATAAAAAGAAGAGAAAACCAAGACTTAGATGAAGTATCCTACCCAGTGTCATAGCTTGTAATTGGTATAGCTATAAATTCAGACCAAGGTCAGCATTACTAAGCTGTATTTCTTTTTCTTTTCTTTTTTTTTGTTTTTGAGATGGAGTTTCACTCTGTCACCCAGGCTGGAGTGCAGTGGCACAATCTCAGCTCTCAGCTCACTGCAACCTCTGCCTCCCTGGTTCAAGTGATTCTCCTGCCTCCGCCTCCCGAGTAGCTGGGATTACAGTGTGTGCCACCACGTTCAGCTAATTTTTGTATTTTTAGTAGAGACGAGGTTTCACCATGTTGGCCAAGTTGGTCACAGCACCTGGCCCTAAGCTGTATTTCTTCCATGATGATTGTGATTTTTTTTTTTTTTTTTTTTGAGAGAAGGTCTTGCTCTGTAACCCAGGCTGGAATGCAGTGGCATGATCGTCGCTCACTGCTGCCCGACTTCCTGGCCTCAAGCGATCCTCTCACCTCACTCTCCAAAGCAGCTGGGACTACAGGCACTTACCACCACACCTGGCTAATTTTTCCTTTTTTTTTTTTTTTTTTTTTGTAGAGACAGGGTCTTGCTATGTTGCCCAGGCTGGTCTTGAACTCCTGGGCTCAACTGATCCTCCTTCCTTGGTCTCCCAAAGTGTTGGGATTACAAGCATGAGCCACCATATCTGGCAACTGTGAACTATCAGCTGTAACTGTCAGGGATTTTTGAGTCATTGTCAACTGTCTCCTGGAAACATCAACTCACTGTGTTGCTATATTTAAAGATATTTCGGCCGGGCATGGTGGCTCACGCCTGTAATCCCAGAACTTTGGGAGGCCAAGCAAGGTGGAATGGGCCTGTAATTTCAGTTGCTAAAGAGGCTGAGGCAGGAGGATTGCTTGAGCCCAGGAGTTTGAGGCTATAGTGCCTAATGATCATGCCTGTGAATAGCCACTGTACTCCAGACTGGACAACATAGTGAGAGCTTGTCTTTAAAAAAATAAAGATAAAAGATAAGGAACTATAGTCTTACTCATCTGTAAAGACTTTCACATCCATACATGAACTAGATAATAAATGGTGACTGACAGAATTATATAAAGTTGGAGAGACAAATATTTAGCATTTGAAATGACCAGAAAGGGGGCTGGGTGTGGTTTCTCATGCCAGTAATCCCAGGAGTGGTAGTCTCAGCACTTTGGAAGGCCAAGGCAGAAGGATCACTTGAGACCAGGAATTCAAGACCACTCTGGGCAACAAGATGAAATTCCACTTCAACAAAAAATGTAAAAAGCCAGTTCAGGTGGTGTGCACCTATAGTCCCAGGTACTGGGGCAGCTGAGGTTGGAGGATCAGTTGAGCTCAGGAGGTTGAGGCTACAGTGAGCCATGATCACTGCACTCCATGTACTCCATTCCAGCCTGGGCGACTGAGCAAGCTTGTCTCATAACTACAGCCCAGGCGCAGTGGCTCACGCCTCTAATCCAGCATTTTGGAAGGCCGAGACAGGCGGATCACCTGAGGTCAGGAGTTTGAGACCAGCCTGGTCAACATGTTTCTACTAAAATTACAAAAATTAGGCCGGGCGCGGTGGCTCATGCCTGTAATCCCAGCACTTTGGGAGGCTGAGGTGGGCAAATCACCTGAGGTTGGGAGTTCGAGACCAGCCTGACCAACATGGAGAAACCCAGTCTTTACTAAAAATACAAAATTAGCCGGGCGTGGTGGTGCATGCCTGTAATCCCAGCTACTTGGGAGGCTGAGGTAGGAGAATCACATGAGCAGGGGAAGCAGAGGTTGCAGTGAGCTGAGATTGTATCACTGCACTCCAGCCTTGGCGACAGAGCGAGATTCCGTCTCAAACAACAGCAAAAACAAAAAATGACCAGAAAGGTAAAAGGGGTGTCTTATAAGGAATAGTCAGGAAAAATGGCTGAACAGAGGATATAATGCTTTTCCACTATAGATTACTAGAATCAGAGGGCATACATTCAAACTTGGAGACAATTTTTCAAGCCATATTTAAAAAGTACTACTTTATACAGCCACTTGGAGACTCCACTACATAGAATGAGGTATAACACAAAGACCACTGGACTAGGGATTAGAGGATCATTGGGGTTGAAGTCTTGGCTCCTCGCTGACTAGCGAGACACTTAATCTCTCTGAGCTTAGTTTCTTCATCTATAAAATAGGAATAACATCTATTTCTTAGAGTTATAAAGATTAAAGCAGGCAAGGTGGCTCACATTTGTAATCCCGGCACTTTGGAAGGCCACTAGAGCCCAGTAGTTTGAGACTGGCCTGGGCAAAACAGCAAGACCCTATCTCTACGAAACATTTTTTAAGTTAGTTGGGCCTGGTGACACGTGCCTGTAGTCCCAGCTACTCAGGAGGCTGAGGTGGGAGGATTGCTGGAGCCTGGGAGGTGGAGGTTGCAGTGAGCCATAATCTCACAACTGTACTCCAGCCTGGACAACAGAGCAAAACCCTGTCTCAAAAAAAAAAAAAAAAAAAAAAAAAAGAGTGTGTATGTGCTTGTTATACAAGTATTCAACATATATTATTTCCCTTCCCCATGCTGTTTATTCCTATTTATTTATGACAGTCTGGCTCTGTCACCCAGGCTGTGGAGTGCAGTGGCAAGATCTCAGCTCACGGCAACCTCCTAGGCCCAAGCCACCCTCCCACCTCAGCCTCCTGAGTGGCTGGGACTGCAGGTGTGCCCTGCCTGGTTAATTTTTGTATTTTTTGTAGAGTGGGGCTTCTCCATGTTGCCCAGGCTGGTCTCGAACTCCTGAGCTCAAGTGATCCGCTGCCTCAGCCTCTGAAACTGCTGGGATTACAGGCGTGAACCACTGCACCTGCCCCCTGTCCTATATTTAAAGGAATATTGTACCTATGAATCCTTTTTAAGTTAAAAAATTCTGTAAAACTTTTTTTTTTTTTGGCCAGGCAGTGGCTCATGCCTGTAATCCCAGCATTTCGGGAGGCCAAAGTGGGTGGATCATTTCAGATCAGGAGTTCAAGACAAGTCTGGCCAACATGGTGAAACCCCACCTCTACTAAAAATACAAAAATTAGCCAGGCATGGTGGTGGGCGCCTATAGTCCCAGTTACTTGGGAGGCTGAGGCAGGAGAATCACTTGAACCCGGGAGGTGGAGGTTGCAATGAGTCGAGATCATGCCACGTCACTTTTTTTGTTTCTTTTTTTTTGAGACAGGGTCTTGCTCTGTCGCCCAGGCTGAAGTGCAGTGGCGAGATCATGACTCACTGCAATCTCGACCTCCCTAGCTCAAGCAGTCCTCCCACCTTAGCCTACTGAGTAGACAGGACTGCCTGCCACTATACCCAGCTAATTTTTTTGCGTAGACAGGGTCCTATGTTGCCCAGGGTGGTCTCAAACTCCTGGGCTCAAATGATCCTCCTGCCTCAGCCTCCCAAATTGTTGGGATTATAGGTGTGAGCTGCTGCATCTGGCCTAAACTTTTTTTTGAGTCTCACTTTATTGCCCAGGCTGAAGTGCAGTGGCGCAATCTTCACTGCAACCTCTGCCTCCCTAGTAGCTGGGACTACCGGCACATGGCACTACACCTGGCTAATTTTTGTGTTTTGGTAGAGATGAGTTTTTGGCATGTTGGCCAGGCTTGGTCTTGAACTCCTGGCCTCAACTGATCCGTCTGCCTCGGCCTCCCCAAGTGCTGGGATTACAGGCATAAGCCACTGCGCCCAGCCCTAAAAGTTATTTCTAAAGGACTAAATTTTCACATAATAAACTTTCCTGTTATATCTGTACCTCATTTAACACTGTCTTCGGAAGTGTTTATTAACATCTAACATTTTACTGATAAATTAAGAAGGCATCTGAAGCTTAATCAGATTTACAAGGTTAAGAGTATATACTCTACCAAATACTGGGCTATAATAATTTATTATAATGAACCTCCAGAGGGTTCAGATAAATTCATGGATTCCTTGTGATATGAATTAAAACATGTGTAAAGCCGGGCATGGTGGTGCTTGCCTGTAATCCTAGAAATTCAGGAGGCCAAGGCAGGAAGATTGCTTGAAGCCAGGAGTTAGAGGCTGCAATGAGTTATGATCATGCCATTTCACTCCAGCCTGAGCAACAGAGCAAGACCCCTGCCTTGCTAAGATAATAATAATAATAATAATAATTATAATAAAATAAGAGGTTTGCAAAGTGTATCTTCCTGCCAGGCACGGTGACTCATGCCTGTAATCCCAACACTTTGGGAGGCTGAGGTGGGCGGATTACTTGAAGCCAGGAGTTTGAGACCAGCCTGGCCAACACGGTGAAACACCACTGTCTCTACAAAAAACTCAAAAATTAGCTAGGCATGATGGCACATGCCTGTAATCCCAGCTACTTAGGAGGCTGAGTCAGGAGAATCGCTTGAACCGGGAGGTGGAGGTTGCAGTAAGCCAAGATTGCACCACTGTACTTTAGTCTGGGCAACAGAGCGAGACTCTGCCTCAGGAAAAAATAAAAAAAATTTAAAAACCCACAAAGTGTATCCTTAATCAAGCCTAGAAGGTAACATCCACCCTTTCCTACATAGGACATACCCTTGTGTACCAATGACAACGTCTCTCCAGCTGGAGAGTTCTTAACAGCTGTACTTCGACAAACCAGTAAGGTGCATCACAAGTAACTTGTTACCGATTAACATTAAATGTATTTATTTAAAACTATGAATAATTTGTTTTCTAAATTAAAACTGTTTTAAGTTTCCAGAAGAGTACTCTTTTTATTGTATTTGAGACAGAGTCTCATTCTGTTTTCTAGGCTAGAGTGCAGTAGTGCAATCACAGCTCAGTGCAGCCTTAGCCTCCTGGGTTCGAGATCTTGCCACCTTGGCCTCCAGAGTCACTGGGACCACAGGTGCACACAATTATGCCGGCTAATTTTTGTATTTTTTGTAGAGATGGGGTCTCATTATATTGCCTAGGCCAGTCTCAAACTCCTGGACTCAAGCGATCCTCCCACCTTGGCCTCCCTGAGTGTTGGGATTATGGGCATGAGCCACCGCACCCGGCTTGAAGAGTACTCTCATTTATACTTCTGATAAGCTTTCTGATGGAAGAGAAAGGAATTTTTAGGCACGAAGCAGGAAATGGACAGAACCTTGGGTATACTTTCAGGGGCATGAAAAAACGTAATTATTACTTATATGTATCATAAAAGAAAAAAATAAGGTTTATAATAGTTGGTTTGGAAAACTAGAGAGAACACAGCATTTCTTATGGCTGATGGGAGAAGATGGAATTAACACCAGGTTGATATTAGTTGACAACAAATATCAGAGTGCTTGCTCTGTGCTCTAGTTAATGTGTCAGATTTCATAGAGATTTTTGGTATAAGAAAGCTTTGTGGAATATATGCATTCTATGTGTCAGGCTTAGTGCAAGGTATTATTAGAAAAAAAAGACTTAAAATAGAAGCTACTCTATAGCTATATTAGATCAGATTGACACTTGGGAAAGATAGCTCATAGACCCAGTTTTGCCATTAAATACAGAACTTCATGAAGTTCTATGGCTTTTCTGGCCCTCAGCATCTTCATCTATAAAATGGGCAGAGGTGAACCAGACAACCTCTAAGGTTCCTTTAGATTCTAAAATTTTTAAAACCTTTGAAATGTTTATTCAGGTCTTCTCTCCTTGAGGTGTTCCTGGGAGATATTCTATTTGAAACCCTGAGACAACCACACCTCAGGATCAGGGTATTTAAGAATTTTCCGCCAGGCGCGGTGGCTCACACCTGTAATCCCAGCACTTGGGGAGGCTGAGGCGGGTGACCACGAGGTCAGGAGATGGAGACCATCCTGGCTAACATGGTGAAACCCTGCCTCTACTGAAAATACAAAAAAATTAGCTGGTGCGGGCCAGGCACGGTGGCTCAAGCCTGTAATCCCAGCACTTGGGGAGGCTGAGGCGGGTGACCACGAGGTCAGGAGATGGAGACCATCCTGGCTAACATGGTGAAACCCTGCCTCTACTGAAAATACAAAAAAATTAGCTGGTGCGGGCCAGGCACGGTGGCTCAAGCCTGTAATCCCAGCACTTGGGGAGGCTGAGGCGGGTGACCACGAGGTCAGGAGATCGAGACCATCCTGGCTAACACGGTGAAACTCCGTCTCTACTAAAAATACAAAAAATTGGCTGGATGTGGTGGTGGGTGCCTATAGTCCCAGCTACTCAGGAGGCTGAGGCAGGAGAATGGCATGAACCCAGGAGGTGAAGCTTGCAGTGAGCCGAGATCAGGCCACTGCACTCCAGCTTGGGTGACAGAGCGAGACTCGGTCTCACAAAAAAAAAAAATTAGCTGGTGCGGTGGCGGGTGCCTATGGTCCCAGCTACTTGGGAGGCTGAGTCAGGATAATCGTGTGAACCTGGGAGGTGGAGCTTGCAGTGAGCCGAGATTGCGCCACTGCACGCCAGCCTAGGCGATAGAGCAGGACTCTGTCTTAGAAAGAAAAAAAAAGGAAAAGAAAAAAAGAAGTTTCCAAAAGAAGGTATCTTTTAGGTTTTTCATCCCTATGTCCCAGTCTAGAATCTCTACACACAGAAGTGTGGACAGACTTATAGTCTAGATTGACAATGGCTAGTGATAGAGATAAGAAAGATATACTTTATTATTGCCACTGGCATCAAATTTAAAAGCTTAGGCTGGCAAGCAAGGCCTCTCATTAAACAATATTCCTTACCTCGTCTGTCCCTATCCGAAAAAGCCCTTACTTTTCAGCTGAGTTGGTCACATCCATTTTCCCCTTCCTGTCTCTGTTCTTGCTGGTCCCTCCATCTGGATGGGGAGGGAAGGAAGAATAATGCATGTCCATTATTTCCTTCAAGACCAAGCTCTGTCTTACTTTATGTTTCAACAGCCATGAACACAAAGGATTTCTAGAATTCTACACTACCATACACTTATATTCCCCTGCTTCCTCATGGAGGTTCCTCTCTTCTCCAAAATTAGACCTTAAAGACATGGTATTGAGTGGGCACTGACTGAAAGCTTATCTAGTTTATGAGTGGAATGGAATCTCAAAAGATAGAAAAATTAAAGGTTCAGGCCTCTCCTACCTTTATCCTGTGTCAATCCCAAAACTCTTCTTTCTCCTCCATTATCTTTCCTGTCTATAACTCCTTATCTTCAAGCTTAATGTAAGGGCAATTCCGGGCATGAAAAGACAACACAGTTTGTACTTTTGGTTTCATATTTTTTCAGTTCATTTCAGTAAAAACATAATATATAAAAGGCATTGCCACCATTTTCCCCTCCTGGGGGTGATCCATCAAGCCAGTGTGGGCTGCTCCAGTGGTTCATAGCTCATCATGCGATATGTGCAGGGCATGGTCACAAAGATCTGCAAATGGCAAACAATTTAAAGGAAAATGCCACTCTCATACTGATATGTGCCAGTATTGAGAAAATTTCCCAGACCAAGCTGACACAAACACACACCAACCACCATTCTGCAGAATATATGCTTATAAATGATAAAACATCCCCACTGCCCTCTCACCTGTATCTCAGGGTCAAAGGGACAAAAAATTCTGAAAGCTGACAGAAAATGGGTAGGAACACCCCAAGTCTCTAAGCCAAGGGAAATGGAAGACAGCCCTTGAGCTAATACCAGAGGTTTCTGGGATGGGGGTGTATGGGTGAGTTAGGGAATATCAGGTTCCACAGAGCTACTAGAACAGGAGATAAAGTGGGGGCAGCTTACCTGTTCGCTTACTGCAAAGTTTGTCTTTAACATTGTCAGCCTCTCGGGAAAAGAATTCAATGAGTTCATCCTCGTATTCCTCCACAATGCTCTCACACTGCCAACCCAAGGGAGAAATGGGTGACACAGGGCAATAAAAGGCCTCTTGCCTTCACTTCCAAAGAGGAGGACAAGGATATCAGCCTAACTTTCTAACTGGTTCTCCAACAACCCCTTAATGTCCAAGAACCAGCTACTGATTCCCATAGCTCACCGCAAACTTGAGGGTGCCACTGATATCTGAGTCAATTCGGATGCCTTGTAGGTCCAGTTCATTGGATTCTCCATTCCGGCCCACTACACGCACATAGTTCTTGCGATGGGTGGAAGGATCAATCTGTTCCCCATACTCCTTCATCCGGTCACATATCTCCTCCAGCAGCTCTGTGAGGTGGGCCTCTGAGCGGGCATAAGGCACCTAGAAATGTCCTCAGCCTTGGGTCACTCTCTTCTACCTCTGTACGTTAGTAATTTATATCCTTACTTTTCTTTCCAAATCTAGCTCTAACAACCTATTCTAAAAAGCTTTCCCTAATTGATTTTAATTTTTAATTAGTTTTTTTTTTTTTTTTTTCCTGAGATGGGGTTTTGCTCTTGTTGCCCAGGCTAGAGCACAATGGTACAATCTTGGCTCACTGCAACCTCCGCCTCCTGGGTTCAAGTGATTCTCCTGCCTCAGCCTCCTGAGTAGCTGGGATTACAGACATGCACCACCACACCCAGCTAACTTTTGTATTTTTAGTAGAGATGGGGTTTCTCCATGTTGGTCAGGCTGGTCTCAAACTCCAGACCTCAGGTGATCTGCCTGCTTCGGCATCCCAAAGTGCTGGGATTATAGATGTGAGCCACTGTGCCCGGCCTAGTGTGGTTTTTAATTAGTACAGTTTACTTGATAGTTTCAAAGTACTTTTTTTTTTTTTTGTGAGACAGGCCTCACTGCATTGCCCAGGCTAGAGTGCAGTGGTGTGATGACTGAGGCTCACTACAGCTTGGATTTCCCAAGCTCAGGTGATCCTCCCACCTCAGCCTCTCACAGGTGCGCACCACAAGGCTCAGCTACTTTTTTGTATTTTTTTTGTAGAGGGTTTTGCCATGTTGCCCAGGCTGGTCTCGAACTCCTGCACTCAAGTGATCTGCCTGCCTCAGTCTCCCAGAGTGCTGGGATTACAGGTATGAGCCACTGTACTTGGCAGTAGTTTCAAATATATGATTTGATTTTACCTCATTGTACAATTCTTTTTTTTTTTTTTTTTAGAGATGGAGTTTCACTCTTGTTGCCCAGGCTGGAGTGCAATGGCGCAATCTTGGCTCACTGCAACCTCCACCTCCCGGGTTCAAGTGATTTCTCCTGCCTCAGCCTCCCGAGTAGTTGGGATTACAGGCATGTGTCACCACGCCCAGCTAATTTTGTATTTTTAGTAGAGACGGGGTTTCTCCATGTTGGTCAGGCTGGTCTCAAACTCCTGACTTCAGGTGATCCGCCCACCTCAGCCTCCCAAAGTGCTGGGATTACAGGCATGAGCCACGGTGCCCGGCACTTCATTGTACAATTCTAAGAAACAAGACAGTTAACATTAGCTCCAAATTATAAACAGAATTTTTTGATTAACCCTGACCAACTTATACTTTTAATTTCTATAGATGAAGAGAATTTTTTTTTTTAAATTATACTTTAAGTTCTGGGATACATGTGCAGAACGTGCAGGTTTGTTACCTAGGTATACATGTGCCATGGTGGTTTGCTGCACCTATCAACCTGTCATCTACATTAGGTATTTCTCCTAATGCTATCCCTCCCCTAGCCCCCCACACCCCAACAGGACCTGATGTGTGATGTTTCCCTCCCTGTGTCCATGTGTTCTCATTAATATATATATATTTTTGGCCAGGCACGGTGGCTCACGCCTGTAATCCCAGCACTTTGGGAGGCCGAGGAGGGTGGATCACCTGAGGTCAGGAGTTTAAGACCATCCTGACCAACATGGAAAAACCCTGTCTCTACTAAAAATACAAAATTAGCCAGGCATGGTAGTGCATGCCTGTAATCCCAGCTACTTGGGAGGCTGAGGCAGGAGAAACGCTTGAAACCGGGAAGCAGAGGTTGCAGTGAGCCAAGATCGTGTCATTGCACTCTATCCTGGGCAACAAGAGCGAAACTCTGACTCAAAAATAATAATAATTTTTTAAAATTGAGACTAATATCCTCAGTAAGCACAGTATTAAAGAGGTAGTGTAGGCTCTGGGGACAACAGCTATTAAGGTACCATAATCTTTTTTTTTTTCCCAAGACAGAGTTTTGCTCTTGTCAACCAGAATGGAGTGCAGAGGTGTGTTCTTGGCTCACTGCAACCTTCGCCTCCTGGGTTCAATTGATTCTCCTGCCTCAGCCTCCTGAGTAGCTGGGACTATAGGCATGCGCCACCGCACCTGGCTAATTTTTTGTATTTTTAGTAGAGATGAAGTTTCACCATGTTGGCCAGGCTGGTCTCAAACTTCTAACCTCAGGTGATCTGCCTGGCTCAGTCTCCCAAAGTGCTGGGTTTTGTTTTTTTTTTTTGAGACAGGGTTTTGCTGTGTTTCCCAGGTTGGAGTGCAGTGGCACGATCACGGCTTACTGCAGCCTTGACCTCTTGAGCTTAAGTGATCCTCTAAGCTCAAGTGATCCTCCCACCTCAGCCTTCCAAGTAGCGGTCACTACAGGCACATGCCACCATGCACTGCTAACTTTTGCATTTCTTTGTAGAGATGGTGTTTTGCCATGATGCCCAGGCTAGCACCATAATCTTAACATTGCCTTATATATTACTTATTAGATATACCTTTGTGTACATGTGTGTTGTTTTCGACTAAAATTTCCTAATTATGATAAAACCTTTTATTCTTATTTTTCATTTTTTATTTTTAGCTCTGACTCAGATTTTGAATGGACGTTTGTATGTATACCACAGTGCTACAGTAAAAACGAGTCATGTGGATGTGGAAAAGGGGGCTGATCAGGACTCCCTGTTTGCTAACAAATTCTACAGCAGAAACAAAGTATTAAGGTTTGGAGCCAGGAAGCAAGTGCATGGGGAATAAGCCTGCAGCCTCTTCCAAATGAGACAGAGCCAAATCTTTTAGATATCTCTCTGAGTCTATTTTCTTCATTTCTATTAAACTAAGGTCCTTTTTAAGCAGTCGAATTGTCATCCAAAGCCAGAGTGAGCTACTTTGTTTGGGGGAACAGTAACAGTTACCTCCACCACTGACTGGCTGCCATCTGGATTGATCCGGAAAGATCCCATCTGAATAGTCTTCTTGGGGTCCACCTGGGCAATTTCCCATTCTAGTTCATCCACCAGAGCCCTGCACGCTGGTGGAAGAGGAGAGAATGGGAGCAGGGGAGAGGGTGGGGGTAGGGTGTGAGGAGAATGGGATCAACCCAGGATTTTCATTCCTCCTTCTCCCAGGCCTTGGATCTCATGCCCTCCCAAGGCTCTGCTTCCTCCACTTCTTTTTCCTGTTGTGCCTTTACCTCCACAGTGGAGATCCTGGCTCCTCCGAGCCCAGGCAGTTCCCAGCAGGGCCCCCAGAAGCAGGGCCAGCCAACCCCAGCCTTTCATCTTTAGCGTAATGGGGTCGCTCCACCTGGGTTTGTGTGGGAATAAAACAAGGGTGAGAAGCCGACTCCATTTTTCCCTGACCCCCCCACTCCTCACCCCAAGGCTTTAAAAGGCTTCACTGTGACTCTGGCTCTACTTTCCAGGAAATGGCCGGGACACAAAGGGGCTTCTCTGTTCCAGCGCTTGAGGGCTCTGATTCCCCCAGGGCGGTAGGTGGGAGCGCGAGCTCAGGACTTGGGGCTCAGTCCCAGACTCTACGTGGAAAGGTGAGGCCCTAGGTGTTGGTACTTTAGCACTGCATGCCTAGGGTTCACGGGGCTTTGTGGCAGCTACAGGAGGTAAGTTTGCAATTACGCGAGGACTACAGGCACTAGGGAAATGCCAGCAGGGAGCCCTCAGTCAGGCCAGGAGGCCAGCATTCAATAATTAGGGCCCATTTGGATCCCGCACCGAAGATTCCTGCGTCCCCATCTCCAGCCCGTAAGTTGATTATCCTTACGGACCTCAGCCCCCTTTCTAAGGACTCCGCCATTGCTTTCGCTCCAGTCCATCCCCAACCCTCAGCGCCCAGCGCCTCGCCGCTCGCATCCGTCCCACCTCTGCTCCCAGGGCCGCTGCCGTGGCCCAAGCGCTGGAAGACCGCTGGACTCTCACTTTGGCCCCAGTGGCTCCCGAAACTACACCTGGCTGCGGGGAGCAGGGCTGTCCGGAATCCTCCAGAGCGCTTCGCCGCTTGCCACACACGGGGTGTCCGGGCGACCGCCTGACCCAGATCCCGTGGCGCTAACTGGTACCTAGCGGGGCTCGAGCGTGCTGCGGTGCGAGCCCCAATCAGACACCGACCCCAAACCCGCCCCTCCAAACTCTCGCGCGAACAGGCAGCTTGGGAGAGGCTCCTGGACAGCAAGGACCCCGGTCAATCGCTGAAGGACCCAGACTTGCGTGGCGAACAGCTCCACGTGACCTCCAGGGGTCAGCCGTAGAATAGGAGTGGCCTTAAGAGACGACGGAGGCCGGGTGTACTGTATGGGAGCGGCTAGTCGTGCGCGTGAGCCAACTCAGGTGGGCTAGGACCTTCAAAACGGTGCTCTGCAGGCCAGCGAGCAGCCCAGGTTTCAATACACAGGAAACTACATCTCCCAGGAAGCACCGCAGCACCAGACCCATCTTTGTGAGCAACTACAGGTCTCAAGCTATCCTGGGACCTGTAGTGTCGGCTTACACAATTAACGGGGAAACCGTACTGTACATCTTCAGTCTGACGTAGGGTACTGGGCAGCTACAGCAGAGACCCAGCATTGCCCAGAAAAGGCATAATTATACCTTTTTTTTCCTTTTGTTGAGACGGAGTCTCGCCCTATTGCCCAGGCTGGCGTACAGTGGCGTAATCTTGGCGCACTGCAACCTCCGTCTCCCGGGTTCGAGCAATTCTCTGCCTTAGCTAGGATTACAGTCGCCACCCACCACGCCCAGCTAATTTTTGTATTTTTAGTAGAGACGGGGGTTTCACCATCTTCGTCACGCTGGTCTTGAACTCCTGACCTCCTGATCCACCCACCTCGGCCTCCCAAAGTGCTGGGATTACAGAAGTGACCCACTGCGCCTGGCCTAATTATACCCTTTCATATCCATAACTTTGGATTCCGGACCTTTACCTTCAAAGGAAGGAGAGGAAGACTGAAGCCAGAGAACCCACACTAGCAGTTCCCTAATGAGATAAATGACAAACGGTATTTTGTTTTTATTTTATAAAACATGCAGTTTACAACAAATTTTTAAAAAACGGAACAAAACTTGGGACAGGAGAGTGGATGGAAGACAGATGCTTCTCAGCCATCAGCAGGAATAAATGAAGCCAGCAGCCAAGCTTTGTCCAGGATCCAAAGGCCCTTTTGGCAATGGTATTGGCAACACTGGTTTGTTTGGGCCACCAACACTCTACTTGCTGGCCCCTCCAGGCATCCCTGAAGCAGTTGGTGACTTGTGCTGTCTTGAACTACCGTGGTATCCTCTGTCGCTGTCCAGGACTTCAATCCCTAGCCAGCTAGGAACTGACAATTATGGTTCCAGGAGCTTCTCTGCCTGGATATTAGTGACCCAGGATATTAAGAATACCAATTACTTTCCATCTGGGTCAATTCTAGACTCTGTTTCTGTGCCACTGTTTTGCAAAGGATGAAGGAGGAATGAATCTGGCTCCTAGAACCTTTGCAACAATTCTGCTGTGTTCCAGTTCTATTAATAGCACCATCTGAGACTCTAGACCCTGAGCACGTCCAGTACTGGAAGTGGACAAGGTATAGCCAACTAAGGAAGCCATCTCCCAGTTCTGGGGCTATAGAACAGTAAAGGGAGAGGGTAGTGGTTCTTTGGGAAGGGTAGTCAGAGCGCCAGCACTGAGGAGAAGACAGCTGCATCTGTCAGAGACAAAACCAAAAGCATGATTCAAGCTGAGTAGAGAAAAAAGCATCTTCTCATTACTTCCTATGAAGGAAAAATGCAAGAGAAAAAAGGGCATGGACCTTCCCTGAACATTTTAGACTTGGGCAAGAGGAAGTTATAGTTAATGGAGAGTTTTGATAAAATGTATTTCACTGAATGTTAGGAGGATGAAGTGCTTTGTAAACTGTGAAGTGCTATTCTCCATATGTGCAATCAAAATCCACCCAGTTGGGGGCGCTGGGCTCATGCCTGTAATCCCAGCACTTTGTGAGCCCAAGGTGGATGGATCGCTTGAGCCCAGGAGTTTAAGACCAGCCTGGGCAACATGGCAAAACCCTGTTTCTACAAAAAGTACAAAAATTAGCTGGGTGTGGTGGTGTGTGCCTGTTGTCCCAGGTACTTGGGAGTCTGAGGTGGGAGAATCACTTGAGCCCAGGAAGTCGAGGCTGCAGTGAGCTGTAATCACGCTACTGCACTTCAGCCTGGGTAAGAGTGAGACCCTGTTACAAACAAAATACAAAATCCACCCAGTCCAGTTTCCCTTGTCCCATCCCAGGTCTTACTCTTGGGACTTGTTTGGCCCTCAGGCTCAGGCACCTTCCAGTCCATCTTTCGGCCCTTCTCATAAAGACCCTTGAGCACCTTGTGGAAAGACTCAGGCTCAGTGCCATTTTTGCTTAGCTCCAGATACTTTCGGTAGAGCTGAAGGGCTGTGCGTGCATCCTCAATACTGTCATGGGTTTCCCCTTGAATCTTCAGGTCTGGGGTAAGTAAAGGTGGAATAGTTTGGGACCCAGCAAAGGGAGGTAGGAACATGTCTCCCCACTCCTACCTGACTCCAGAAAACTAAAAAGCCTGACTGTCCTTAAGGGAAATTGTCAAACATCTTCTTCATTGCACAGAAGGGATATTGAAGTTAATTAAATCCATTAGTAACTGTCACCACTAACTGAGGGTCACCCCTACTCCCACTTTGTCCTCTAACACTTTTCCTACTTTTTCTTTTCCCCCCATGCTTTTATTTTTTATGTTTAAATTTTATTTTAGATTTGGGGTACATGTGCATGTTTGCTACATGGGTATATCATGTACTGGTGAGGACTGGGCTTCTGGTATCCCTAATATGCAAATAGTGAACTATGCAGCCAATATGTAATTTTCAACCCTCACCCATCCCCCACCAACCCCACTTTTAGAGTCCCCAGTGTCTATTATTTCCATCCTTACGTCCATATGTACTCATTGTTTAGTTCCAACTTATAAGTGAGAATATGTGGTATCTGATTTTCTGTTTCTGAGTTAGTTCACTTAGTATGATGGCCCACAGCTCCATCCATGTTGCTGCAAAGGACACGATTTCTTTTTTTTTAAATGGCTGCTTCTGCTATTAATGTACACCACAGGGGCCTACAAGGCAGAGCAACTCACCCAGAAAGTACCAAGCAAGGAATCGCAGGGAAATCATTCGTTTTCGGGGCATGTGGAACAGGTAGACAGTATCAAGGACTTGGTCCTTGGGCACCTGGCAAAGATAAAAGAGGGGGAGACTTAAGGTAGGGGACTATAATTTCCCATTCTCTGAAGGCACAATGTATACCCTGAGGGGCCCACTCTCACAAGAAGACTCTTAAAAGAGCCCTGCCAAACCATCAGGTTGATGACCCGGAAGTCCTTCTGCAGGCCATGACCCACAAACTTGACTCCAATGTCAATGAGAAAACGAAGCTTTAAGTAGGTAGACTTGAGAGTTGTTAGGTGCTTGGAGGAAATTTTGGCATCGAGGTCACCAGGCTTTATACCCGAGTATTGAGTCAAGTAATCCACCACCTAGGAATAGAGAAAAGGACAAGTCTTTTTCAGGAAGTGAGGTGGAGTTTTCCCCTATCACTCTTCCCTGGGTTCTTGAGCACTGTACATAAGCACCAGGGTGTGCCTCACTTGCATCTCTGTATCTTAATACCTGCTCCTGGGTAGAGATGTAGTCATCAATGAAGGGGATACCCTCATTAGGTCCCTGGCCCCGGACACAGGTAATCCTGGCTACTGACATCTGACTTGGTTTAATGGTAGACTTGGTACCATCACTGCGTAACTCTGCTTCCTCCTACATGAGAAGAGTTAATAAGGAAATCAGAGAAATGCTTACAACTCCTAATATCCTGAGAGTTCTCTTCCAATGCCCCATCCCTTTGGTCTTGGTTACCTCATTAAGGGTGACAAACTCAGCATCCAGACCCACCAGGTCCCCAATCTGTGGCATCTCATTCAGCATCAGTGGAATAAAGGTAGTATGTGTTTTCCGCTGCTTCCGTGCCAGCGAGGCTTCAGCCAGCAAGACACTTGCCTCAATAGGGTTCTTGACTAGAAGGGAGAATGAAGAGGACACAGGGCTTGGATAGCGAAGTGACTAGGGAAGAGAAGCCCAATGTGGCTGATAGACTCTGGGTCTTCACTGTGACCCCTCAATAATCAAAGCACGTGAGAAAAAAGATCATGTCTGATAAATGGGACAGGTAGAGCAGGTCACATCACAAAATTATCAACAAACATGCTGAGAAAAAAACCAGAAAAGACCACAGAGAATAAAGAATAAGATTTTCACTTGGACCTTAGTTTAGAGAATCCAGAAAAAGGTTACAGAGAAACTATGGTTTAAAGATACCAAATAGGTACTTAATAAGGAGCTCACAGCTGGGCGTGGTGACTCATGCCTATAATCCCAGCACTTTGGGAGGCCAAGGCGGGCAGATCACCTGAGGTCAGCAGTGTAAGACCAGCCTGGCCAACATGGTGAAACCCTGTCTCTACTAAAAATACAAAAATTAGCCAGGTGTGGTGGTATGCGCCTGTAATCCCAGCTACTCAGGAGGCTGAGGCAGGAGAATCACTTGAACCCCGGAGGCAGAGGTTGCAGTGAGCCGAGATCACGCCATCGCACTCTAGCCTGGGGGAACAAGAGTAAGACTTCATCTCAAAAAAAAAAAAAAAAAAAAAAAAAAAAAAAGGAGCTCACCTCCAAAAGAGATCTTCATTTGGGGTAAGAATAATTAGACATGAGACAGGCGCAGTGGCTTATGCCTGTAATTCCAGTACTTTGGGAGGCCAAGGCAGGCAGATCACCAGGTCAGGAGTTTGAGACCAGCCTGGCCAACATGGTAAAACCCGTCTCTACTAATTAGACAAAAAACAAAAAAATTAGCTAGGCGTAGTGGCACCTGCCTATAATCTCAACTGCTTGGGAGGCTGAGGCAGGAGAATCACTTGAACCCGGGAGGCAGAGGTCGCAGTGAGCCAAGATCACGCCATTGCACTCCAGCCTGGGCAACAAGAGCAAAACTCTGTCCCACAAAAAATAATAATTAGATGTAACATCATAACCTAAGCCATTCGGACCAAACGTCCCCCCTCATCTCATTTCCACTCCACTCTCAAGATTTAGAGCGTTGTTTTTTCTTTTTTTTTTTTAAAGACAGGGTCTCAGGCTGGGCACCGTGGCTCACGGCTGTAATCCCAGCATTTTGGGAGGCCAAGGCAGGCAGATCACGAGGTCAGGAGTTCAAAACCAACCTGGCCAACATGGTGAAACCCCATCTCTACTAAAAATACAAAAAATTAGCCGGGCATGGTGGCAGGCACCTGTAGTCCCAGCTACTCGGGAGGCTGAGGCAGGAGAACTGCTTGAACCTGGGAGTGGAGGTCACAGTGAGCCGAAATTGTGCCATTGCACTACAGCCTGGGCAACAAGAGTAATACTCTGTCAAAAAAAAAAAAAAAAAAAAAAAGCGGTCTCATCCAGTTGCCTAGGCTGGAGTACACTCTGGTACAATCATGGCTTACTCACTGTAGCCTTGGCCTCCTGGGCTCAGGTGATCTTCCCACCTCAGCCTCTCCAGCTTTAGCTGGGACCACAAGTATATGCTACCACACTCAGCTAAATTTTTTTTTTTTTTTTTTTTGAGACAGGGTTTCACTCTTGTCACCCAGGCTAGAGTGCAATGATGCAATCTCGACTCACTGAAACCTCCGACTCCCAGGCTGAAGTGATTCTCCTGCCTCAGCCTCTCAAGTAGCTGAGACAACAGGAGCACATCACCACACCCGGCTACTTTTTGTAATTTTTGTAGAGACAGGGTTTCACCATGTTGCCCAGACTGGTCTTGAGCTCAAGTGATCTGCCCTCCTCAGCCTCCCAAAATGCTGGGATTACAGGCCATAAGCCACTGTGCCTGGCCTACACAGGCTAATTAAAAAAAAAAAAAAGAGAATTTTTTTTAGGCTGGGTGTGGTTGCTTACGCCTGTAATTCCAGCACTTTGGGAGGCCGAGGCGGGCAGATCATGAGGTTAGGAGTTCGAGACCAGCCTGACCAACATGGTGAAACCCTGTCTCTACTAAAAATACAAAAAAATTAGCCAGGCGTGGTGGCGGGCATCTGTAATCCCAGCTACTCAGGAGGCTGAGGCAGGAGAATCGCTTGAACCCAGGAGGCAGAGGTTTCAGTGAGCCGAGACTGTGCCATTGCACTCCAGCCTGGGTGACACAGTGAGACTCCATCTCAAAAAAAAAAAAAAAAAAAAAAAAAAAAAAAAAAAAAAAAAAAAAATTTAAGAGATGGGGTCTTGCTATGTTGCTCAGGCTGGATTTCGTGCTTCTAAATTTAAGGTCTGATAAACAGGAATCTCTTTAGTATCTCCAGAAATATTAACACTAGTTACCAATCCTAAGTACTTGCAAGCAATGTCCCAGATCTCATCCTGAAGCCCAATCTAAACTGCCCACACACTTGGGTCTACTGTGTAGCACTTACTGTTCAGGTTGTATCTGGAATTGAGATTCCGTTTGACATAATAAAGGATTGCAGGTACTTTCCAATTCATGTCAAACTGCACAGCTTCATGCTATAGAAGAGAAAAAGCACTTATGGCTAATGTATATCACCCCTTTCCTTTTCCCCACTTCAGACAAGAGGCCAGGACTCAGGTGCTAGTTTGTTTGTTTTTTTTTTAGGTGCTATTTTTAAGTGCTAATGGTTTTTATTTCTGAGGATTCCTTCTTCCCTCCCTGTTGAATCTGCCTGGCATTCTATAGGGCCCTAAAGATAAGGATGCTAGGAAAAGGGGAAATGAAAGAAGAAAGAGAACATGTTGCAACTAACCTTATCAATAGGTTCAATAAGAAAGTCATTGAACAGATACCACTGCTGGTGAGTAACGCCCTATGGAAATATAAAGAAAGCCTGTGGCGATACAAAGTGATGGCTAGACCACTGTCTCAGACTTAAGGACAGATCTGGGACTCACTGTGGCCATCCCAGGAGTGTTCCTGCCCTCTATAACCTCACTCACCTCCTTGCGCTGGTGGTAGGTCTCTCCAACTTTGATGTGAGCCACCAGGCTGCCCCCTGTGCGTGAGTCCAGGATGTGTACCACAGTAGCCATCAGGTCATACACATAGACACCATGCTCCTCCTCTGCCCTGGCTGGGCCCCACTGTGAGGGGGGTACCCAGGCTGCTAAGCTAAGTTTAAGGATGGGGAAGGGAGGGGAATGGGGACAGAGGACAGGGAGTTGGGCGTATAGGGGATGGGGTACCAGGGTGGGTTATCTCCATCCTAGCCCATCTAGGACCCCAACACTGAACTGAGTGACTACGGAAAATCCCCTAACAGGTAAATACTAGGCCTTATTCTCTTCCTTTTCCCTCTGCTAAGTTTCACCTTCCCCTGCCCTCCTTTACCTTCTGCCCCACCTTCTCTCCCTTATTCCCTTTCCTCTTCCCAGTTTTTCAACAACCTGCATCTCATCCCCATCAGTCCAATTGCAAACATCCAGCCCTTTGTTCTTGGTCATCTTCATGCGAATGGAGAAAGGAAGCCAGACATTCTTCAACTCCTCAATGGAGGGACATACCAGCACACCCTCTGGACTCCCTAGTTCCTTCCTATCAGGTCAGAAGAATTGGAAATTTGTTCTGAAAGAGATCTTGACAAGAGGAGCCACTGGACAATTCAATCATTTGACAACTCCCAAGACAGCACCTACCAATCAGCCAAAGCAAACTCCTTGTTCTTGGAGATTTCCCCACCATGTTTCTTTACTGTCATCTTGAAGGCAACCTGAACACAAAAGAAAAACATCCAGTTCTTCAGGAACATAATCATGTATGGAGGTCAGAACGGGGATAAAATGAAAAATTATTCCTGAAGCCCTGTTTCTAGTCTGAGTCCTTACCTCAGCCTGCATTCTCCAGAAATCAGCCTCTTTTGAGCTGTTCACCTCACAATTGATGACAAGAATATCTGGCAGATGGCGGATGTTGCGGGTCTGAATCTGAGAGGAAAAAACAAACAAGGAATGGCAGGGAACGTACAGGAAAAGGAGTCTGAACAGGGACCTGGGTCTGTGTCCTCAAACTGGGATTCCTCACTCCACCAGAGATCCCTGGATGGCAGTGCTGACAGAGCCAGCTCCACATGGGATGGTGCTGAATCTCCATGGCAGGACCAGGACTCTAGTCCAGTCCAACAGTCCACTCACCGTGGGCTGGTACTTTTCACAGTTGTCACACCAGGCCTGTGTATTCTGGTCCAGGCAGATGCTTCGCTTCAGCACCTGAGCAAAGTCATAGTTCTTCCCAGTTTTATCTGAGGGAAAATTAGATGCTTTACTCCTGGTTCTCCCCTCTACCCACAGTTAGTCCCCAACACCCTCTCCCTGATATTAAAGGACATTTTGGGGAGCCTTCCCAACAGAGCTGAAGGGTACACCACTGTTGCTACCATCAGGGTAGGAGAGTGTGAAAAGCAGGGTGGATGAGGCTCGCACGGTCTCGCTGCCACAGCGGCAGAGGCTGCAGTTCTCCATCTCACAGCTGAAGAGCTGCCCAATAACAGAGTCCCCCGATGAGCAAAAGCTGCTAAGAGTGGAGAGGATGATATATACACATTGAGGAAGTTAGGAGACCCTTTAAATCACAGAGGGGCCTGTCATGATGGCTTTAACTATTTCTATCCTGATTTCATACCTGCCTCCAGCACCTCGATAAGCCTGTGGTACTTCCAGCTCCTGCATATCTTGATGCAGTTGAGTGAGAATGAAGCGATTCCACCTCTGAATGAGCCTGGCCAGATTGCCCTTACCTGAAGCCTCATCTGAGTCAGCCAGGATCAGACCAAGGGCTGAGGCCTCAGGAATAGTACGGAATGCCCGAAGAAAATTACTGCCCTGGAAATGTGTTGGTGGAAAGGGGTTATTTTCTCTTTTGTATCCACCTTCCTTCCCCTTCCATTTTAAGTGTCTCAGGTCTCCAGGTACTGACCTGGCAAGGGTCACCACGAGAGAGGTCCAACATGTGAAAGAGGAAGCCCAGCTCACATGCCAGACAGAACTCCTTCTGGCAAAGGTGGTTTTGAATTAGACAACGTACAGGCTCCAGGAAATAGAGCACCTGGAGGGAAAAGCAGAAGAACTGATGTAGGAAACTGGCCTAGGGGTGAGGAGAAATATGAAAGTTAAGTGAGCTGGTGGAAAATACACAGCAGGAGTCCACCGAAGCAGTGAGTCCACCAAATCAGTGGAGCTCAGAGGAGACTTGAAAGTTGTAGAGGCAAGAAAGAATTGTAGAGGAGACCATAGTAAAGTGAGCATGGCTGAGGAGACCTGGAAAGCGTAGGGTCGAGTGGCCATAGGGAAGAAAGAAAGCAGTAGGCACGTTCAAGTTGTAGGAATACCCAGCCCTTACCTGGATCATGCAGTTACAGTAGGCGTTGGGGATGTGGGGCTCTAATCCAGCAAACAAGGTCTTATTGTAGTGTTTGAAGTCAAAGTCCTCCAGGCCTAGCTTGGAATATTTGATGGTCACCTAAGGCAGAAATAGTCTGAGCAAGACAAGGATATCCTCAGAGTCCCCAAATCTTTCCAGTAGCCATAGCCTTTCCTAGAACCTTCCTCCTGGGTCCAGGGTGATAGCTGAAGGTCTCCTGACTGAGTCCTTCAATCCTTTCTCATATGATTTCCTTCCTAGGGTACCTTTCCTCACATCCCACAGGCCCTGATGTCCCCCAGCACCTTGCGGTATTTCTTAGAAACCATGTGGAGATGTGGCTCCTCTTCTCGTCCTACTGGTGACTCAGTGACCTGGCTGAAGCTGTCAAATTCACTGTCTGACTCCTTGAGTCTGTAAGGTATCTAGGGATTTTAAGAAGAGGTAACCTTGTTGGATGTCTTGTCATCTTTGGCTTCACCCTCATTTATCCCAACATTGAAACAGCCACCAAGTCCTGAACCTTCTACATTCATAGCATTCTCAGCATCTACTGCTTCCTTTCTATTTCCACTGCCAACACTCTGCTTCAGCACAGCTGGACAACTGTGATGGCATCCACACTGGTCTCCCTATATTCACTCTGTCCAGCACACCACTACCAAATTAACCCTTGTAGAATGCTGCTTTCTGTGTATTACTTCCTCTATTATAAACTGGTGTTCAAAGCTTCACAATCTGGCCACTTCTAACTTTAATCTCTCACTACATCCCAATACCAACATCTACTCTGGCCAGACTGGTATACTCATATAGTCCCCCTCAGATATATGTTTTGCATGTATGCCTCTTGAGACCTTTGCTAACACTCTTCTCTCATCTTGGATATTCTCCTCTGTTTCTATCTACTTAACTTATATCCCACCTTTCCAGCTTAATACCCAGCTCTTTCATTACACCTTCCTTGGTCACTTTAGCCTGGAGTAACATTTTCTCTCCAAACAGCTCTGGCACTAAATGCTTATGACATTCCTTCAGCATTTAACAACAGAACATAATGTCTGATATGGCTATGTCTTCTCTTCACCAACCAAATACTAAATTTCCTAACAGCAAGGACCCTAGCTTCTCTATCTTTGAATCCTCCTAACACCTAGCATAGTTCCATCAATTCGGTAGGTTACCAACAGGATCTAAAAACAAAAGAAAGACTAGTAAAGGAAAAAGACAGGAGAAACTTCAGTGGGCTGGGGTGGGGGCTGATCCTCCACTCTGAACACACCTGATTGCGCAGCTTGGTGCGAGGATTGGGCGCATAGCCAATGAAGCCCACCTTCTTCATGGTGCGCAGAATCTCTGCATCCACAGGTGGTGCTCGCCTACAATCCAGTATAGTTCTAGGACTTAAATGGTTGTGGTGTACACAGATCCACTCCCCAATCCCCAAGGGTCCAGAGAAAAAGAAAATACTGAAGGTAGACAAAAATCAGGAAAGTAGTAGAATAATAACAAGGCTAGCAGAGAATTCTGATATCTTTGCCCTTTCCCCATCCCTCCCACCTTTTGGCCCAGAGGTAGGGTACAACCTGGGAGCTGGAGCAGAGTTGGCAGCAGGCCAATCAGAGAGAAGTGTGTCAGTGGTGAGTGGGACAGGGATGAGGGAAAGAGGCAGCAGGTCCTGGCTCCAGTCCAGAGGAGGCAGTGAGTCCACGAGACACGGCAAAGCAAACTCAGTCTCACGGGAGTAGGGGTTGAAGGAGGGCTCCGGGGAATCAGTCCAGAGGTGCACACAGCCCTCAGAATCCCCAAACGCCAGGGCCTGCTTGCTGGCTGACACGTCAAATGTCATTAGCAGAGGCCCCACAGGATTCACATGAAAGATATCTGCTGGGTTGGCTAGGCCTGTGGGTTCACAGAACTGGCACTGCCCTACAAAGGAGGAAGAAACCCACTGAGCTCTAGAAAGTGAAAGAGAGCCATACTCTTATGCCCTTCCTATCCTCTTCCCGATTTCAGGACAAGATGGGCCCCAAATCCATGCCTAGAGACAGAATGTCACCTGATGCCTTCCATAAACCACAGATGGTTTGCTACTCAGCAAAGAGTAATTCTACAGTTACTTTGCCTACTTTATCTTTACCTTTTTCCATGTTCCTCACATTCAAGAAAATAAAAGCTCTAATCTCTGGCCAAACCCAAGTAAAACCCTGAGACCCTGATGAAAGGTTACTTCTTTCCCCAACAAAGAGGTTTCTGGATGAGTACTCATTCAGGTTCTAGCTCTCCTTTGCTCATTGATCCCTCCTACCCAATCCCATATGCCCTTCATACCTGACTGAGAGATGATAGCAAGACGAGAAGTATATGTAGGAATGAAGCGCAAGAAGGCAGGATCCACATGTACTTGAAGTGGTGTGATGGCACGCATCATGCGCAAATCATACACCTTGAGGAAACGGTCGCAGGCCAGGCCAGTGAGGCGGCTGGAGAAGCCGCAGGAAGCTAGCAGGTTGCCATGCACATCAAAATCTGAAAGACTTCCTGAGAAGGCATCAAACTCATGTTCCACCTTAAAAGTACGGAGATCTCTCAGGGAAACCTAAAAAAAAAATAAAAAATAAATTCAGTTATCTGCAAATTCTGTTATCAGGAAAAATAACTGCCACCTACCTAACCCAGTGGGGTCCCCACCAAAGGAACTAGGGCTTTAGGATAGGGAAACTTAAAGCACAGAAAAGGCAAACAGAGAAGCCCAGAGCTGGAAGGCGCTTCGAGGAGACTTCATTATCATAGAAAACATCAAACTGCAAAATAATCTCATAGTAGAACATCACTGAGTAGGAAGTGAATTCACTCCACTCATCCCTCATCTCCAATCCAACTACACCCCAGAGTTAAGGGAAAGCAGATCCCAATCAGGTATCTAGTGAAACAGGGTCCTGCAGTGGGAAGAGAAATGGAACTTGGCCACCTTGCCAGACGTGTGGCCGCAGAAGAAGAAGCGATTTGTCTGTCTCATGATGGTGACTCCCGGCGTCTCTACTGCATACTGGAGAGGGAAGCAGGAAAAACCAGCGAGAATGATTTTTCCCACAGACCAAGGGAACAGAAAGGTCACACCCACATCTCAGGCACATTACCAGCCCAAACATACCCTGTCCCCTCAACAACCTCAGACCCTGCATAGGTCTTTCTTGCTCCAGGCTTGTACCTTCTGAGTCTCCTGGACAGTGTTAAGATCAATCTCTAGTATGTGATTCTGCAGCCCACCAATGAGTAGAGTGCTGCTGTCAGTCAGTAGGAGACTGTGCATATCCTCATTCTCATCTAGCCTATTGGGGAGAGGAAAGGCTAAGGGGCCCAGGCCTTATAAGCTGCCAGTCCCTTAGCCTTCCCACCCTATAAGGCATCCTCATTCCCAGTCCAGAGCTGAGAAGCCACTTACAGGTAATCAAATATAATGAGGCCCCCACGGGCCATGTACTTGAGATTGTTCTTGGTGAGAAAAAGGATACCATTCTCCAGGCTGTGGATCTGCCGAATATCATCACTGCCATTGACTTGAAAGGATGAGTAGCGCTCCAAGGCTGGGCCAAAAAATGAAGTGGCATGGCCCTATAGAGGACAAAGACAACAGAGACACTTAGAGTGGAGGGGCAAGGGCCATCCTACGGCCAGGTCAGGGACTGAGCATGGCTCAGCCTTGATCCTTTCTTGCTTGGCCTTTGTGACCAGGAGCAACTAAGGCAAAAGGCTAGGAACCAGTCAATCTTAGTGATAAAGACACTGATAATACTGTCTTATGTTTGTTTAATGTGTTACACAGTATTTTTGTAAACTCTACCTCATTTTATCCTCACAATGACCCTGCTGAATAGGTAATGGCTCACTTGGTTACAGTCTATAGAAAGTCAGGGACATAGTCCAATTCCCTACTGGCCAGCTGACTTTCTTATGTTTCACATCTGGGAGGATGTGCATAAGGTTATATGCAAATACTATATCATTTTCTATAAGGGATTTAGGCATCCTTGAATTTTGGTATCTGGTATCTTTGGATCCTGGAACCAATCCCACATGGATACCAAGAAGATGACGGTAACTACTAAACCTCCTTAAATATCCCATCATAACCTCAAACTCATGACATCCTAAATTAAATTCACCATTTTTATTTCATTTCAATTTTTCTTACTGTATTCTCTACGGTACCAAGATCTACCTAGTTGACCAAGCCATATATCTGACAGTCAAGTCCTATTTATTTTTTCCTAACCACTAGATAACCAAGGATTTTTAGAATATTTTATTTATGTATTAATTTTTGAGATGGAGTTTCACTCTTGTTGCCCAGGCTGGAGTGTAATGGCACGATCTCAGCTCACTGCAACCTCTGACTCCCGGGTTTAAGCAATTCTCCTGCCTCAGTCTCCCAAGTAGCTAGGATTACAGACATGCGCCACCACGTCTAGCTAATTTTTTGTATTTTTAGTAGAAAGGGGGTTTCACCATGTTGGCCAGGCTGGCTTCAAAATCCTGACCTCAGGTGATCCACCTGCCTCGGCCTCCCAAAATGCTGGGATTACAGGTGTGAGTCACCGCGCCTGGCCTATTTTGCTTCCTAAATATTTCCTAAATCTGAGGCTGGGCGCCGTGGCTCATGCTGTAATCCCAGCACTTTGGGATGCCGAGGCAGGTGGATCACTTGAGGCCAGGAGTTTGAAACCAGCCTGGCCAACATGGTGAAACCCCATCTCTACTAAAAATACAAAAATTAGCTGGGCATGGTGGTGCACACCTGTAGTCCCAGCTACTCGGGAGGCTGAGGCAGGAGGATTACTTGGACCTGGGGGGCAGAGGTTGCAGTGAGCTGAGATGGCACCACTACACTCCAACCTGGGCAACTGAGTGAGAGTCTGTCTTAAAAAAAAAAAAAAAAAAAAAAGGCCTTCAGTGGCCTGAAGGTTCAAGTTCAAGGTCCAAGCTATTTTAACATGGCATATGAAGTTCTCTAGAATGTTCCTTCCCAAGGAACATGGGTCCTTCCCTCCGTTCTAGAGGGCCTAGAATAGTAAAGGAGAGGCACAAGGATGAGTTAGAGGCATGGGGCTCTGCCTCCTTGTTCCCCTTTTTGGTGCTGCATTCAAGTCTCTATTCAAATGTTACTTTATCAGAGAGAACTCCTGACCAACTATCTAAAGTAGCAACATTGTTTCTAAAAGAGCCATTAGGAAAAAAGATTAAAATTAAAACACTACAAAACCAAACAAAATAGCAACCTTTCCCACCCTTCATTACCTCAACCCCCTTACTCAACTGTATTTCTCTTTTAATAGAGATGGGGTCTTGCTATATTGCCCAGGCTGGTCTTGAACTCTTGGGCTCAACCAACCCTCCCACCTTGGCTTATCAAAGTGCCGGGATTACAGGTGCCACTGTGCCTGGCCTCACTGTATTTTTCTTTTTCTTTTTTTTTTGAGACGGAGTCTTGCTCTGTCACCCAGGCAGGAGTGCAGTGGTGCGATCTCAGCTCACTGCAACCTCTGCCTCCCAGGTTCAAGCAATTCTGCCTCAGCCTCCCAAGTAGCTGGGATTACAGGTGCCTGTCCCCACACCCAGCTAATTTTTGTATTTTCAGTAGAGATGGGGTTTCACCACGTTTGGCCAGGATGGTCTTGAACTCGTGACCTCAGGTGATGCGCCTGCTTTGGCCTCCCCAAGTGCTGGGATTACAGGTGTGAGCCACCATGCCCAGCATTTTTCTTAAGAGTACTAATCAACACCTGAATGTATTGTAATGTTTTCCTGTTTACTTGCTTATTCCAAACCTAGACTTTAGAGCAAGGTCTGACACCTAGTATATGGCTCAAAAAAACACTGGTTGAATGAATAAATGTCTACCTCCTCTAGTCCGGTAAATCCCAATTGCTTGTAGTTCCGGAATTTTGTACTCACCAAGCTTTGTATATCTTTGGAATCTTTGCTTATCCTATGCTAAGACAGCCTTTTCCTATCTTTTTCATCTCATTTCTACTCATCATTCAAGACTCAATTCAGGGGTTACATCCTTCTGGATGCCCTGACTATCCTCCATCCTGTCCAGCATCCAGTACAGATTTTCACACTGGTGCTTAGTACCATGAAATTATCTGTTTTTGTATATGTTTTTTAGCTCACTGTCCTGTAAACTCCTTGAGGGCAAGGATTATGTTTTATTTAGCTTTATTCACAGTGCCTAGCATAGCAGTAGACACTGCCTACTAAACTGAATGAATCACACACACAAAATTCATCCCTTCTAATGGAAAAACAATTCATGACCTAAGAAGTCAATTAGTAAACAAAGGATAGCATAGTGTTTCTTTTTTTTCTTTTTTTTTGAGACAGAGTCTCGCTGTGTCACCCAGGCTGGAGTGCAGTGGTGTGATCTTGGCTCACTGCAACCTCTGCCTCCCGGGTTCAAGCGATTTTCCTGCCTCAGCCTCCCAAGTAGCTGGGACTACAGGCACCGGCCACCACGCCCAGTTAATTTTTTGTATTTTTACTAGAGACAGGGTTTCACCATGTCAGCCAGGATGGTCTCGATCTCCTGACCTCGTGATCCGCCTGCCTCGGCCTCCCAAAGCGCTGGGATTACAGATGTGAGCCACCGCGCCCGGCTGAACAGCATAGTATTTCTTATAAAGCCTTTGGGCACCATAGCATATTGGCAATAGGGATACAGATTTTAAAAAATTAAGATTGATAACTACTCTGAGAGAGATTAAAATCAGCCAGAGAAGACAAAATGATTCAAGATAAGATATGCAGAATGATACATTAAATATTCTATAATAATAAAAATAGAAAACAGAGGTGGGGCAATAGCAATAGAGATTAGATTTGGATGGCTACAGACTAAGTGATGGGTACAACTATCAATATAAATCAAAACACTGGATGGGCAACTGTGACAAAAGCAGGATGCTGGCCAGGCGCCGTGGCTCACACCTGTAACCCCAGCACTTTGGCAGCCCTATGCAGGAGGACCATTTGAGTTCAGGAGTTTGAGACAAGCCTGGGCAACAGAGTAAGACTAAACAATTTTTTTAAAATTAGCTGGTTTTGGTTGCGCACACCTGTAGTCCCAGCTACTTGAGAGGCTAAAGTGGGAGGACTGTGTGAGCCCAGGAGGTTGATGCTTCAGTGAGCCATGATCACATTGTGCCATTGCACTCCAGCCTAGGGCGACAGAGCAAGACCCTGTCTCAAAAAAAAAAAAAACAAAAAAAAAACCGGGGGATGCCTTCTGATGAAGAATATGTCATTTATTCCTAGATCCTAGATTCTCCCTTTATCCCTCCAACCAGACCCAGCTGTCTCATCACTACAACTCCTCAGTACTGGCTATTTGCAAAGCAGCTGTCCTTGGGTTAAGACCAGATAAAGACCTTCAACATCTTTCAGCCCTCACAAAGGGGTACAGTTCTTACCCCGTGGCTCCCCACCCACAGCATCTCCTCGTGCAAGTCAAAGTGTGAGACGGAGACAGGTACACCCACTTCAGCCACCACGCTGTGCAATTCAGAGTAGACACCTTCCATTATGTGCACTGATTCCTGGACGGGAAGAGCCTCCAAGGCCACTCCCTCTGGGTCCAGCTCCACATTCTGTAGCAGACTTGGGTTCAGGTGGGCATCCAGGACAGGGTCCAGGGCAGAATGCATGGTTGGCGCATACTCTGCCAGTCCAGGGTCCAGACCCTCAAAGTTCATGATGACGATGGCAGCTTACACCTATGTCACACCCTCCCTTACCACCGTCCCTTTAGACGCCTGACCCAACCTTCAGCAAGACAGCACCGGTGGGCCTAGAATGGACATCCTGGCCTGTAAGGGGAAAGAGGTAGCTGAGTCAAGGGTAGGTTCAGGTACTGGTACGTAGGATCTTCTAAGTTATGGGGCAGGAGGGAGATGAGGCAGGCATGAGGGATGAGACTGCCAGCCAAAGGAGGAAGCAGGCAGGGGAGGGATGGGCAGTGGGGGTGGAAGTGGTAGAACTGTTGTCCCTATCTCTCCTCCGCTAGGCCCTCTGTACTCTCCACCACCCCAATATCTAACCTAATCCTTGACTTCCCTTTCTTCTCACTTTGGACTGCTCACTTGCCTGGTTCAGCCCTGAATCATCAGGTGAAGGGAGCGAGAACTGCAGGGGTTGGCGTTAGGTAGAGGGATCTAAGGTGCTTTCTCCCAGAATTGGGGGTGAGGACGGATGGGTTGGACAGTGGGGAGAACGAGAAGTCAGTTTCCCAGAATCCTCTCCAATAGCTACCTAGGATTCCCCAGAGGAAAACAATAATGGCCAGTTACCCACAATTGGGGCGGGGGCAGGGGAAGGTGGTGGAAACGGCTAGTTACCCAGAATTCTCTGGGGGAATCAGAGAAATCGGTTATCCAGAATTCTCCCACGGCGGCGGCGAGGAGGGGGATAGGGCAAGGGTCAGATGTGTTCCTGGGATGCTTACGGGGAATGGGTCATTACCAAGATTTCTCCATGGCGGATATTTTGGAGCGCGTGGAATTACAACGAGTAGGGGGAGCGCAAGCGCTGTCAGCTCCGCGGGAAATTCCAGTTTCCCCAGTTCTCCCCCACGCCTAGCGCCTCAACCTAACCACTACGGCGCCAAGGACCGGACTCCCAGGCGCGCCTTCCAATCAAGAAGGGCTCGGGGCACATTTAAGCCAATCAGAAGGACTCCGGGCGCATCTAAGCCAATCAGAAGGAGCCAGGTACGGCGACTCCAGGAGAGAGCGTGTGACGCAGGCGCCGGAAACAGAGGTTACGGGGCGCCGGTGGGACAAACGCAACCAGACGCCGGATTTGTTACGTGGCGTTAAAAAGTAACTCTTTTTAGTCTTCTTGAACAAAATTACGTCTAGAGTTGGAAACCAAACTTTTATGCTTTCTATAACTTTAGGAACTCTAAAATAAGGGGCACCCAAGGCAAAGCACTAGGAGTCGATTTTGGGTATTCCCGGCGGGACTTCGTCCACCTCCTCTCCCTGCGTTGCTCTTGTGAGCCACTCCGCCACCTCTGACCATGTTGCCCCCGAAACTCGCTGGCATTTCCTATCATTTCTAGATATGGGAGAGAAAAAAAGGAAGCGGGAGCAGGATTCTTGACCCAGTCCAAGTGGCTGCATCTTCTACAGGCATCCATCTGAAACTCCCATCCGTGATTGTTCCCTCCCCAGAGACCCCGGTAACATTCCCGGGTAACAGGATGCCCCTGGTTATCAAATTCCCCTAGCTCTTGAGGCTGGCTGAACGTTATCCCTCAGAGGGGGATGAGCCTGGCAAATTGAGACTTTTGTTATTCTGAAGAATTCGTGGATCCTGTGAACTCTAATTGCTTTGAAATGGGTCCAGGTTGTGAGATGTCTCAACTTTAGCTTAGCTGTTATTACTGTTTCTAAAGGTCACATAAAGGGACTCTGATGGGAGACATTTCATGGAGGATTCAATTCTATAACATTTCTCTCTCAATAAAGGCTGGTAAATAGACCTTCATTAAAGGACCCAAGAATTTAAATTTCCAGGACTCAGAGGGGTGGGGTCCTATACCCAGTCAGAGGTCCTAAATCCTAGACCGAGAGAAAAAGACACATGGTCTCTCAAACTGATTTGATGTGACTTTGCAGGTCATTAGATGTAAAATCTCCGAAAAAGGTGGGTGCTGAGAGACCTAGACAGTTCCTACACTTTAAGAAATCTCCATCTTGAGGTCTCGAATTGAGAAAGACTTAACAGACCCATGAGAGTTACAGATCCTAATAACCTGGGCTAAATAATCTATGTCCGCCGGGCTCAGTAGCTCACGCCTGTAATCCCAGCACTGGGAGGCCGACGCGAATCACCTGAGGACAGGAGTTCGAGATCAGCCTGACCAACATGGAGAAACCTCGTCTCCATTTAAAATATAAAATTAGCCGGGCCTGATGGCGGGAGCCTGTAATCCCAGTTACTTGGGAGGCTGAGGCAGGAGAATCGCTTGAACCGGGGAGGGAGAGGGTGCAGCAAGCCGAGATGGCACCATTGCACTCCAGCCTGGTCAATAAGAGCGAAACTCCGTCTCGAAAAAAGAAAAGAAAAAAGGATACTGTGAGGAGACACAAGAGCATCCATGACATAGATTATTTAGCTCAGCTGTTATTACTCTTTGTAATACAGTAATATTAGATCGTGATTCGCCCGCCTCGGCCTCCCAAAGTTCTGGGACTACAGGTGTGAGCCACTGCGCGCAGCCTTTTTTTTCTTTGATATGGGGTCTCACTCTGTTGCCCATGCTTAAGGGCATTGGCCCTCTCACTCACTGTAGCCTCAACCTTCTGGGCTCAAACGATCCTCCCACTTCAGCCTCCCAAGTAGCTGTAACTACAGGCATGGGCCACCAAACCCAGATAATTTTTTTTTTTTTTTTTCCTGTAGAGGTGGGGTTTCGCCACATTGCCCAGGCTGGTCTTGAACTCTTAAGCTCAAGCGATCCTCCTGCCTTGGCCCCCCAAAATTCTGGCATTACAGGCATGACCATACGTGGTGTACAGTATCCAATGTAATGCAGTGATTAAAAACTCAGGGTCCAGGCAGGGATGGTGGCTTGTGCCTGTAGTCCCAGCTACTCAGGAGGCTGAAATGGGGGGGATCACTTAGTGGTGGTGGTTGCAGTAAACGGAAATGCAACTGCATTCAGGCCTGGGTGACAGAGTGAGACCCTGTCTCAATAAAACCCCCCAAAAACCAAGAACAAAAAAGAATGCAGGATCTGACGCTAGATTGTCTGCATTAGAATTCTAGCCACTTAAGCCGGGTGTGGTGTCTCACCCCTGTAATCCCAGTACTTTTGGAGGCCGGAGGCAGGTGGATCACCTGAGGTTGGGAGTTCGAGACCAGTCTGACCAACATGGAGAAAGCTCGTCTCTACTGAAAATATAAAATTAGCCATCCCTAATTAGCACCCATGGCGCATCCCTGTAATCCCAGCTACTTGGGAGGCTGAGGCAGGAGAATCGCCTGAACCTGGGAGGCGGAGGTTGAGGTGAGCGAAGATGGTGCCATTACACTCCAGCCTGGGGGACAGAGCAAGATTTTGTCTCCGAAAAAAAAAAAAAAAGGAATTCTAGCCACTTAGAAGCTCTGTGAACTTGGGCAAATTGCTTATCTCTGCACCTCAGCCTCCTCATCTGTAATATAGGGTAATAATAGTATCTACCTTAAAGGGTTGTTGTGAAAATTAAATAGTTTAGTACATGTAAAGTGCTTAGACAAAGTACTTGGCATTAAGCGAGAGTTGGATATATATTAGCCATCATTATTAACCACCTGGGGGAACTTTAGCTGATTTGGAGTCTAGGCGTACAACTGGAAAGGCCTGCCTAGGAGTGTCTTGTGAATGTGATTTGCATAACGGTCTAGGCCCAGCTGACGTCAAGGGCTCCTTATAGCTCCAGGTCAGTTGTAGCCCTGGATGTAGTTCCTGCCACTCAACAGTCCCACAATCTCCCCACCAACCCTGCTTCCTACCCAACTACTGCAGCACCAGGAAGTGAAACAAAGAGGCAGAGCCCTGTGCCTCCAACTCACCCTTGTCCCTCTCATCCCATCCCCCAGGCTCTACTTCCTCCTCCTTTTCATCTTTCTTTCATCTCTTATCTTTTAGGGCTCCCAGAATGGGGACCAGAGATGGGAAGAGCAAAGGAGACGTTGTACACAAGTAAGGTGAACTCCCTATCCTGCCCCCTCCCATTTCCTATTCCATTTGTGTCCATCTTATTAGGGAGAAAGGCAAATCAATTCTCACCCAAACTCAGATAATTCTCTGATGCCGGAAATGTTTAATCTAAAGGGGTAGTTTTGTTTTGTTTTGTTTTATAAGACAGAGTCTTGCTCTGTCACTCAGGCTGGAGTGCAGTGGTGTGATCTTGGCTCACTGCAACCTCTGCCTCCCAGGTTCAAGCGATTCTTTTGCCTTAGCCTCCCGAGTAGCTGGGACTACAGGTGCCCGCCACCACGCCGGCTCTTTTTGTATTTTTAGTAGAGACAGGGTTTCACCATGATGGCCAGGGTGGTCTCGAACTCCTAACCTCATGATCCACCTGCCTCAGCCTCCCAAAGTACTGGGATTACAGGCTTGAGCCACCATGCCTGGCCCTTGGTAGGTTTAACTTAGAACCACAATATTTTTTTTTTTCTTCTCTCAGCTCATACCTACAGAATCATAATATTTGAACTAGAAGTGTCATTGGGCAGTTTTGAATAGTTCTAAGGGAAGGGAGACCTCCATTCAGGACAAATTTCTCAGAAGAAAAGGGTCAACCTCTTGGGAGAGGTGATGGGAGCCAGCTGTGTGGTCACTGATGGCCTCATTCTGACGTCTTCGAAATTGTTCTGGGACCCTCCACTAGGGTCGGGGCAGTCCCGGCTTTGGACCACCTTCCACTCCCACGCCCAACCTCACACTCTTAGCTGTTTCACTTGATGTTGCATCATGGAGGGTGATGAAATCAGTGTCAGTGGATTTTACCCATGGATGCAACAAGCTGAAGGACCAGCCAGAGTCATTGACACTGCACCTTCGACTACCCAGAACTCCTGAGCTTCCTAGCCATGGGGTCCAAAGCCGGGACTGCCCCAACCCCAGTGGAGGGTCCCAGAACAATTTGGATGACATCAGAATGAGGCCATGGGGCTAAGTGCTGGAATGTCTAAGTTGAACTTCCAGGCCTTATTTATACTAGTCCAGAAAAAAACATCATCCAACTCTTATAGAGCCTATGAAATCTTGGGCCACTAGGGTTGAAGAATCAGGTGGTTCTTAGTCAATAAACCCCTTCCCACAAGAGCCTTTCTAACCTCCACTGTGAGGCCTGAAATGGGGAGCAATAAGACTTCATACTGGCTTCCCAGTTCTCCAAGTTCCTTCATGCCCATTCTCTCCTATGAAACCAGGACCATCCAGTTGAAAATAATGCTGTTTCCAACTGAGAAAAAGAAGCCCATTTATTCCTAATAGAGGGCATCAGGTAGGAATCAAACTTCATTGCAAACAGCTCACCATCCTATTGGGAGATGAATGAATGTTTCTCTGTTTTGTTTTTTCCTCAAGCAGGAGGAAGTGAGGAAATTAGGTTTGGGGTGGGGTAGGGGTATAGCTTTGAGAGGCAAAAAGATCAGGGAAAGATCAAACAGGAAGGAACTTGAGACCAGATTGATTTAAGTATTTGTTCTCCCTTCCCCCCTCCTGCCCCATCCCTGCTGTGCACTCCCCGCCGCCCCCCATCCCCGCCCCTTCTACAGCCATTTCAATTCCTGGAGAGCATTACACATGTGTCCCATCCCAGGCCTCTAGCCACAGCAACCACACGACTCATTTCCCCTGGAACTGAGGCGGCATACCTGGGCTCCCCACAGAGGGGGATGATGCAGGGAGGGGAATCCCACCTGCTGTGAGTCACCTGCTGGTATAAAGGGCGGGCCTTACAATGCAGGGAACTTAAAAGACTCAGAGACAAAGGGAGAAAAACAACAGGAAGCAGCTTACAAAGTCGGTGAACAACTGAGGGAACCAAATCAGAGACGCACTGAACAGAATCAGGCTCAAAGCAAGTGGAAGTGGGCAGAGATTCCACAAGGACTGGTGCAAGGCACAGAGCCAGCCAGATTTGAGAAGGCAAAAAAGATGCTGGGGAGCAGAGCTGTAATGCTGCTGTTGCTGCTGTCCTGGACAGCTCAGGGCAGGGCTGTGCCTGGGGGCAGCAGCCCTGCCTGGGCTCAGTGCCAGCAGCTTTCACAGAAGCTCTGCACACTGGCCTGGAGTGCACATCCACTAGTGGGACACATGGTGAGTGGCAGCCCCTGGAGCCTAACAGGAGTCTCTCCAAGCTCTCCAAGGCTGTGGTAGAAGACTGTGGCCTTGAGTGGAAACTGGAGGGTTGAAGGCCATCAGGGAGTAAGAGAGGGCAAGAGAGTAGGGTTCCTGGGAGAGTCATGGGCCTGAGGGTCAGGTTGGCTTCAAAAGTACTTATCTTACTTCTTCATTCTTTCCACCCCTTCCTCCATTCCAGGATCTAAGAGAAGAGGGAGATGAAGAGACTACAAATGATGTTCCCCATATCCAGTGTGGAGATGGCTGTGACCCCCAAGGACTCAGGGACAACAGTCAGGTACCACTGGGATGTGGCTGGGTGATGAAGGAGAGGGGACTGAGAACATGGCTGGGTACCATGGTAAACCAGAAGATGTGTCTGAAAATAGTAAACTGGGTGAGTCTTCAGTGAATGGAGTAGGAAGAGGATGTCCTCTTTCATTGCTTTCTTCTCTCCCTAGTTCTGCTTGCAAAGGATTCGCCAGGGTCTGATTTTTTACGAGAAGCTACTGGGATCGGATATTTTCACAGGGGAGCCTTCTCTGCTCCCTGATAGCCCTGTGGGCCAGCTTCATGCCTCCCTACTGGGCCTCAGCCAACTCCTGCAGGTATTAAGTAGGGGCCTGGAGGATGGGGGCTTGCAGGTGTCAGAGACAGAGGATTGGGGGTTAAGGGTCTAGAGTCTTCTCTGACTGTGTCCTATGCCCTTTCAGCCTGAGGGTCACCACTGGGAGACTCAGCAGATTCCAAGCCCCAGTCCCAGCCAGCCATGGCAGCGCCTCCTTCTCCGCTTCAAAATCCTTCGCAGCCTCCAGGCCTTTGTGGCTGTAGCTGCCCGGGTCTTTGCCCATGGAGCAGCAACTCTGAGCCCCTAAAGCCAGCAGCTCAAGGATGGCACTCAGATCTCCATGGCCCAGCAAGGCCAAGATAAATCTACCACCCCAGGCACCTGTGAGCCAACAGGTTAATTAGTCCATTAATTTTAATGGGACCTGCATATGTTGAAAATTACCAATACTGACTTGACTTGTGATGCTGACTTATAAGGTTGAGTATTTATTAGATGGGAAGGGAAATTTGGGGATTATTTATCTTCCTGGGGGCAGTTTGGGGAGGATTATTTATTGTATTTATATTGAATTATGTACCTTTTTCAATAAACACTTATTTTTGTGGCTATATGAGTCTAATTTCTAGGCTCAATTGGGAAAGAGAAATTGATGGAAAAATAAGGCCAAGGGACTACAATATGCATCCCTTTCTTCTATTCTGAAGGGCTATGGTGGAGAGAGAGATTTTCTCATGACCCCCTGGTGTATAGAATAACTGGGATCTCTTTAGTATTAATTCCTATATGGCTGAGCAAGCAGAATGGGATTACCAGATTAGGAAGTGGGGTTATACCTAAGGGTCACTTGCTCCCTGATCCAGTGTCTCCTTCCCTGCTTTCTTGGCCAAGGGTGTATCTGGCCAAAGACAGGAGTCCTGATCACTGCAGGATCAAAAGTCAGAGTTCAGTTTTGAGCAGGAAGGGCATTCCAGGAAATGAAGGTAAATATCCCGGAACAATGGGACTGTCCCCTCAAAGGACATTTGGAGTCCCTTTGTTTCTTTTTTTTGAGATGGAGTCTCATTCTGTCTCCCAGGCTGGAGTGCAGTGGCGTGATCTCGGCTCACTGCAACCTCTGCCTCCCAGGTTCAAGTGATTCTCTTGCCTCAGCCTCCCGAGTAGCTGGGACTACAGGCACATACCACCACGCCTGGCTAATTTTTGTATTTTTAGTAGAGACAGGGTTTCATCATGTTGGTCAGGCTGGTCTTGAACTCGTGACCTCAGGTGATCCACCCGCCTCAGCCTCCCAAAGTGCTGGGATTACAGGCATGAGCCACCACGCCCAGCCTTGGAGTCCCTTTGGAAGTTTGGTAACTCAAGGGTAGCTGAAATTCTTTGAAAAAAGAAAAGACGAAGGGAAGTGGCTAGTGATTATTTCCTTTCCTCTTTTTCCATAGTCACAGCATCAAAAATTGTGGGCTTTGAAGTCAGACAAATCCAGACAGGTTCGTGTCTTGGCTTTGCCAACAATCAGCTGAGTGACAATGAAACAGTTATATAACTACTCATCCCTCCCCCCACAATGCATATATACCTCCCAGCACCCCTAGAAGAGTCTAAGGGACAGGAGGGGCTACTCCAAACAGAAAGGGAAGAAGAAATATGACAAGAGGAACATAGAGGGGTGGAAGAGAGGTCACAATTTTCTGACTTTATTCCTGTGCAGCTTGTTGGTATCCCTTTGTGAGCAGAGAAATAAAAGAGGTTCAGAGATGAGACATTTCCAGATCAGCACAAAGTTTATTAGCCATTTCTACTCAGAAGAGCCCCCTTCTGAACAGGACTGTTCCTCTGACATAACAGACAAGAAACAGCCACCTGTGCAGGGCCTTTCATTTATATCTCAAGCTACATCAGGAGGACATCTTACAGCAATGTCAGTTGCCCCCTGGGGTTCCCTGGGAATAGCTAAGATGTGAGATTGTCCAGAGTCCTATGACAGACCTTTAGGGTTTTAAGTTCCACAGACTAGGTCTTTGTCCAGGTCCACAACCAAGGAATAGAAACCTTCCTTTCAGGTAAACAACATATTGCACAAAAAAGGGGGGGATTATAACATAATAGAGAAAGAGCTAAGACCCATTGCTTCTCCTCTGTAAAAACACCAAACTTTATCCAATACTATAAAAAGAAATTCCTGCCAGACATGGTGGCTCACGCCTGTAATCCCAGCACTTTGGGAGGCCAAGGTGGACAGATCACCTGAGGTCAGGAGTTCGAGACCAGCCTGACCAACATGGAGAAACCCCATCTCTACTAAAAATACAAAATTAGCTGGGCATGGTGGTGCAGATCTGTAATCCCAGCTAATTGGGAGGCTGAGGCAGGAGAGTCACTTGAACCCGGGAGTCGGAGGTTGCAGTAAGCCGAGATCACACCATTGTACTCTAGCCTGGACGAGAGAAACTCCATCTCAAAAAAAAAAAAAAAAAAAAAAAAAAAAAAAAAAATTCCTGGCCGAGCGCAGTGGCTCATGCCTATAATCCCAGCACTTTGGGAGGCCAAGGCGTGAGGATCACTTGAGTCTAGGAGTTTAAGACCAGCCTGGGCAACATAGCAAGACCCTGTCTCTAAAAAAAGAAAAAAAAAATAGGGCATGGTGGTGCATGCCATGGTCCCAGCTACCCAGGAGGCTGAGGTAGGAGGATTGCTTGAACCCAGGAGGTTGAGGCTGCAGTGAGCTGTGACTGCACCACCGCACTCTAGCCTAGGCAACAGAGTGAGACCCTGTTTCAAAAAAAAAAAAAGCAATTCCTAAATTCCCAGCAATCCTACTATTCCTAGCCTCCAGGAGTGATCTGTCTCCTAAGCATTGAGAAAGTAGAGACTAGGTGGCATAAGCTAGTGTGCAAAGCTTCACAGGCACATTAGATTGGCAGGATCATTTTATGGGAGAGGAACAGGTGCAGCCAGCTTAGGGGCAGAGTAGGGGAGGAGACTGGTAAGAAAAAGAGGTCTACTTCCTATCCATCCCCTTCTTCAGGGTGGAGTTTCACATGGTAGGCTAAGGCAGAAAGCTCTCAACCCCTGCAGGAAAAGAAGAAATTCAGGGATTGAGTCAGGAGTGAAGGAAAGAAGAAAGGAAGTTATCCTAGACATGAAGGAATGGAAGAAAGAAATGGAGTCCTATCCTGTCTGTGCTCCCCACCAAGGGCCAATGCCAGTGTGCACCAGTTTAGCCTAACCAGCTATTAAAATGTTGAAATCCTTCCATACTGAAAAGAAGCCACTGCCCTGAGCCCTCCAAGTACCTGTCAACTGCCCTGGCCTGCCTCCAGGACCCCTATACCTCCCAGCACAGCAGGCAGCCTTCAGGATCCTATTTAGACCTATGGCTTAGCATCTGTTCTGATTCATTGTTGTCCCTTCTGTGTCCATGTTATGCTTTCACCTCTCACTCCAATGGAGTCACACAGGCCTGAGTTTGAACAGTTAACACAGCTTGGAAGGGACACATGCCTGATTCCCATCCTTGGAGAACAACATCATGCTATGAGGAGTAGGAAGGGCAAGAGTTACGAAAAGAACAAAGGAAATGTGGTTCCTAGAAGTCAGAAGGCATCAAAGGTCCATCAGTGTAGAAGTGGCTGGGGCGGGAGACGTAAGCCTCATCCACGGTGTTCTGGCCAGCCAACAGTGGGTCACCATTCGGCATGATTTCTTCAATCTTTACACAGTTTCTGAAGACTAGGTAATCCAGAGAGAAAAGTGAGGCCCTGATCTTAGTTAGGAGTTCCCAACCCAGCAAGGAAAGGGAGGGAGGATGGCAGGAAAGGCCTGGGAAGAGCCTGAGGGGGAACTTGTGGGATCAAAGAGCAGGGAGGTGGGGCAAGGCATGTGTAATTCGAGGAAAAAAAAAAAAAAAGGAATCACAGAATGGACCTCTCTCCAATGAGGAGCTTGGAGCTCAGTTTTTTCTGTAATGGGAGAGGGAGAAGGGGTAGGAAAGGGAATGTGTGCCGTCTTCCATAGCTCTATTTCATCACTTACTTTCCATTGGCTCAGTGTTCAAATGTCTCAGATCACAGGGCAAATCTGGCTCTGGCACTGGCTGTGACACAGGTCCTCGGTCTGGCTCTGGCACTGTTTGTGATACCATGCATAGTGTGGGCTCCATTACAGGCTCCAGAGTGGACTCCAGCACAGACTCTAGCTCTGGCCCCAGATCCAGCCCTGCCTTCAGCAGTGGCTCTAAGTCGAGGCTGAGCTCTGGCTCTGGCGCCAGCCCTAGTTCCAGCTCTAACGACTCCAGCTCTGGCTCTAGCTTAAGCTCCAGCGGTTGTTGTAGTTCATCCACCTGTCTGGATACCCAAAGACAGACAAAGGGGCAGGGCTCAGTGGTTTAAATGAAAGAAGGAATGGTAGAACAAGAAGCAGCTAGTCTAAGAAGGCAGAAGAGCAGAGGGCTAAAGATCATGGGGTTTGGAATCAGGCCTCCTGGAGTTTGAATCCTGGCATTTACTAGCTGGGGGACCTTAGGCAAGTGTCCTAACTTTTCTGAGCCTCAGATTTATCATCTATAAATGAGAACAATACCTAGTAATTCTTTTTTTTTTTTTTTTTTTTGAGACGGAGTCTCGCTCTGTCGCCCAGGCTGGAGGGCAGTGGCCGGATCTCGGCTCACTGCAAGCTCCGCCTCCCAGGTTCACGCCATTCTCCTGCCTCAGCTTCCCGAGTAGCTGGGACTACAGGCGCCCGCCACCTCGCCCGGCTAGTTTTATGTATTTTTTAGTAGAGACAGGGTTTCACCGTGTTAGCTAGGATGGTCTTGATCTCCCGACCTCGTGATCCGCCTGTCTCGGCCTCCCAAAGTGCTGGGATTACAGGCTTGAGCCACCGCGCCCGGCCAATACCTAGTAATTCTTGAGAGGCAGTAGGGTGGTTGAAAGCAGGGCTATGGAATCTAACAGACCTGTATCATTTATTAGCCATGTACCTTAGGTACAAAACTTGACTACTCTAAATCCAGTTCCTTAGCTGAAAACAGTAACAATGTTTACTTCAAAGGACTATTTTGTAGATTCAATAAAATGAGAAAATAAACATAAACCATTTAGCCTAGTGCCTGGCACAAAATAAACTTTCAGACCAGGCAGGTGAACACACCTGTAATCTAAGCACTTTGGGAGGCTGAGGCGAGCAGATCACTTGAGGCCAGAAGCTCAAGACCAGTCTGGCCAATTTAGTGAAACCCCGTCTCTACTAAAAATACAAAAGTTAGGCCGGGTACAGTGGCTCACGCCTGTAATCCCAGCACTTTGGGAGGCCAAGGTGGGCGGGTCACGAGTTCAGGAGTTTGAGAGCAGCCTGGCCAATATGGTGAAACCCTGTCTCTACTAAAAATACAAAAATCAGCCAGGCATGGTGGTGTTGCGTGCCTGTAGTCCCAGCTACTTGGGAGGCTAAGGCAGGAGAATCACTTGAACCTGGGAGGCGGAAGTTGCAGTAAGCTGAGATCGTGCCACTGCACTCCAGCCTGGGCAACAGGGCGAGACTCTGTCTCAAAAAAAATAAAAATTAACCAGGCATGGGTGGCGCTCGCCTGTAATCCCAGCTACTCAGGAGGCTGAGGCAGGAGAATTGCTTGAGCCTGGGTGGCGGAGGTTGCAATGAGCTGAGACTGCGCCACTGCACTCCAGCCTGGGCAATGAGAGCGAGACTCTGTCTCAAAAAAAAAAAAAAAAAAAAAAAAACCAACCCCAGCCAAGTGCCAGGGCTCATTCCTATAATCCCAGCACTTTGGGAGGCCAAGGCAGGACACTGCTTGAGGCCAAGAGTTCAAGACTAGCCTGGGCAACATAGTGATACCCTATCCCTACAAAAAATTTTAAAAATTAGCTGAGTGTGGTGGCGTGTGCTTGTAGTCTCAGCTACTTGGGAGGCTGAGGCAGGAACATCACTTCAACCCCTTGGTCAAGGCTGCAGTGAGTCATGATTGCACCACTGCACTCCAGCCTGGGTGACAGAGACCCTGTCTCAAAAAATATATATATAGGCGGGGCGTGGTGGCTCATGCCTATAATCCTAGCACTTTGGGAGGCCAAGGCGGGTGGATTGCTTGAGTCCAGGAGTTCAAGACCAGCCTGGGCAACATGGTAAGACCCCATCTCTATAAAAAACACAAAAAAAATTAGCTGAGTTTGGTGATGCATGCCTGTATTGCTTGAGCTCAGGAGGTCGAGGCTGCAGTGAGCCATGATCACACCACTGCACTCCAGCCTGGGCGACAGAGCGAAACCCTGTCTGGAAAAAAAAAAAACTCCATGCTTGGCATCAAGTAGGTGCCCATTAACACCAGTCATTATGATCATTATTATCCAGAAACCCCTGTGGAGACAACCTAAGGATGGCAGCAGAAAAACATGAGATAGGAGAGACTAGAACTGGAAAAAACTAGAGTGGGCTAGGAGGGAGGGAAGGCTGGGGAGACTGGAATAGGGGCACGTTAGGAGAAGGCAGAAAGGAGAGACTGTGGGAATGGCAGGGCAGAGCAGCTGACCATCGTTCTGGTGCTCCACCCAGGAGCAGGTAATGCCCCCTTTTGACAATTCACTGAAGCACAGCCAAAAAGAACTAGGGAGGATGGGTGGAGAGTTCATATCTCACCTATTAGAGACCACAATGAGCCTGTGTTTCAGGTATTTCCTCCGTTCCTGGAGATTAACTGTGAGGAACATATATAAGAAGCAGAGAAGATCAGTGGGCCAGACACATAGCCTGAGGTTCCCCTCAGACGGTCCTGGCAGTCTCATCCCCATAGGAACCAGCAGTATCCCATGGACAAATCCCTTAACTCCTCTAGATATCAGTTTTCCCATGCTTGAAAGGAAGGAGTGGGATCTATGGATGTCTGAAGATCTCTGCAATCTAGCAATGAAGTATGTCAACAATTCCCACCTTTCTCCTGGTAGTAGCACCCAAAAGCTTCATCCCGGGGGATTCGGGGATAGAGGAAGCGCAATGGGTTCTCAGGTATATTCTCCTCAGTGAGCAACTGGTAATGGCGGATGATTTCAGTCAGCGGGAGTGACTGCAGCACCTCCTTGGTGTACGGTTGCACAGAGTAGATGAGCACCTTGTCTGGAGAGTGAATGCAGTAACAGGCAGGCTTGAGGGAAGAGGCCAGGCCTTGGAGCTCCCTGCTCTGGCTCCCCAGTCCCAAACCGGTTGAGGGATGCAGGACAGAGCCAGGGAAGCCAAGGGCAGGCAGAGGGGCAAGAGGGGAGCCAGGCAGAAAGGAGAGGCTGTGGGAATGGCAGGGCACAGCAGCTGACCATCATCCTGGTGCTCCACCCAGGAGCAAGTAATGCCCCCTTCTGACGATTCACTGAAGCGCAGTAGAAAGGTGCCAGAGATGGTTTTCTTCAGCAGCCGGCGCTCCTGGCTCCGACTCACAAAGCCCATGATGCGTCTGGAGCACAGAGAGCAGCTGTGAGCCGTCCCCCAACCCCCTGCCCCACCAGGCCCCTGCCTCCCTGCTCCCCTTGTATGGAGAAACAGCCTAGGTTTGGAACCCAGGTTTTAGACCAAGCTCTGCCACTTAGCTTTTTTATCTTTTACAAGTCACTTCACTTTGCTGACAACAGCCACCTTCCAAGGGTTTGAAGAGGTACGAAGATTCAGTGAGATCACACAGATGAACAGCACTCTTTTTTTTTTGGGAAAAAGGGTGTCATTCTGTCACCAGGCTGGAGAACAGTGGCATGATACAGCTCACTGCTGCCTCGATGCCTCGACCTACCGGGCTCAAGCAATCTTCCCACCTCTCAGCCTCCAGAGTAGCTGGGACCACAGGTGCACACCACCATGCCTGGCTAACTTCTGTATTTTTTGTAGAGACGGGGTTTCACCATGTGGTCCAGGGTGGTTTTGAACTCCTGGGCTCAAGTGATCCATCTGCCTCAACCTCCCAAAATGCTAGGATTACAGGCATGAGCTACTGTGCCCAGCCATGAATAGCATTTTTTTTTTCTTTTTTTTTTTTGAGGCCAAGTTTTGCTCTTATTGTCCAGGCTACAGTGCAATGCCATGATCTCGGCTCACTGCAACCTCCACCGCCCGGGTTCAAGTGATTCTCCTGCTTCAGCCTCTTGAGTAGCTGGGATTACAGGCCCGCCAACATGCCTGGCTAATTTTTTTTATTTTTAGTAGAGATGGGGTTTCACCATGTTGGCCCGGCTGGTTCTGAACTCCTGACCTCAGGTGATCTGCCTGCCTTAGCCTCCCAAAGTGCTGGGATTACAGGTGTGAGCCACTGTGCCCAGCCATGAATAGCACTTTTTTTGTTTTGTTTTGTTTTGAGATGGAGTCTCGCTCTGTCACCCAGGCTGGAGTGCAATGCACGATCTCAGCTCACTGCAACCTTCTCTCCTGGGTTCAAGCGATTCTCCTGCCTCAGCCTCCTGAGTAGCTGGGATTATAGGCACACGCCACCATGCCCAGCTAATTTTTGTATTTTTAGTAGAGATGGGGTTTCACTATGTTACAAGCCAGGCTGGTCTCAAACTCCTGACCTCAAGTGATCCGCCCACCTTGGCCTCCCAAAGTGCTGGGATTACAGGCGTGAGCCATCGCGCCTGGTCATGAATAGCACTTTTTTTTTTTTTTTTTTTTTGAGACGGAGTCTCGCTCTGTCACCTAGGCTGGAGTGCAGCGGCGCGATCTCGGCTCACTGCAAGCTCCGCCTCCCGGGTTCACGCCATTCTCCTGCCTCAGCCTCCCTAGTAGCTGGGACTATAGGCACCCGCCACCACGCCTGGCTAATTTTTTGTATTTTTAGTAGAGACAGGGTTTCACTGTGTTCACCAGGATGGTCTCGATCTCCTGACCTCATGATCTGCCTGCCTCGTCCTCCCAAAGTGCTGGGATTACAGGCGTGAGCCACCGTGCCTGGCATGAATAGCACTTTTAAAAGCCAAATGCTACACAAATTGGTAGGCAGTGTGGTGAAAAGAGCATGAGCTTGGGGTCACATAGGCCTGGGTTTGAATATCAACTCTGTCCCTTGGGTAAGTTCTTTAACTTCTCTGAAACTTGGTTTCCTCACTTGAAATGAAGATGGCAAAACCCACCACTCAGCATAGTCTTAAGGATGAGATGAGAGAATTAATGAAGAGCGCGCATCAGGCTCTGGAATGCAGGAGATGCTTCACAAACACTGTCTATGGCTATCATTGTTAACAAATGTGAGGAGACATGGCCTCACGCCTGTCTTTGCTCTCTCTCCCTGCTTGCCACATGAGGGCGCACAGACTCCACTCTCAAGCCCAGAAAGCACAAGCCCAGGAGACAAGGTGGACCAAGGCCTTACCCATCATTCCAGAGATCCTTCAGGTGGTCATGTACCAACTCCAGAATTTTGTCCAGCCATGTCCAGAATGGTAGCTTGCCAGGAGGGCTCTCTCGCTGGAGGAGGAATGGAAAGGTAGCAAGAGCTGAGGAGTTGCCCCTGGTGTAGGGAAGGAGGGACATGGGAAGGCCAGTATTTGGAATGTGGGCTAGATCTAGCTCCACAGGAATTCAGGGAGTTACCTTAGTGAAGTCAGCCCAGGACAATAATGGATCCTCAGTTCTACAGTTTTGCCCTGTGGGACAGATAGCCACAGACAGATGATGAGGGAAGCCAGGGGTCCTGGGATAGATAGGACAGAGGGACAGGAAAGACTAAGGCTGGGGAAAGGTTGAGAGAAAAGGAAATCTGTACCGAACAGCTTGTTTCTCAGCATGCTCAGCTGGTCTGAGTTGAGGCCTCGGCCAACATAGGAGGAGAACTGCCAACTGAGAGCAGGGCCCAGCAAGCTCCAGGGGGCTTTGGGGGGGTTGGAGAAGAACTGCTGGTTCTGCAGGGGTGGGAGGAGTGCAGGCTGGCTCAGAAGAAGCCTATCACACCAAGCTTCCACACCCCTCCTCTCCCCACTTGACCTGTCGGCCCCACTCCCTACCTGAAGGTTTGGGCTGAGCAAATTGAACCAGAGAACTGAAGCCCAGGCAATTGAGAGCTGGTTCATGTTGGAAATAATCACCACAGGGAGGGTGTCCGTCTGGGGAGAAGACAGGAGTCACACAGAGGGATGTGATGTTTCTAGCTGCAGGTATTTGTTAGAGGAAAGGAGTGCTAATCCACCCCAAGAGGCTTCTTCCAAAGAAGCCTTTCTTCTTTCTTCTTTATCCCCTCCTTATGCCTTCTTCCAAAGCTGCTTTCTCTCTCCTTGCCCTCCATTTTCACTCACTTTCAGCTCCTGCTTCAGACCCTGGTAGGTATATTTGACCGTGAAGCTGATGATGTGCAGTTCCTCTGTCACACCTAGTGGCCCCTGGGACAGCCAAAGACATAGTCATCAGAAGGCCCTTTGGCAAGTTCCCCCTGCCCCCGAGTCCTCTGTACAGGCCTCACCTTATTGCTGCCCTTTCCTGAACCACCTGAACGTTGTTCCACCAGAGTCTGTGAATTGAGGGGAAGGAGAGAAAATGCCAGAGTGGGCACCCTAGGGTCCCTGGAACTCCTGTTTGGCTTCAAGACCCCTCAAGCCCTGGGAACTTCCCCCAACCCCTGTTCCTTTGGACTAAAAGCAGGCCAGGTGTGGTGGCGCATGCCTGTGATCCCAGCACTTGGGGACGCTGAGGCGGGTGGATCACCTGAGGTTCGAGTTTGAGACCAGCCTGACCAATATGGTGAAACCCTGTCTCTACTAAAAATACAAAAATTAGCCAGGCATGGTGGCGTGTGCCTGTAGTCTCGGCTACTCAGGAGGCTGAGACAGGAGAACCGCTTGAACCTGGAAGGTGGAGGTTGCAGTGAGCCAAGATCGCACCACTGCACTCCAGCTTGGGGGACAGAGTGAGACTCTATCTCAAAAAAAATAAAAATAGTAATAAAAGCATAGGTCACAAACTATTCTTACCAGGTAACCAAAGTCCCAAATCAAACCCTGACTCTGCCCCTTCTCGGGGGTCAAAGTTTTCTGGTTTGAAGTCAGAATGTTGAACTTCCGGAAGCTGTTCCAGGAGGAAGAAGATACATGGAGATAAGGAACGGAATTACTCTAAAAACTCAGCAGAAAAAAAAACAGAAGTTCCACTTCATTTCAGATCTCGCCATCTCCCTTTGTCCATATCCCAAATCCCCCTCCTCCTTCTTTGTGCCACCAGGGATGCCGAATGTGGTTCTGCAGGTCGTGCAGTGTACAGATGTTTGCAGTGTCCTTGTCAAGCACCTACCCTTGTAATTGAGGAGGATTCCTGAAAAGAAATAAATTTTAAAAAAATCATCAGGCAAAAGAGTATGGAAGTTAGGAGTTTGGTCTTTGGGATCAGACAGACCTGGGTTCAAACCTGACTTGAGCTCACTAGCTATGTGGTCTTGAGAAGAGATGTAATCAGTCTCTCTAAGCCTGTATCTTTGTTTGTACGGTGCACCGGTAATAGTTAATTCATGGGGTTGGTGTGACAATTAAATGAGTACCTGACATGCTGCATGTCACAAAGTAAGTGTTCAACAAAAGAAATGAATTATAATTTCTATGAGATAGGAACAGAAGGAGGAAGAAGATAGCCCTAGGATCCTGTTGTGAAGAATGAGTATCTCCTCCACCCCAGCAGCCCATGTCCTGGCCACCCTTCACCTGCTCCAATTTACCTGTCAATGGAGACTTCCACAGTCAGTGACTCATTGCCTTCCTGGAGTCTCACCAGCAGCCTGTGGGAAGGAAGGGGGATAGGGGAAAGTGATCAACCTCAACCTTCTGGATAGGCCAGATGTTTGAAAAAGAGAAGAGGGATTATAAGAGGTAGGGAGACTGAGAGGAAAGAGAGAAGAAAAAGCCAAGAGTGGGAAGAGCTGTAAAGCCAGAAAATACAAAGTGGCAGGGTTGGAAAAAGCAAGCAGGAATGAGTTCTGGAATGCCAACCTTGTTCGGACGGTGAACTTGCTCCCAGTCTTGAGGATGAGGGGTCGATGGGGAGTTTGGGGCATGCAGGGCTGGGTTTCTACCACAAAAGCTCTGAGGAGAGAGAGGTGTGGAAAGAATATATAGCTCAGTATCTGTAAGAATGGCTTCCCTTGTTCCTTCTTTCCCCCAGGGTTCCTGCCTGGCCTCTAGACCTGTGGAGCAGACGCTGTAGCAACTCTGTGACCTGGGCGTTGCGTAGGTCCACCCCTTTGATCAGAGGGTCATCCTGATAGCTAACCAGGCAACTCAGTCCCTTCAGCTCCTTCAGCAGCTGCCTCAGGTGAAACAACAGCTTTGCTCCAGCTGTGAACCTGGGTGATAAAATTCAGGAAGAAGGAATCCATGAGTTTCTTGGATTCCCCCATCCAGGTTCCAAGACCTCTCCCTAAATATGTGAAGAGTCAGAAACTGACTTGGGGCGGGGGGGAGAAGAATCCAGGAAGCATATAAAGGATTATTCAACATGATTCATAATCTAAGAAATGAAAATCGAAGCTATTTTAACATATAAAACTGCTAACAGATTTAACATAACAGCTTTCATATGCTATGTACAACTTATATTAAGCCCTTTCCACATATTAACACATTTAATCCTCAAAACAACCTCTGAGGCAGGTACTATTATTATCCCCACATTACAGATGATAAAACTGAGGCACAGAAAGGTTAAGTGACTTGCTCAAGGTCATACAACTAGTAAGGGATGAAGCTTGTATGTGATCCCAGGCAGTCCCATTGTACAACTCACACTTTTTTTTTTTTTGAGACAGAGTCTCACTCTTGTCGCCCAGGCTGGAGTGCAATGGCGTGATCTTGGCTCACTGCAACCTCCACCTCCTGGATTCAAGAGATTCTCCTGCCTCGGCCTCCTGAGTAGCTGGGATTACAGGTGTGTACCACCACGCCCGGCTAATTTATATATATATATATATTTTTTAGTAGAGACGGGGTTTTGCCATGTTGGCCAGGCTGGTCTCGAACTCCTGACCTCAGGTGATCCACCCGCCTCAGCCTCCCAAAGTGCTGGGATTACAAGCCTGAGCCACTGCACCCAGCCCCACCTCACATTTTTAACTACTGTACTTTACTGTTTCTATAATTAAAAATGATAATAATCAGCAATGTGGTGACAGGAAAACAACCAACACTACACATGAGAAAACAGATCCGATCGGGACAACTATTCTGGGAAACGTTTGCAACTATCTTTTTTTTTTTTGGTGGGGGTGAGGGTGGGGGTGGAGGTGGTTTCTGGCAAAAACTTGAAAGCTTGCTAGACAAATTCTAAAAGAGCTGTAACACCTGGAACTATCTTTTAAAAAGCCTCCCCAGCTGACATGGTGGCTCACACCTGTAATCTCAGCACTTTGGGAGGCAAAGGTGGGCAGATCACTTAAGGCCAAGCACTCTGGCCTGGGAGATGGAGACAGACCCTGTCTCAATCAGTCAATCAATCAATCAATAAATGCATGCATGCATGCTGGTCCTGTACCATAAGTACTATATGCCTGTTTTTCAATCTCCCTGAGCAATTGTGGTATTTTTTTATCTACTTTTTTTTTTTTAAAGAGGTGAGGGTCTTGCTATATTGGTCAGGCTGACCTCAAACTCCTGGACTCAAGCACTCTTTCTGCCTCAGCCTCCTCAGTAGCTGGGTATTATGGTATGTGCACATATATACTTTTAGAGACAGGGTCTCGTTCTGTTGTCCAGGCTGGACTGCAGTGGTATAATCATGGCTCACTGCAGCCTCGAACACCTGGGCTCAAGCAGTCTTCCCACCTCAGCCTCCTGAGTAGCTGGAGACTACAGGCGTGTGCCACCATGCCTAATTTCTTTTTTTTTTTTTGAGATGGAGTCTCACTCTGTCACCCAGGCTGGAGTGCAGTGGCGTGATTGCGGCTCACTGCAACCTGTGCCTCCCGAGTTCAAGCGATTTTCCTGCCTTAGCCTCCCGAGTAGCTAGGAATATAGGCATGTGCCACCACACCCGGCAAATTTTTGTATTTTTAGTAGAGATGGGGTTTCACCACATTGGCCAGGCTGGTCTTGAACTCCTCACCTCAAGGGATCTGCCCACCTTGGCCTCCCACAGTGCTGGGATTACATGTGTGAGCCACTGCGTCTGGACATGCCTAATTTAAAAAAAAAAAATTTTTTTTTTGTAGAGATGGGGTCTTGTTATGTTTCCCGGGCTGATCTCAAACCCCAAGCCTGAAGTGATTCTCCTGCCTCAGGCTTCCAAAGCACTAGGATAACAGGCATGAGCCACCACGACTGGCCTGGTATATTTTTAAAAGTCTAAATTATAATAAATTTTTAAAGCCAGGCACAGTGGCTCACATCTGTAATCCTAGCACTTTGGGAGGCCGAGGCAGGCAGATCACAAGGTCAGGAGATCGAGACCATCCTGGCTAACACGGTGAAACTCCGTCTCTACTAAAAATAAAAAAAATTAGCCAGGCATGGTGGCGGGCACCTGTAGTATCAGCTACTTGGGAGGCTGAGGCAGGAGAATGGCGTGAACCCGGGAGGCGGAGCTTGCAGTGAGGCGAGATCGTGCCACTGCACTCCAGGCTGGGCGACAGAGTGAGACTCCGTCTCAAAAAAAATAATATATATATATACACACACACATATGTATAAAAAATACTGTTAAGTTTAAAAAACTCATAGGTTTCAAAATAGTATGAACAATATGATTCCATTTTTGTTTAATAAGTTAGATAATAGGTAATTTTCTCTTCCTCCTTCCTTCCTTCCTTTCTTGTCATTGTATTCATTGCAGTAAAATATATATCTATATACATATATAGATATATATTTCTGGGTGATTAAAAAGGAAGAAAAAATCAGATTGTGGGTTAATTCATTCCTTTCCCTGAAGGAGACTGGGCTCTGGGCTCCCCGGGTGGTGAGGATGAGGAGTAGAATAGAGCTGCAATCAGCAGGGAGCAGGGTTCATTCTGGAGTGCAGAGACCAACAGAGAACAGTATATCTTGCTATATGCAGGGCACTGCAACTTACAAATCACAGTGTGTGGCGAGGACAAGGGTTGGGGTGGTACCTCTCACCATTTCTCCAGCTGTTCCAACCCGTGGTCAATGGGAGCTCTAATGCAGGCTTTTTGCTGCTGGGCTTTCCATTCTTCCAACTTTGGCAGTAGTAGCTCGATTAGGGTAGTTAATCGGCCTAGCAGTGCTTTGGAGGCATCCAGCACCTCCTAGGAAAGAGATAATGTGAGTGTTGAGCATCTCTCTCTTTCACCCTCCACTACCCAACTGGGGATGAAGAAACAAAGAAGCCAGTGCCAGAGGACCAGGGTCCCCACATCCCTCATTTTTCCAGGTCCCTGTTGCCCACACGTTCTGTCCTCTGCCTCCCACCTTTCTCCTTTTGTCCAGTTCATTGAGAGTTTCCTGCAGAATCTGCTGCTCTTTGGTCTGATGGGAGTCCAGAGAAGGTGTCTTCCCTGGATGGTGGGAACAGGAGTCAGTCCAGGGGTTCTTTCCTCTCCTTCCTGACTGGGGTCTCAGTTGGATTCAGGAAGGAGGAATTTTGTGGAGGAAGAAAGGGAAACCAAAGCACAGGCACCTGTGGGACCCTCAGGCAAATTCTGAATGGTCATACTTGGACCAGACACCCCCTCAAATAAAACACTGTTAGTTTTCCATGCATTTCCTCAACATTTACTGTTTCCCAGCTACACCTCCAGCTCAACCTCCACAAAACACCCTGGCACTTCCAGCTTTGCATGGCAACAGGACTGTAGTCAGTGGGGTGTGTCTGACAGTGACTACTGCTCATTGGAGCTTTCTCCTGTTCACTTCCAGCTCTGGCTTCTCAGCAGGCACTTATCTTTCTCCAGCCCCTCAATGTGCTTCCTACCTTTGGCCTGGATCTTGTATCGGAAGGAGAAGACATCCTGCTGGTCTTTCAGTTGGCTGATGGATTTTACCAGCTTCTGCAGAGGGGAGAGGACCCCAATGAGGCTGCTTTTCAGGGAGGTATTAGACTGAACGCTGCCCACCCTAACTCCTACCACATCTACTAACCTCCATCATAGCCCTTAAATCCAGGATTCGGGATTCAATCTCATGTTGCTGGCTCTCCACAGGTGTTACGAGAGCTGGCTCTCCTTGCTCCTGAAAAAAGAGGCTCTGAGCATGTTTTAACTCTGGCCTTTCATGCCTTAAGTTCAGGCCTGAAATCATACCACAGGATGTTGTGGAGGATGCTGTTGTGAGACAACTCCCTGAGTGCTTTCCATGGTTCGTCTCTATTTCAGGAGTTGCCAACAATACCACTGAATTGTCCTCACCGGTTGAGCCCTCTGAGCCTGGATCAAAATTCTTTTTTCTTCCAGAAGGAGGTTAAAGATCATCTCAGCCAATTGGGTAGGGCCCTGGGAAAAGGCCTAGAATAGAAAAACAGAAAGTATTGATCCAATTCAACCACTCTCAATGACCTATCATCCTAGACCTTCCCCACCAATGCCCACAGTATTCCTCCTCCTTCGGGGTTCCTAGCCCTTTTTCTTTTCACCATAGCATCCTCCCAACAGTGTCATGTATATGCAGCCCTCCTCTCTGCTAGTAATTCCCCAAGTCCAGACTCTGTCCTTCTTTCCCCAGATTTGTCCCTGTCTCCCTTTGCACCTCCAGGTACTATTCCATTCTCCAAATCCTACTCCTCTATACTCAGCTCCCAGTGCTACCTCATTGCTCTCAACCATTCCAAGTACCTGAATGTCCCGGCAGAATTTCCGCAAATTGTGCTGCAGCAACAAGGAGTCTGGGTCCTGGCTGCAACGGCCACACTCATAGTTCAGCTGATCCAAGAAGTGAAAGAATAGCATGGTAGCCTTGGAATCATCATTCCCGAGTACAGCTTCCTGCCTGGGCACCAGGAATAAGAAGGATTAGTGTCTCTGCAGTCTTACTGTAATCCTGAGGCTTTCCAACCCCCTCCTGCCATTAATGATTCCAGGATCCTGGGGGCCCAGAAGTAAGGCACCACCTTTCTCATTCCCTCAACTTCCTGAAGGCCTCACCAGTTCTGGTCTTCAATCCAGACAGCCAAGTACTGTCGAATGTCCACAGGCAGGAGACTGTGTGAGTAAAGCTGGTGCAGCTGGTCCTGAAAGGGACTGTCAAGATTCTGCAGCATTTCCCACTGTGCCATTTGGGCTCTGCATCAGAAAGATGAGGGTTCCCAACTGGATATTTTGCTGGACTAAATCATCCATAGTTTCATGATTGTTCATTATTACTAATTTAAAATGTTTAAATTATTCAAATAATAAAAATATAGAAAACATTAAAGTCTATGTTGACCCTGCTCCTAATCTTGGTTCTTTCCCCTCCTCTCCAGAAGTAACCACTGCTCTCAGTTTGGTGCATATTCTTCCAGGGAGTGCTACTGGTTGAGTATCTGCTATTCCAAGCATTTTGGATTTCAGATTTGTCCAGATTTTGGAATATCTGCATTACTTACCAGTTGAGCATCCCTAATCCAAAACTCTGCAATCTGAAATGGTCCAAAATCTAACTTTTTGAGCACCCACATGATGCTCAAAGGAAATGCTCACTGGAAAACTGTGGAGCCCAATTTTTCAGATTAGAAATGCCTAATCTGTGTGTGTGTGTGTGTATATATATATATATATATATATTTTAGATGGAGTCTCATTCTGTTGCCCAGGCCGGAGTGAAGTGGCATGATCTTGGCTCACTGCAACCTCCATCCCCCCTGGTTCAAGCGATTCTTCTGCTTCAGCTTCCTGAGTAGCTGGGATTACAGGCGCCCACCACCACGCCTGGCCAATTTTTATATTTTTTTTAGTAGAGATGGGGTTTTGCCATGTTGGCCACGCTGGTCTCAAACTCCTGACCTCAGGTGATCCAATCACCTTGGACTCTGAAAGTGCTAGGACTACAAGCATGAGCCACTGTGGCCCCAACCTGTATTTTTTTTTTTTTTTTTTTTTTGAGATGCAGTCTCGCTCTGTTGCCCAGGCTGGAGTGCAGTGGCGCGATCTTGGCTCACTGCAAGCTCCGCCTCCTGGGTTCATGCCATTCTCCTGCCTCAGCCTCCCGAGTAGCTGGGACTACAGGCGCCCGCCACCATGCCCGGCTAATTTTTTTTGTATTTTTAGTAGAGACAGGGTTTCACCGTGTTAGCAAGGATGGTCTTGATCTCCAGACCTCGTGATCTGCCCACCTCAGCCTTCCAAAGTGCTGGGATTACAGGCGTGAGCCACCGTACCCAGCCGGCCCCAACCTGTATTTTAATAGCTTCAGTAAGTGGGCCTTTGTGCTTTAATGGGAATTTTCTTTTCTTTTCTTTTTTTTTTTTTTAAGACAGGGTCTCACTTGGTCACCCAGGCTGGAGTGCAGTGGCATGATCTTGGCTCACTGCAGCTTTGATCTCTCAGGTTCAAGCGATTCTCTACCTCAGCCCCTCAAGGAGCTGGGACTACAGGAGTGTGCTATCACGCCAGCTAATTTTTTGTAGAGATAGGATTTTGCCATGTTGCCCAGGCAGATCTCAAACTCCTGAGCTCAAGTGATCTGCCTGCTTCAGCCTTCCAAAATGCTGGGATTACAGGCATGAGCCACCATAACCAGCCTAATGGTAATTTTCAAACACACACTAAAGCAGAGTGACTAGTACAAGGATCACCATCCAGCTTTAACAAACTACTGTTTCCACTATCTTATTTCATCTATCTCCCTAATTCATTTATTTTGCATTTATGTGTTTGTTGTTTGTATTTGTTTATGCTAAACAAATATAAGCATTTAAAGATCAGTGTTGATGTTAAGTATTTATTACAGCATGATCCCTGCTGGCCCTGAAGCTTTTTTTTTTTTTTTTTTTTTTTTTGAGATGGAGTCTTGCTCTGTCACCCAGGCTGGAGTGCAGTGACATGATCTCGGCTCACTGCAAACTCTGCCTCCCGAGTTGAAGGGATTCTCCTGGCTCAGCCTCCTGACTAGCTGGGATTACAGTCGCCCACCACCATGCCCTGCTAATTTTTGTATTTTTAGTAGAGATGGGGTTTCACCATGTCGTCCAGGCTGGTCTGGAACTTCTGACCTCAGGTGATCTGCCCACCTTGGCCTCCCAAAGTGCGGGGATTAGAGGTGTGAGCCACCGTGCCCGGCCACCTGAAGCTTTTTTAGGAGCTACATCTTTTTGGAGGTTAGGTAAGTACACCCTATAAACTGCCCTCCATATAGGAAGGAGGAGCTCCATTCTAGAAGACATCTAAATGCTATGCAACGGGTTGCTCAGTCCCTAAGAATATGACACGTTTATGACCTATGAATCTTGAATATGATTATGTTATCAACTTTGTGAGATCCTGAAACTTCACTTAAATTTTTTTTGTTTTCGTTTTTTTGGCAGGGCACAGTGGCTCATGCCTGTAATTCCAGCACTTTGGAAGAGGTGGGAGGATCACTTGAGGTCAGGAGTTCAAGACCAGCCTGGCCAATGTGAAATCCTATCTCTACTAAAAATACAAAAAAATTAGCCAGGCATGTTGGTGGGCACCTGTAATCCCAGCTACTCAAAAGGCTGAGGCAGGAGAATGGCCTGTACCCAGGAGGCAGGGGTTGCAGTAAGTGGAGATCACATCACTGCACTCCAGCCTGGGAGACAGAGTGCTGTCTCTGAATCAAAACAACAACAATGAATTGGCTTTTGCCTGTCACCAAGCAGGCTGTGCCTTGCATCTTTCTCCCCACTGTTCCCTGCTCGCTGCCATCTGGTGTCTATTTAGGAAACTGAAACTTAAGCTTGTTGCAGCCTGAGCCTAACAGAACAGAATTCATGCACATTAGTGGTCTAAAAAGGTCACATGATTTTATTACAAAGTAAAAAGAAATGCTTGGGGTGGTAGAGTCTTCTACTAACATGAATAACATCAGCTGCCTTTCTACCTCCGCAGGAACAAGGGAAGGGAGGGAGTGGGCAGGGGCTATTTTCATTTTAACCCTTTTAGTAGTGCTTGATTTTTAAAACTATGTGTCTGTATTGCTTTTATAATACAAAAAAATATGTTAAAAAAATGATTAGGTGGCCAGGCATGGTGGCTCATGCCTGTAATCCCAGCACTTTGTGAGGCCCACAAGACGGGAGGATGGCTTGAGCTCAGTCAGGAGTTTGAAACCGAGCCTGGGCAACATACTGAGATTCCATCTCTAAAATAATAATAATAATAATAATAATAATAATAATAATAACAACAACAATGAGGTCCCAATTCTTGAGGATTTAAGTGTCTGATATTAAAGGAGCAAGTCAGCAAAGATTCAAATATGAAAACAAAACAAAAAACCTAGTCTCCCCGAATGGATTGCAAACACTGAGGTTAAGAGCTAAAACAATTTTTTCTCATTATCTCTCACTCTTAAGCACATATTTTGCACTCAAGAAGCTTTTCTGAAATGAACTGAATTTTGTGTGTGACCTTAGGCAATGTTTCATCTTTCAGCAGCTTATACTTTTTAACAAAACAAATAAAGACAATAGATTTATCTATCTTTGTTTTTAGATTTATCTATCTTTGAACATCGTTTTTAGGTGAAGATAAAAAATAATGCAGAGCAGAGTAACGTCAGATACCGAATGCCAGATTCCGGGTCTCGGAAGCTGCAGGGCAGTTTTCGGGGAGGGGCATTAGGGTTGGGGAGATAGGCTGGACAGGAGAAGATCGAGAACCGAGCAGGCGACAGACAGCTCCTCTTTCAACCTGGGGACAGAAGCTGCCCCCTCCAGGGCGTAACTCCTGGGGCCAGTCGCCCTTCCCTGGGTGGAACTCTCACTCTCACCCCCACCCCTACCCCAGCACACCCTCTCAGGGCCCGTACCTGATTAGGGTTGCAGTCCCCGCGCCCTCCACTGGCTCTGGTCGCGACTTTCCGTCCCTAGAAGGAGCTGGGGTACTAGAACCTCAGGCCCCGCCTACAACTTCGGCCTACACCCTCGGACCCGCCCCCTTGTAGTTGGCAGCGGAAGTCCGGAGCGGCCCCATTCCCAGTCGCCACCCCGACACTGGCTGCCACTCAGTCAAGCCCTTCCCAGACTGCGAGCTCACTGGCGCCGCCGCAACTACACCCCCCCGCGGGGCGGGACAAGCTGAGCCGAAACCACACCTGCAGCTCCAGCGATTGGTGGAGAAGTTCAAGTAGGCACTTTCTACGAGGGGAGGAGTCTAATTAGTGGACTGGCCCAAGACTGAAACAGCTGATTTTCGAGAAACCCGCGCGTGAGCCACGGAACCGAAACTAGCTTGAGGAGCCTGTAGACGCCAAGGGCTCCATGGGAAGGGGTGGGACCGGAATTTCGACGCCTTGGGATAGGAAGAGGAGGGCTGAGGTAATGAAAACAATATATATTTTTTTATTTTTTGAGACGTGGTCTCGCTCTGGCACCCAGGCTGGAGTGCAGTGGCGCGACCTCGGCTCACTGCAGCCTCGACCACCCGGGCTCAGGTGATTCTCCCGCCTCAGCCTCCCAGGTGGCTGGGACTACAAGCGTGCATAACTCCGCCAGGATAATTTTTTGTGTTTATTGTAGAGACGGAGTTTCGCCATGTTGCCCAGGCTGGTCTTGAACTCCTGACCTCAGGTGATCCTCCTGCCTCGGCCTCCCACAGTGCTGGGATTACAGGCATGAGCCACTGCACCTGGCTAATAGCTATTTATTGAGAGTACTGTGATAAGCACTTTAGATTAATTGTATCATTTAAAATTTACAGGGCAACTCGTTGAAGTTGAAATCATTCTCTCCTTTAGAAATTTAAAAACTGATCTTAGTTCAAGAAAGAAGTTACCAGTCAGTGATCACCGAGGCTCTAACAAGTGGAGCCTAGATTCAAAACCAAACCCTCTGACTTCAACTCGCAAACATTTACGTTCCTGCGTTTTACTGTACAGCCTTCCTCCTGAATAAATCAGAGTTTAAAATTTTGAAGACATGTATACAGCTTGTCAGGATATTAGATTTATTAGTTCTGTGGTTACCACCTTCTTTTATATCCCAAGACTCCCAGCCCCAGGATCTAAGTCATAGCTCTTGATTATGGCCCACCCCCAGTAGGGAGCTGAACTTACTACTTCTGATATGAAAGAAGCCAGGGTAGTTGTTTCTTCCAAGTCACTCACATCTGAGATGGCCCTCAAACCCTCCTTGGTAGTCTCTGGCTGAGAGATGTTTGCGTCTTTCTGATCTTGGTAATACTGGATCAACTGCTGAACCCCAGACCTTAATGCAGGTTTAAGTGCAGCACTGATTGCTAGACCCATAGGTCCCCCTGACATCCCGGCCATGGTCATCAGAAGGTCATATCCCAGATCTATGGCCCCATCTCGGCCTCGTTCCCTGGCCTTGCCCAGGCAGTTTTGAGTAGCATAATACAAAGCTGTGCCCAGGTTGTAGAAGGTTCCCACTCCTGGCAGCAGCTGGATGACATTGTGCACACCTTGCTCCTTCTCATTCTCACAGTCCTCTGTGGGGAGGGAGCGCCGGACCCTTCCTGTGCTTTGCTGCTCCCTGGCTAACAGCTGTAGAGCAGAGGCCAGGGCTTCCACTGACACGTTCCTCTCTGTGCTTCTGCCTGTCTGGAGCCCTCGAAGATGCTGGATGAGGACCTGTGTAGCATTCACACCACCCTGGCGGTAGAGCTGTAGCTGTAGAGCCCAAACATCAGCCTGGCAACCAGCTTCCTCCAGGGCATTCCTTAGAGCCAGGCTTACCAAGAACTTGGGTAGAGGGGCCATGTGGCTGAAACCAGGCAGTGACTTTGGGTGCAGAAATTGGCAGGACAAGGGGTCTGAGGAGGGTGTCTGGGATTCCAAGGACAAGGGAAGGTGCATTAAGACATTTGTCTGCGTTCCATATGAAGTGGCATCCACAGGGTGCAGCAGGAGGTAGCAAAGTAGCAGCTCAACTGGTATCATGATGAGTCTGAGGCCACACATGTCTGGAGCAGAGTACCCTAGAAAGGGGAGAAATCCAAAACATACAAACCATTTCCCTAAGGGCTATGGTGAGCCCACAGCTGTTAGGGGGACACCTCATACATCACCTACCTACAAGCTTTTGTACTTTCTTTTTAGAGACGGGGTCTTGCTCTGTTGCCCAGACTGGAGTGCAGTGATGGGATCACAAATCACTGCTGCCTTGAACCCCTGGGCTCAAGGGATCCTCCTGCCTCAGCCTCCCAAGCAGCTGAGACTACAGGTGCATGACACCATGCCCAGCTAATTTTTAAAATTTTTGTAGAGATGTGGTTTTGCCATCTTGCCCAGCCTGGTTCTGAACTTTGGGCTCAAGTGATCCTCCCACCTCCGTCTCCCAAAGTGATAGGCTTCCAGGTGTGAGCCACCGCACCTGGCCCCAAGCTTCTGTTCTTTTTAGGTAAAGGCCTAGGAAATAGGTAATGCACCCCAATTGCTCCCACTTGGTTTCCCTCATTTACAGGTCACCAGGGACTTCTGTTTTATTTCCACCCATATATAGGGACCCCAAATTACCACACAGTCCAGTCATTGAGAAGTGAATTTTGGTTGCTCCCCGATCCTGTTCTGCCTAGTTCTCTGTCCCGTGAGGAAAGGAGATATTTGCTTTCCCCTATGATCAGTGAAGGATGTAATCTCTGCAAATATTTGCCCATTTATACTGGCTGCTCAAACCTTGTGCCCTTGTCACACACTCAACATCTATACCTACAGTCCTGTTCTTTGGCATTTCCTGTATGTCCCTGCCACATACAGTAAGCTCATGATAGGAGCCAGGGAAATTCAGAATTAGGAAAGATGAGATGTTTGTGATACTCTCATTTCTCTTCATTTTAAAAATTAAATTAGTGACTGGGCGTGGTGTCTCACGCCTGTAATCCCAGCACTTTGGGAGGCCCAGGTTGGCAGATCACAAGGTCACGAGTTCAAGACCAGTCTGGCCAATATGGTGAAAGCCTGTCTCTACTAAAAATACCAAAAAAAAAAAAAAAAAAAAAAAAAAAAAAATACCCAGGCGTGGTGGTGGGTGCCTGTAGTCCTAGCTACTCGGGAGGCTGAGGCAGGAGAATCGCTTGAACCCAGGAGGTGGAGGTTGCAGTGAGCCAGGATCACACTACTGCACTCCAGCCTGGGCTACAGAGTGAGACTCCATCTTAAAAAAAAAAAAAAAATAGGGGTTGACACCTACTAAATGGAGAAGGGCAAGGCTAACACTGGTCACATGTGTGTTTAAGCGAAGGGATGAAATAAAGAGCATTCATCTGTCCGAAGTAGTCTCCAACATTTCTAACAACTTATTGTGTCCCATCCTTGAATACAGTCCTGGGAAAGGAGACTCGTTACCTATGTGGCATTTTTTTTTTTTTTAGACGGAGTCTCGCTCTGTCGCCCAGGCTGGAGTGCAGTGGCCGGATCTCAGCTCACTGCAAGCTCTGCCTCCCAGGTTCACGCCATTCTCCTGCCTCAGCCTCCCAAGTAGCTGGGACTACAGGCGCCCGCCACCTCGCCCGGCTAGTTTTTTGTATTTTTAGTAGAGACGGGGTTTCACCGTGTTAGCCAGGATGGTCTCGATCTCCTGAACTTGTGATCCGCTCGTCTCGGCCTCCCAAAGTGCTGGGATTACAGGCGCGCCCGGCCCCTATGTGGCATTTTGAATAGTTGAAGTGAGCCAGGATCAATTCCTGGATCATTTTCCTCACAAAGCACTTCAGAATAGCTGTGGAACATTTGATAGATTAGATTGTCACTGTCCATGCACATTTAAATGATCTTAACTTGAGAGCTTCTTCAACTTTTTGCCTGATTCTTCAATATGCTCCCAACACTCATACCTGCAGTTCTCGGTGATGTTGACACCAAAAGCTTTGAACTGTGGCACCAAGCATCATGGGAGATGGTTTCTCAGCAAATTCAATCACCATCTGAGCTAACTGGTAGGCCAGCCACCCCAGTGGGTATATTTGCCACCATCCATACATTTCCCAGGATGGGCAGCTGGGTGCTGGGTTTATTCGCACTTCCCTAAGGGACCACTAGATTCTTCACAATTACGTTGGTATTGCCTTCCTCCCCATTGAACTTTTTGACTCTCATGGATGAGGGTTTCAGTGGTATCCTTTCCTCCCATCTGAAGCTGCAGAACATGGGCCTCAGTTGGGCAGCCCACCTCCTCCAGGGCCATCCTCAGAGCTAAGTTGGACAGGTACTCAGACAGGGGCTAGGAAGGGGGCTGTGTGTAAGAGATCCTGGCAGGTCCTGGGATCTGGGAGAGGAATCTGGCTCTCCGTGTTCTCCAAAAAATGGAGAGCATGTTTGATGGGTGCCCAGTCTCTGTGAAAGATGGCTGGAGGCTCAGGGTCTCATTCTGGGTATTTCTTGGAAAGGTAGACCCCAGGGACAGCAGGACACAGCAAAAGGACCTGGACCATGGCGGGGACATCAGAGCAGCCCTGCTGGAAGGAAGCAGTGCTCACGTTGGGAAGTGGAGAAAGGCTCGGGACAAGGAGACACCAAGACTGGCCAGAGCTAGAAAGTGTCTTAGCTCTTGGAAACTTCGGTTGCCCTGAACACACCTCATCTTCACTCTTAAAGGATGTGGGTGATCCTCCTATTTTGAGGAGAAATAAGCCAGAGGAAAAAACAGTCCAAACATCTCATTTGCTTTGGTATCTTCATGACCTGAATTACTTTTATTGTTATTGTTGTTGTTGCTGTTTTTAATCCTGCCGTTTCCCAGAATCACAAGGAAACCAGAAAGTTGATGTCTTCCAAAACAGTGAAGGACAAAACATTTGCAAATATTTATGCATCTCTTCCCAGCCCAGACTTTGTCCTTCTCACCTTTGACCCATACTGACAAACTGACCTTTTCCCTTTTAGGCCCTGCGGTCGTGTCCCATATCTTTTTGTCTTTTCTTTTTCTTTTCCTTTTTATTTTTTTGGAGACACAGTCTCACTCTGTTGCCCAGGCTAGAGTGCAGTGGCATGATCACAGCTCACTGCAATCTCCACACCCCGGGTTCAAGCGACTCTTGTGTCTCAGTCTCCCTAGTAGTTGGGATTACAGGCATGCACCACCACGTCTGGCTAATTTTTATTTTGTTTTGTTTTGTTTTCTGGAGACAGTCTCACTCTGTTGCTCAGGCTGGAGTGCAATGGTGCAATCTTGGCCCACTGCAACCTCCGCTTCCCAGATTCAAGAGATTCTCCTGCCTCAGCCTCCCAAGTAGCTGGGACTACAGGTGTGCACCACCATGCCCAGCTAATTTTTTTGTATTTTTAGTGGAGATGGGGTTTCACCATGTCAGTCAGGCTGGTCTCAAACTCCTGACCTCAAATGATCAGCCTGCCTCGGCCTCCCAAAGCGTTGGGATTACAGGCGTGAGCCATGGCACCCAGTGACATATCCTTTTTATCTTAAGGTTTTACCCTAAACCTATATATGAGTTGAGGAAAAGGTCCTCTGTATCTTCTTGAGGGGAGAAAGGATAAAGGAATAGCTGGTGATCTCTGGGATCTCTAAACCATTTTTCTTTTTCTTTTCTTTTCTTTTTTTTCTTTCTTTCTTTTTTTTTTTCTGAGATGGAGTTTCGTTCTTGTTGACCAGGCTGGAGTGCAATGGCACGATCTCGGTTCACTGCAACCTCCACCTCCCAGGTTCAAGCGATTCTCCTGCCTCAGCCTGCCGAGTAGCTGAGATTACAGGCATGTGCCACCATGCCTGGCTAATTTTGTATTTTTAGTAGAGACGGGGTTTCTCCATGTTGGCCAGGCTGATCTTGAACCCCTGGCCTAAGGTGATCTGCCTACCCTGGCCTCCCAAAGTGCTGAGATTACAGGCTTGAACCACAGTGCCTGGTCACCATTTTTCTTATTAAAAGAATGTACTGGTTGGGAAGCCAAGGCAGGCAGATGGCTTGAGCCCAGAAGTTTGAGACCAGCCTAGGCAACATGGTGAAAGCCCTGTCTCTACAAAAAATATAAAAATTAGCCAGGAGTGGTGGCGTGCACCTGTAGTCCCAGCTACAGGGGAGGCTGAGGTGGGAGGATCACCTGAACCTGGGGAGGTCAAGGCTGCAGTGAGCCATGATTACACCACTGCACCATCCAGACTGAGTGACAGAGCAAGACTTTGTCCGGAAGAGAATATACTGGATGGGAGTCCAGGGAAACTGGACAGATTGACAAATCAGACAAAATCCTGAAAATGGTACCAATTCCCACATATCATTATGGCCTAAAGTTTCCTCTGATGTCACTCACCTCAGGTACATGGCCAAAGGGAATAGGCCAATGGCAGGGTCCAGGGTTTCTCCCTCTATTTTTTTTTTCAGTTCTTTCAGTTCCCAAGAGTGGCCCCTGACAACTAAGAGCAAAGACAGAAGCAGATGAGTAAGTCTCCAGAGACACAGTGCCAAGTTAGAAACAGCAAGAACTAGGTGGAAAGGAGTCCAGCTCTGTCTGAAATTACCAGACCCCAAACCTCTGGGGAATCCCTGAGACAATATATATAGATATATGTATACCTACATGGATAAAATATACATACACACACACATATACGTATACCAGGCTGGAGTGCAGTTGGCACAATCACAGCTCACTGCAGCCTTGAACTCCCGGGCTCAAGCAATCCTCCCAACTCAGCCTGCTATATATCTGGGACTTCAGGTGCGTGCCACCACACCTGGCTAATTTTTAAAATTTTCTTGTAGAGAAGGGACCTCACTATGTTGGACAGGCTGGTCTTGAGCTACTGGGCTCAAGGGATCCTCCTGCCTAGGCCTGCCAGAGTGCTGAGCCACTGCACCCAGCCTCCTAGGACTCTATAGTTTCTGTGTAGCAATACTAAACAGAGTAAAAGATTTAACCCTTTTCTCCTAAGATCTATCACAAAGCAGAAATATCCATTCTTACCTGTTTTTCCTCATTGTACTGGAAGTTCTAACTAGTGTAATGAAGAAAGAATAAAAATAAATGGCATAAAACTAGAAAGGAAGATGTGGAACGATATTTATTTAAAAACAACATAGTCCTGGCTGGCTCAGTCAGTAGAATATGAGACTCTTAAAAACAACATAGGGGCTGGGCGCAGTGGCTCACATGTGTAATCCCAGTAATTTGGGAGGCCGAGGTGGGTAGATCACGAGGTCAGGAGTTCAAGACTAGCCTGGGCAACATAGGGGAGACACTGTCTCTGCAAAAAAAAGAAAAAAATTAGCCAGCTCAACTCTCCAACTGTGGTGGCACATGCCTGTAATCTCAGTTTCTCAGGAGGCTGAGACAGGAGGATCACTTGTGCCCAGGAGGTTGAGGCTTCAGTAAGCTGTGATCACACCACTGAACTCTGATCTGGGTGACAGAGGGAGACCCTGTCTCAAAATAAATAAATAAATAAAATAAATAATAAATAAATAAAATAATTTAAAAATAAAAAAATTAAAATCAAAAGTAATAAAAATTAATATATAAACGAATTCTATTTCTGTAGTCTAAAAACATACATTGAAAGTTAACTTAGGGCCGGGTGTGGTGGCTCACACCTGTAATCCTAGCACTTTGGGAGGCCAAGGCGGGTAGATCACGAGGTCAGGAGATCGAGAACATCCTGGCTAACACGGTGAAATCCTGTCTCTACTAAAAATACAAAAAATTGTCCAGGTGTGGTGGCTCAAACCTGTAATTCCAGCACTTTGAGATGCTGAGGCAGGTGGATCAAGAGTTCAATACCAGCCTGGCCAACATGGTGAAACCCCATCTCTACTAAAAATGCAAAAATTAGTGGCATGTGCCTGTAGTCCCAGCTACTCAGGAGGCTGAGGCAGGAGAATCGCTTGAACCTGGACTGCAGAGGTTGCAATAAGCCGAGATCACGCCATTGCAGCCTGGGTGACAGAGTGAGACTTTGTCTCAAAAAAAAGAAAGAAAAAAAATTTAGCCGAGTGTGGTGGCGGGCGCCTGTAATCCCAGCTACTTGGAAGGCTGAGTGAGGCAGGAGAATCACTTGAACCCGGGAGGTGGAGGTTGTAGTAAGCCAAGATCGCGCCACTGCACTCCAGCATGGGTAACAGAGCGAGCCTCTGTCTCAAAAAAAAAAAAAAAAGAAAAAGAAAAAAGAAAGTTAACTTAGAAAAACAATTCCAGCTGGTCACCATGGCTCAAGCTTGTAATACCTGGACTTTGGGAGGCTGAGGTGGGAGGACTGCTTGAGGGTAGGAATTTGAGACCAGCTTGGGCAACATAGTGAGACCCTGTCTCTACAGAAAAATAAAATGAAAAAAATAATAATTCCAATTACAATAGTGTTTAAAATAAACAGATAAAATTCCTAAAAGAAGAAACAAGACAAAGATGCTCACTCTTGCTACTTCTATTCAACATTGTACTGGAGGTTCTAGTCAGAGTAATTCAGCAAGACAATGAAATAAAATGTTCCTGATTAGAAAGGATGAAGTAAACCAACCTATATTAGTGGGTGACATGATGTTGCCGTTAAAAAAACTCAAACTTACACACACACATACATACACACACACGTACTAATAAATGGGTTCAGCAAAGCTGCAGGAAACACTATCAATACACAAAAATCAATGATATCTCTATATATGTGCAATGAACAATTTGAAAATGAAGTTAAGAAAATTCCATTTATAATAGCAGCTATAAGTGTAAAATTTGTACATTGAAAACTACAAAACATTACTAAAAGAGATTAAAGGAGACTAAAGAAGATTAAAGAATGAGTTAAACCCAAAACTATCATAAGGAAGGAAATAATAGAGATTAGAGAAAAGATAAATAAAACAGAGAATATCTTTAGGCACAAATAATTGTGAAAAAATTAAAAATAGGCCCAGCAAGTTCACTTATGCTTGTAATCCCAGCACTTTGGGAGGCTGAGGCGGGCGGATTACGAGGTCAGGAAATCAAGACCATCCTGTTAACACGGTGAAACCCCATCTCTACTAAAAATACAAAAAATTAGCTGGGCGTGGTGGCACACGCCTATAGTTCCAGCTACTCAGGAGGCTGAGGCAGGAGAATTGCTTGAACCTGGGAGGTGGAGGTTGCAGTGAGCCAACATCGCACCACTACACTCCAACCTGGGCGACAGAGCAAGACTCTGTCTCAAAAAACAAAAAAAGCAAAAATTGTCTGGGCGCAGTGGCTCACGCCTGTAATCCAGCACTTTGGGAGGCCAAGGCGGGTGGATCATCTGAGGTCAGGAGTTCAAGACCAGCCTGGTCAACAAGGTGAAATCCTGTCTGTACTAAAAATATAAAAATTAGCTGTGGTGGTGCATGCCTGTAATCCCAGCTACTTGGGAGGCTGAGGCAGGAGAATTGCTTGAACCTGGGAGGCGGAAGTTGCGGTGAACCGAGATCGTGCCACTGCACTCTAGCCTGGGCAACAGAGTAAGACTCTGTCTCTAAAAAAAAAAAAAAAAGAAAAAAAAGGCTGGGTGCGGTGGCTCCAGCCTGTAATCCCAGCACTTTGGGAGGCCGAGACGGGCGGATCACAAGGTCAGGAGATCGAGACCATCCTGGCTAACACGGTGAAACCCCGTCTCTACTAAAAAAATACAAAAAACTAGCCGGGCGAGGTGGTGGGCGCCTGTAGTCCCAGCTACTCAGGAGGCTGAGGCAGGAGAATGGCATAAACCCGGGAGGTGGAGCTTGCAGTGAGCCGAGATCACGCCACTGCACTCCAGCCTGGGCGACAGAGCGAGACTCCATCTCAAAAAAAAAAAAAAAAAAAAAAAAAAATTAGCCCAGCATGGTGGTGGATGCCTGTAACTCCCGTTACTTGGGAGGCTGAGGCAGGAGAATCACTGGAACTGGGGAGGCAGAGGCTTCGCACCACTGCGCTTCAGCCTGGGCGACAGAGGGAGACTCTGTCTCAAAATAATAATTAAAAAAAAAAATAATAATAATAATACAGATAATAGAAACAATAGAGAAAATCGGTGAAACCAGAAATTGGTTCTTCAAATAGATGAACAAAATTGACAAACCTTTAGTTACACTAACAACAAAAAAAAGATAAAAAGACTCAAATTATTAAAGTAAAAATGAAAGTGGGAACATTACATTTTACAAAAATTAAAAGAATTATGAGAGTATTTAAACAATTACATGCCAACAGATTGGTTAATCTAGATGAAATGAACAAATTCCTAGAAACATATATCTTACCAAGACTAAATCATGAAGTAATAGAAAATTTGAATTAAAGAGATTGCATCAATAATCAAAAACCTCCCCAAAATGAAAAGCGCTGGACCGGATGGCTTCACTGGTGAGTTCTGCCAAACATTTGAAGGAGAATAATGCTAACGCTTCTCAAACTTTGCCAAAAGATCAACGAGAAGGAACACTTCCTAACTCATTCCAGGGGTGAGCATTACCCTGATACCAAAGGCAGACATACACTAGGAAACAAGAAAACATACACCAATATCTCCTATGAATACTGATGCAAAAATCCTCAACAAATACCAGCAAGCCAAATTTAGCAATATATTAAAAGGATTATACACTGTGGGATTTATTCCTGGAATGTAAAAACAGCACAGTATATGAAAATCAATCAATATAATTCACCACATTAACAGAATGAAGGAGAAAAATCATACAATCATCTCAATTGATGCAGAAAAAGCATTTGACAAAATTCAACACCCTTTCATGATGAAAACATTTAACAAACTAGGAATAAAAGGAAACTACCTCAATATAATAAAAGGCACGTATGAGAAACTCATAACAAACATCAAATCATACTCAATGGTGAAAGATTGAAGGCTATTCCACTAATATCGGGGACAAGAAAAGGATGCCCCCTTTTGCTAGTTCTATTCAACATAGCACTAGAAGTTCTAGCAAGAGCAATTAGGCAAGAAAAGGAAATTAAAGGCATCCAAGTTGAAAAGGAAGAAGTACAATTATCTCTTCTTATGATTTTTTTCCTGAGACGGAGTCTCGCTCTGTCGCCAGGCTGGAGTGCAGTGGCTCCTTCTGGGCTCACTGCAGCCTCTGCTTCCTGGGTTCAAGCGGTTCTTCTGCCTCAGCGTCCTGAGTAGCTGGGACTACAGGCACGCCGCCATGCCTGGCTACTTCTTATGGTTTTATATGTAGAAAACCCTAAAGATTTCACACAAAAAACTATTAGAACTGATAAAGGAATTCAGCAAATTAGTGGATTACAAGTCAACAAAGAGGAACCACTTGCATCCCTACATATTAACAATGAACCATTTGAAAATAAAATTTTGAAAACAATCCCACTTACAATAGGTAAAAAAAAAAAAACTTAGAAATTAATTTATCCAAGGAGTTAAAAGGTTTATACAATGAAAACTGTAAAATATTGCTGAAAGAAATTAAACAAGGCATAAATAAATGAAAATGCATTCCATGTTCATGGATTAGAACACTTAATATTGTTAAGATGCCAACAGTACCCAAAGTGATCCACAGATTCAATGCAATCCCTATCAAAATCTCAATCATGTTTTTTTGCAGAAATTGAAAAGCCCATCCTAAAATTCATATAAAATCTCAAGGGACCCCAAATAGACAAAACAATATTGAAAAAGAACAACTTCCTGATATCACAACTTACTGCAAAGCTACTATAAATCAAAACAGTGTGATATTAGTATAGCAGCAGACATAAAGACCAATGGAATAGAATAGAGAGCCCAGAAATAAACTCTTGCATATATGGTCAAATGATTTTTGACAAGGGTGCCAAGACTATTTGATGAGGGAAAAGACAACCTTTCTAACAAATGTTGCTGTAGGAAACTGGATATCTACCTGCAAAAAGATGACGTTGAACCATTACTTAACACCATACAAATATTAACTCAAAATAGATCTAAAATCTAAATGTAAGAGCTAAAACTATGAAGCTCTTAGAAGAAAACATAGGGCAAAATCTTTGTGACATTGAATCTGGCAACGATTCCTTGGATATAACACCAAAGACACAGGCAACAAAAGAAAAAAATGAACAAATTGGACCTCATGAAAATTTTAAAATTTTGTACATCAAAAGACAATATCAACAGAGTAAAAAGGTAACCCACAGAATGGGAGGAAATATTTGCAATTATATACCTAGTAAAGATTTATATCCAGAATACATAGAGAACTCCTAAAACTCAACAAAAACAAAAATGACCTGACTCAAAATGGGCAAAGGGCATGAACAGACATTTCTCTAAGGAAGCTATACAGATGGCCAATAAGGACATGAAAAGATGTGCAACATCTCTAATCATTAGGGTAATGCAAATTAAAACTACAATGAGATACTATCTCACACCCACCGGGATAGCTATTATTTTTAAAAACAGAAAATAACAAGTGTTGTCAATGATGTGGAGAAAATGGACCCCTTGTGCTTTGTTGTTGGGAATGCAAAATGGACAGGCCCTGTGGAAAACAGTATGGCAGGTCCCTAAATTTTTTTTTTTTTTGACATGGAGTTTCACTTTTGTCACCCAGGCTGGAGTGCAATGGCGTGATCTCGGCTCACTGCAACCTCTGCCTCCCGGGTTCAAGGATTCTCCTGCCTCAGCCTTCCAAGTAGCTGGGATTACAAGCATGCGCCACCACGCCTGGCTAATTTTTTGTATTTTTAGTAGAGACGGGGTTTTACCATGTGGGCTAGCCTGGTCTCGAACTTCTGGCCTTAAGTGATCTGCCTGCCACCTCAGTCTGCCAATGTGCTGGGATTACAGACAAGAGCCACTGTGCCCGGCCCTTAAGAATTTTTAAATAGAATTACCATACAATCTAGCAATTCCACTTCTGGATATATATCCCAGAGAATTGAAAGCAGGATTTCAAAATGATATTTTCACATCTGTGTTCATAGCAGCACTATTCCTAATAGTCAAGAAATGGAAGCAACCCAAATGTCTCTCAATGAATTAATGGATTTTAAAATTCCATTTGGTGAGGCCGGGTGCCGTGGCTCACACCTGTAATCCCAGCACTTTGGGAGGCCGAGGTGGGCAGATCACGACATCAGGAGATCAAGACCATCCTGGCTAACACGGTGAAACCCCATCTCTACTAAAAATACAAAAAATAGCCGGGTGTGGTGGTGGGTGCGTGTAGTCCCAGCTACTCCGGAGGCTGAGGCAGGAGAATGGTGTGAACCCAGGAGGCGGAGCTTGCAGTGAGCTAAGATGGAGCCACTGCACTCCAGCCTAGGCGACAGAGCGAGACTCTGTCTCAAAAAAAAAAAAAAAAAAGAAATCCATTTGGTGGTGGATGGCCGTGGCAGTTCATGCCTGTAATCCCAGCATTTTGGTAGGTTGAGGCAGGCAGATCACTTGAAGTCGGGAGTTCAAGTCCAGCCTGGCCCACATGGTGAAACCCATCTCTATAAAAAATATACATATATATAAATTAGCCAGGCGAGATGGCAGGCGCCTGTAATCCCAGCTACTAGGGAGGCTGAAGCAGGAGACTCACTTGAACCTGGGAGGCGGAGGTTGCAGTGAGCCGAGATTGCACCTCTGCACTCCAGCCTGGGCAACAGAGGGAGACTCTGTCTCAAAAGAAAAAAAAAAAAAAAGGGTGTATACTTGCAATGGAGCATCATTCAGCTTTAAAAAGGAAGGAACAGGATGGGCAGCATAGTGAGACCTGATCTCTTAAAAAAAAAAAAAAGCAAAATTATTGGGGTGTAGAGGTTCGTGCCTGTTGTCCTAGCTACTCAGGAGGCTGAAGTGGGAGGATTGCTTGAGGCCCAGAAGTCGATGTCCATCCTGGGTGTCAGAGTGAGGCCCCATCTTTAAAAAAAAAAGAAGGAAGGAAATTCTGACACAAGCTACAACATGGATGAACTTTGAGGCTACGATGATAAGTGAAATCAGCCAGTCACAAAAAGACAAATCCTGTATAATTCCACTTACGTGAGGTATTTACAGTACTCAAATTCATAGAAACAGAAAGGGGAAGGGTGGTTGGGCCACAGGCTTCAGGGAGGGAAAGATAGGCAGCTGTTGTTTAACCAGTATGCAGTTTCTGGCAGGTGCCTGTAATCTCAGCTACTTGGGAGACTGAGGCAGGGAGAATTTCTTGAACCTGGGAGGTGGAGGTTTCAGTGAGCTGAGACTGCACCACTGCCCTCCAGCCTGGGCGACAGAGCAAGACTCTGTCAAAAAAAAAAAAAAAAAAAAAAAGGAAACAAAGAAATGGTTATGATGATACATTTTGTTATATGTTTTTGTTTTGTTTTTTTCCTTTTCTTTTGAGACAGGGTCTCTGTCACCCAGGCTGGAGTGCAGTGGGGTGATCATGGTTCCTTGCAGCCTTGACCTCCTAGATTCAGGTGATCCTCCCACCCTGGTCTCCCGAATAGCTGGGACTATAGGCAGGCATCACCACGTCCTGCTAATTTTTTGTATTTTTCTGTAGAGACGGGTTTTTGCCATGTTGCCTAGGTTGCTCAAGAAATATGCCTATAGGCCGGGCGCGGTGGCTCAAGCCTGTAATCCCAGCACTTTGGGAGGCCGAGACGGGCGGATCACAAGGTCAGGAGATCGAGACCATCCTGGCTAACCCGGTGAAACCTCGTCTCTACTAAAAAATACAAAAAACTAGCCGGGCGAGGTGGTGGGCGCCTGTAGTCCCAGCTACTCGGAAGGCTGAGGCAGGAGAATGGCGTGAACCCGGGAGGCGGAGCTTGCAGTGAGCTGAGATCTGGCCACTGCACTCCAGCCTGGGCGGCAGAGCCAGACTCCGTCTCAAAAAAAAAAAAAAAAAAAAAAAAAAAAAAAAAAAAAAAAAAAAAGAAATATGCCTATCTTGGCCTCCCAAGGTGCTGGGGTATTACAGACGTGAGCCACCATGCTTAACTTGCTATGTGTTTTTTACCATACAAAAACTAAACTTAAAAAAAAAAAAGAAAAGTGAGAAAATGATTTTTTTCTAGGAGATTTTTTAAGATGAAGAAATTAAGTTTTCCAATTGAGTGAACTCACAGGGTAACAGAAAATAGATGAATAAAGACCCATGCTTAGTGCCTTAGTTGGCTAGGGCTGCCATAACACAAAGCTACAGCCTGGATGTCTTAAGGAATATAAATTTACTTCCGACAGTTCTGAAGGCTGGAAGTACAGGATTAAGGTGTCAGCACATTCAGTTACTCCCGAGGCCTCTCTAATTGGCTTGCAGATTGCCATTTTCTCACTGTGTCCTCACACGGCACAAGGCCATTCCTCTATCCCCATACACTCTGGGTGTCTCTTCCTTTTTCTTCTTTCTTTCTTTCTTTCTTTCTTTCTTTCTTTCTTTCTTTCTGAGAGAAAGTCTGATTCTGTTGCTCAGGCTGGAGTGCAGTGGTGCTATCTCAGCTCACTGCAACCTCTACCTCCCAGGCTCAAACCATTCTCCCACCTCAGCCTCCCTAGTAGCTGGGACTACATGCACGCACCACCGTGCCCAGCTAATTTTTGTATTTTTTTGTAGAGACAGGGTTTCACCATGTTGCCCAGGCTGGTCTCGAACTCAGAGCTCAAGTGATCCACCCGCCTTGGCCTCCCAAAGTGCTGGGATTACAGGTGTGAGTCACTGCACACAGGCTTTTCTTCTTCTTATAAGGACATAGGTCGTGTTGGATTAGGATTCCATCCTTATGATCTCTTTAACTTTATTTATTTATTTATTTATTTTTTTGAGACAGAGTCTCACTTTGTCACCTAGGCAGGAGTGCAGTGGCACGATCTCAGCTCACTGCAACCTCCGCCTCCCAGGTTCAAGTGATTCTCCTACTTCTGCCTCCCAAGTAGCTGGGATTACAGGCGCCCGTCACCATGCCTGGCTAGTTTTTGTATTTTTTAGTAAGAGACAGGGTTTCGCCATGTTGGCCAGGCTGGTCTCAAACTCTTGACCTCATGTGATCCACACGCCTTGACCTCCCAAAGTGCTGGGATTACAGGCATGAGCCACCACGCCCGGCCCCCTTTTAACTTTAATTACTGGTTTTTGCCTTTTTTTTTTTTGAGATGGAGTTTTGCTCTTGTTGCCCAGGCTACAGTGCAATGGTGTGATCTCAGTTCACCGCAACCTCTGCCTCCCAGGTTCAAGTGATTCTCTTGCCTCAGCCTCCTGAGTAGCTGATATTACAGGTGTGCCACCATGCCCGGCTAATTTTATATTTTTAGTATTTTGTATTTTAGTTTCTCCATGTTGGTCAGGCTTGTCTCGAACTCCCGACCTCAGGTGAGCCACCTGCCTTGGCCTCCCAAAGTGCTGGGATTACAGGCGTGAGCTACCATGCACGGCTGCTTTTTGTTTTTGCTTTTTTTTGAGACAGGGTCTCCCTCTGTCACCCAGGGTGGAGTGCAGAGGTATGATCATAGCTCACTGTAGCCTGGAACTCCTTGGCTCAAGCGATTCTCCCACCTCAGCCTCCCTAGTAACTAGGAGTATCAGCATGTGCCACTGTGCCCAGTTAATTTATTTCTTTTTAAAAAAATTTAATTAATTTTTTAGAAATGAGATCTCACTATGTTGCCCAAGCTGGTCTCCAACTTCTGGCCTCAAGCAATCCTCCCACCTTGGCCTCCCAAAGTGCTGGGATTACAGGCATGAGCCAATTTTAATTTTTTTTGTAGAGATAGGGTCTCACTTTGTTGCCCAGGCTGGTCTCGAACTCCTGGCGTTAAGTGATCCTTCTGCCTTGGCCTCCCAAAATGTTGGGATTACAAACGGGAACCATTGTGCCTGGCCTTAATTACCTCTTTAAAGACCATATATCCAAATTCAGTTGACCCTTGAACAACACCAGTTTGAATTTCAAGGATCTATTGATAGGTGAATTTTCTTCCATCTCTGCCATCCCTGAGATAGCAAGAACAACTCCTCCTCTTGTTCCTCCTCAGTCTATTCAATGTGCAGATGATAAGGATGAAGACCTTTATAATGATCCACTTTCACTTAGTGAATAGTAAATAGATTTTCTCTTCTTTATGACTATCTTAACCTTTTCTGTTCTCTAGCTTAATTTTTTTTTTTTTTTTTTTTGAGACAGGGTCTTGCTCTGTTGCCCAGGCTGGAGTACCGTGGTGTGATCATAGTTCAATGCAGCCCCGAACTCTTGGACTCAAGGGATCCCCTGACTCCAGCCTCCCAAGTAGCTGGGATTACAGGCATGAGCTGCTGCACCTGGCCTCACCTCTGATTTTCAATGTGTGAATTATCATATATGTGAAAGACTTGCTGGACTGTACAGCGTTCTCCCCAAATCTCCTCTATTGCCCCTTGCCTTTTTGTTTTTGTTTATTTGTGTTTTTTTGGAGATGCAGTTTCACTCTTGTTACCTATGCTGGAGTGCAATGGGGTAATTTTGGCTCACTGAAACCTCCGCCTTCCGGGTTCAAATGATTTCTTGCCTCAGTCTCCCAAGTAACTGGGATGACAGGCGCCTGCCACCACGCCCGGCTAATTTTTTGTATTTTTAGTAGAGACAGGGTTTCACCACATTGGCCAGGTTGGTCTCGAACTCCTGGCCTCAAGTGATCTCCCCACCTTGGCCACCCAAAGTGCTGGGATTACAGGCATGAGCCACCATGCCCGGCTGTCTTTTTTAAGAGGCCTGGTCTCACTATGTTGCCCAGGTTGGACTCAAACTCCTGGGCTCAAGCAACCCTCCTGCTTCAGCCTCTCCAGTACCTGGGACTATAGGTGTGTGCCGCCGCGCCTGGCTTCGCTCTCTTTTTATTCCTAGGGCCATCTGACCTTTGGGAAATTTAAACTTTATTTATTTATTTGTTTTTGAGACGGAGTCTTGCTCTGTTGCCAGGCTGGAGTGCAGTGGTGTGATCTTGGCTCACTGCAACCTCTGCCTCCCAGGTTCAAGCGATTTTCCTGCCTCAGCCTCCTGAGCAGGTGGGAATACAGGCGCGTGCCACGACCCCTGGCTATTTCTTGTATTTTTAGTAGAGACGGGGTTTCACCATGTTGGTCAGGGTGGTCTCGATTTCTTGACCTCGCGATTCACCCGCCTTGGCGTCCCAAAGTGCTGGGATTACAGGCGTCAGCCACCGCTCCCAGCCGGGAAATTTAAACTTATTGTAACACCTAGAGCTTGACAGAAGAAAACAAGCACATTTTGTGATTTAAGGAGTCACAAAATTTTATTATGAGGCAAAATCTTCCTTTTTTCTTTTTTTAATACACATAGAGTCATGCTATGTTGCCCAGGCTGGTCTTGAATTCCAGGCCTCAAGCAATCATCCCACCTCATCCTCCCAAAGTGCTGGGATTACAAGCATGAGCCACGGTGCCTGACTGTCCCACCAGCCCCCTTTTTTAAGGTAAGAAGAATTCTCTTCGCCACCATAAGTAATCACAGGCTGACATAATCATAGTTGAATATTCTATTTTATATCTAGGGAGTAGTACAAGAGACTTGGTGATAATTTTTTTTTTTTTTTTTTTTTTGAGACGGAGTCTTGCTCTGTCACCCAGACTGGAGTGCAGTGGCCGGATCTCAGCTCACTGCAAGCTCCGCCTCCCGGGTTTACGCCATTCTCCTGCCTCAGCCTCCCAAGTAGCTGGGACTACAGGCGCCCGCCACCTCGCCCAGCTAGTTTTTTGTGTTTTTTTAGTAGAGACAGGGTTTCACTGGGTTAGCCAGGATGGTCTCGATCTCCTGACCTCGTGATCCGCCCGTCTCGGCCTCCCAAAGTGCTGGGATTACAGGCTTGAGCCACCGCGCCCGGCCAATAATTTTTTAATTATTCAGTTTTTAAGTACTGCCTATCTTGTAGATATTAAACCAGATGTTTAGTTGGATTTTGAATACCACACACACAGTTTGTCAAGAATCAGTACATACTCTTTTTGTGCCTAATCCTTTTACATAAAGCACAGGACTCCCAGGACTAGTATCTACATCACGGCCCTTGAATAAAGCCCACAGCAAGGAGAGAACTGAGTTTTCTTCTGAAGTCCTGCCTTCCAAGGCCATGGTTGTTGTTTGTCACCCCTTGGTGACTCGTATCTGTGGTGTCTCCACCCCTCCATCCCTGATGTCTTGTAGAAGCGTGTTTGCTTCTTTTTCTTTTCTTTTGTTTTTCTTTTTTGAGACAGAGTCTTGGTCTGTCACTCAGGCTGGAGTGCAGTGGCACGATCTTGGCTCACTGCAACCTCCGCCTCCTGGACTCAAGCGATTCTCCTGCCTCAGCCTCTTGAGTAGCTGGGATTACAGGCATGCACCACGACTGGCTAATTTTTGTATTTTTGGTATAGACGGGTTTCACCATGTTGGTTAGGTTAGTCTCAAACTTCTGACCTCAAATGATCCGCCCGCCTCAGCCTCCCAAAGTGCTGGGATTACAGGTGTGAGCCACCACACCAGGCCTGTTTGCCTCTTTTTCATAGGAATACTAGATTAGCTGTGAATACCAGCCTTCACTGCAGGTTTAACACAGAGAGCCTGTGGATCCCCCTGACATCCTCAATATGATCATCAGGAGGTCACAGCCAAGGTCTATGGCTCCATATCTGTCTCATTCCTTGGGTTTGACAGAGTAGTTCTGAGCAGCAGAGTACACAGCTGTGCTTGAGTTTGCAGCAGATTCCCACTCCTGGTGACAGCTACACTGCATTATATACATGCTGCTCCTGCTCATGCCCACGGTCTACAGTAGAGAAGGTACACTTGCTCTGAATTAGGCTGAACCCTGCCTAGCAGCTACAGAACACAGATCAAGATATTCCCTGGGAAGCATCTACCTGGGCTGCTGTCCTTATGGCACCTTGTATCTGCTTGAATAAACCCTGCATGTTTTCACATCCTCCAGCCTAGAGATGAAGCTCTAGGGTCCAGGAGTTAGCCTGGTGGTCAGCCTGCTCCGGGACAATCCTCAATGCCAGGTTTATCTGGATTCTTGGTAGAGGGACCAAGTGGGTGAGGCCAGGCAAGGCCTTTGGGAGCAGGGTCTGGCATAGTTAAGACCCTACAGAGGGCGGCTGAATCCCCAGAGATTAGAAAAATGGCACCAAGGGTGTTTGTCTAGGTTTCACAGGATGCAGCAGGAGGCAGTAAATGAGCAGTCATCCTGGGTCTTAGGTGATGCCTTGCTGGGTCAGACTATGCTGGAATGAATGACAACACTCAAACGGTTTCTCCTGGGTTATGGTCTGAAAGGAGCCCAGGGCTCAGAAGACATCTCATGCAATAACCTACAGCTTCCGTTTCTTTTAAGTTGGCCCCAAGAAAAGAGAAGGGGACTCAATTATTCTTCTTGGTCTCCCCATTCCAGATCACCAGACTTCCTCTGCTTCACTTCCTAATTACTACACAATCCTGTCAGTGAGAAGTGGGACTGTTCTAATAGGTGTAGACACTCTGCCCAGTTCCCTGTCCCATCAGGAGGGGAGATGATTGCTTTCCCCGATACTCAGTTAAGGGACATAATCTCTACAAATATTTGCCCTTTCGTTAAAATCTTCAGCCTCAAAAGACGTTGACATTTCCGTGTCCCTGTCACATTTCACCTCCAGTTCACAAAAGAGGCCACAGAGACCCAGAGTGAAGAGAAATCAGAAAACTGTGATTCTGATATAAAAGCAGCTTTTTATTTCTCTTTTCAGTTTACAAATTAACATAAGCAAGCTACAGCATTCGGGTGGGGAGTCAGAAAGTATAAAGAAGATGAATGGGGAAATAAAACAATACGCTTCATATCTAGTACATAATAAATCCACAGTATTTGACAACTGAAAGAAAGATAAACTGGGGAGAAGAAATAGGGGCTAGGACCTACTAAGAAAGGGGCAAAGCCGATTATAGTCACATGTCTTTTAGCTCTGGGATTAAGTGAACATACATCTGTCCTAAGCTGTTCCCATCATTCTTTTTTCCTCTTCCTTCTCCTCCTCTGTTCAACATTTCTAACTACCTGCTCTGCTATGCTGAGTCACTGTACACAGGTCTATCAGAGACATTTGGGAAAGTAAATGTAGTGATAGGCTAAATCAGTCTGAAAATATTTCTAAATAAGCCTGAAAATATTTCTTTATCAAGTCCAGTAAAATGAGTTTCAGAATTTTTGTGGCGTGCATAAAAGTACCCCGATCTTCTATATATAGGCATTGCGAAGTTCTTTTTTTTTTCTTTTATTCTTTAGAGTTTGTTTATTGAAAATTTGAAGCAGAAAATGAAAAATAAAGATTTTTAGGCCGGGAGTGGGGGCTCACGCCTGTAATCCCAGCACTTTGGGAGGCCAAGGTGGGCAGATCATCTGAGGTCAATAGTTTGAGACCAGCCTGGCCAACATGGTGAAACCCCATCTCTACTAAAAATACAAAAATTAGCTGGGGATGGCGGTGGGCACCTGTAATCCCAGCTGCTTGGGAGGCTGAGGCAGGAGAATTGCTTGAACCTGGAAGGCAGAGGTTGCAGTGAGCCAAGACCATGCCATATATGTATACCAACAAATCATACTTTTCTTCCAATTATTTTTTAAAAGGTGTAGCAATTTCCATTTATTTATTTATTTACATAATTTTTGAGATTGGGTCTTGCTCTGTTGCCCAGGCTGGAATGCAGTGGCATGATCTCAGCTCACTACAGCCTCTGCCTCCCACGTTCCAGCAATTCTCCCACCTCAGCTTCCCGAGTAGCTGGGATTACAGGGGCATGCCACCAAGCCCAGCTAATTTTTGCATTTTTAGTAGAGACGGGGTTTCACCATATTGGCCAGGCTGTTCTCAAACTACTGACCTCAAGTGATCCACCTGCCTCAGACTCCCAAAGTGTTGGAATGACAGGCATGAGCCACTGTGCCTGGTTGCAATTTCCTTTTAGTTACAAAGAACTATAAAACTCTTATTTAACTGTAGAAAGAATGAAATTCTTTCATCATGCAAATTAAGATACACAGTATAGTTGCAAATCTACACTCAATTGTGTTAATATTAACATATATACAATGCTGCTACCTTCATCAACTTTTTCATTTGGGCATCACAAAGATGAGTCTTCTGATGTTCTACAAGCAGTATGTTTATACAAAAGTCAAAAGTTTAGCTAAAATTCAGCCTACACAGTAATAAATGAACATAGAATGGAAATCAACTAAAGTTATTTAAATAGGATGAAAAAGTCCCAATGTCTCTTAAGCAGCAAGAGCACCTTCCCAATTTAGTTTCAAGATGAGCACCGTACTCCATTTATCCTTGTATTTCCAGGGCCCAGTGTTTCCATGGAAGATCTTTATCCAGCTGCTGGTTTGGAGCCTGCTGCAGGGGGTACAAGGCTGTCCAGCTATTGGCGATGTCCTGTATTAATCAACCACTCATAAAACTTGTTCTCTACCAGTACCTGGAACTGCTTCCTTTGTCCTATGTCAAATGAGCCTTCTTCAAAGTTTTCTGCCAGATCTGTATCTTCAGTTCTCTTTGACCCAGTGCTTTCTGATAAACAGATGGAAGACCCCCAGGAATCTCTGTGGTGTCCTCTTCCATTTCAAAGGAAATAATAAATACATATAATTCAGAAGGTGGTAAAAGCCAGAAGACACTAGTGTCGCTGTTCTCTCTGCATACAACCATTGGATTATTCCAATAGTTACGCACTGTAGCAAGGCCAGTCCTGGCCATATGGTTCTCTTTTGACCAGGACTAATGCTGGGTCCATTACCTAGCATTGGGTAATGGGTATGAAAAGGGGCAAAAGTTACTATCTGGCTCCCAGAGAGAATGAGTGGGCACATAGGCATCAGAATGTGAAAGACGCAACCTGTCGCAGAAGAGATGGACAAATGATGGCAAACAGCAATGACTTTAACATTGTCACAACTGTGGAGGTAAAGCATAGTTGCTACAGGGCCCAAGACAAAGGTGCTATTCCTGCACTTCTCAATTGTCACAGATCATAAGGGAGAGAGCAGATACATAAAAGATTTGTCGCAATGATGAATCTCTACATGCGCCCCCACCAGAGTATCTGAGCTCTTAGCCAATGTCTGCTTGTAAACCTGGCTCATCACCACCATGTGGTGCATCCCAGGGGCCACATTAGAATTACAAGCAATCTGGGCCGGTTGTGGTCACTCATACCTGTAATCCTGGCACTTTGGGAGGCCGAGGTGAGTGGATCATTTGAGGTCAGGAGTTTGAAATCAGCCTGGCCAACATGGTGAAACCCCATCTCTATGAAAAATGCAAAAATTATGGCCAGGTGCAGTGGCTCACGCCTGGAATTCCAGCACTTTGGGAGGCCAAGGTGGGTGGATCACAAGGTCAGGAGATTGAGACCATCCTGGCTAACACGGTGAAACCCCATCTCTACTAAAAATACAAAGAATTAGCCGGGCGTGGTGGCGGGCGCCTGTAGTCCCAACTACTCAGGAGGCTGAGGCAGGAGAATGGCGTTAACCCGGGAGGTGGAGCTTGCAGTGAGCTGAGATCCTGCCACTGCACTCCAGCCTGGGCAACAGAGCCAGACTCCGTCTCAAAAAAAAAAAAAAAAATGCAAAAATTAGCTGGGCGTGGTGGTGGGTACCTGTAATCCCAGCTACTTGGGAGGCTGAGGCAAGAGAATCGCTTGAGCTGAGGAAGTGGAGGCTGCAGTGAGCAGAGATCCAGCCTGGGCAACACAGTGAGACTCCATCTCAAAAAAAAAAAAAAAAAAAAAAAGAAGAAGAAGAAGAATTGCAAGCAATCTTAGCTCTTTTGGTTGTCCCTTCAACTTGATGAGCCCAAGCCAATTTCTTTCCAGACTTGAGGCAAATTGGTGTACCAAATGGATTCCCAGTCAAAAGGACCTCAACCAGGCTTCCAGCTTGTAGAAAGGAAAGTCTTAGAGATCTTTGAGAAGCCACTATCTGCAAGCAGTGGTTACTACAGTGCAAGTTCATGAAGTGGATAGATCTTCCTGGCTCTACTTATTCTACCTTCAATAAGGAAGCTTCTTGAGACACTAGACTACTATGGGTTGAATGAAATGATGCAGTGAGTTGTCCTGGATCTAAAAGCAGCTTGGGAGATCAGACATGATCATAGATAAAAGCTTGGTGACTGTAATCATTCCAGTTCTTATTATGACAATTAGATTTTTCAGTCAGGTCAGGAGACTGAGATCTGTTTCTGGGACTAGGCCACTCTTCTCCAATCAAAGATGTCCTTAGTAGAGGCCTTGTTCAATTGTTGAATGTATAAGAAGAGCAGAAACTGCAGGGTGTCCACTGAAAACTGATTTCTCTGCTTTTCAACTTCCTCCTCAGACATGCAGTTGGACAGAACCTCAGACCATTCCAGGCGCTCCTCAGGTGTCTTCACTGAAAGACTCTCAGATATTTCGAAGTAAAGCCACATCAGGTCCTTGGCCAACTGCAGCTTCCCACAAGCGATGCGCCTCCGTGTAGACCAGTAGAGGAGTGGGGAAGCTCCTTCCATGGCTCGGATTCGCACATAGTTGGATATCTTCCTGAGACAGTGAAGACTAAACTTGGATGGAGGGGGGGACCTGCAAGGCACCCACTATAAAGGGTTCTGCTTTCACCCAGAGGAGAACTCTGGGCTCATCCAAGTTATCTCTAAGGACATCTGGGTGAAAACACATCTTTGCATACCTGCCTTAGCAGGTGCCCTCACTTCTCTGTGCGAGTGCCACGGTGCCCCATGTCCCTTCACTGACTGGGCCCAACCCTCGCCCTGGTCTTGTGAAGTTCTTTTTTTTTCTTTTTAATTATTAACGAGATATTATTTATTTATTTTTGAGATGGGGGTCTCGCTCTGTTGCCAGGCTGGAGCGCAGTGGCACAATCTTGGTCACTGCAACCTCCGCCTCCCAGGTTCAAGCAATTCTGCTGCCTCAGCCTCCCAAGTAGCTGGGACTAGAGGCACGTGCCACCACACTGGCTAATTTTTGTATTTTTAGTAGAAACAGGGTTTCACTATGTTGGCCAGGCTGGTCTTGAACTCCTGATCTCGTGATCCACCTGCCTCGGCTTCCCAAAGTGCTGGGATGACAGGCATGAGCCACGGCACCCGGGCCATTGTGAAGTTCTTAATTTCGGAGTTATTAATCAGCCGTTTGCCTACTTCTTCCAAATGCTCCCAAGACTCATCCGTGCACTTCTGAGTGACATTGACAGCGGAAGTCTTGAACTCTGTTACCAGTTTAGGGGAAGGGAGCTTCTCAGTAAATTCAAACATCAGCACTGCTGTCTCATAGAGCACCTGCCCACATCCATAGGTACATGCCTCAGGAAGGGTAACGGGAGTGCTGGACTCGCATAAGCTCCCCTGGGGTTCCCCCCAGATCCCTCACGATGATATTAGTATTGCCAATCACTTTCTCCTCCTTGAACTTTTGACTCTTCACAGATGACGGTTTCAGTGGTATCCTTTCCTCCCATCCTAATGAGCTGAAGCTGCAGAACATGGGCCTCAGTTGGGCAGCCCACCTCCTCCAAGGCCACCTTCAGAGCTAAGTTGGACAGGTACTCAGGCAGAGGGACTAGGGAGGGGGCTGTGTGTAAGAGATCCTGGCTGGTCCTGGGATCTGAGAGAGGAATCTCGCTCTCCCAGAGATAAGAGATGGATGCCCAGTCTCTGGAAAAGATGGCTGGAAGGTTAGGGCCCCACTCTGGGCATTTCTTTGAAAGGCAGCTACCAGGGACAGCAGGACACAGCAAAGGAGCAGCACAGCCTGGATCATAGGGGGACAGCAGAGCAGCCCTGCTGGAAGGAAGCGGTGCTCAGGTTGGGAAGTGGAGAAAGTCTCAGGACAAAGAGACACCAAGACTGGACAGAGCTAGAAAGTGTCTTAGCCCTTGGAAAATTCAATTGCCCTGAACACACCTCATCTTCGCTCTTAAAGGATGTAGGTGATCCTCACCTGCTCCAGAAAAACAAGCCAGAGGAACGAGTTGGCCCAAAACACATCCTTTGCTTCAGTGCTTCCCTAATCTGAATGACTACTTTTTAGACCTAACGTATTTACCCCAGCCAAAAAAGCTGATGCCTTTTGAAAACAGTGAAGAACGTAACATGCACAAATATTTATCTACCTTTTCCTGGCCCAGACTTTGTCCTTCTCACCTTTGTCCCACGCTTACAAACATTTTTCCCTTCGTGGCTTCTGCTTCTTCTGCCCCATATCCTTGTCACCCTAAGGATTTACGCTAGACCTAAACTTAGATTTAAAAAATTTCCTCTGTACCTTCTGAGGAAACAGGAAGGAGAGAAAGGGAGGGGTGCCTTTCACCTCTGGGTAGGAGAAATGCTATGGCCTGAATATTCGTACCCTCCAAAAATCCTGTTGAAACTTAATCCACAATATGGGAGTATTGAAAGGTACAGTCTTATGTCTGTAATTCTAGCACTTTGGGAGGCCAAGGTGGGCAGATCACCTGAGGTCAGGAGTTTGAGACTAGCCTGACCAACATGGTGAAACCCCATCTCTACAAAAATACAAAAAAAATTAGCCGGGTATGATGGCGGGTGCCTGTAATCCCAGCTACTGGGGAGGCTGAGACGGGAGAATCATTTGAACCTGGGAGGCGGAGGTTGCAGTGAGGCAAGATCACGCCATTGCACTGCAGCCTGGGCGACAGAGCGAGACTCTGTCTCAAAAAAAAAAAAAGAAAAAAAGAAAAAAAGAAAAAGAAAAAGAAATGAAAGAAAGGTATGGTCTTTAAGAGGTGATTGGGTAGGCCAGGTGTGGTGGCTCACACCTGTCATCCCATCAAGGCGATCAAGACCATCCTGGCCAACATGGTGAAACCTCGTCTCTAATAAAAATACAAAAATTAGCCGGGTGTGGTGGCGTTCGCCTGTAGTCCCAGCTACTCAGGAGGCTGAGGCAAGAGAATCTCTTGAACCCAGGAGCCAGAGGTTGCAGTGAGCCGAGATCGTGCCACTTCTCTCCAGCCTGGGTGACAGAGCAAGACTCCATCTCAAAAAAAAAAAAAAAAAAAAAAAGAGGTGATTTGGTCATGAGGGGTCTGCCTTCATGAATGGATTAAAACGTGTTTCAGAATGATTAATTCATGGATTAACAGGTTATCAAGGGAGTGTTACTGGTGGCTTTATAAGAAGAGAAATACCAGAGCTTGCATGCTGGACCCCCTTGCCGTGTAATGCTCAGAGTCCAGGCCACATCAGGACTCTAGAGTCCCTACCACGAAGAAGGCCCTCACTAGATGCTGAGCCATGGCCTTGGACCTTCCAGCTACGACAATTGTAAGAGATAAATTTCTTTATAAATTACCTAGTTTTAGGTGTTCTAAGCAACAGAAAACAAACTAAGAAAAGACTCTAAAAGAGTTATTACAGGTTGGGCACGGTGGCTCACGTCTGTAATCCTAGCACTTTGGGAGGCCGAGATGGGCAAATCACCTGAGGTTAGGAGTTCGAGACCAGCCTGGCCAGCATGCAGAAACCCCGTCTCTACTAGAAATACAAAATTAGCCGGGCATGGTGGCACATATCTATAATCCCAGCTACGTGGGAGGCTGAGGCAGGAGAATCGCTTGGACCCAGGAGGGGAAGGTTGTGGCGAGCCGAGATCATGCCATTGCACTCCAGCCTGGGCAATAAGAGGGAAACTCTGTCTCAAAAAAAAAAAAAAAAAAAAAAAAATAGAGTTATTACTCTATGGACTTATCAGGTAGATGAATGGGAGAATAGAATCTATTAGCAAGTCAGACCAAATCAGAGAAACTTTTTAGTCTTTACCTATTTAATTCCAATGCAATACCCAAATTGAACACATTCATTACCACGCTAGTACTGCTTTTTAAGCTTACATCAAAACAATACGAACTGGGCTTAATCTCTCTTCTAGGGGTATCTGCAGTTTGGAAAATAGGGAAAGATGGCGTATAGTTCCTCCTACAACGGTAAAAGGGCCCACATAATTGTGCCCTAATGGGAGGCACCTAATGGTTCCTCCCTGGAGCTATGACCAACCTCTGGCAGACAACCAAAGGAAACAGGCCAGTGAAGAAGTCCAGGCCAGGTGCAGTGGCTCACGCCTGTAATCCCAGCACTTCGGTAGGCTGAGGTGGGTGGGTTACGTGAGGTCAGAAGTTTGAGACCAGCCTGGACAACATAGTGAAACCCTGTCTCTACAAAAAATATATACAAAAATTAGCTAGGCATGGCGGCAGGTGCCTGCAGCCCCAGCTACATGGGAGGTTGAGGTAGGAGAATCACTTGGACACGGGAGGTGGAGGTTGCAGTGAGCCAAGATCACACCACTGAACTTCAGCCTGGGCAACAAGAGCAAAACTCCGTCCAAAAAAAAAAAAAGGTCCAGAGTCCCTCCTCCTATTTCACTCACTTCTCTTAGTCCCCAGAAAAGGCACCTAACAATGAAGAAGAAATCAGAAACAAAAACTTTTAGAACAGGGAGCTACTCGGACACACACCTAAAACTGGGACAACTAGATGTAGAGATGTCCAACCCTGCCAACTGAATCTCAAGCCTCTGCTGCTGCTGCACAGCTCAGGGAGATTTTTGGATCTTGTCTAAGTCTACCATTTCTGATCTGAGTTCACCATCCATAGCTGGACCTATCTCCTCCTCTAGCCTTCTGGTTCTTCAGCTGGCATCATCATCCTCAGTATGTATCTTAGTTTATTTGTGCTGCTATAAAGGAAATACCTGAGGCTGGGTAATTTATAAAGAAAAGAGGTTTATTTTGCTTATGATTCTGCAGACTGTACAAGAAGCATAGTGTGGTGGCTCATGCCTGTAATCCTAGCACTTTGGGAGGTGGAGGTGGGTGGGTCAGGCTGAGGTCAAGAGTTCGAGACCAGACTGGCCAATGTGGTGAAACACCATCTCTACTAAAAATACAAAAATCAGTCAGGTGTGGTGGCGGTCGCCTATAATCCCAGCTGCTCAGGAGACTGAGGCAGAAGAATTGTTTGAACCCCAGGGGCAGAGGTTGCAGTGAGCTGAGATCATGCCACTTCACTTCAGCCTGGTCGAAAGGTGAAACTCCATCTCAAAAAAAAAAAAAAAAAAAAAAAAAAAAAGCATGGTGCCAGCATCTGCTTCTGGGCCTCAGGAAGCTTCCACTCATGGTAGAAGGCAAAAGGGAGCAGGCAGAAAGCAGCAAGAGTGGAAGGGAACAACAGGGAAGGGAAGTGTCCGGCTCTTCTTCATAATCAGTTCTTGCAGGAACTAAGACAACTCACTCATTCCCTCGAAAGAGAATGGCACCAAGCAATTCACGAGGGATCCACCCCACAATCCAAACTCCCACCAGGCCGCAGCTCGGACACTGGGGATCACATTTCAGCATGAGACTTCAAGGGGACAAATATCCAAACTATCTCAGTATAAAACTGCCTTGTCTTTTTTTTTTTTTTTTTTTTTTTTTTTTTTTTTTTTGTGAGACGGAGTCTCACTCTGTTGCCCAAGCTGGAGTGCAGTGGCCGGATCTCAGCTCACAGCAAGCTCCACCTCCTGGGTTCACGCCATTCTCCTGCCTCAGCCTCCCGAGTAGCTGGGACTACAGGCGCCCGCCACCTCGCCCGGCTAGTTTTTTGTATTTTTTAGTAGAGACGGGGTTTCACCATGTTAGCCAGGATGGTCTCGATCTCCTGACCTCGTGATCCACCCGTCTCGGCCTCCCAAAGTGCTGGGATTACAGGCTTGAGCCACCGCGCCTGGCCAAAACTGCCTTGTCTTAGAAATTATTTGAATGTCTTCAAATTTGAGTTTATCTTCAGGACTGAGGAGTAGAATGACAGAGGACATGAAGACAAAGGCAGGTCCCCCAACCAGACCTCCTGCCCTTATCTACCACGTGTTCCTCATCAATGCCCAGCAGTTATCACTTCTTGCACACTTGGGTTTTCATTGCTGTTGTTTGTTTTTAATTAATAGAGTATTTTTTAGGGAAATTTTAGTTTTACAAAAACACTGAGCAGAGAGTAGAGTTCCCCTATAATCCCTCTTCCCACACCCCTCACTTTTCCCTATTATTAACATCGTACATTGGTGTGCTACATTTGTTGTTTTTTGTTTTGTTTTTTTTTTGAGATGGAGTCTTGCTCTGTTGCCCAGGCTGGAGTGCAGTGGCGCGATCTTGGCTCATTGCAACCTTTGCCTCCCAGGTTCACACCATTCTCCTGCCTCAGCTTCCTGAGTAGCTGGGACTACAGGCGCCCGCTACCACACCCAGCTAATTTTTTGTATTTTTAGTAGAGACGGGGTTTCACTGTGTTAGCCAGGATGGTCTCGATCTCCTGACCTCGTGATCTGCCCGCCTCGTCCTCCCAAAGTGCTGGGATTACAGGCGTGAGCACCACGCCCAGCCGCTACATTTGTTATAATTGATTATTGTATTATTGTTATTGAGACAAGGTCTCACTCTTGTCACCAAGGCAGTAAGTAGTGCAGTGGTGTGATAATAGCTCACTGCAACCTTGACCTCCCAGGCTCAAGTGATCCTCCTGCCTTAGCCATTCATGTAGGTGGGACAACAGGCATGTACCACGGTGCGTGGCTAATTTTTTAATATTTCTGTAGAGACAGGGTCTCACTTTGTTGCCCAGGCTTGAGCTGATTCTGGAAGGATGGGCTAGTGGTTGTATAGAACCCTCCAATAAAGGGACTGGCATGATCCACAGCTTGCTGGCATGAAAAGGCCCACTCTGTGTGGGTGACTGAAAATAGTTAAGGGGGGCTGGCTGAGCACGGTGGCTCACGCCTGTAATCCCAGCACTTTGGGAGGCTGAGGTGGGTAGATCACCTGAGGTCAGGAGTTACAGACCAGCCTGGCCAACATGGTGAAATCCCATCTCTAATAAAAATTTTAAAAATTAGCTGAGTGTGGTGGTACACGCCTGTAATCCCAGCTACTTGGGAGGCTGAGGCAGGAAAATCACTTGAAGTTGGGAGGTGGAGGCTGCAGTGAGACGAAATCACGCCACTGTACTCCAGCCTGGGTAACAGATGGAAACTCCATCTCAGAAAAAAAAAAAAAAAAAAGAACTTCTGCAGAGACTGGGCTTGGTGACTCACGCCTATAATCCTAGCACTTTGGGAGGCCAAGGCTGGTAGATCACTTGAGGCTAGCAGTTTGAGACCAGCCTGGCCAACATGGTGAAACCCTGTCTCTACTAAAAATATAAAAATTGGCCAGGCGTGGTGGTACATGCATGTAATCCCAGCTACTTGGGAGGCTGAGGCAGGAGAATTGCTTGTACCAGGGAGGTGGAAGTTGCAGTGAGCCGAGATCATGCCATTGCACTCCAGCCTGGGCGACAAGAGTAAAACTCTGTCAAAAAAAAAAAAGAAAAAGAAAGGAAAGCAAGAAAGCAAGCAAGCAAGAAAGAATTAGCCAGGTATAATCCCACCTACTTGGGAGGCGCTGAGGCACAAGAATTGCTTGAACCTGGGAGGTGGAGTTTCAGTGAGCCAAAATCATGCCACTGCACTCCAGCCTGGGTGATAGAGCAAGACTCTGTCTCAAAAGAAAAAAAAAAGTATTTCTGCAGACAGAATGGAAAATGAACTTGAACTAAGGAATTAAAGGAAGAAGAGATTAGAGGGAGGAACCCTAGAACCCTAGAGAGCCAACTATTTTAAGAATCTAGGTCAGGCCAGGCACAGTGGCTTACGCAGGAGGATCACTCGAGCCCAGGGGATTGAGACCAGCCTGGACAGCATAGTGAGACCTTGTCTCTACAAAAAAATTTCAAAGTAGCTGAGTGTGGTAGTGCGCTTCTGTAGTACCAGCTCCTCAGGAAGCTGAGGTGGGAGGACCATTTGAGCCCCAGAGGTTGAGGCTACAGTGAGCTGTAATTGCACCACTTTACTTCATCCTGGGTGACAGAAGGAGACCCTATCTCAAAAGGAAAAAAAAGAAAAAAAAAAGGAGGAGGGGGATGCATTTTGATGGTTGAACCAATGTATTGTAGCATATGGCTCATTCTCTTAAGCTCCATCAGCAGCAGATGCAGTAAAAACAACTTTATTTGATCTATGACCCTGGGTGTGGAAGTTAAGGAGGAAGGAACCAGTTAGTTTCCTGGAGTCCCAACCTTAGTCCCAAGAGGTTTTTTACACACATGGAGAGCCAGTAGCTGAATGGGGCAAAAAAGAACTCAGGAAGTAAGTGAAAGGTCTTTAGACAAAATGGGTATGGGGTTTCTTTTTGGGGTGAATTAAATGTTTTGGAATTATTGGTGACAGTTGCACAAAACTGTAAATGTACTGAAAGATACTGAGTTGTACACTTCAAAATGGTTAAAATAGTGCATGTTATGTGAATTCTACCCACCGCCAAAATAAAAAGAAGACATGCAAAATCTCAAACAATTAATCACCGGCAGACCTGCAGTATAAGAAATGTTGTTTTTTTTTTCTTTTTTTTTTTGGCAGGGTCTTGCTCTGTCTCCAAGGCTGGAGTGCAGTGGTGCAATCTCAGCTCACTGCAACCTCTGCCTCCCAGGCTCAAGCCATCCTCCTGCCTCAGCTTCCTGAGTAGCTGGGACTACAGGCATGTACCACCACACCCAGCTAATTGTTGTACTTTTTGTAGAGACAGGGTTTTACCATGTTGCCCAGGCTGGTCTGAAACTCTTGAGCTCAGGTGATCCACTCACCTTGGCCTCCCAAAATGCTGGGATTACAGGCATGAGCCACTGCACCTGGCCTAAGAAATGTTAATAAAAATCTGTAGACAGAGAAAAATGACTTCCATTGGAAATCTGGATATACATAAAGAAATGGAGACCATAGGAAATAGTAATTAAATAGGTAAATATACATTTTTGTTTATTCGTGTGTGTGTGTGTGTGTATGTGTGTGTTTTTTTGAGATGGAGTCTCATTCTGTTAAGTCTGGCTGGAGTGCAGTAGCACAGTATCAGCTCACTGCAACCTTCGTCTTCTGGGTTCAAGCAATTCTCCTGCCTCAGCCTCCCGAGTAGCTGGGATTACAGGCGCCTACCATCATGTCCAGCTAAATTTTTAATATTTTTAGTAGAGACGAGGTTTCACCATGTTGGCCAGGATGGTCTCAAACTCCTGACCTCAGGTGATCCACCCGCCTCAGCCTCCCAAAGTGCTGGGATTACAGGCATGAGCCACTGCGCCCCGCCCCTTAAATATACATTTTTAAAAGAGATAATTGGCTATTGACTATTTAAGGCAAAAATAATGCAGTGTAGAGTCTATAACAGATGTAAGTGTAAAATGTAACAATAGCACAAAGGCTGGGAGGGAGAAAATGGAAATATACTATGGTTTCTTATACTGTACATTAAGTAGTATAATAAATAGCACCTGAAGGTAGTCTGTAATAAATTAGAGATGATTACTATAAACCCTAAAGCAACACTAAAATAACAAAGCAGGTGGGGCACAGTGACTTATATCTGTAATCTCCGCACTTTTTGAGGCTGAGGCAGGAGGATCACTTGAAGCCAGGAGTTTGAGATTAGCCTGAGCAACATAGTGAGACGTCATCTCTACAAAAAATAAAAAATGTTATCCAGGGGCTGGGTGTAGTGTTATCCAGGTGCTGGGTGCAGATTTTAGGAAGCTGAGGCAGAAGGATTATGTGAGCCCAGAAGTTCAAGACCAGCCTGGGCAACATACGGAGCCTCCATCTCCGTAAAAAATAAAAAATTAGCCAGGTGTGATGGCACAAACCTGTGGTCCCAGCTACTTGAAGGTGGGAGGATCACTTGGATGTGGGAAGTGGAGACCACAGTGAGCCATGATTGCACCAGTGTACTCCTGCCTGGGTGATAGAGCAAGACCATGTCATAAAAAAAAAAAAGCCAGATGTAGCGGCACATAGCTGTAGTTCCAGCTACTTGGGAGGACAAGGTGGGAAGATTGCTTGAGCCCAGGAGTTTGAGACTGCAGTGAGTCATAATTGCACAAATGCACTCCAGACTGGGTGACAGCGCAAGACTCTGTTACAGAAACGGGGTCGGGGGGGGAAGAGAGAAGATGGAATTATAAAAAATACTCAGTTAAACCCAAAGAAGAGCTGGGCACAGTGGCTCACACCTGTAATTCCCAGCACTTTGGGAGGCCGAGGTGGGCGGATCATGAGGTCAAGAGATCAAGACCATCCTGGCTAACACGGTGAAACCCCATCTCTACTAAAAATATAAAAAATTAGCCGGGCATGGTGGTAGGTGCCTGTAGCCCCAGCTACTTAGGAGGCTGAGGCAGGAGAATCGTGTGATCTGAGGCAGAGGTTGCAGTGAGCCAAGATCGTGCCACTGCACTCCAGCCTGGGTGACAGAGCAAGACTCCATCTCAAAAACAACAACAACAACAAAACCCAAAGAAGAAAAAGAGGGAAGGAGAACAAAGAACAGATGAGACGAATAGAAAACAAGTAGCAAAATGTAATACTTAAACCTGATAATATCAATAATGATATTAAATATAAATGATCTAAACAACAAAATTAAAAGGCAAAGATTGTCAGATTGGATAAAAGAAAAAAGGCCAACTATGTGCTTTCTATGAGAAACCCACTTTAAAAGAAACAAATAAATTATAAGTAAAAGGATTTTTAAAACGATACCATGCTAACACTAACCCACAGAAAACTGGAGTGGCTATGTTAATATCACAAAAGCAGACTTCAGGGCTGGTCATGGTGGCTCATGCCTGTAATTCCAGCACTTTGGGAGGCCGAGGCAGGAGGATTGTGTGAGCTGAAAAGTTTGAGACCATCCTGGGCAACATAGTGAGATGCTGTCACTATAACAACAGATTTTTTTTTTTTTTTTTTTTTTTTTTAAAGAAAGAAAGAAATGTAGGCCAGGAGTGGTGGCTCATGCCTGTAATCCCAGCACTTTGGGAGGCTGAGGCGGGCAGATCACGACGTCAGGAGTTCGAGATCAGCCTGACCAACATGGTGAAACTCCGTCTCTACTAAAAATACAAAAATTAGCTGGGTGTGGTGGCGTGCACCTGTAGTCCCAGCTATTCAGAAGGCTGAGGCAGGAGAATCGCCTGAACCTGGGAGGTGGAGGTTGCAGTGAGCCAAGATCGTGCCATTGTACTCCAGGCTGGTTGATAGAGCAAGACTCTATCTCAAAAAAAAAAAAAAAAAAAAAAAAGAAAAGAAAGAAAGAGAAAAGAAAAAAAAGAAAAGTAGACTTCAGAGGAAAGAATATTATAGGGATAAATAATGCCATTTGACAGTGAAAAAGGGACCAATTTATTAAGAGAACCTAACAATTCTAAGCATTTATACATACGATAACAGAGCTTCAAAACACAAGAAGCAGGCTGGGCACGGTGGATCATGTCTATAATCCCAGCAGTTTGGGAGGCTGAGACAGGTAGATCACTTGAGGTCAGGAGTTTGACACCAGCCTGGCCAACATGGCGAAACCCTATCTCTACTAAAAATACAAAAATTAGCCAGGTATAGTGGTGCACACCTGTAGTCCCAGCTACTTGGGAAGCTGAGGCATGAGAATTGCTTAAAACCGGGAGGCAGAGGTTGCAGTGAGCCAATATCATGCCACTGCACTCCAGCCTGGGTGACAGAGCAAGACTCTGTTAAAAAAAAAAAAAAAAAAAATCAAAATCCAAAATGATGTATCAATAAATTTAAAAGGATTCAAGTCATACGAAGTATGTTCCTTGAGCACAGTAGAATTAAATTAGAAACTAATTACTGGCCGGGCGCGGTGGCTCACGCCTGTAATCCCAGCACTTTGGGAGGCCTAGTCGGGCAGATCACGAGGTCAGGAGATCGAGACCATCCTGGCTAACACGGTGAAACCCCATCTCTACTAAAAATACAAAAAATTAGCCGGTCGTGTGGTGGGCGCCTGTAATCCCAGCTGCTTGGGAGGCTGAGGCGGGAGAATGGCATGAACTCAGGAGGCGGAGCTTGCAGTGAGCTGAGATCGCACCACTGCACTCCAGCCTGGGTGACAGAGTGAGACTCCGTCTCAAAAAAAGAAAAAGAAAAAGAAACTAATTACTGATATCTGGATGATAGCCCGGTGTTGGGAAATGAAATAACACACATTTAAGTAATTTTGATTTCGAAGAATAAAAAGAAAATTCAAAAAGTACTTTGAGCTGAATGAAAATAAACACACAACATGTCTAAATTTGTGAGATGTTGCTAAAGCTGTGCTTAGAAGGAAATTTAGAGCACATGAACATACAGATTCAAGAAATGGAGTGAACCCTAAGTAGAATACATTCAAAGAAATCCATTGCAAGACACATTATAAGCAAACTTCTTAAAATAAAGACAAGGAGAAAAGTCTTGGAAGCAAATACAAACAACACAGTACCTGTAAAGGAACAATTACTCCATTGACAGTAGACTTCTTATAAGAAGCCATAGAGACCAGCAGGGAATGGCACATTTTCCAAGTACTGAAAAAACAAACAAACACAAACAAACAAACAAAAAACAACTGTCAACTTTAAATCCCATACCCTACAAGAATATCCTTCAGGAAGATTCTCAGATAAGGGAAACTAAGATAATTTGCCTCCACCAGACCTACTCTTAAAAAAAAAAAAAAAAAGTTTAAAACATTATGAAGAAAATTTGGGAGGCTGAGACAGGCAGATCACTTGAGGTCAGGAGTTCAAGACCAGCATGGCCAACATGACGAAACCCGATCTCTACTGAAAATACAAAAATTAGCCGTGCATGGTGCTGCATGCCTGTAGTCTTAGCTACTCGAGAGGCTGAGGCAGGAGAGTCACTCGAACCTGGGAGGCAGAGATTGCCGGGAGCCAGGATCACATCACTGCACTCCAACCTGGGCAACAGAATGAGACACCATCACAAACAAACAAACAAAGCAAAAATTATGAAGAAAGAAGAGGAAGTATAAAAATATAAATATATGATAATAGGTCAATCTTCTCATCTTGAGTTTTCTAAATTATGTTGGATGGCTGAAGTAAATATTATATTATCTGATATGGTTCTCAATATATAGATAGGAAATATTTAAGATAATTAAAGTATACAAGGGGGAGGGAATATTAAGGGACCTAAATGGAGGTAAGATTTCTACACTTGACTCAAACTGATAAAATTTTGACCCCAGTAATTGTGATAGGTTTCATATGTATAATGTAATATCTAGACCAACAACTAAAAACATTCATAATAAATAAAAAGTTATAACAGATAAATTAAAAAGGAATTTTTAAAAATGTTTAAGTAATCCGCAGGAAGGGGGAAAACAGTCAAAGAATGATGAAAATGCGAGATGAAACAGAAAGAAACATAAAATGGCAGACTTAGCCCTAATATATCAAAAATTACATTAAATGTAAATGATCTAGGCATACCAATTAAAAGACTGGTAGAAAAATAAAAAACATGTATATGTACATGCACATTTATATGTAAATATAATGACATAGGTAGGTTGAATGTAAAAGGATAGGCCGGGCGCGGTGGCTCACACCTGTAATCCCAGCACTTTAGGAGGCCGAGGTGGGTGGATCATCTGAAGCCAGGAGTTTCAGACCTGCCTGGCCAACATGGAGAAACTCTGTCTCTACTAAAAATACAAAAAATTAGCCAGGCATGGTGGCACATGCCTGTAATCCCAGCTACTTGGAAAGTTGAGGCAGGAGAATTGCTTGAACCCAGGAGGCAGAGGCTGCAGTGAACTGAGATCGTGCCATTGCACTCCAGCCTGTGCAACAAGACTGAAAGACAATCTCAAAAAAAAAAAAAAAAAAGTAAAAGATAAATCATACACGTATTACTCAAAAGAAATAAGGAGTGGCCATGCTAATACCAGATAAAATGATTTAAGAGCAATGAAAATTACTGCAGATTGAGAGGAACATTGTCTAATGAACAAAGGCTTAACCCACCAAGAGGACACAGCAATTTTTTAAAAATATAGTTTGCTTTGTCACCTAGACTGGAATGCAGTGGTCATGTCATGGTTCTTTGCAGCCTTGACCTCCCAGGCTCAAAAGATCCTCTGATCTCAGCCTCCTAAGTAGCTGGGACTACAGAGGCACACCACCACACCTGACTAATTTTTGTCTTTTTGTCTTTTTTTTTTTTTTTTTAAAGGCACTTTCACCATGTTGCCCAGACTGGTCTTGAACTCCTGGCATCAAGTGATCCAGCTGCCTCAGTCTTCCAAAGTGCTGGGATTACAAGCATGAGCCACCATTCCCAGCCTATGACACAGCAGTCCTAAATGTGCACATATCAAACAACAGAGGCCAGGTGCAGTGGCTCATGCCTGTAATCTCAGCACTTTGGGAGGTAGAGGCAGGAAATCACTTGAGGCCAGGAGTTCAAGACTAGCCTGGCCAACATGGTGAAACCCTGTCTCTACTAAAAAATACAAAAATCTGCCAGGTGTGGTAGCATGTGCCTGTTATCCCAGCTACTCAGGAGGCTGAGTCATGAGAATCAGTTAAACCCAGGAGTTAGAGGCTGTAGTAAGCCGAGATCGCACCACTGCACTCCAGCTTGGGCAACAGAGCAAGACTCTACCTCAAAAAAACAAAAACAAAAAAGCCCCAATAAAATAGAGCTTCAAGATATATCAGGCTGAGGTCGGGCATGGTAGCTCACGCCTGTAATCCCAGCACTTTTTGAGGCCAAGGTAGGCAGATTGCCTGAGTTCAGGAGCTCAAGACCAGCCAAGGCAATATGGTGAAAGCCCATCTCTACTAAAAAAGATACAAAAAATTAGCCAGGTGTGGTGGTGTGCACCTGTAATCCCAGCTACTTGGGAGGCTGAGGCACAAGAGTCGCTTGAACCCAGGAGGTGGAGGTTGCAGTGAACCGAGATTGCACCACTGCACTCCAGCCTAGGCAACAGAGTGAGACTCAAAAAAAAACAAAAAACAAAAAACAAAAAACAAAAAACCGGGCGCGGTGGCTCAACCCTGTAATCCCAGCACTTTGGGAGGCCGAGGCGGGTGGATCACGAAATCAGGAGATCGAGACCATCCTGGCTAACATGGTGAAACCGTGTTTCTACTAAAAATACAAAAAATTAGCTGGGCGTGGCGGCAGGCGCCTGTAGTCCCAGCTACTCCGAAGGCTGAGGCGGGAGAATGGCGTGAACCTGGGAAGTGGAGCTTGCAGTGAGCCGAGATCGTGCCACTGCACTCCAGCCTGGGCGACAGAGCGAGACTCGGTCTCAAAAAAAAAAAAAAAAAAAAAAATCAGGCTGGGTGCAACGGCTCACTCCTGTAATCCCAGCACTTTGGGATGCCAAGGCAGGCAGATCACTTGAGGTCAGGAGTTTGAGACCAGCCTGGCCAACATGGTGAAACCCTGTCTCTACTAAAAATACAAAAATTAGCCAGGCATGGTGGTGTGCATCTGTAATCCCAGCTACTTGGGAGGCTGATGCAGGAGAACTGCTTGAAACCAGGAAGTGGAGGTTGCAGTGAGTCAAGATTGTGCCACTTCACTCCAGCCTGGGAGACACAGCAAGAATCCATCTCAGAAAAAAAAAAAAAAAAAAAAAGATCTATCAGACAAAAAATTAAGTCCAGGTCCAATGGCTTGTGTCTGTAATCCTAGTGTTATGGGATCGATTTTTCTTACAGAAAATCTCTGTGGTCACAGTGCCTGAGTTCTTGTTCTTGTCTTGCATCCAGAAAGAATGAGGGTCACAGACAAGTGAAGGGTGAAGATGAAGAGTTTTATTTAGTGTTAGAACAGCTCAGAAGAGACCCACAGTGGGTAGCTCCTCTCTGTAGGCAGGTCGTCCCATGGAGTGTTCAGTTCTCAGCAGAGAGGAGGCCTTGGAGAGGGTGACTCCTCTCTGCAGGCATGTCATTCAGACATCTCTGCAGGTCTCTGAAGCTCTCTGCAGAGAGAATAGCTCCTCTCCGCTGGCAGGTCATCTCTGTAGCTCTCAGCAGAGGGTACTCCTCTCTGCAGCTGGTCGCACCGACGTCTCTCTGCCTTCTTTGTCCTCTGGCCATCCTCTGCCCTGCTCCGGCTGACCCCAGGGCTTTTATGGACCTCTGAGGGGAGAAAATTTGTGCCAGTTGGCCCATGGGCAGCCATGGGTGGGCCTGGAAGAGTCACCACAAGTCCCCACTCTGGTCCGTGGGACTGTCAGTCCAGCCCCCAGCCTTCAGGTCCTCCCTGGCCCAAAGGTGGGGCCTTACTGGGGATCTGCCCCCTTCTGCCTTGGAATCAATCTGCCTCTTGCTGCCACTCATGGTCCCTGGGCTCAGCCCCAAACCCTGCTCTGAGATCAGAGCAGGTGCCTGGACTGGAGGGAGGCCTGGCAGACACCAGACATCCCCATGCCTACAGGGATTGGGGGTCTTTCCTGGGGCTCCCAAGCATGCAGGCTGTAGAAACACCCAGCTCCTGTACCTAGAAGGTTAGCCACAGTGGCACGCAGGAAGGCAGATCTTACCTGCTCCTGGCTCTCCCTCAAGAGCACAGGGAAGCTCAGATCCACAGCTGCAGTTTGGGTGGCTATAGCTCCGTCCAAGAGGGTGGGGCTCCTGCCTGCTTCCTACAGCGGGAGGCCTGGGTCTGCAGCTGTGGTTTGGGTGGCTGCAGCAGCACCCAGGGAGCTCCTGTCCCACTTCAGAAGGGGCAGGGCTCCCATCGACTTCATGGAGTGTGCAGCCCCAGCTGTGCAGCCAGCATGAGGGCACACTGCCATCATTTCTCCCTCTGAAGAAGTACACCTAATTGCTGTTAGGATAGGGATGATGACCATTCTTAACTGCTTCGTGCTGACAAGGGGTGCTGTTTTGGGAAAACAACAGTCAGGTCTCTCTCAGAGGCCTATCTAAGGGTCTCTAGTAAAAGGGAGCCATCATCCAAGGCTCCATTTACATGGCCATTTGAAGTTTGATGGCCCATCCCTTGGTTCTTCCGAGCTGCAGTCAGAGATCACTGGTTCGCTCAACCTATAATTGTTAAAAGTTACAAACAGCTCAAAAGAAAAACTTCCCTCATTCTGAAAAAACAGAACATAAGGATCAGCAATGTTCCAAGCAAAAAGCAAAAAGTCAAAAAAGATTAGGCTTCCAATAGTTCATTCGGTTCACCCAGTCAACTCCTGTTCACAATCTTCAGTTATCAGAAACCTGGACTTGAGGGTTATAATCCAACCTATGAAGAGGATCAAAACAAGACAACAATTGTCTATGAATGTCCAAATGTCCTAGGGTAGTCACAGTAAAAAATACAATTGACAAAGAAATTTGGTCACCTCTGGGACTTACAATAATCTAACACAATAACCTTAATTATGATTGATAACACAAATTCAGACATCAGAACTCTAGAAATCCCATGCGATTTTGGAATACACATTAACACTGTTCACCAAAATATAACCTGAAGGTCAAACACCACGTTATTTCAACAATCCTATGATGTGACATAATACCTTTGCTCCTAAGTTCAGTGGACAAAGTGAAGAAAGAAAATGATGAACTCAGGGATTCTATCTCCCAGCTTCAGAAGCAGATACTGAGCCCCAAATCTGCTAAGATCGCCCTGAGTCTTATCTCCTGTAGAGGAAGAACTGAAATTGTGGAAAAACAAACCCAAGATCTTATCATGCAAGTGGCTGACCTGCAACTAAAGGTGCATGCACAGCCTCATCAGGTGTCCATTGTTAAAGTGAGGGCATTGATTGGAAAAGAACGGGACCCTGCAACTTGGGATGGGATTGTGTGGCAGGACTCTGATGAAGCTGGGGATACTGAGTTTGAAACTCTGATTAACCTTTTTTTGCCAGAAGGAACAGCTTCACCATCCCCAGTAGTGGCAACATCCTGTCCGTGACTCATGCTGCCATCAGACTTTCCACCTTTGTCTGAGGATATAAACCCTGCGCTATCTGAGGCAACAGTGATGGCCTCCCCTGAGGCAGTTGCCAGGCAAAAAAATGTTGATTCTCCTCAGGATCCCACCCCAACACCCCTATTTGCTTCTTCTAGACCTATAACTAAAGTTCCAGCAGGCCCCTAGAGGTGAGGTTGAGAGTGTGACCCATAAGGAGGTGCACTACACTCAAAAAGAACTGCTTGAGTTCTTTAATTTATACAGAGATCTGGAGAACAGGCATGGGAATGGATATTAAGGGTGTAGGATAATGGTGAAAGGAATGTAGAGTTGGATCAGGTTACATTTATTGATTTGGGCCCACTAAGTAGGGACTTTGCATTTAATGTTGTAGGTCGGGGAGTTAAAAAAGGTTCTAACAGTTTATTTGCTTGGTTAGCTGAAATATGGATTAAAAGATGGCCCACTGTGAGCAAGCTGGAAATGCCTGATCTCCCTTGGTTTAATGCAGAGGAAGGGATCCAAAGGCTTAGGGAGATTGGGATGGTGGAGTGGATTGTCACTTTAGACCTACTTATCCCAGCTGGGAGGGTCCAGAAGATATACCCCTTACCAGAAGATATACCCCTTACCAAACAGATTTGTGAGGGCAGCACCTGCTTCTTTGAAGAGCCCGGTAATTGCTCTTCTCTGTATGTCAGATCTAATGGTGGGAACCACAGTCGCTCAACTACAAAATTTAAATACGATAGGAATAATTGGATCACGAGGTGGCAGGCGCCAAGTGGTGGCATTCAACTATCAAAGGCAAGGTGGGCGTAGCTACCATAATGGACAGCAGAGACAAAGCAGCAATCAGAATAGTCTGACTCGTGTAGAGCTCTGGCATTGGCTAATTAATCACAGTGTTCCTAGAAGTGAAATTGATAGGAAGCCTACTGCATTCCTACTTAATTTATATAAGGAGAAAACTTCTAGGTCGAATGGACAAAAGACTAATTTGAATGATAAAAATGGAGAATCATGGCCCCTCAATCAGATTTGAACCAGTTTACAGACCAGAACCCCTTGAATGAAGACCAGGTCCCCTTAAGGAAGGACTGCACTACATTACTGACAATTTATGTGGTAAATCTTTCTCCCATCCTTCCCCAAGGAGATCTCCAGCCTTTTATCAGGGTAACTGTGCACTGGTGAAAGGGAAATGATCAGATACTTTGGGGACTACTGGACGCCAGCTCTGAGCTGACATTGATTCCAGGGGACCCAAAACGTCATTATGGTCCTCCAGTTAAAGTAGGGACTTATGGAGGTCAGGTAATTAATGGAGTTTTAGCTCAGGTCCGATTTCCAGTGGTTCCAGTGAGACCCTGGACTCATCCTGTGGTCATTTCCCCAATGCCAGAACGCATAATTGGCATAGACATACTTAGCAGCTGGTGGAACCCCCACATTGGCTCCCTGACTGGTAGGATGAGGGCTATTATGGTGGGAAAGGCCAAATGGAAGCCATTAGAGCTGCCTCTACCTAGAAAAATAGTAAATAAAAAACAATATCGCATCCCTGGAGGAACAGCAGAGATTAGTGCCACCATCAAGGACCCGAAAGACACAGGGGTGATGATTCCCACCACATCCCTGTTCAACTTTCCCATTTGGCCTGTGCAGAAGACGGATGGATCTTGGAGAATGACGGTGGAGTATTGTAAGCTTAACCAAGTGGTGACTCCAATTGCAGCTGCTGTACCAGATGTAGTTTCATTGCTTGAGCAAATTAATACATCTCCTGGTGCCTGGTATGCAGCCATTGACTTGGCAAATGTCTTTTTCTCCATTCCTGTCCATAAGGCCTACCAGAAGCAATTTGCCTTCAGCTGGCAAGGCCAGCAATATACCTTTACCATCCTACCTTAGGGGTATATCAACTCTCCAGCTTTGTGTCATAATCTTCTTGAGAGACCTTGATCACTTTTCACTCCTGCAAGATATCACACTGGTCCATTACATTGATGACATTATGCTGATTGGATCCAGAGAGCAAGAAGTAGCAAATACACTGGACTTATTGGTGAGACATTTGTGTGCTAGAGGATGGGAAATAAATTTAAAATTCAAGGGTTATTCCCTCTAAGGTGAAGGATAAGTTGCTGCATTTGGCCCCTCCTACAACCAAGAAAGAGGCACAACACCAAGTGGGCTTATTTGGACTTTAGAGGCAACATATTCCTCATTTGGGTGTGTTACTCACGCCTATTTATCAAGTGGCCCAAAAGACTGCCAGTTTTGAGTGGGGTCCAGAACAGGAGAAGGCTCTGCAACAGTTCCAGGCTGCTGTGCAAGCTGCTCTGCCACTTGGGCCATGTGATCCAATGGTGCTTGAGCTGTCAGTCACAGATAGGGATGCTGTTTGGAGCCTTTGGTAGGCCCCCATAGGGGAATCACAATGGAGGCCTCTAGGCTTTTGGAGCAAGGCCTTGCCATCTTCTGGCGATAACTACTCTCCTTTTGAGAGACAGCTCTTGGCCTGTTACTGGGCTTTGATGGAAACTGAACGTTTGACTATAGGTCATCAAGTTACCATGCAACCTGAACTGCCTATCATGAACTGGGTGATTTCTGATCCATCTAGCCATAAAGTGGGTCTTGCACAGAAGCATTCTGTCATCAAATGAAGTTGCATATACGTGATCGGGCTAGAGCAGGTCCTGAAGGCACAAGTAAGTTACATGATAAAGTGGCTCAAATGCCCATGGTCTCCACTCCTGCCACGCTGCCTTTTCTTTCCCAGCCTGCACCGATGGCCTCACAGGGAGTGCCCTTTGATCAGCTGACACAGAGAGAGAAGACTAAGGCCTGGTTCACAGATTGTTCTGCAGGGTATGCAGGTGCTATCTGAAAGTGGACAGTACTACAGCCCCTTTCTAGGACATCTCTGAAGGACAGCGGTGAAGGGGAATCTGCCCAGTGGGCAAACCTCTGAGCAGTGCATCTGGTTGTGCACTTTGCATGGAAGGAGAAATGGCCAGATGTGTGATTATATACTGATTCATCAGCTGTAGCCAATGGTTTGGCTGGATGGTCAGGGACTTGGAAGAGGCATGATTGGAAAATTGGTGACAAAGAAATTTGGGGAAGAGGTATGTGGATGGACCTCCCTGAGTGGTCAAAACTGAAGATATTTGTATCCCATGTGAGTGTTCACCAAAGGGTGACCTCAGCAGAGGATTTCAATAACCAAGTGGATAGGATGACCTGTTCTGTGGACACCACTCAGCCTCTTTCCCCAGTCACCCCTGTCATCGCCCAATGGGCCCATGAACAAACTGGCCATGGCTGCAGGGATGGAGGTTACACGTGGGTTCAGCAACATGGACATCCATTCATTAAGGCTGACCTGGCTTTGATCCCTGCTGAGTGCCCAATTTGCTAGCAGCAGAGACCAACACTAAGCCCTCGATGTGACACCATTCCTTGGGGTGATCAGCCAGCTACTGGGGTGATCAGCCAGCTACCTGGTGGCAGGCTGATTATATTGGACCTCTTCCATCATGGAAATGGCACAGGTTTGTCGTCACTGGAATAGATACTCCGCATATGGGTTTGCTCATCCTCCACGCAATGCTTCTGCCAAGACTACCGCCTGTGGACTCACAGAAGGACTTATTCATCATCATTGTATTCCACACAGCATTGTCTGTTACCAAGGTGCTTACCTTACAGCTAAAGAAGTGCAGCAGTGTGCTCATGCTCATGGAATTCATGGGTCTTACTATGTTCCAAGTCATCCTGAAGCAGTTGGATTGATAGAATGAAGGAATGGCCTTTTGAAGTCATAATTACAACACCATCTAGGTGACGATACTTTGCAGGGCTGGGGCAAAGCTCTCCAGAAGGCCATGTACACTCTGAATCAGCGTCAAATATATGGTACTGTTTCTCCCATAGCCGGGATTCACAGGTCCAGGAATCAAAAGGGTGGAAGTGGAAGTGGCACCACTCACCATCACCTCCAGAGACCCAATAACAAATTGTTTGCTTCCTGTTCCTGCAACATTATGTTCTGCTGGCCTACAGGTCTTAGTTCCAGAGGGAGGAGTGCTGCCACCAGTAGACACAACAACGATTCCATTAAATTGGAAGTTAAGATTGTCACCTGGACACTTTGGGCTCCTCCTACCTTTCAGTCAACAGGCTAAGAAGGGAATTACAGTGTTGGCTGGGGTAATTGACCTGGACTATCAAGATAAAATCAGTCTACTACTCCACAACAGAGGTAAGAAAGAGTATGCATGGAATATAGGATATCCATTAGGGCATCTCATAGTATTACCATGCCCCGTGGTTAAAGTCAATCGGAAATTACAACACCCCAATCCAGGCAGATGGCAAATGGTCCAGACCCCTCAGGAATGAAGGTTTGGGTCATTCCACCAGGGAAAAAACCATGACCTGCTGAGGTGCTTGCTGAAGGCAAAGGGAATACAGAATGGGTAGTAGAAGAAGACAGTCATCAATACCAGCTATGACCACGTGACCAGCTGCAGAAACAAGGACTGTAATTGTCATGGGCATTTCCTCCTTCTTTTGTTAAAAATATGCTTATGCATGTAAACACTTGTACTAAGAAAATATCTTCATTTTATTTCCTTTTCCTTTATCATGTGACATAAGATTTATTGATGCCGTATCAGCATTTAGGTATTGTTAACTTTATGTAATAATATTTGGGTTGGGGTTTGGTGCATTTCTGGTTGTGCAAAGGATAGTTGTATTATGTTAGGCACAATTATGACCTTATTATTGTCTTTATTTGAAGATTATGTATGATCTCAGGAGATGTGTATGGGTTCAAGTTGACAAGGGGTAGACTTGTGATGGTTAATACTGAATGCCAACTTGATTGAAGGATGCAAAGCATTGATCCTGGGTATATCTGCAAGGATGTTGCCAAAGAAGATTAACATTTAAGTCAGCGGGCTGGGGAAGGCAGACCCACCTTTAATTTGGTGGGCACAATCTAATCAGCTGTCGGCGAATATAAAGCAGGCAGAAAATCGTGAAAACGTGAGATGGACCTAGCCACCCAGCCTACATCTTTCTCCTGTGCTGGATGCTTCCTGCCCTCAAACATTGGACTCCAAGTTCTTCAGTTTTGAGACTCGGACTGGCTCTCCTTGCTCCTCAAGCTTGCAGACAGCCTATCATGGGACCTTGTGATTGTGTAAGTTAATAAATGCATATATATACACACACACATATATATGTACATATATACACACATATATACACACCTCCTGAGATCATAATCCTCAAATAAAGACAATAATAAGGTCATAATTGTGCCTAACGTAATACAACTATCCTTCCCACAATGAGAAATGCACCAATCCCCAACCCAAATATTATTACATAAAGTTAACAATACCTAAATGCTGTGTGTATATATCTATATCTATATCTATCCCTAATACAACTGTGAAACAAAATTTCAAGTAAAGCAGTTTCCATGGCAGTTTGATTTAAAGGTCAAACTTTCCCAGACTCCAGAGAACACTGGGGTCAAACAGCACCAAAGGAGAGTATCACATGCTAACCAGGCCCCCTGCTTAGAACAACAGCATAAAAGCCTGGATACATGCAATGGCATCCCACTTTCCTGTTCAGCAGTAACTCCAGATTCCATGCAATACTGGGGCCAAATAGTATTGCAACTGTGAGAGAAAGTTCTAAGGAGGGCTTAGCAGTAGACCTCAGAACCTCTGCCAAAAGCATCCTCTTTGGAGAGGTGGAAGTCCAGAGGATCCCCTGGAGCATCCCCCTTTGGGATCCAGGCTTACTCTGACCTTAGGTGGGCACCAGTACCACTTTGTTTTCCCTCCAGAGGCAATGGCCTACTATGAGCTGTGCAAGGCCATACTTTCCCATGCTTCCTGTTCTACTAGAGTGATAGCCATGAACTAAGGCATTGCAGCTTTATTTTTCTTTCAAAATATTTGATCTAAACACTTAGTTTCCTTTAGGCCAATCAGCTAGAGTTCTTTTATATAAACATGATACACCTGACACATATATCCACACAGAAACAGACAGAGATCCAGTAGTTCTAAGATTTTTCATGTTCCAATCTCCTAATTGTATTGCTGGCCCTGGGGTGAAGCCCTTTAAGAACCAGGGCCAGGAAAACATGTAGTTTCTATGGCCTAATAAGTAGGCATAACTGAAGACAAAAGCATTTTGAGAGGGATCCATCTGCCCCTAATTCCTGGGGCTCCATGAAGAAAACAGAAGTCTTTCTCAAAATGGGTCAGTGGTACCTCTTTCATTTTCCCAAGGAGTCCCAGGCCATCAGAGGATATCTTGGGGCCCCTCATGTGCGCATCAAGAGTGGCAAGACAAGAATGGAGAAAGATAATTCAGTAGACTGAGAAGGAAAAACCCTTCACCGGAAAAACAATGAGAAATGACATAAAGGCCTTTTAAGTATACGTAAAGCTTGGATATCTATGAACATCTACTTTTAGTTAAGCTAACTTTTAACCATAGCGTTCGTTTTTAAGAAGTCCTTTTAAATCTTTTTATTTTTTCTTTTTTAAGGCAGAGTCTCACTCTGTCGCCCGGACTGGGGTGCAGTGGTGCAATCTACGCTCACTGCAACCTCTGCCTCCCATGTTCAAGTGTTTCTCATGCCTCAGCCTCCCAAGTAGCTGGGACTACAGGTGCATGCCACCACACACAGCTAATTTTTGTATATTTAGTAGAGACAGGGTTTCACCATGTTGGCTAGCCTGGTCTTGAACTCCTGACCTCAAGTGATCCACCCACCTTGGCCTCCTAAAGTGCTGGGATTACAGGCGTGAGCCACTGCACCCGGCCCCTTTTAAATCTCTTATTACCCAACCTTAGCCATGACAAAAAGGCCAATTAAGCCATGGAGTAGAGAATACAGTGATTTATATCATTCCTGCAACCAGTTTGCACAGAGAGAGAGAAGCCAGAAGTCCCACAACTTTTACCCTTTTACTGGCATGTCAGCCTTCCCAAGCCATGGAGCCCCAATGGCCCTGGAGTCCTGTGAAAGGGAAAAAGCTTTTCTCTTTCTCCAGAGTCTGAAGGTCAAAGGAGTCTAGTGATGTAGGATGCACTCCATCCATGAAGTGGGGGGGCCTAATAAGCAGGAATTAGTCATGCTCACCTTTGCTGTGCCCTGACTCCTGCTGCCATCTGCCTCAGGTCTAGTGTTCCATTCCAGGGATTCAAACCAAAGCTTGGGACAAAAAGATGCCTCAGGAGAGTGTATGAACCCTTTAAATTAGTCCCAGATGGCCCTCTCCAAATTGCAGCTAGCAACTGGCAGGGGCCACTCCTCTGTTGCCTCCCTATCAGAAGTAGGTGAAGCTGTGGGGGAAGGTCCTCCTCAAACAAGGGAGAGAAAAGGAGTCTTGGGAATAGGGGACCTGGCCCAAGGTGACAACTAAGAGGTTGGGCTTTTCCTGAGATGTCCCTCACAGTCATGCTAAGAGGGGAGTGCCTAGCTTGGAGAGAACTGAAAGTCCCGCTTGAGTCCAGGAGGAAGTCAATCCTCCTTCCCTCGATCCCCAGAATCACCCACGGCTCCTGGATGGCAATGGTGGTCTGAATTACCAAAGCCAGGGAAAGGAACCCTGGGACCCATCGGTCCTGCTGCATCATTTGGGAGACCAGCCCTGTATCCGGTGACTGGTGTCTCAGGAACAGTCCTCCCTACAGTGCTCCATATTTGCGGCAGTCAACAGGTGCAACTTGGGAGCTCTGCGGTTTTGAGTCTTCAAGGTGGCTATTAGAGCCCCTGTCTTTTTCTTGTGTTTCCTTCTCTTGGGTCTCCTGATCCCTATAGTAAAAGACCAAGGTGGCCGCTTTCAGGAGGTCCTCTAAAATACTACCTAGTCCTATGGACTGTTTCTGCAGCTTCCTCTTGATATCAGGGGCTGCCTGGGTAATAAACTCATTCCCTATGACCAGGTGTCACTCTATTGAATCAGAAGATAGAGGGGTGTGTTTTACGAAGACCCCTCTTAGCCTTTGCAGGAAGTCAGTGGGACTCCCATCCAATCCCTGATGTACCATGGACAGCACAGTGCAATTGAGGCTCAGTTCCAGTCCCTCACAAGCCCTCCAATATGCATACCTGAAAGAATTTCTTCTTCCATTGTCCCATTATTGGGGTCCCATTTAGGGTCCTCAAATGGCACTGCTATTCTTCCAACTGGATAAGCTCTTCCCGTTCCCTGGTCCTATACAAGATGTAAAGCTCATCCCCAAAATTCTCTGCCACTTGCTGAGAGTGGCCTGCTTTTCAGCAGTGGTCATCGTTTGATTCAAAAGTAACACGGCCATCCTTCCAGGAGAGCTCAAATACTTGGGTTAAGTTCTGGAATTCCTTTTTATATTTTTCAGGGCCATCTGAAAACCTGCCAAGATCCCCCTTAATATGCCTGAAGTCCTGAAAAGAAAAGGAGACCTGGACCTTAATGGGGCCATATTCACCAGGCATCTGTTGTAGGGGCAGGAGTGAGACTGGGAACAGCTAAAATGATTTCTAGGATGAGGCAAGCTTGGAAAAGAACCTGGATAGGGAGGAGCAGAGGGAGTTGATTCCCCCGCTTGAGGTACCTCTGGGATTTGCTTCCCCAGTTCCCTGGGATTGCCCCTTGCAGCCTCTCCTGAGATGGCCACTAGGAGGGCTGAATCAATCCTACAATGTTGGCAAAGGTCTGGGTCACCTTGCAAGGCAAAGAAGGCCTGCACATAAAGGACCTTGGACCATTTGCCTTTGTGTTTACAGAAAAGCTTTTTTCCTGAGGCAATGCTTCTTTTCTGTGCCTCAAGGTGCTTGGCTCTAAGTTGGCAATCAAGTAAATTACAAGAACATTTTCACCACAAATTTACATACAGATATGAAGGCACACTTTGCTTTGTGGTACCCTTAACCTTCTATTTTATACTTGATGACTAAGCCAAATGCTCATTCTACCCAGTAATCTCTGTGGTTTGTAACAACATCCTTAACATTTAAGGATGTTGCTGCCCTATCACAAGCAGGTGAAGCTGTGGAGGCAGCAGGTGTTACAATTTAACATTGTATATAAAAGATAGGAACCATGACAGCCTCGAAAGAAAGCAAGAAATAGATAAACAATAAAAAAGACTGGAGGTCCTAGTGCCAACACCCCAATGGGCAGCTGGGGACTGGAGTTAGTCCAAGGGCTTTTGGATAACACCAAGGTGTGGCCTCGACCAGATACCCTCAGTTACCCTAGGACCTCCTTCTAGTCCCATGTGACAGATAGACCTCAGCGAGGGAAAACTGGGTTGGAACAAAGCCAATATTCCCAATACCCGAGGGTGATGGGGGGTTGAAAATGTCCTCCCCAGCAAGCCTGTCCTCCATGTCTTAAGTCTGGCAGCTGTGCTAGTTACTTTTAACTGGCTGACAGAGGCCTGGTATTTTTTCTCCATTTTGACTATTGTGGAGTTTAAAGATGCCGAAAAAATGGGCAGAATTGCTTTTACTCACCCTTCTGCAGATCCCGGACAAGCCCCCAAAATATCATGGGATCTCTGGGGTGTCAATTTTTTCTGGCTAAAAACGTCTGTGGCCATGGTGCCTGAGTTCTTGTCCTGAATCCAGGAAGAATGAGGGACACAGACAAATGAAGGGTGAAGAAGATGAAGAGTTTTATTTAGTGTTAGAACAGCACAGAGGAGGCCGGGCACAGTGGCTCATGCCTGTAACCCCAGCACTTTGGGAGGCTGAGACAGGTGGATCACTTGAGGTCAGGCATTCAAGACCTGCCTGGCCAACATGGTGAAACCCCGACTCTACTAATAATACAAAAATTAGCTGGGAGTGGTGGCGCACACCTGTAATCCCAGCTACTAGGGTGGCTGAGGCACGAGAATTGCTTGAACCCAGGAGGCAGAGCTGAGATCACACTACCGCACTGCAGCCTGGGCGACAGAGTGAGACTGTCTCAAAAAACAAAAAAACAAAAAAACAAAAAAACAAAAACAGGTCAGAGGAGACCCACAGTGGGTAGCTCCTCTCTGTAGACAGGTCGTCTCATGGAGTATTCAGCTCTTAGCAGAGACGAGGCCCTGAAGAGGGTGGCCTGTGGTATCTCTGCCCTGCTCTGGCTGAACCCACGGACCTCAGAGGGGAGAAAGTGTGTGCCAGTTGGCCCATGGGCAGCCATGGGCAGGCCTGGAAGAGGTACCACAAGTCCTCACTCTGCTCCACAGGACTGGCAGCCTAGCTCCCAGCCTTCAGGTCTTCCCTGGCCCAAAGGTGGGGCCTTACTGCAGACCCACCCCCTTCTGCCCAGGAATCAATCTCTCTCCTGCTGCCATTCATGGCCCCCAGGGTTGGCCCCAAACCCTGCTCCAAGATTGGAGCAGCTGCCAGTAGTGGAGAGAAGGCAGGCAGACACCCCCGAGCCTGCAGGGATGAGGGAGGGTCCTTCCTGGGTCCCCTGAGGGTGTAAGCTGAAGAAAAACCTGGCTCCTGCACCTGGGAGGGTAGCTGCAGCGGCGCCTGGGAAGGTAGATCCTGCTTGCTCCTTGCTCTCCCCCAAGAGCACAGAGAGGCTCAGATCTGTAGTTGTGGTTTGGGTGGCTGTCCTGCCCAGGAGGGTGGGGGTCCTGCCTGCTTCATAGAGCAGGAGGCCTGGATCTGCAGCTGCACTTTAGGCAGCTGTAGCAGCACCCCAGGAGCTCCCATCCCAACTCAGAAGGGGCAGGCTAATGGAATGTGCAGCCCCAGCTGCACAGTTGGCATGATGGCAGCAGCCTCTGCCACCACCAGCACTTTGGGAGGCTGAAGCAGGAGGATCATTTGAGCCCAGGAGTAAAAGACTAGCCTGAGCAAGATGGTGAGATCCCATCTCTACAAACATTAAAAAAAAATTGAAAAATTAAAAATTAGCCAGGCATAGGTACCTGTAGTTGTAGCTGCTTGGGAGGCTGAGATGGGAGGATAGCTTGAGCCCAGGAGTTTGAGGCTGCAGTGAGCTATGATTACACCACTGCACTGCAGCCTAGGTGACAAAGAGAAACCCAGTCTCTATTTACAAATAATAATAACAGAACTAAAAGAAAAAAACAGATAAATCCAGTATTATAGTTGGTGACTTTAATACTCTTCTTTCAACAACTGATAGACTTATTACGTACAAAGTCAGCAAGAATATAGAAGAACTTAACAATATCATCAACCAATCTAACTGACATTTATAGAATACTCCAACAGCAGAATGCACATTCTCAAGTACCTATAGAACACTCATCAAAGTATACCGTATCTGGGCCACAGAAGAAACCTCAACACATTTAAAATCATTGGCGCTTTTTTGTTGTTGTTAAGAGACAGGGTGTTGCTCTATTGTTCAGGCTGGAGTGCAGTGACACAATCATAGCTCACTGTAACCTCAAACTCCTGGGCTCAAGAGATCCTCCTGCCTCGGCCAACATGTCTGGCTGATGTTTGAAATTCTTTGTAGAGACAAGATCCCATTATGTTGCCCAGGCTTGTCTCAAACTCCTGGGGTAAAGTGATACTCCCACCTCAGCCCCCCAAAGTACTGGCACTGCTGGCATGAGCCACCACATCTGGCCAGCATGTTTTTTAATCATTGTATTTTTCATCATTGTGTATCCTATGGATATCAAGTGGTGTTTATTTTGGATTTTGAACACCACATATAGCTTGCCAAAATATTAGAATTCATCCCTTCTATTCCTATCCAATTTTCCTATAGTACAAAACTCCCAGTCCCAGGCTCTAAGCTATGGCTCTTCAGCGAGACTCACCTCTAGCAGAACTACCTCTGACCCATTGGCCTTGTCTGACCAGTTCTATCTGAGCAGCATAGTACAAAGCTGTGCCTGTTTATAGTAGTGTCATGGGATTCTTGGGATGTCGCTTTTCCAGCTGGAAACCTCTGTGGCCAGTAGTGCCTTTACCCAAGTGTTGCTTGGGCTCGCTGTGCTTGTTCCACCCATTTGGCCCAGCAGGCTGCGCTCTGCTTGCGCTACCGGCCTGGATCCCATGCCTGCCATGGGTGAACCAGGTGTGCAGCAGCAAAGGGTGTGTGAGCACAGGGTCTGGCCACACTGTGCATAGCCAGGCATGCCGGGTGCAGCAGGCAGGCAGCTCCAGGTACCGGCTCCATGTGAGGTTGTGGCTGGACCAGGCATACTGCAAGGAGCTTCCACTGCAGGCACCAGGGAATGCAGTGGCACCTGGGAGCTTGGAGACACCAGGAACTGCAGAGCCCCAAAGAGGGTGTCATAGCCCTGGTTCTAGGAGCCCCTGGGTCTGGGCTGCTCAAAGGGCCACAGCTCTTCTCTTCTAGTCGCCCACAAAGCAGCAAGCAGTGGAGTGGCAGGGGCGGCGGGGGGTGGCAGTTGTGTTTCAGCCCTGTTTGTGTTACAGTTCTTTCAGTTCCACCATTCTGTGGGTCCTGAGTTCTTGTCCACATCCAGGAACAATGAGGTACACAGACAACTGGATGGTAGGGCAGAGAGGAGCTTCACTGAGCGACACAACAGCTCTCAGGAGACTAGCAGAGAGTAGCTCCTTTCCACAGGCAGGTCGATTTGATGTCTCTGAGTTTGGCTAAGTCCGAGGTTTTTATGGGCTGCAGAAGGGAGGAAGTGCATGCTGATTGGGCCATGGACGGCCCAGAATAAGCATCGTGAGTTCTCTTTCTGGGTGATGGACTCCACCCGGAAGTGACAGTCTGGCCCCCAGCCTTCAGGCTGTCCCTGGCTTGAAGGTGGGACTTCACTGGACCTGCACCTTTCTGCCCAGGAGCCTGCCTCCTGCCACCATCAATGTCATCCACGGGACCCAAGCTGTTCCTGCTGAGGGGCACTTGCAGGCCCCTGCCAAGCCACCCTTGGCTCCCCCTCAGTCTCTCTCTCATGTTTGTCAGTGTCCAAAGTTTGTAGGGGACCAAGATGGCAGGGGGCTGGTGTGTCAGCACCGCCAGGAGGGTGCACACACATGGCCAGGTCACAACAGTGACGGGCTTGGCCTCAACTTTGCTTCAAAAACAGAGTGGGAAGAGGCTATGCAGTGGGAGCAGGCACTTCTGAGCCTGTGGGGGCAGTGAGGCTTCGCTGGCCCCTAGGAGCATAGGGATGCCTGGATCCACAGCTGTAGCTGTACCCAGGAGGGTGGGGACCTGCCAACTTGGAAGCGGGCAGGGCTCCTGCCTGTTCCTGGCTCTCCCTGGTTCCATGGAACATGCAGCCCCCACCACACCTCCCCGGCTGCAGCTGGCGTCTTCGCAGTGACCACTCCAGATGGGCCACCACTGCCATCAGTAGGTTCCCACTCCTGGCAAAAACTGGAACACATTGTGCTCAGGATATTCCTGCCCCTGCTCACAGTACTCAGTGGGAAAGACACGTCTGGCTTTTCCTGGGTCTGACTGAATCCTGTCTTAACATCTGAAGAACAGAGGCCATGGTATCACCTGGCATGCTCCTCCTTATGCCACTGAAATTCCAGAATCCTTGGAGCTGGTGTGTATGGGACTATGTGGCTTTCACACATCCCACCCTGTATAGCCAAATCTGGTATCAAATTTAGCAGTCAGCCTGCTCCAGGGCTTTCCTTAGTGCCGGGCCCACTAGATTCTGGGTAGAGAGGACATATGGAAGAAACCAGGCAGGAACTTTGGAAGCCAGGTCTGGTAGAATCAGGGGTCTGCAAATACGAAGCAAGGGACATCAGGGCCTCACTTTGGGTTCCATATGAAATGGCAGCCAGAGTGTGTACAACACATAGCAGTAAATGATCAGCTGAAGTGGGAGTTAGAAAACAGAGACCGTTTCACTCGCCCATTACCTCCAGGCTTGGGTTCATTTTAGGTTACAGCCCAATTACATGGGAAATGGTACCCTACTGATCTTATTTGACTTCTCCTATTCCCAGGTCACCAGGGCCTTCCTCTGCTTCACTTTCTACTTAAATATTTGAGAGCCCCAAATTACCAGAGGCCAGTCAGTGAGAGGTAGGCTTTCCTGGGTAGGTTGTTCCAGTCCCAGTTCTCTGTCTCATGAGAGGGGACAGCTGCTTGTCTCTAAGGTCAATAAGGGGCCCAATTTTGGCAAACATTTGCCTATTTGTCCTGTGGTGTTCTGCTCAGATCTCCCTTCAGGAGAACACAGAGTGAACATTCTAGTTGGCTGACAGACTTAGGTTTCCACTCCTTAGGATGTTCTGCAGTGATCGCAGTAGCATCCCTCTCTACAGGTTGCTCTGAGACAATGACTGGCGGACAGTGCTAGAGCCCGGCCAAGTCTGCCAGACATGGGACTCCTCAGTCATGTAATCTTCACTCTGGGGCTCTGTATCAACTTGGCCAAGATTTTCTGAGTAGCACTGTAATTTTTCTCTTTCTCCCTTTCATACATGTATGACCGTCATCATGATCTATAGGTTCTCCCAATCTATACCTGAACTGATACATACTGACTAATCAGAGCTTGTTCAGGAGTCAGAAATGCTGCAAAAGCAGTATCTACCTCTTGCTCCCACATTCCCAGTCTAATCTAAGACAGAGACCCAGAATAAGGAGAAATCAGATGGCTGTGACTCAAATATGTAAGAAATAGCTTTTTACTCCTCTTCTCATTTAAAAATTTCCAAAGGGTAAACAAACAGAAAAGGATAAAAACACCTCTTGAGCCTAATATGTAGTAAATTTTCTATCTGATAAATACTGGTAGAAGAAACTGGGGCTGGAAATTTCAAAGAGTGATGGAAGGTCAGGGTCCAGTTCTGGGCATTTCTTAAAAAGGCAGCCACGGCCGGATGCGGTGGTTCATGCCTGTAATCTCATCACTTTGGGAGGCCGAGGTGGGAGGATCATTTGAGGTCAGGAGTTCCAGACCAGCCTGGCTAACATGATGAACCCCCAACTTTACTAAAAATACAAAAATTAGCCAGGTGTGATGGTGCATGCTTGTAATCCCAGCTACTCAGGAGGCTGAGGCAGGAGAATTGCTTGAACCCAGGAGCCAGAAGTTGCAGTGAACTGATATTGCATCACTGCACTCCAGCCTGAGTGATAGAGTGAGATTCCATCACAGGGAAAAAAAAAAAAAAAAAAAAAAAAAGGCAGCCGCTAGGCCGAGCATGGTGGCTTACACTTGTAATCCTAGCACTTTGGGAGGCCAAGGCAGGTAGATCACCTGCGGTCAGGAGTTCAAGACCAGCCTGGCCAACATGGTGAAATCCTGTCTCTACTAAAAATACAAAAAATTTGCTGGGCGTGGTGGCTCGTACCTGTAATTCCAGCTACTTGGGAGGCTAAGGCAAGAGAATCACTTGAACCCGGGAGGCAGAGGCTGCAGTGAGCTAAGATCACGCTGCCGTACTCCAGCCTGGGCGACAGAGCGAGACTTCATCTCAAAAAAAAAAAAAAAAGGCAGACACTGGGGACAGCAGGACACAGCAAAGGAGCAGCACAGCCCGGATCATGGCGGGGATAACAGAGCAGCCCTGCTGGAAGGAAGCAATGCTCAGGCTGGGAGGTGGAGAAAGGCTCAGGATGAAGAGACACCAAGACTGGCCAGAGCTAGAGAGTGTCTAGCCCTTGGAAACTTCAATTACCATGGAAATAGCTTCACTCCTACTTTTAGAGGCTACGAGAGATCCTCATCTGTTCAGGAAAAAATAAAAATAAAAAGTCAAAGCAACAGGACAATCCAAATCCATCCTTTACTTAGGAGCTTTCCTGAGCTGAATGGCTATTTTCTGAATCTCACCTTCGCCCTATCTCAGCTGGAAGCACAGGGAACAAGAAAGCTGACATTCCCAAGAATGGGTAAGAACATAATATTGGCAGTATGTATCCATCCTTTGCCTGCCTAGATTTTGTCCTTTTCTATGCCCCATGCCAACAAGTTGGCTTCTCCTCCTTTGTGGCTCCTCCTTCTTCCTGCTGCATACTCTTGTCACCCTAAGAATTTACCCTAGACAAAAGGATCTAGAGGTAAAAATGCTTTTCTGTGTCTTCTGCAGGGAAAGCAGAAGAAAAGGGAAGGTTGTTGTTGTTTTTTTTTTTTTTTTTTGAGACAGAGTCTCGCTCTGTCACCCAGACATATGCACTAGCGTGACCTTGGCTCACTGCAACCTCTGTCTGCCTCCTGGGTTCAGGCGATTCTCCTACCTCAGCCACCTTAGTAGCTGGGATTACAGGCGCTTGCCACCATGGCTGGCTAATTTTTGTATTTTTAGTGGAGACGGGGTTTCGCCATGTTGTCCAGGCTGGTCTCAAACTCCTGACCTCAAGTGATCTGCCCATCTCAGCCTCCCAAAGTGCTGGGACAACAGGCTTGAGTCACTGTGTCGGTCTGTTCTCTTTTTACCCTAAAATTTTTAACTTCTTCTTTCAAGAGCACAGCAGGGGGCTGGGCGCAGTGGCTCAAACCTGTAATCCCAGCACTTTGGGAGGCCGAGACGGGCGGATCACGAGGTCAGGAGATCGAGACCATCCTGGCTAACATGGTGAAACCCCGTCTCTACTAAAACAAATACAAAAAAAACTAGCCGGGCGAGGTGGCGGGCGCCTGTAGTCCCAGCTACTCGGGAGGCCAAGGCAGGAGAATGGTGGAAACCCGGGTGGCGGAGCTTGCAGTGAGCTGAGATCCGGCCACTGCACTCCAACCTGGGCGACAGAGCGAGACTCCGTCTCAAAAAAAAAAAAAAAGCACAGCAGGGGAAGGGCTGGGGAACTCAGATATACTGACAAGTCAGACTGAGATCAGAACTTCTACTCTTACATGTTTAATACCAAACATAAAGCAAAAACGTTCGTCATCTAGAGTACTATATTCCAGCCCTATCTCAAATGCAGGAATGGGGCTCCATCTGGTATCTAGAGGATGATCACAGGAAAGAAAATGAGGACAGAGGCATCTGGTATCTTCCAAAAGTGGTATAAACCCCCCACCTGTCATGTCATAAAGCTCCCTATCTGATGCTGTGGCCTGCCTCCAAGAGAAAGCCAAAAGGAACAGACCAGTAAGAGGGGTCCAGGGTGCTTTCTCTATTTCATTCGCTCCTCTTATTTGCTAAGGAGCTCTAATAATCAAAAGAAATGGTTCCTAGAAGAAAAGGAATAAATCCCCAGAGAGCTGCTGGGGTATACCGATAAAAACTGGGAGAAACAAAGACTGATAGCAGAGAAGTCCAATACTGCTGCTGAAGTTTGTCAGCCTAAATCCATGGAAGAGCCCAGGATTGTACTGCTCTGTCCGGTAAGAGGAGTGTCTGGGTCCTGTATGACCCTTCCAACTCTGACTTAAATGTACCATCTAAAAACGTGTCTATCTCTATCCCTAGGCTTCTTAGCTCTTCAGTCATCCTCATCATCCTCAATCTGAAATCGTTTCTTCTTTTGGATTCTTGGAGCTGCCAACTCTGGTGCTGTGGGAACAACAGGGGTGAGAGAGAAAGAGAATATCTAAATATGTTAAGGGGTAAGGAGGTGGTAGAGTTTGTCTTCAGGATTAGAGAAGAAAAAGAAGGTCCATCCAATTCCCTACCTCTGTTTCTGCCTTCATCTTCCTGTTCCTCGTCACTGTCCAGCAACTGTCGCTTCTTGGGTGCTATCTTCAGCTGCTCTTTACCAAAAGTGTCTTCCTCTGCAATGACCATAAATAATGACACAAAATCAGGAACTCAGTCCTCATATTCTCAATATACCTTTCCTGCCCTCTAGACCAACATGGCTGACACGTTAATACTCAGAAGATGGCTGTCGCACTATTACCCTCTGGGGACGCCAGGCCTTTCTTCTTGTGGGTTAGCAAGAGGGCCCTCAGGGCTTGTGCTCGGTGCTCTTTATAGTGCTCCTCATCAGAGCCTTCTTCTCCAGGGACTTCAGGCTGTAGCTCTGGCTGCAGCTTCTGTTCCTCCTCTGGTTGATTCAAAGAAGCTGCTACCCTCCGGAGCTGGGTAGGACTCAGCTTGGCTGGAATTCGCCAGAAGGTTTCCTACAGGGGCCAAGAAGTTGAAAAGGGAAAGGACCAGCCTCTTGTTCCCCAGTTTGATATTCATTGAATATATATGACCCAACATTGGTGAAGATCCACAAGGGTTGTGAACTCTACTTAATACTTATTTATCCAATATATAACCAATGCCTAGTAGCACAGTGCCTGCTACATTAGGAGGTTCCCAGTAAGTATAGGTTTTTTTGGTTGTTCTTTTTTTTTAAATGAGAAGGGGTCTGCCTCTGTCACTCGGGCTGAAGTGCAGTGGCACAAGTATAGTCCACTGTAGTCTTGATCTCTTGGGCTCAAGCTATCCTCCCGCCTCAGCCTCTCAAGTAGCTAGGACCACAGGGGTGCCATGATGCCACCATGATGCCCAACTGCTTCATAATTTTTGGTAGAAACAGGGTCTTGCTGTGTTGCCCAGGCCAGTCTCAAACGATCCTCCCACCTCAGCCTCCCAAAGTGCTGCGATTACAGGCATGAGCCATTACACTTGGCTATAGTTGTTAACTGAATAAATAAATAAATAAATTCTGGCGATGTAAAGGTGAATCAGGTATGATCCTCGCTCTCAAATAACTCAAATCCAATGGGAAAAATAACAAATGTGCCGTAATATCACAGGATTTTTTTTTTTTTTTTTTTTTTTTAGGCAGAATCTCACTCTGTCACCCAGGCTGGAGTACCATGGCAAAGTGATGAAAGCTCACTGCAACCTCACCCTCCCGGGTTCAAGCAATTCTCCTGCCTCAGCCTCCCAAGTAGCTGGGACTACAGGCACCTACCACCACACCAGGCTAAGTTTTGTATTTCTAGTAGAGACAGGGTTTTGCCATGTTGGCCAGGCTGGTCTTGAACTCCTGACCTCAGGTTATCTGCCTGTCCCGGCCTCCCAAAGTGCTGGGGTTACAGGCGTGAGCCATCGTAACTGGCAGATTCCACAGGACTGAGGCTGCATCAGGGGAATGAACAAATCACAACTGCAAAAGTGATTATTTTTACTTCAGGGGTTGAAAGAATGACAGGGACTGCTTCTCTGACAAGGTGACAATTGAGCAGACTCTTGAAGACTGCGTAGAGGTCCATCAGTAAGACAGATGGAGTGGGTGTGTGTCACCTTGTGTGCATGGTTGCAGCCTTCCATAGAGGGACAGGCATGATTAGCCATTTGGAGGCATGAAAAAGCCTACCAGGGTGACGATGATGTAAAGTTGGTATGTGAGTGGTGTGGCTGTGAGGCTGCAAAGGTTGGCCAAGGATGGGCATGCCATTTGGAATTTGTGGATTCTGTCCTGCAAGCAGTAAGGAATCATCAAGGGCTCTGGACAGGGGACTTGACCCTCCATATCCAGAAGTTCTGAATCTGTGGATTCAAAACACTGTAAATCGACAATATTAAAAAAAAAAAATTAACTATAAAAAATAACAACATAACATTACACAATAATACACAGCCTGGGCAACATGGCATAACCCCATCTCTACAAAAAAATACAAAAAGTTAGCTGGGAGTGGTGACATAGGCCTGTAGTCCCAGCTGCTCAGGAGGCTGAGGTGGGAGGATCACCTGAGCCTGGGAGGTTGAGGCAAAAGTGAGCCAAGACTGAGTCACTGCACTCCAGCCTGGGCAATGGAGTGAGACTCTGTCTATCTGTCTGTCTGTCTGTCTCTCTCTCTCTATGTATATGTATATATATTTAAAATACAGTATAACAATTATTTACCTAACATTTACATTGTATAGGTATTATATGTAATCTAGAAATGACTTAAAGTATACAGGAGGATGTAACTAGGTTATTCACAAATACTACAAAAAGGGACTTGAGCATCTGTAGATTTTGGTATCTGTGGGCAGGGGGGTCCTGGAACCAATCCCCCCTCAGATTCCCGCCAAGATACTAAGGGACAACTGTAATCAAAACTATATTTTAGGCCGGGCGCGGTGGCTCAAGCCTGTAATCCCAGCACTTTGGGAGGCCGAGGCGGGCGGATCACGAGGTCAGAAGATCGAGACCATCCTGGCTAACACGGTGAAACCCCGTCTCTACTAAAACTACAAAAAAACTAGCCGGGCGAGGTGGCGGGCGCCTGTAGTCCCAGCTACTCAGGGGGCTGAGGCAGGAGAATGGCATGAACCCGGGAGGCGGAGCTTGCAGTGAGCTGAGATCCGGCCACTGCACTCCAGCCTGGGCGACAGAGCGAGACTCCGTCTCAAAAAAAAAAAACAAACAAAAAACAACAACAAAAAAAACTATATTTTAAAAAGATAAATCTGGGGGCAGTCTGGAAGACGGATTTAGGGGAAGGGGAGATTAGAGAGAGGAAAAGAAGACTAGCAGAATGGTTGTTGCAGGAATCTTGGTCAGAGATGACAAGGCAATGAGGAGGATCGAGATGACAATGAGGATGATAAGGAAGACCACCATGACAGTGAGGAGGACCATGATGGCGACTACAGTGAGGAGGAGGAGGAGGAGATGTATTTGGAAATAGGACTAACACGCCTTGGGTGACACTCTAACTGGCATATTTACCTGCTCAGAGGCGGGGGGCCGAACCCCTAGCTTGCGCAACAGCTGCTGAAACTGTTCATTCTCCATGGCTTCCTCATTTTCCTCTGTGAGTGGCACCAATGGAACTGCCTGGGAGCAGCCTAAGACAGGGTGAACGGTCATATGGTGAAGCTATAAGAGAAGAACTGGTCCTCCATCCCATGACCAGGTAGGTCTCCAATAGCCTCCAGGGCTCTCCTAAAAGCGTCATCTGTCCACTCACCATCCTCTTCCCGATCATCTGCTGCTCGGATCAGGCAGTGCTGGAGCCACAGGAGCGGGGTAGAAAAGCCTAAGGAAATGAGGGAAACTTACATTTGACCCTACTCCCAAGCCCTCCACCTGAGACACCTCTCCCAGCCAAAGTCCTCACCTTCCTGATGCAGGCTTTTACCAAGGTTTTCAGTTGAAAGGACTAAGCTACCCTGGACTTCTTCTGCTTCTGAGCTCCCTTCTTCATCCTCCTCGCTGTCTTCCTCGGGCAGGTTTTCCTCTTCTTCCAGATCTTCCTGGCAAAAATCTTTCAGGGACTCCACTCCATTTGGCTAAAATTCATTGGGGGTTGGGGGAATGAAAATGAAGGCAACATAAGGAACTTAGTGGAGTCTCCTGGTTCCTGACCCCTCCCCGCACCGCACCCGCTCTCTGAGAAGGACCTGGTCAGAACAGCCTCAGGCAGGAAGAATTTGGGTGGACTGCTCCTAAGGAGCATTTCAAGGGGAGCGGGCCCATGCCAGCAGAGCCAGGGTCAGACTGTTACCAAGATGGAGGATGCCAACTTTTTCCGCCGTTTCTTGTACAGCTCCCGCCGCTCAGCCACCAGCCCCAGAGCCAAGAGTTTATCCACTATTCGGGCCCGTGAGCGTTTGGCTGTGATATTCTTCATGATATGACCCAGGACATCTATAAAAAGCGAGCATGTGAATACCCAAGGGCAACAGGGGAAAGAGATGAGTAAAATAAATAAGAGGTCTCTGGAAAGAGGGTAGCTCAATTCATCCAAAAATGACCCTTACAAATATAGTAAGTGAACAGAAGGGATGGGAGAATCTTTCCTTGGGAATAAAAGACAGCCCCAAAGAAATGGATAGCTTGGCTTTCATCTCAAAGGTCCCCTGAGTTCCACCTCACTCACCATCCGAGTCCTGGAATTCCTCAAAAAGCCGCTGCAGCTCCAACTCCTGATCCCCCGTCCACAGTACAATATGGGTTCCTTTCCTGATTAGGAAGGGGTCAGTGGAAGAGGAAGCCCAGGAAGTGAACACGCGTCCCTATCCCAATAGCCTCCAAAGCATGCGCCTCCCTACCTTTGGAAGTCTTTGACACTGTCAGCCAGTCCCAGCTGTACCAGATGGTGGATGATCTGCTTGCGTGTTCGAGGAACAGTATTCAGGTGAGCCAAGATGGCTTCCACCACATCCTGCCCTGGCATGGGGAATGACTGAGGCAGTAAAGAAGGTCCTGCAGCTCAAGCTGCACTCCTCACAAACTTTCCAGATCTCAAGGCCTCTCACCTTCCACGTCCTTATGGGCGAGGTACAGCTCCCGAAGACGAGCCTCTTCTTCGGGGCTCCATGTAGGCGCTCTGCGACTCAAAGACCTGAATGGTGAAAGGAGAAACGGAGCATATAGGTTCTTGGCCCAAAAAGAGGAGACCAAAGGCCTTCTCTGATCAGTTCTGAAAGGAACAGGAAGGACGAGGCAGGTAACTGAAAGAGGCCAGCCGAGAGAGGCCTACAGTGTGCCTCCTTCCCCTCACTTTCCTTCCACGTAAGAACCTAAAAGTCAAACTAAGATTTTCCAGGTTGGGCCAGTGGAACCCTGACCATTCTGACTCCAGGGGCTAAGAATATTATGGGAAAAAGAGACTAAGTGTGAAAGGAGAGGGGCTGAGACATTAAGGGAAAGAAGACAAACATTTCTACAAATCCTCATGGTTTCCCAGCACGTTTTGGGAGAGGTCGCACACGGACTCCCTCCGGGGAACCACCCAGCTCCCAACAGTGACCACCTCTACGGAGGCTGGTGACAGAGAAGGAAACTAGATACACAGTAGACTTAGGCTCCAGTCCCTGTTCCTCTCTTGGATAACCTTAGGTAAAGCATTTCACCTCCTGAGCCTGTTTTCTCACCCATGACAGGGAAAGAAACAGTGGGCTAAATGACATGCAAGCTCTTACAGCTTTAACATTCTGTGACTCTGCATCATACTTCCCCTACCCCCACCCATCCTTTGCCAACTTCAAGCTCACCTGTCATCCAGGGAGCCATAGCCCTCAGTCATCTCTCGAACCACAGCTGTGTTCTTCCAGAACAACAGTTCCACAAAGGCTTTTTGGTTGACTGCGGCCAGTGCAAAGAATTTGCCCAGGATGTATTTGGCAAAAGTCACTAGCTCCTGTAGGAGAAGGGGGTTACTATGAGGCCTCTGGTCCAATGCAGACCCGAACCTGGCCCTCTAGGTATTTTCTCTATAGCTGTTCCCAGCTGCCCCCTCCTCACTCACTCTCTTCTGTCCTTCTCCATGCAGCTCCCTCAACCTGCCTGTCTACTTTCTCATTCTTTTCCCATCTCCCAGCCCTTGACACCTCTCAGCACCTTCTATCTCCTGAAGATTATTAATTTACCTGAGGGTTCCCATACCCTTCTAAACCCCCATTCCTTGTTACTCCCTCACTTTGTAGGCTCCAGCAGCAGGGTCACTAAGCAGACGATTGAAGAGGCAGAAGACTGACAGCTGAAAAAGTAGGGCTTCCATTTTGAGGTCATGGGCCAGCCGGTGCAGCATCTTCACAATGCAATGGTTAGTGTGAGCACTATTCTGCTGGTAGCTCCGCAGCAGCAGCACATAGGCTCGAATGACAGTTGAACATGCAAAGCTGCACCAAAACAAGGAAGGAGAGGATGTCAGCATAAGGAAGACATAGCTCATCCTCACAGCTGCAAAATCGCCACTCTAGGACCAACTCAGGCCTCTCAGCCCGCACCGTTTCAGGTAGTCCAGAAAATTAAATTCTTTCTCCGACACCTGGACCACTTGCAACTCCTCCTCCTCCTCCTCCTCCTCCTCTTCTTCTTCCTCTGTCCCACATTCCTCTGGGCCCTGCTGCCCTATAGACAGAGGGAGGATTACTGAGTCTCTGTTATGTTGGTGCTAGAAAAGAGCTGGAAGGAGACAGATGTGAAGGGTGGAGACTTACGGGGAAGTGGAGCAGACAGGATTTGTTTCAGCAACTGGATCTCTTCCTCTGGAGAAATGTCTTGAGAGCCAAACACATCTCCTTCAGGCCACACCTCCCTGGAGCACAGACAGAAAAAAGGCTTTACCCAGGGGAAATCTGGCTTTAAATTTATAATTTGAAGTAGAAGAAGGAATTTAGACATTTCTTTTGTTGGCCAGAAAGAAAATGCAAACTGTTACCTCAAATGAAACAAAGACCCCAGGGAAAATTTTCCTTATAAGCCACAACTCAATAAAAATCAGGTAAGAACAAAATGTAAACAATCTAAATGTTTGACACCTGGTTGAACAAATGTACGTATTCACACAATGGTTTTTTTTTTTTTTAGACAGAGTCTCGCTCTGTTGCCCAGGCTGGAGTACAGTGGCACGATCTTGGCTCATTGCAAGCTCTGCCTCCCAGGTTCACGCCATTCTCCCGCCTCAGCCTCCCAAGTAGCTGGGACTACAGGCAACCGGCACCATGCCCAGCTAATTTTTTGTATTTTCAGTAGAGACAGGGTTTCACCATGTTAGCCAGGATGGTCTCGATCTCCTGACCTCATGATCCGCCCGCCTTGGCCTTCCAAAGTGCTGGGATTACAGGTGTGAGCCACCATGCCTGGCCCACACAATGGTGTTTTAAAGCCATTAACAATTACGGAAACATATCTGATGAGAAATAATGTTCACAATATACTGAGAAGTGAAAAATTACCATAAATCAGCATGTATGTTATTTCATTTTTGTAAAACAAGGTATATATAATATTTTTACATGTAACGGAGGAAAAAATCCTCTGCATGGTTACTCATCAAAATGTTAATGATGCTTATCTTTGGCTAGTAGAATTAAAGTAAGTCCTCCCTTAATGTCTTCAATAGGTTCTTGGATACTGCCACTTTAAGTGAAACAATGTATAACAAAACCAGTTTTTTTCCTCTTAATATTATAAGAAACCTGCTGTAGGTCATTTCACTCAAAGTCGCAATTACCAAGGACTTATTGACGATGTCAAGTGAGGATTTGCTTTATCTTTATTTTTTTCTCAATTAGCTATGCTTTTTAAATGTTTTTCGAAAACAAACAAAAAAACCCAACAAACCAATCAAAACGCCCCAGGAGTCGGTCGGTATAGAGTCCCAGAGCCTTGATGAGATGACTCTCTTTTGAAGACTGAGAACCCTGTACCACAGTGATGGCCTCCTCCTTTCCCCAAAGCCCAAGAGGATAAGCAGCAGGGTTCTTACCGGGCAGACCTCAGGAGAGTCAGGGCCTGTGGGGCCTGGCCAGCCAGGAGACAGTCTTGGATCCGTACCATGGCTTCTGCCCGCTGCTCCTCCACTGGCACCTCTGAGGCCGCATCAAAGGGAACCATGGAGTCTATGCTGAGCTCAGGATTCTAGAGATGGATAAAGCTATGGGAGCGGAGGGGGTGGAAAACCCAGATTGTATACCCAGAGTACTATTCTCAAAAAAGACAGAGTGTCTGTAACCACCTACCTGGGCACAGCATTGCAGCTGCTCAGCCAGGGCTGGCCACATAGCCTCCAGTTCTTCTGGGCTAGATGGGACATTACCAGAAACAGTGGCCTGGTCTAGGACCTTCTTCTTCTTCCTTCTCTTCTTTCGTTTGTTCTATGGGGAAAGAATTGTATTAGGATGTCAAGAGAGCTAAAGAGGCCTTTTCCCCATCAGTGTCTTTTCTATTACAAAACTAATTAACTGGACATTCACAGAGTGCCCATTATGTGCTATCTATTGGTAATAGAAAGCAATAGTGAACAGCATATTTCCTTCCCTTTGAGGAGCTTTTACTCTAGTGGTGGAGACAGGAAGTAGAAAGGTAATTACATTAGAGTGTGGATAAGAGCTACAATGTGAGTAAGCATAAGATGCCATGGCAAAAATCCTGACCCATTTCCTGAGTTCAGAGGTTTGCCAAAAGCAGTGTTATCTCAAGAGGCCTATAGAATAAGCAGATGCTATGAGGATCAAATAAGACATATGGAAAAGCTTCATAAAATGCAAAGCACTATGTAAATAAAGCCTCTAATTTTTTTCTCCTGAAAAGTAGGACAGCCAGGCGCAGTGGCTCACACCTGTAGTCCTAACACTTTGGGAAGCCTAGGCAGGTGGATTACTTGAGGTCAGGAGTTCAAGACCAGCCTGGGCAACATAGCGAGATGCTCTCTACAAAAAGTACAAAAATTAGCCAGGCATGGTGGTGTATGTCTGTACTCCCAGCTACTTGGGAGGCTGAGGCAGGAGAATCGCTTGGGACTGGGAAGCAGAGGGTTGCAGTGAGCTGAGATTGAGCCACTGCATTCCAGCTTAGGTAACAGAGCAAGACCCTGCAGAAAAAAAAAAAAAAAGAAAAGCAGGAGTGACTCAATACCCAAATCCTGCTTCTCCCAAGTCAGGGCTATGAACCAGTCTTTGGTGTGGGTACTCAAAAGTCAAACAGGATGAACTGGGAGGCCCCTGAAGGTCATGTTCCATTAAAGAACTTACAATCAAACACACCAAATGTTAGGAGCATGAGTTTTAGAGTCCAGCAGATCTGGATTTGAGTATTGAATTAGTATTACTAACAAGACTTTGGACAAGTTGCTTAACCACTTTGGGCACATGTGCTACTGTGAGGATTATATGAAAACATCAGCACAGTGTCTGACACATAGTAAGTGCACAATAAATGATAGTACCTAGTATTACAGATAATACCACAGAGCCCTGAGTGCAAAAAATATCCTTTAGCAAAGTCTCATTGGTACTACTGCATCTTTCAAATCCAGTTATGACAGAATTTTAACCTGTGGCAACTAGAATTATAGGAAGGTTCTGGTACAAAAATCTGCTGTTGTGTTTTTTTTGTTTTTTTTGTTTTTTTTGAGACGGAGTCTTGCTCTGTCGCCCAGGCTGGAGTGCAATGGTGTGATCCTGGCTCACTGCACGCTCCGCCTCCCAGGTTCAAGTGATTCTCCCAACTTCAGCGTCCCAAGAAGCTGGGATTACAGGTGCGCACCACCATGCCTGGCTAATTTTTGTATTTTTAGTAGAGACAGGGTTTCGCCATGCTGGCCAGGCTGGTCTCGAACTCCTGACCTCAAGTAATCTGCCCACCTCAGCCTCCCAAAGTGCCGGGATTACAGGCATGAGCCACCGCACCTGGCCCAAAATCTGTTTATACAAAGCAAAGTCCCTGTGTTTCCAGGATACAAATTCCGTGGGGTTTTCATTTCACATTCATTTTTAATGTGAACCAGTAACTTTATTTTTCAGAGATAGGGTTTTGCTCTCGCCCAGACTGGAGTGCAATGTCTCAATCACAGCTCACTGCACCCTCAAACTCCTAAGCTCCAGTGATCCTCGTGCCTCAGCCTCCTGAGTAGCTGGGACTGCAGGTATGTGCCACCTTGCCGGTGAATTGTTTTTTTTTTTGAGACAGAGTCTTGCTCTGTGGCCCAGACTGGCGTGCAGTGGCATAGCATAATCTTGGCCTACTGCAACCTCCGCCTCCTGGGTTCAAGCAATTCTCATGCCTCAGCTTCCCAAATAGCTGGGACTACAGGTACGTGCCATCATACCCAGCTAATTTTTGTATTTTTAGTAAAGAAGAGGCTTTGTCATGTTGCCCAGGCTGGTCTCAAACTCCTGGCCTCAAATGATCCACCCACCGTGGCCTCCCAAAGTGCTGGGATTACAGGCATGAGCCACTGTGCCCAGCGTGTCCTAGGCTTTTCACTTATTCCACTTTGGGTTCATGGACAACTGTTACAATCCCAACTTTATAGATCTGGAGACCAACACAAACAGCTTGAGCTTATTCCAATAATAACCAATACAGGACTAGATTCCAGACCTTCTAAAGTTCAATTTAAGGCTCTTTTTGTGTTGCTGTTGAGACAGAGTCTCACTGTGTCACCCAGGCTGGAGTGCAGTGGCATGATCTTAGCTCACTGCAATTCCCACCTCCTGGATTCAAGCGATTCTGTTTCAGCCTTCTGAGCAGCTGAGATTACAGATGTGCGCTACCACGCCTGGCTAATTTTTGTATTTTTAGTAGAGACAGGGTTTCACCGTGTTGGCCAGGCTGGTCTTGAACCCCTGACCTCAAGTAATCTGCCCACTTCGGCCTCCCCAACTGCGGGAATTATAGGTGTGTGCCACCGTGCCTGGCCGCAACTTAAGGCTCTTTCCATCTCACCACAATGCTTTCAAGGTATAACCACAAAATGCTGCAGTATAATTATTAAACTCTAAAATTATGAATCCCCAGGGTTTTTGTACTTGGCACTTGGTAGGTGTTCAATAAATGTTTCCTGACTGAACTAAAATATTTATGGCAGATCAGAGATTATTCTAATGGGAGAAGGAAACTGTGGTAGACTCACACTGGCCAACACCCACAAACCTCTTGCTGTCATAGCTCTGAGCAGATTTAACAGATGAACTTAAGCTGTACAAACTGTGAGAAGAAAGCCCCCTTTCCTTGACTCTCCCTCACAGCTCTTTCTACGTCATGGGGCTGCCCAGTACCTGCACCACCAGGTTCCCACGGCTCCGACAGAACCGCTCCAACATTTTGAGGAAGAGGTGGGTGGTCTCCACTAAGTCACGAAGGAAAGAACGGGGCTGGCATCTCTCATCAAACTTTCGAAAAAGTGTCAGGAATAGTTCTCGGTACTCCATCACATAGAAAATATTGTCTAGGAATGGGGAAGAGAAAGGGATGAAAGGGCTATTCTGGAAAGCCTGGAAAAGGAGAGATGGATGAAGCTGGGACTGGGAAGAATGAGATTCTCATCATGAGATGGGATAGGATGGGATCGGGGACCAGGCCAGGGCCTCACTCTTGATGATGCGGCTGCTCTCCCTCACAGCCTCATCTGGGGATAAGTCCATCTCATTCACTGTTGCCAGCAGCTCCTGATAGGCCTTCAGAGCTAAGTGCATCCTGAGAGTTGAGGGGAAAAGGTGAAATGGAGGACAACTTAGGGCAATGGCCCATGGAAACAGCAACCTCCCACGGCCAAAAAAAAAAAAAAAAAAAATGTGCCACCCAAACCAAATTTCCTAGCCAGTCCTTGCTCTCCAGACTGACCACTTAAACCCTGAATCAGGGAAAAAGCACCAGCCAGAATTCAAGCATTCAGATCCCTAGCTCACTCTAACTCCAGTAACCATCCCACTCACCGGCGTGCCCAGGAGGCAGCTTCCTTGCGGTCAGTCAGCATCATCTCGTAGTAATTAGTGAGGTTCTGCTCAATGAAGTGGAAGGTGCGGACACTGAGGGTCTCAGAAACTAGGCCTGGCCGGAAGGAGGCAGCTCGGTTGAAGGCCATGAAGAAAGCCAAGGCCCACATATAATAGGTCTCATCATGCTGCTGAGCTTTCTCCCGAAGCAGGTGATCCTAACATTTAAAAAAGAAAAAAAAAGATCATCGTGACTTCAGGGCTTCCAACTTCTTCCTTCCTGTCCTATGATGATGGAATGGATGCTGGACACCATTGTCATCATTTTTTTTCTTTTTGAGGCAGAGTCTTACTCTATTGCCCAGGCTGGAGTACAATGGCATGATCTCGGCTCACTGCAACTTCCAGCTCCCAGGTTCAAGCGATTCTCCTGCCTCAGCCTCCCGGGTAGTTAGGATTATAGGTGCCCGTCACCATGCCCAGTTAATTTTTTGTATTTTCAGTAGAGATGGGGTTTTACCATGTTGCAGGCTGGTCTCAAACTCCTGACCTCAGGTGATCCACCTGCCTTGGGCTCCCAAAGTGTTGGTATTACAGGCGTGAGCCACCGCACCTGGTCTTTTTTTCTTTTTTTTTTTTTGATAGTCTCGCTCTGTCATGATGAGGCTGGAGTGCAGTGGTGTGATCTCGGCTCACTGCAACCTCTGCTTCCCAGGTTCAAGTGATTATCTTGCCTCAGGTTCCCGAGTAACTGGGACTACAAATGCACACCATCATGCCGGCTTTTTTTTTTGTATTTTTTTTCGTAAAGATAGGGTTTCACCATGCTGGCCAGGTTGGTCTCGAACTCCTGACCTCAAGTGATCCGCCATCTTGGCCTCTCAAAGGGCTGGGATTGCAGGTGTGAGCCACCACGCTGGGCCACCGCTATCATAATACTCTAGGATCCACAATTTCCAACTCTCTCCTGTTCTCCCTTTCCTCTCCCTCTGAGGCAATTTTTCCAGAGTCTCTTTTGTCATGCCAGGAGCCCACTCACTTCTGGCATTTTCACTATCTCTCAGGGACATCCTAATTATATATGCTTCCCACCTCCTAGTCCACATTCCAGGGGCAGCCTCCCCGAGCTCCTCCCCACCTCTTACCCACCAACAGCTGCATCATCACCTGTCTATTCCATTCCTGATTATCTCCATATCCTTCACAGGTTCTCACCTTTACTGATCCCATGAGCCGGTTGTAACAGTTCTCCAGGAACTCAGAGCAGAAGTCTTTGAGGAAGAGCCTCACATTGAGGGCAGAACGGCGCTGAATGGACAGCTCTCGGGCGGCCTGGCGACGTTTAGGCACCTTTTTCGGCTGCTTTCCCAAATCTGAACTGTAGTTTCGTAGCTGGGTGTGTCGGTTGGGGGATTAGAATTACTCCTAACTACCACCTTCCCCTTGCAGCTCTCGTCAATTTTCTCAGAAGAAACTAATTTTTGTTTTTGTTTTAAGACGAGAACTTGCTCTGTCACCCAGGCTGGAGTGCAATGATTGAACTCCTGGCCTCAAACAATCCTCCCACCTCAGCCTCCCGAGTAGTTAGGACCACGAGCGAGTGCCACCATGCTCAGTTAGTTTTTTTTACCTGTTGTAGGGACAGGGTTTTGCCATGTTGCCCAGGCTGATCTCGAACTCCTGGGCTCAAGCAATCCTCCTTCCTTGGCTTCTCAAAGTGTTAAGATTACAGGCATAAGCCATTGTACCCAACCTTTAATTTCTTTTTTTTTTTTTTTTTTTAGAGACAGGGTCTTGCCATATTGCCCAGTCTGATCTTGAACTTCTGGGCTCAAGCAATCCTCCTGCCTCAGTCTCCCAAAGTGCTGGGACCACAAGTGTGAGCCATCAGGCCCAGCCAAGAACTCAAGATGATTACCCTGCTTAAGCTATGCAACTCCACAATGTTCCCACTCCAGATGTAAGAATACTCACATTGTGAAGGCCTTTGTGAAAGATGAGGTCCCTCTCCCCAATGGATTTCAACCCCTGGACGATATACGAGCCCCCAAATCGAGAATGCCTGCAGAAGAAACAAAAAGGTCCAAAGTGATTCTTCAGTTCTCTGGAAACTTTATCTCCATTCTCTATCATCAGCACCTTGGAGCAAATTAAAACTACAAAATGTTGGTCAGGCACGGTGGCTCACACCTATAATCCCAGCATTTGGGAGGCCGAGGCAGGAGGATCACCTGAGGTCAGGAGTTTGAGACCAGCCTGGCCAACATGGTGAAACTCCGACTCTACTATAAATATAAAAATTAGCCTGGCATGATGGCAGGCGCCTGTAGTTCCAGCTACTGGGGAGGCTGAGGCAGAAGAATCGCTCGAACCCAGGAGGCAGAGGTTGCAGTGAGCAGAGATCGTGCCAGTGCACTCCAGCCTAGGTGACAAGAGCAAAACTCTGTCTCAAAAAAAAAAATAATAAAATAAAATAAAATGTTACTCAATCACCCCACCTTAGAATTTGTCTCCTATGCCCTCAGCATTCCATGATGTAGGAACAAGAACCTGCCTCTCTGTCACTCACCTGTTGCCTCGCTGGAGGGCTCGAGTCTTCTTTTCTGCCATCTCTCGCTGGCGCAACACCTCCAGTTCTGCAACATCTGCACTCCGCTCCTGAGCTAAGCGTCCCTGCCCTATCCCCGCCAGCTGCTCGGGGTTCTAGATTGGAACAAAGAGGGAAGAATCAAGAGGACAGTCATTCCTTATCCTGAGTTCACGCCTACTGGGCATGCAAAGAGTGAACAAAATAGAACCCCATTAATGGGGCACTGTGCTGTCGTTCTCCCTTATCTGAGGGGGGATATGTTCCAAGACCCCCACTGGATGCCTGAAACTGCAGACAGTACTAAAATATATATATGTATACATTCGTGTATATATATGTATGTGTATACACACATACATAGAACATGTACGTTGTATGTTTTATAGAATGTATATATGTTCTACATACATGTTATCAGAAAAAATAGAACATGTATACATATATATACACACACGTTCTATTATGTTTTTTCAAACTGATAACCAAGATGGCTAGTACGTGACTAACAGGTGGGTATACAGTGTGGATATGCTGGGCAGAGGGATGATTCACATCTTGTTCAGGACAGACAGGGACAAAAGATTTCATCACACTACTCAGAACAATGTACAAGTTTAAAACTTCTAAAATGTTTATTTCTGAAATTTTCCACTTAATGTTTTCAGACCACGGTTGACTATGAGTAACTGAAATCAAGGAAAGTAAAACCATGAATAAGGGGGTACTACATGTACTCAAGACATGGCTACTCCCGCTGTCACCTGCCTTCCCCAAATAATGCAGCCATTATCACAAGAGCAATTCTGGCTGTACAGCAGAAAAATACATGGGTGGAGGGGACTCGGACAATAGGCCAGGGTCTCACCTGGTCACGAAACATAAGGGAGACAATCTCTAGCACATGTAGGCTCCATTGCTGCTCAGCAGACGAGCTGGCCAGAAAGAGGAGCAGGTCGTCCAGGCCACTGAGGTGAATCGCCCAGAGAAGCTGGTCATGGACACTGGCGTCGTCATCAATCTTCTGAGCAGTGAGTGGTGAGGGTAGAAAGGGAGCTCATTCAATCCCACTGCCCTGCCTTGAAGCTCTCCAACTCATTCTTTGACCAAGCCTCCTCTCCCAGACTTGTCAGAGGACAGAATAGTCCAGAAGGAGCAGCTTGGCAGGGCACAGTGGCTCACGCCTGTAATCCCAGCACTTTGGGAGGCCAAGGCAGACAGATCATGAGGTCAGGAGATTGAGGCCATCCTGGCTAACACAGTGAAACCCTGTCTTTACTAAAAATACGAAAAAAAAATTAGCCAGGCATAGTGGCGGGCGCCTATTGTCCCAGCTACTCAGGAAGCAGAGGCTGAGGCAGGAGAATGGCATGAACCCGGGAGGCAGAGCTTGCAGTAAGCCGAGATCGTGCCACTGCACTCCAGCCTGGGTGACAGAGCGAGACTCTGTCTCAAAAAAAAAAAAAAAAAAGGCAGCTCAACCTAACCATGCACAAGAACACAGAATACCCAAGATGCTCACCTTCTCCTGATCAAGGTCAGCTGGGACATGGAGAATATTTCTGACCAGCAGTAGGATCCGCTCAATCAGCAGGTTGTCTTCCTCCTGCCGTTCCTCCCAGCCCTAATCAGAAGAGAGCAAGAGGAAGAGACTCCCTGTGGAAGGCAGGCAGCACGTACCCTGGCTGGAAGACCAGGCACAGAAGAGAAGCAGGATTAAAAAGAGAGTTCAAACAGTAATGAGGTAGCCAGAGACTATGGATCGGACTACCATATCCCCAAGGACTGGGACCATATCTCAGCATCTCCTCCTCCACCCGGAGAAGGTGCAAAGTGCTGTCCCATGGGATCCTGTAAGGTGAAGACTCACCAGCTGCAACAGCTCATACAAGGTTTCACTGAGGACTCCAAAAGCCTTCTCACTGGCAAAGGCCTGTGAAATAGGGAACTGGATCTTAAGTAGCAGTCATCCACTTCTTCACCACTGCCCCATATTCCACCCTAGGGACTCCAAAGGAAAGCCTCACCTCTTTGTAGGCCTGCAAATAAGTTAGCACCTGCAAAAAATGGTGCCGAAAGCTGGGTTCCTTAGGCAGACTGCCAAAACAGAGCAAGGCTGGTTGTGTCAAGTTCACCATCAGTCTGGGAGACAATGAAGGAGAGAGAAGTTGTTAAGTTTCCTTACCAGCTCAAACGCCAGACCTATCAGTTCAAACACCAAAGGCTGGCAGGTGGCGAAAGTTTAAAAGCTAGGGAGGCAACCTGATAACAGCATCAAAGAGAGGCTTGTCCTGGCGGTGCTGGGTGAGGATGGGCAGAAGGTCGCTCTGTAGGATCTGGGCTGCCCCCAGTTGCTGCCGCACATCTCGTGTCTCATCCTCATGCCTCAAATAGCGGATCAGATCCTTCACACTCTCTTCAGAGACAGAACAAAACATGCATATGGAACCTTGGAAGAAGCTCCATCCAGACCCACATGATTTTCACACCCATGGTTTGAGAAATTCAACAGACCTCCTTAATTCAAGCAAATTTTTTTCCTGTTTCCTCAAAAAGGTACTTACCTAAGCAATCTGGTTCCTTGTGGTAAGTGTCTCCCTCCAAGTACCCAAGGGCACTACATGTGGCTAGAAGTTCACAGTTCATCATGTGCAAGTCCATACATCAGTGGACCAACCAATAGAGAAGGAAGTGGAGAAACAGGAGACAGAAATGACGAGGCCTGCAGAGATAGAGAAAGATTAAAAATGTAAGTTCCTCTCCATGAAAAGAAGATAGGAACAGGAGAAGGCCCTAATGCTCAGAATATTCTGAACAAGATCCTCAAATGTTTGACTTTTGTCATGACCAAAAGTTCTGCTCTCAGTCCCAAGGAAAGTTTTAAATTATGGCTTCTACCTGATCAAAACCAAAGAGGCTCCAGCCTATGAATTAAGCACCTGCCCTGGCCAGACACGGTGACTCACTCCTGTAATCCCAGCACTTTGGGAGGCTGAGGTGGGCAGATCACCTGAGGTTGGGAGTTCGAGACCAGCTTGACCAACATGGAGAAACTCTGTCTCTACTCAAAATACAAAATTAGCCAGGCGTGGTGGCACATGCCTATAATCCTAGCCACTTGGAAGGCTGAGGCAGGAGAATCGCTTGAATCCAGGAGGCGGAGGTTGCGGTGAGCCGAGATCATGCCACTGCACTCTGGCCTGGGCAACAGAGAGAGACTCTGTCTCAAAATAAATAAATAAATAAATAAAATTGTTAGACCCTGGCGGGGCACAGTGGCTCATGCCTATAATCTCAGCACTTTAGGCGGCCAAGACATGATGATCATTTGTCCCAGTGTTCAAGATTAGCCTGGGCAACACTGTGAGACCCCATCTGTACAAAAAGCCAAGTGTTGTGGCACACACTTGTAATCCTCCTACTCAGGAGGCTGGGGCGAGAGAATTACTTGAGCCTAGGTGTTTGAGGTTGCAATGAGCTGTGATCACACCACTACATTCCAGCCTGGTCTACAGAGTCTCTGGAAAAAATAAATTGTTCAAACCTTGTCACCCTCCACTTTCTGTGGCTCTTCCATGCAGACACAGCTCTGATGCACCACAGGAATTAAAAAACCGAGCTCTGGCCATACAGTGATTCCAGCAAGGATCTAATACATCCCAGGAGCCCTGAGGCTTCTGAGACACTGAGAATGTGTAGAGAAAGGTCCTTCACTCTCCTCTCCAAAGTTACTCTTAAACCTTGGTAATCTCAGTAGAAATCAGCATCTAACAGAACAGGTGAGGAGAGGGAGTGAATAGAAACTGGTACATTCCCTATCACTCTCTCACAAAGAATCATCTCCCTTAAAAAAAAAAAAACAAAAAAAAGACACAGGGTTTCACTCTGTTGCCCAGGCTGGAGTACAGTGGCATGATCATAGCTCATTGTAACTTCGAATTCCTGGGCTCAAGCAGTCCTCCTGCCTCAGCCTCCTGAGTAGTTATGACTCTGGGCATGTGCCACCACGCCTGGCCTTGTAAAACATTTTTGTAGGCCAGGTGTGGTGGCTCATGCCTGTAATCCCAGCACTTTGGAAGGCCAAGGCAGGCAGATCGCCTGAGGTCAGGAGTTCGAGACCAGCTTGGCCAACATGGTGAAACTCCATCTTCTACTAAAAATACAAAAATTAGCTGGGCGTTGGCCAGGCCCGGTGGCTCATACCTGTAATCCCAGCACTTTGGGAGGCCAAGGCAGGCGGATCACGAGGTCAGGAAATCAAGACCATCCTGGCTAATCACAGTGAAACCCTGTCTCTACTAAAAACACAAAAATTTAGCCGGGTGTCGGTGGCGGATGCCTATAGTCCCAGCTATTCGGGAGGCTGAGGCAGGAGAACGGCGTGAACTCGGGAGGTGGAGCTTGCAGTGAGCCGAGATCGTGCTACTGCGCTCCAGCCTGGACTACAGAGGGAGACTCCGTTAAGAAAAAAAAAAAAATTAGCTGGGCATGGTGGTGGGCGTCTGTAATCCCAGCTACTTGGGAGGCTGGGGCAGGAGAATTGCTGGAACCTGGGAAGTGGAGGCTGCAGTGAGCCAAGATTGTGCCACTGCACTCCAGCCTGGGTGACAGAGCAAGCCTCCATCTCAAAAAAAAAAAAAAAAATTGTAGAGATAGGGTCTCACTATGTTGCCCAGGCTGGTCTCAAATTCCTAGCCTCACGCAATCCTCTCATCTTGGCCTCTCCAAGTGTTGAGATTACAGGCATGAGCCACCTCACCCACCCTCATCTACCTTTTGTGAAGCATGTCCCCACTTTTCTTTTAAGAAACAGGATTTCACTCTTACCCAGGCTGGGGTGCAGTGGTGAAATGATAGCTCACTGCAACCTCAAATCCCTGCGTTTAGGCAATTCTTCTGCCTTGACCTGCCAAAGTGTTGGGATTACAGGTGTAAGCCGCTGTGCCTAGCCAAGCCTTGGAACAGGGACCAAATTAAGAAGCAGACACCAGGCCAGGTGCAGTGGCTCACACCTCTAATCCCAAAACTTTGGGAGACCAAGGCGGGAGACTCACTTGAACCCAGGAGTTTGTGGGCAGCCTGGGTAACAGCTTAAGACCCCATCTCTACAAAAAATAAAAAATTGGCTGCCATGGTGGCACATCCCTGTGGTCTTAGCTAATTGAGAGGCTGAGGTGGGACAACTGCTTGAGCCCAGGAGGTTGAGGTTGCAGTAAGCTGTGATCATACCACTGCACTTCAGCCTGGGTGACTGTGAGACCTTGGGGAAAAAAAAAAAAAAAAGAAGAAGAAGAAAAGAAAAGAAAGACCCCTAAACTCTCATCAGATAATCAAGTAGGCACAGATCTACAATCCTGCACATTTCAGAACTTGACACTATAATAACAGATACACATACACAAACACATGGATTTTTTCTTTTGAGATAGAGTCTTGCTCTGTAGAGTGGCACAATCTCGGCTCACTGCAACCTCCGCCTCTTGGGTTCAAGAGATTATCCTCATCAGCCTCCTGAGTAGCTGGGGCTACAGGCACGCCCAGCTAATTTTTGTATTTTTTTTCTTTTGGAGACAGAGTCTTGCTGTCTCCCAGGCTGGAGTGCAATGGCTCAATTTTGGCTCACTGCAAGCTCCGCCTCCCGGGTTCACGCCATTCTCCTGCCTCAGCCTCCCAAGCAGCTGGGACTATAGGCGCCCGCCACCATGCCCGGCTAATTTTTTATATTTTTAGTAGAGACAGGGTTTCACCGTGTTAGCCAGGATGGTCTCGATCTCCTGACCTCGTGATCCGCCCACCTCGGCCTCCCAAAGTGCTGGGATTACAGGCGTGAGCCACCATGCCCAGCCCTAATTTTTGTATTTTTAGTAGACATGGGGTTTCACCATGTTGAGGATGGTCTTGATCTTTTTTTTTTTTTTTTTTTGAGACAGAGTCTCGCTTTATTGCCAGTCTGGAGTGCAGTGGCGTGATCTTGGCTCACTGCAACCTCTGCCTCCCGGGTTCAAGTGATTCTCCTGCCTCAGCCTCCCAAGTAGCTGGGACTGCAGGCGCCCGCCACCATGCCCGGCTAATTTTTGTATTTATAGTAGAGATGGGGTTTCACCATGTTGGGCAGGATGGTCTCAATCTCCTGACCTCGTGATCCACCTGCCTTGGCCTCCCAAAGTGCCGAGATTACAGGCGTGAACCACCACACCCAGCCCACATTACATTTTTTACCCTATTACTCCACAAAATCAGGAATAACCATCAATCTTTCCTTTGACACCTTCAGCCACACTGCTCTGTCCTTGGTAGCATCCTCTAAAAAGATCTTTCCTGGCTCACATACCTACCTGTAACCCAACTCCACCCTGTTCCTTCACAGAAGATAGGTAGCAGCTTCCAAAGGACGAAACTTTAATGCCTGATGCTCTCTCCCTGCATTTATACAACTGGTCTACTTCTTCAGGTTGCTAGCTATCCCTCCACCCCTACCCAGTGTTATCCTATTTTCTAACTGCTCAGCCCAGCCATAAATTGAGCCAGTAAAACACTCACTGAGTGAGCAGAACTGAAAGGAGACTTCATTTCGTCATCCTTTCTCAGGCACCTGCAGACCCTGAAACCTGGGCTCCAGTGAGGTAGGTTCAGTGTATAAAATCCCTGATTCTCTGCAAAGATACATCCAGCTTTTTTAGAAAGACTACTGTGTGTATGTGCACATAAGCATGCCCACACACACACACACACACACACACACACACGTTGAAGGGCTTCCCTGTGTCCTCTCTCCAAGGAAGCTGACAAAAATAGACAACAGAGCTATAAACATGCTGCGTCAGCACATACTCTTCAAAAGGAGGCACAAAATCATACTTTGGCACTAAAAGGTACAAAATGATAAAGTCTTCTAATAGCAGAGACAAAGCCATATCTGGGAAGGCTCCCAGACAGATAACCTCACACGGTCCTGCCTGCTACCCTCCCCCTTTATCTTGGTTCCTCCAGAGCAGACCAATCTAAAATTCAGTATTTGTAAAAATGGCCACAGCAGAGGACCCAAGCCTCTATTTTCAACATACCACTTTACCTGAAAGGCAAAAATAAGAGGCTGTAACAGCCATCCCTGCTGGCTACCAAAATAAAAGGGAGGAGAGGCTGGGCACAGTGGCTCACCCCTGTCATCCCAGCACTTTGGGAGGCCAAGGCAGGTGGATCATCTGAGGTCAGGAGTTCGAGACCAGCCTGGCCAATATGGTGAAACCCCATCTCTACTAAAAATACAAAAATTAGCGGGGCGTGGTGGCAGGCGCCTGTAATCCCTGCTATCCGGGAGGCTGAGGCAGGTGAATCGCTTGAACCGGGGAGGTAGAGGTTGCAGTGAACTGAGATGGCACCACTGCCCTACAGCCTGGGTGACACAGCAAGATTTTGTCTCAAAAAAAAAAAAAAAAAAAAAAAAAAAGGAGGAGGAGAAAGGAGATAGGAAAGAAGGGGTCCTGGCAGATGCCAGAAAAGAAGAGGTAATGGAAGAGACTCAGGACTTCCAGTTCTAATCCTTCTGCAGTTTTGACAAAACCAGGCTGTGGAGCAACACGCAAAGCAGAGGAAAAAATGGGTTAGACAATCTATCGTAAGCTCTCAGATCAGGGTCACAAGGCAAGCCTGCAGCCTTGGGCCCACATTCACTGGAACTGGAATAAGAGTTTTCAACAGGAATTCCAGCTCTCCCTGGTAAAAACAACTATTTTAAAACTCGGCCGGGCATGATGTCTCATGCCTGTAATCCCAGCACTTTGGGAGGCTGAGGCGGGTTGATTGCTTGAGTCTAGGAGCTGGAGACCAGCCTGGACAACATGTCAAAACCCCGTCTCTACTAAAAATACAAAAAAGAAAAAAAAGAAACCCCGTCTCTACTACCAAAAAAAAAAGAAAAGAAAATTTGCTGGATGTGGTGGTGTGTGCCTGTAGTCCCCGCTACTCTGAGGCTGAGGCTGAGGCGGGAGGATTGCTTGAGCCCGGACGCAGGGGTTGCGGTGAGCCAAGATTGAGCCACCGCATTTCGGCCTAGGCGACAGAGTGAGATTCCGTCTCAAAAAAACAAAAAACAAAAAAATCAGCCTGGGCATGGCAGCTCATACCTGTAACCCCAGCACTTTGGGAGGCCAAGGCAGGAGGATCACTTGAGCCCAGGAGTTTAAGACCAGACTGGGCAAAAAAGTGAGACCCCCATCTCTACAAAACATTTTTTTTTTAAAAACAGTCTCACTCTGTCACAGGTTGTAGCACAGTGGCGCAATTTCGGCTCACTGCAACCTCCACTTCCTGGGCTCAAACGATTCTCCTGCCTCAGCCTCCTGAGTAGCTGGGACTACAGGCATGAGCCACCAAGCCTGGCTAATTTTTGTATTTTTAGTAGAGACCAGGTTTTGCCACGTTGGCCAGGTGAGTCTCGAACTCCTGACCTCAGGTGATCCACCCACCTCGGCCTCCCAAAGTGCTGGGATTACAGGCGTGAGCCACAGTGTCTGGCCACTACCAAAAATATGTTTTTGTAATTAGCCAGGTGTGGTGGCGCATGTCTGTGGTCCCAGCTACTCAGGAGGATCACTTGAGTCTGGGAGGTTAAGGCTGCAATAAGCCATGAACGTGCCATTGCGCTGCAGCCTGGGCAAAACAGTGAGACCCTGCCTCAAAAAAAAAAAAAAAAATTAGCTTTGTACTTGGCTTGGTTGCCCCCTCTAGCTGTTGGTCGCCCTACCCAGGAACACAAACATACATGTTTCCAGACACAGAGCATACCCCATGGTCTCCAAACACGCACTCAGTTTATTATTCCTGTGTCTGGGAGGTCTACCCTCCTTTACAAAAGTTCTAAGCCTATCTGACCTTCAAGATCAAGCTCAAATGCTACTCCTCCATGAAGTTTCTCTTGATAGCCCACAGCAGGATGGGATCTGATGGCACGTCTCACACTGTATGTACTTCTTACTCCAACACCTAACTACTTTCTGTCTTACATTGTAATTACCCAGAACAGTTTTTTCTCCTCTACCAAACATTGTCTTATGTACTTCTGAACGCACCGAAACCAGGAACTTTCATATGAGAGAGATTCAGCAAAAACTGTTGAGTACAACTTGGTGTTCACAGAGACTGGTACCTCGACCAAGCAATCCTTGCTCCAGAGATTCCCATTGGATTGGCTGAGACTATCAGATCCGCCTTGCTGTCTGAGGCTCTTGCTGTCCCCCAATCCTGTTCCTTCTCCCTTAATCTATTACAGGTATACTTCTCAATAAGCCCCTCATACCCCCTAACTCCATCTCAGTGTCTGCTTCCTGGAAGACCTGAACTAACTCAACTACCCTACCTTCCTTCCATGGTTATTGTGTGAATCCAGTGAAATCACTCAAATAAAAGCACTTTGTAATCTGTCATAATACAAAGTTAAATCAGTGGTTTCCATGCTTTATGATTTCATGTACCAGTATATTCCCACCCTAAGTGGGGAACCATCCTATCTTGACTGGTAAGAACATTAAAAATAAGAATAAACAGGCTGGGTGCGGTGGCTCACACCTGTAATCTCAGCCCTTTGGGAGGCCCACCTGTATGGATCACTTGAGCCCATGAGTTTGAGACCAGCCTGGGCAACATGGAGAAACCCCGTATCTACAAAAGTTACAAAAATTAGCCAGGCACGGCAGCATGCACCTATAGTCCTAGCTATTTGGAAGGCCGAGGTGGGAGGATCATCTGAGCCTGAAGAGGTCAAGGCTGCAGTGAGCCATGATCACACCACTGCACACCAGCCTGGGTGACAGAGTGAGGCTCTGTCTCAAAAATAAATAAATAAAAACATACAATAATTTAAAAAACAACATCCTACGAACATCGATTAATGCCAATGTTTCATAAAATAAACAGCTTGTTTAACACCCTAAAAAAGTATACAGTATATGATATAATCTCAGCTATGTCCTTTAAGATCCATAATCACTATTAAAAATTCCATACTGTCTATGGAAAAACCAAACTCTGACAAATATTTAAAGAGACTTAGCCAAAGAGTAACTGTAGACCAAGAAAACACTAACTCAAGAAGTCTTGGCTGGGCGTGGTGGCTCACGCCTGTAATCCCAGCACTTTGGGAGGCCAAGGTGGGTAGATCACCTTAGGTCAGGAGTTCAAGACCAGCCAGACCAACATGGTGAAACCCTGTCTCTACTAAAAATACAAAACTTAGCTGGGCGTGGTGGTATGCACCTGTAGTCACAGCTACTTGGGAGGCTGAGGCAGGAGAATTGCTTGAACCTGGGAGGGAGAGGTTGCAGTAGGCCGAGATAGCACCACCGCACTCTAGCCTGGGCCACAGAGCAAGACTCCATCTCAAAAAATAAATAAAAATAAAAAGTTGGAATCGGTAGAAAGGAATGTTTAACATCAAAGTAAGTTAGTTAAGGAAGTCTGCTAACCATTGTGTGATTGGTGCTATGCCAGAATCAAGTTATGAGAGCAAGATGTAACATACTGGGTCCAAGTGACCTGTTTAGCAAGATGGATGGGCTGCGAACATGGCTCTCTCCAGGCTCCTCAGGAAGGAATTTAGAACACCGAACAGTGGTCAGAATTCAGTAAGAATACATTATCCTTATTTTCTCATTTCACTTCAGATGGATGGAAATGTCATCATATACTAGTGTTCTTCTAGCATTTAGAAATCATTGATTTGTATAATAAAAATTGTAAACCAGTCCAACAAAAGGAAAGCTCCATGCTGCAGGGCTTCATTTTGTTTTGCTCATTGCTGCATTCTCCAGTGCCTAGAATAGAGCTTGGCATATAGCGAGCATGCAATTTTTTTTTTTTGAGACAGAGTCCAGCTCTGTCGCCCGGGCTGGAGTGTAGTGGCGCGATCTCAGCTCACTGCAACCTCCGCCTCCCAGGTTTAAGTGATTCTTTTGCCTCAGCCTCCTGAATGGCTGGAATTACACCCACACGCCACCACACCTGGCTAATTTTGTATTTTTAGTAGAGATGGGGTTTCACCATATTGGCCAGGTCTTGAACTCCTGACCTCAGGTGATCCGCCCACCTTGGCTTCCCAAAATGCTGGGATTACAGGCGTGAGCCCTCGCGCCCGGCCGAGCATGCAATAAATCTTTGCTGAATTTTGACTCAACAGATTATCCTGAGTCATACCCTTTGAAACAGTAAACTCATTTCACAAAATAGAACCCAAGAAAATAATTCACGAAAGAAAGGAAATCATTTGTACAAAACCAAAAATAGTAATATATTTTCCTAGTGCACTCGAGTTTACAAAATGATTTTATAGCTTTTTTTTTTTGAGACAGAGTCTCACTCTGGTACCCAGGCTGGCACCCAGGAGTGCAGTGGTACAATCATGGCTCACTGTAACTGAAGCAGCACAATAGGGAAAATGAGGCAGGATAATAGTAAAGGGAATTCAAAGTTGGATAAAGGGCAGAATTAGTAAGAACATGAGAGCTGAAGCAAGGTGAAGGGGTAGGTGAGCAAGAAGCAAGATAAGAGGCAGAAGTTAAGCAGGCCAAAACAAAAAGTAAGAGAAGCAAGCAAGAACCCCATGGCTGGCAGGATCTAGACCAAAACAGCAAGGGGCAGTTCTTCAGGGGAAGGCATATGCATCAAAGAGAAAAACCTGTCCTTATCATACCCCGTATGATAATCAGCTCATCAAAACTCATGCATATGGACTGAATATCATGCACGTACTTAAAATTATGGGATGGAGGCAGCAGGCAAGCACTAAGCAACACACTCATCAGTCAAAAAGGCAGACACTGGCTAGAGATTAGGCAGCCAAAAAAACACATAAAAAGACCCAAACTACACCAAACTATGCTGATCTCATTTTGCAGAGGTCAGTCTGCTCTCTTGCTCCCAAAGTGTTAATACTGGGCTTGATAAACTACTTTTTTTTTTTTTTTTCTGAGATGGAGTTTCACTCTGTCACCCAGCCTGGGGTGCAGTGGCACGATCTTGACTCACTGGAACCTCCAGCTCCCTCCCAGGTTCAAGCGATTCTCCTGTCTCAGCATCCGAAGTAGCTAGGACTACAGGTGCCCACCACTGTGCCTGGGTAATTTTTGTATTTTTAGTAAAGATGGGGTTTCACCATGTTGGGCAGTCTGGTCTCGAACTCCTGACCACAAGTGATCTACCTGCCTCGGCCTCCCAAAGTGCTGGGATTACAGGTATGAGCCATTGCACCCGACCCCAGCTAATTTTTTAATTTTTTGTAGAGACTGAGTTTGGCCATGTTGCCCAGGCTGATCAACTCCTGAGCTCAAGAGATCTGCCTGCCTAGGCCTCCCAAAGTGCTGGGATTCCAGGCTACATGAGCCACAGTGCCCAGCAGGCCTTCATAGCTTTAAATACTTTGAACACACAAGTCCTCAGTGATAGGTAATCATCTCCATATTACAAATCAAGAAAAACAGGATCAGAGAGAATAAACATCCCAATATAATGTTTTTATAAATGAGTTATTTTATTTATTGAGATAGGGTTCTCATTCTGTCATCCAGGCTGGAGTGCAGTGGCACAAACTCCACTCACTGAAGGCTCCACCTCCCCGGCTCAAGTCATTCTCCCACCTCAGCCTCCTGAGTAGCTGGGACCACAGGCATATGCCACCATGCCCAGCTATTTTTTTTTTTTTTGAAACGGAGTTTCACTCTTGTTGCCCAGGCTGGAGTGCAATGGCGTGATCTTGGCTCACCACAACCTCCGCCTCCCAGGTTCAAGCAATTCTCCTGCCTCAGCCTCCCAAGTAGCTGGGATTACAGGCATGCGCCACCACACCCCGCTAATTTTGTATTTTTAGTAGAGACGAGGTTTCTCCATGTTGGTCAGACTGATCTCAAACTCCCGACCTCAGGTGATCCACCCGTCTCTGCCTCACAAAATGCAGGGATTACAAGCGTGAGCCACCATGCCCGGTGTGCCCAGCTAATTTTTTGGTATTTTTGGTAGAGACAGGGTTTCACCATGTTGCCCAGGCTGCTCTGGAACTCCTGACCTCAAGTGATCCTCCTGCCTCCTAACTATGCTAACTCAAATTTGAAAGTCTATATTTAAAAAGGGCACAGCCGGGCTCAGTGGCTCATGCTTGAAATCCCAGTACTTTAGGAGGCCAAGGCTTCTCATTTTGCAGAGGTCAGTCTGCAAAGGAGGATCACTTGAGCCCAGGAGTTTAAGACCAGTTTGGACAATATACTGAGACCTCGTCTCTACAAAAAATTTAAAAAATAAAATATAATAAAATAAAAAATAAAATTATCCAAGTGTGGTGGTGCGTGCTTGTGGTCCCAGCTACTAGAGAAGCTGAGGTGGGAGAATCACTTCAGCCTGGGAGGTGGAGGCTGCAATGGGCCAATATTGCACCACTGCACTCCAGCCAAGATGACAAAGCAAGACTCTGTATCAAAAAAAAAAGAGGAATGGAATACTGACTGATATATGCCACGAAGCAGATGAAACCTGAAAACATGTTCAGTGAAAGAAGCCAAACACAGCCGGGTGCGGTGGCTCGCACCTGTAATCCCAGCACTTTGGGAGGCCAAGGTAGGCAGATCACCCTGAGGCCAGGAGTTTGAGACCAGCCTGGCCAACATGGTGAAACCCCATCTCTACTAAAAATACAAAAAAATTAGCTGGGCGTGGTGGTGGGCGCCTGTAATCCCAGCTACTCGGGAGGCTGAGGCAGGAGAATCACTTGAACCCAGGAAGCGGAGGTTGCAGTGAGCCCAAATCGCGCCACTGCACTCCAGCCTGGGCAACAAGAGCGAAAACTCTATCTCAAAAAAAAAAAAAAGTCAAACACAAAAGGTCATATATTGGATGATGGTATTTATATGAAATGTCCAGAATAGGCAAATGCAATAGGCTGATAGGGGCACAGTGGCTCACACCTGTAATCCCAGCATTTTAGGAGGCTAAGGTGGGCAGAAATGGTTGTATAACTCTGAACCACACCTGGCTAACTTTTTAATTTTGTGTAGAGCTGGTACCTCCCTATGTTGCCCACAGTGGTCTCAAACTCCTGGCTGGCCTCAAGCAATCCTCCTGCCTTGGCCTCCGAAAGTGCTGAGATTACAGGTATGAGCCACCACACCTAACCTGAACTGTACACTTTAAAAGGGTGAATTTTACAGTATATGAATTATATCTCAAACAGCTGTTATAAACACTCCACACAATTACTATACACATTCTGTTTCTACCATTTTAACACCAAAAAAAACTATAGACAAAAATCTCAGGATAAAATACAGTCCTTTAAATTTAATAAATATGACTTCGTGAAAAAAATTCATTACATTGACTTTATTTTCACATTTCATCATAGATCAGGTGAGAATTTTGTCAAACACCATAGAGTCAGTGGATCTGGACATTTAAAAGGGATGTTACTTTTCCTACTAAGTATCAAGCAGTTCAGATGAAGCAATATTCATCTGAAATCACTACTTGGAGGCATTAAAATGCAAGAACCAAAAGAAAACAACAGATAAAATATTAAATGTATTTGCAATTCAAATTAACTTACTTTTTTTTTTTTTTTCTGAGACAGAGTCAGAGTCTTGCTCTGTCGCCCAGGCTGGAGTGCAATGGCACGATCTCAGCTCACTGCAACCTCTGCCTCCCGGGTTCAAGCAACTCTTCTGCCTCAGTCTCCTAAGTAGCTGGGACTACAGGCGCGCGCCACCATGCCCGGCTAATTTTTATATTTTTAGTAGAGACGGGGTTTCACCATATTGACCAGGCTGGTCTTGAACTCCTGACCTCATCTTAGAGCAATTTGACAGGCAGTTTACAGTTTTGTTTTGAGACAGGATCTCCCGCTGTCTGTCACCCAGGCTGAAGTGCAGTGGCGTAATCTTGGCTCACTGAAACCTCCACCTCCCAGGTTTATTATAGTATCTCAGTCTCCCAAGTAGCTGGGATAACAGGCCTGTGCCACCATGCCAGGCTACTTTTTTGGTATTTTGTAGTTGAGATGGGGTTTCACCATGATGCCTAGGCTTCTCTCGAACTCCTGGCCTCAAGTGATCCACCCACCTCGGCCTCCCAAAGTGCTGGGATTACAGGCATGAGCCATTGCACTCAGCCAATGTTTGTTGAATCTAATAATGATAATAATAAAAAGCCTGTATTCTGTATGTCTTTTTAAATGTTATTTTTCTAGTAATTTTATTTTACAGAAGTGCTTTTAGAACACTACTGATCTGCAACAGCTTGAAGGAAAAATCTACCTCGTCCTTTACGAAGACAGTTTGAGAAGCAGTGATATTAAGCACTCTACCCAGTGCTGAGCACAAAGTAAGAACCTCTGGCTGGACATGGTGGCTCATGCCTGTAATCCTAGCACTTTGGGAGGCTGAGGTGGGAGGATCACTTGAGTCCAGGAGTTTGAGACCAGCTGGGTAACATAGTGAAGCCCAGTCTCTACAAAAAATAAAATACAAAAATTAGCCGGGCATGCTGATGTACACCTTTAGTCCCAGCTACCCAGGAGGCTAAGGCAGGAGGATCACTTGAACCCAGGAGGTCGAGGTTGCAATAAACTGAAATCGTGCCACTGCACTCCAGCCTAGGTAACAGAGTGAGACCCTGTCTCAAAAGACAAACAAACAAAACAAACAGAAAGAACCCCACAAATATTAATTTCCTCTCCATCTGTCAGACTCTATAGTGAGTTACTACATGCTTAGGGAGAACCTTCCTGGCAAAAAATAGTGTGCAGGTGCAATGGCAATGCTAAAGAAATTTAAGAAATTTAGTTGCAGAAATAAAACCCATATAATATAGACAAACAATGTAAAAGATAAGGCAGTACAAGCTCTAAATACATGATACTGAAAAAACCTAAAAAACTAGTACTCGTTTCAGGTTAAAGTGGTCAAGGAGGTTTTGTCTGAGGAAGCATGATTAGAACTGGGCCTTTGAAAGCTGCATAGGATTAAGGCAGCTGGGAATAGGCGGGGCATTTAAGCAGAGAACTGCCAGTACAAAACCAAAGAGGGAGCCATTATGAATAGATGGGTCCATCAGGAAATCAATGGAAAAGCAGCTGGACCCAGCTTTATGGGAAAAACCTCATCTTTGTCCATCAGTTCAAAGATTTAGAACCTAAGCCAGGGAGCCACTGAAGATTTCTGAGATAGAAAACAAAATGATCGGCTGGGCGCGGTGGCTCAAGCCTGTAATCCCAGCACTTTGGGAGGCCGAGACGGGCGGATCACGAGGTCAGGAGATCGAGACCATCCTGGCTAACACAGTGAAACCCCGTCTCTACTAAAAAATACAAAAAACTAGCCGGGTGAGGTGGCGGGCGCCTGTAGTCCCAGTTACTCGGGAGGCTGAGGCAGGAGAATGGCGTAAACCTGGGAGGCGGAGTTTGCAGTGAGCTGAGATCCGGCCACTGCACTCCAGCGCGGGCGACAGACCGAGCCTCCGTCTCAAAAAAAAAAAAAAAAAAAAAAAAAAAAAAAAAAAAAAAAGAAAACAAAATGATCAAACCAGGGTCACACATATCCTACTACTGTATCACTATACACATCAGTTTGACCATTTTCCCGTGTAGCTTCCCTCTCTTTTCCTTTCAGCGCACTCTTTTCCTTGCAGCGCACCTGGGAAAGACCATAATCTCAGATCAATGCAACCATCTGCTTCCTAGACTTCAACTCAAATCTAGGCCTAGATGTGCTGGAGAAAACCAAATGACCCTGTATAGTGATATAAGACACATGTATAGCCTGCAACCTGAGCGGCAGCAAATCATTTCAGTATTCATTTTTTTTTTTTTTTTTTTTGAGACAGAGTCTCGCTCTGTCATCCAGGCTGGAATGCAGTGGCACGATCTCGGTTCACTGCAACTCCGCCTCCTGGGTTCAAGCAATTCTCCTGCCTCAGCCTCCCGAGTAGCTGGGATTACAGGTGCCCGCCACCACGCCTGGCTAATTTTTGATTTTTAGTAGAGACAGGGTTTCACCATGTTGGCCAGGCTGGTCTGGAACCCCTGACCTTGTGATCCGCCTGCCTCGGTCTCCCAAAATGTTGGGATTACAGGCATGAGCCACTGCGCCTGGTTTCATTTTGGCATTCTTGGTCAGCTTCATTGTCTCTTCCCAAAGAACCACTATCCCTAACTTTTATCATTATCCTCAAGCCCCTTCACTCCACTGCTTCCTTGCCTCCCACCTGGTTTATGTGCTCCCTTCCTCTTAGGAACAATTGAGGTTATCAGACATGAACTCTCTCAACTCTCTCCACCCGAGCCTAAAAACATACATATTTCAAACACCCACCCTTAGTTCTTTGCTTCTAATCAAAGCACTCTGTGATCCTCATTAATCACTTCCTGTCCCTTAGTTGGTTATTCCTTATTTCCAACCTTCCCTTTATGCTAGCCCTATCCCCATATATTATGAGTTGCTCAAGGGTATTCCATCTTTTTTTTCTTTTGAGATAGTGTCTCAAAAGTGTAGTGATGTGCAGTGGTGTGATCTCAGCTCACTGCAGTCTCAACCCCCCAGGCTCAAGCTATCCTCCCACCCCAGCCACCCAAAGTGCTGGGATTACAGGCATATGCCCCCACACCTGTCCTAGCTCATCTTAAGGGGGAAAAAAATCCAACATAAAATACAACTTTTCCCTTTGACCTCTTATTGGCTGTTCCTCCTCCTACTTAAGTGCTGATTTTCCTTAGGCCTCCATCTTTAGCCTTCTTCCCTTATCACTGTACAAGGCCTGATTGGGCAAACTCACTCTCTCCCATGCACTTCAACTACCATCCAAGCCAGACCCAGCAAATCTGTTTTTCTGGCCCCTCTGAGCTCTTGAGTTGACAATCTCATATATTAAACTAACTGAATAGCATTCTCTACCTTCATGTCTCAAAGATACCTCAACATGTCCAAAGCTGAACTCATCTTCCCAAGTCTGACTCCACTTTGGCTCTCTCAAGGACTGATATTATCTCCCTCAGTGAGGAAGGCTAAGAGTTTCACCTTATTAAAAGAAACCTAGGGCCAGGCGCACTGGCTCACGCCTGTAATCCCAGCACTTTCGGAGGCTGAGGTGGGTGGATCACCTGAGGTTGGGAGTTTGAGACCAGCCTGACCAACATGGAGAAACCCCATCTCTCCTAAAAATACAAAATTAGCTGGGTGTGGTGCCGCATGCCTGTAATCCCAGTTACTTGGGAGGCTGAGGCAGAAGAATCGCTTGAACCCAGGAGACAGAGGTTGTGGTGAGCTGAGATCGCACTATTTCACTCCAGCCTGGGCAACAAGAGAGAAACTCCATCTCAAAAAAAAAAAAGAGGCTGGGCACGGTGGCTCATGCCTGTAATCCCAGCACTTTGGGAGGCCGAGGAGGGCGGATCACCTGAGGTCAGGAGTTCAAGACTAGCCTGACCAACATGGAGAAACCCTGTCTCTACTAAAAATACAAAATTAGCCAGGTGTAGTGGCGCATGCCTGTAATCCCAGCTACTCAGGAGGCTGAGGCAGGAGACTCGCTTGAACCCGGGAGGCCAAGGTTGCAGTGAGCTGAGATCGCACCATTGCACTCTAGCTTGGGCAACAAGAGCGAAAGAGCGAAACGCCGTCTCAAAAAAAAAAAAAAAAAAAAAAAAAAGAAACCTAGGAGTAACCTTAGCTCCATCTCACTTAACTTTCTTAAGTTTTTCTATCAGTCGCTGTCTATCCTTTTATCCCAATTGCTACTGCCTTAGTTCAGTTCCTGAGTAGCTCTTGCTTAGGTTACTCAACCTCTTCCTATCCTCTTTCTCTGTCTTCAGGCTTTTTTTCTTTTTTGACAGAGGGTCTCACTTTGTCACCTGGACTGGAGCGCAGTGATACAATCACAGCTCCCGGTAGCCTCGACCTCCCAGGCTCAAGCAACTTTCCCACCTCCGTCTCCCAAATAGCTGGGACTATAGGGTATGTCATCACACCCTGCTAATTTTTGTATTTTTTGTAGGGACAAGGTTTTGCCATGTTGCCCAGGCTGGTCTTTAACTCCTGGGCTCAAGCGATCCACCCACCTGGGCTCCCAAAGTGCTGGGATCACAGGCATGAACCCAGCTGCCTCCAGTCTTGTTCTATCTAGCCTCAATATGGTTACCCAATTTAGGCATATAACAATCCTGCTTAAAACACTTCAATGGATACATAAGAAACTTCATAGTGATTGTCTCTGAGAACTGGGGAATCTAGGATAGGAGAAATATTTGTCTTTCACTTTGATACTATTTGAATTATTTACTATTAGCATGCAGTACTATAAAAACCTAAGGTTTCAGTGACCCCATTGCCTACAATACAAAGTCTTTCATGAATCTCTCTCCTGTTTACCTCTCAAGCTTCTCTCTCAAGCTACTACTCTATCCAGAATGGCCTCCCATCCAAGTATCAACTTAGCTCTGAAGACTGTCCAGGCCAGGTGCAGTGGCTCACGCCTGTAATCCCAGCATTTTAGGTAGCCAAGGCGGGTGGATCGCCTGAGGTCTGGACTTCAAGACCAGCCTGGCCCAACATGGTGAAACCCTGTTTCTACTAAAAATACAAAAATTAGCCAGGTGTGGTGGTGGGTGCCTGTAATTCCAGCTACTTGGGAGGCTGAGCCAGGAGAATCGCTTGAACCTGGGAGACTGCACCATTGCTCTCCAGCCTGGCAACAAGAGCAAAACTCGGTCCCAAAAAAAAAAAAAAAAAAAAAAAAAGACTATGCCCAAAAGGGACTTCCTCCTGACTTCTCCATATAGAAGTGACCTCCTTTTCCTTGTTGTTTGCTGTGTGCCATATTCAGACTTCCAACATGGTACTTACAATTCATGTTGTATACAATAGTTAAATTAAAAGTCTAACTCCTTCCCTTAGCCTTAGATTCCCTGAGGACAGAAATTCTTTTTTTTTGGAGACGGAGTCTCACTCTCTCACCCAGGCTGGAATGCAATGGTGCAATCTTGGCTCACTGTAACCTCCACCTCCCAGGTTCAAGTGATTCTCCTGCCTCAGCCTCCCAAGTAGCTGGGATTACAGACACATGCCACCACACCCAGCTAATTTTTGTATTTTTTTTTTTTTTTTTAGTAGAGATAGGAATTCTTATTCACTTTTGAATTTTCAGATCCTTGTTACAGGATCAGAATTTCCACAGGTGGGGCTTAGGCAAGTGTTTTGAGAATGTTCCTCAGGTGATTCTAACTATCCTATGTTAACTGCACTAAAACGTAAACTCTTTCACATCAGGAATTATTACCCAGCACAATGTAGGTGCTCAATAAATGCTTTACTAAACTGAACTGAAACAGACAAGTCTGGAAGATGAGGGAGAAGAGTTTGGAGCTAAAGATCTGAAGGCATCAGGATGTAAGATGGTGGGAGTGCAGTGAGAGAATGGAAGCAGGGAAGGACTTCTTTATGACCCTTTCACTGTAACTGCAGAAGACTCAATTACGTGTGTTTTCCTTACCACCTGAGTTCCTGAAGGGAAGGGAACTCTCCGTCCTACTCATCTCTGTAAGCCTGGCCCTAAGCACAGTGCATGGTACATGTTAGGAGCTCGGTAACCTTTTATTGATCTCTTATTGATCTTTTTATTGTGTGTATTGGCCTAGGAGGCTGGATAAATTGATTTTCAGAGGGACAATTAAGTTCAGTCTTCAAAGAGAAGTTCACTTGGCAGAGCAGTGTCAAGAACTTCCAAGCAGAAGGAACAGCAGGAACGTTAAGTTCTAAGACATGAAAGAGGGCAGCCACAATCTTTCCATGTGGCCAGGAGTCAGGTGCATAAGAACTTTACAAAATGAGATTGAGAGGGTCAAGGCCAGACTGTGTGAGGCCACAGACACCCACCTACGGATTTAAAAAGGTTAACTGTGGATGGCCAAAAAGGAGTTTTAAATTTAACATGAAATGATCTACCTTTACTCTGTACAAAGTACTAATGGGGCCACACGCAGTGACTCACACCTGTAATCCCAGCACTGTGGGAGGCCGAGGCGGGTGGATCACTTGAGGTCAGGAGTTCAAGACCAGCCTGGCCAACATGGTAAAACCCCATCTCTACTAAAAATACAAAAATTAGCCGGGCGTGGTGGCAGGCACCTGTAATCCCAGCTACTTGGGAGGCTGAGGCAGGAGAATCGCTTGAACCTGGGAGGCAGAGGTTGCAATGAGCCAAGATCAGGCCATTGCACTCCAGCCTGGGAGACAGAGCGAGACTCCATCTCAAAACAAAAAAAAAACAGGCCAGGCGCTGTGGTTCACGCCTGTAATCCTAGCACTTTGGGAAACCGAGGCGGGCGGATCACGAGGTCAGGAGTTTGAGACCATTCTGACCAATATGGTGAAACCCCCATCTCTACTAAAAAAAAAAAAAAAAAAAAATACAGAAATTAGCCGGGCATGGTGGCGTGCGCCTGTAATCCCAGCTACTCAAGAATCTGAGGCAAGAGAATCGCTTGAACTCGGGAGGCGCAGGTTGCAGCGAGCCGAGATGGCGCCACTGCACTCCAGCCTGGGCGACAGAGCAAGACTCCGTCTCGGGAAAAAAAAAAAAAAAAAAATTAAAAAATTTGAAAGTACTAGTCGAAGCACGAAAGGCAAAGAATTGAGAGGCTAAAGGGAAAAAAGCTTCATTAGCGGCCGAGGTCCAGCTGACAAACCCAAACATTAGGCAACTGAGGGAAGGGAGTGAGAAATCCATTCCATAAAACCCAGGAAGTCAGTCAAGCGGCCTGTAAATTGCGACCCCTGCTGACCGTCAGGCCACACACCGGTTTTTTCCAGCTCTCAACAAGATGCGGAGCTCCGAAGTGGAACTCCCCCAGGCACCTTCTGTTCTACTTCAGGAGTTCCAAGCCCCTTCCCATCACAACCCCATCCTGCGGGAGGCCCAAGTTGTGCGGAGCAGCCCAGGGATAAGTCAGCCGCCTGGGCGACCTGGGAACGCAGCGCCGGAGACTAAGGAGCAGAGTACAGAACTGCGCGTGCGCGGCTGCAGCACGAGCCCCGCCCCCGGCTCTAAACCGGGTGGCGGGAAAAGGGACTCAGCGCCTCCTGAGAATGCCCCCATAGCTTCGAAAGGATCCCCGTGTCCGCTTAGCGCCTTCTCGCCACACACTCACTCACCCGCTCCCTGCGGGTCCTCAGAAGCCCGGAGGAGCCAGCGGCCCTCAGGCGCGGGGCCGCAGCCTTTCTGCCACCAGGCTCGTCTGGACGGGTCCCTGCCTGCGCGGAGAGCGAGGCGGGGCTAGCCAGGCTGGTCCACGTGACTCCGAGCGAACTGGGGCGGAGATTCGTGAAGAAGGAAGGAAAAGGGAAGCGTGTGCAGGGACTGTTTTATGTGAGGTCGATCTAAAAATCACAGCGCTATGAATTTTCTGCTGAATTATAGTAGAATCAAAGTCCGATTAGAGGTGAATTTACAAACATTCTTCCCCTTCTTCTAGTCAAGCGGACTATTGCAAGTCTTAAATAGTTAGTTAGAAAAGTTAGGTTTTATTTGGGAGGAAGTAAAGAGCTGAGAGGTAAAGGGAGGAATGGTCTTCTGGGGTGGGGGATGTCTGTTGTATTATAGTATAAGTTTAAAGCTTTCAAAGTATATAAGAGGCTCATAAAAGGAAGAAAGCAACCATAAATATTCATTGATCAGTTGAGGGTCTTTTCTGGCCTCTCCTGAGATGATCTTGCCAACAAGAAAAGATAATAGGGCTCTGCTCTGGCCCCCTGTAATCCCAGCTACTGGGGAGGGTGAAGCAGGAAGATCGCTTGAGCCCAGGATTTCTAGGCTGTAGTGTGCAATGGTCGTAACTGTGAATATCCATTGCATTCCAACCTGGTCAACATAGTAAGACCCCCCTCTCTTTAAAAAAAAAAAAAAAAAAAAAAAAGGAAGAAGATAGGGCTCAAACGAATAATAATCTCCTGAATTATTAAGCATTTGAATAGAAGGAATCAATTTCTGGGGTATGAGGGAGTTAGAATAGATTTCCTTCAAGATGAAAGGACAGATGACAGAGAAAAATACACAGACACAAAACAAAACAAAAGAAACACTGAACTAGTGATAAAAGCAGAAAGATGCCATTTGAGGAGTGTTTTGATTTGCTCTAAATAAATTAAAACAGAGTCAAAGCCTCTCCCCTCATGCCCCCTACTACCACCCCTGCATTTATTTGCTCCAGGAATCAGATTTCCTGTGTTGGCCTTAGGGCTTAAATACCATCTGCCAGGCAGTCACACCAGTGGACGTCAGGCTGACCAGTTAAGCTGCTTAATTTTTCTAGATTCTAGGCTTGCCCAAGCCCTATTTAGGTTGGAAGCTCCTTGGCCCAGGACCTCTGAAGAGATCCATTATGCCAGAATGAACACAACCAGTCAGTGGATGTAGACAGGTTTATGTGGCTTTACAGAACAGCTCAAATCCTAGCGTTCACTTTTCTCAGAGCTACTTCCCCACCCAAGTCCCTGGGGCAAGCATCCCTGAGATAAGTAGGCTATATGTTCCCATTAACTTTCCCCCAATTCTTTGGTACACCTGCATCCTGATCTGGGGCTAATATCTCCATTTTCACCACCCACATCCCTTGAGTCCCTTCTCCTAACCCTTGGAATGCCTTGTCTCCTCCACTTCTCTCCATCTGCCTCGTGTGAGGAGTAACTCCCTGCTTCTCTGTTCCTTCAGAAATCAAGAGTCACACACTTGACTGGCAACAGGGTAAAGGCCAGAAACTTAAGGTGTGGGTTACCCTGTACTCACCATACTGGGTCAAGGAAGGGAGGTATAGGATGGCACCTGTTTTTGCTTCCTTAGCTCTCATTGCCCCAAAACTCAGACACAGCCACAATCACTCACATTCATATGCACAATCAGCACACACGGCGAAGAGAGGTGGGATGGGGAGGAAGGGAAGTTCGCACCAACTAGCTCATGAATGCAACTTGAAAGATTTCACACAGCAAAAGGAAAAAAAAAAAACAAAACACATACATAAGTTAAAAAATAAAGAAGTACATGCCCCTCCCCACAGTCTCTTTCTTCATCTAGGGGCTGACTCAACCCCTCCAAGTAAACTCAGAAGCTTTCTACTCCCTCTATTCAGTTGGAGCTTCTACAGGGCCTGGGTGTTCAGTTCAACAGGTTCCCCTGTGACTTCTGGTTGTCCATTGGAGTCTTCAGGTTTGACACCCCTGAGGACAGACAGTCTCTCAGAAATACTCTTGAGCCGGGGGAAGAGGAGGAAGTCGTAGAGGAGGCTGCCCAGACCCCCTCCAATGATTGGGCCCACCCAGTACACCTGTAGGAAGAGAAAAGGAATACTCAGGCTTGGGGAGGGGACAGAGCAGCAAGGCTGCTCTTTTTCCAACCGCATTAGTGGAAAACAAGATATTGTGCACTTGATATATACAGTAACCTCACCGTTTATTTTCTGATTCATCAAATTACTCCTGTATCCCACACCTTAGCATGTGTATATTCTATTTGTTGTTATCAATTTGCACTAGTTTGTATGTTGCTTTCAAAAATTTTTTATAAATTGTGTGAAATACATATAAAATTTACCATATTAAATATTTTTGGGGCCAGGCACGGTGGCTCACGCCTGTAATCCCAGCGCTTTGGGAGGCCGAGGCGGGCAGATCATGAGGTCAGGAGATCGCAACCATCCTGGCTAACACGGTGAAACCCCGTCTCTACTAAAAAACACAAAAAATTAGCCAGGCGTGGTGGTGGGCACCTATAAACCCAGCTACACGGGAGGCTGAGGCAGGAGAATGGCATGAACCTGGGAGGCGGAGCTTGCAGTGAGCCGAGATTACGCCACTGCACTCCAGCCTGGACGACAGAGCAAGACTTTGTCAAAAAAAAAAAAATTTTGGACAGGCACAGTGGCTTACTCCTGTAATTCCAGCACTTTGGGAGGCCGAGGCAGGCGGATCACAGGTCAGGCGTTTGAGAACAGCCTGACCAACATGGAGAAACCCCGTCTCTACTAAAAATACAAAAATTAGCTGGGCGTGGTGGTGGGCACCTGAAATCCCAGCTGCTCGGGAGGCGGAGGCAGGAGAATTGCTTGAACCCAGGAGGCGGAGGTTGCAGTGAGCCGAAATCGTGAGATCAAGCACCACTGCACTCCAGCCTGGGTGACAGAGCGAGACTCTGTCTCAAAATATATATATATATATATATGTTTTTAAGTATACAGTTTAGTAGTGTTAAGTACATTCACACTGTTATGCAACCTATATCTAGAACTTTTTCATCTTGCAAAACTGTAACTCCATACCCATTAAACAACTGCCTATTCCACCCCACCCCCATCAGCCCCTGGTAACTATCCTTCTACTTTGCATCTGTGAATTTGAGTACTTTAAATACCGCATATAAATGTAAATCATACAGTATTTGTCTTTTTGTGACTGGCTTATTCACTTAGCATAATGACCTCAAGATCATCCATGTTGTAGTATGTGTCACCATTTCCTTCCTTTTTACAGCTAATATTCAATTTCTGTATATACCACATTTTGTTTATCCATTCATCCACTGAGGAACACTTGGGTTGCTTCTACCTCTTAGCTATTGTGAATAATGCTGTTATGAAATTGGGTGTACAGCTTTGAAAAATTTTTAAATTATTTCCATATGTTTGGCTTGCACAACATCAACATAACCACTATTTATTGACTACTTACTTTATACCAGATTCTATGCTAAATGTTTCTCACATATAACTTTCACACATTTCTCGTAATGTCCCATTTTATAGTAAAAGAAACTGAAGCACAGAGTGATTATTTGCCCATGGTCACACACAAAGCCAATAAGGTATTAGAACTGGGATGGAGCTGAGGCCCATTTGTGCTCACAACACATCCTGATCTCTGAGAGCAGAATTTATTGTGCTCGTATTTCGTTGTCTCTCTTCATACCCCCTGGTTCAGCAACCAGTGAATACTCAGTGCATGCTCCCTGACTAACCAGAGAAGGAACAATATGAGCGAGAGCCTCTCCTTCTAGCAAAATCATGAATCCTGCTCACACAGGCATGCCAAACTCTCTGACAGCCCCCTTAGCTGAGTGCTGGTACACGCAGAAGGAAAGCAGGAATCCAGCCTGGAACCTGCAGTCCACAACCATCCAGAAGGGCTCCAGGATCTTGCCCCTCTCCCTTCACTCACCCAATGGTTGGTGAAGTTCCCAGTGAGAATGGCAGGAGCAAAGGAGCGGGCAGGATTCATGCCTGCACCAGTATAATACATCTGCAAAAGAGACAGTTGTAACTCAGACACCCCCCTACTCTACCCCAGCTTCTCTCCCCACAACCCACATTGCCCCTGAGAGATGGCGTCTTGTCTCCAACCAGCAGCAAGTGGAGAGAGACAGCCTGCATGACTCTCCAGGAGTTCCCACAATGGGGTGAGGGCAACTGATGCCCTATCTGGGAACAGGCTATGGATCCATAGGCAAAGTCCATGTCTAGCCATGATGCATGCATTTCTACCTTGGGGTCAAGAAGGACTAGAATAGCAGTCCCAAGAGAGGGATAGGGCAGAGTTGATTCCTTTGTGCCAGTACAGAGTGCAATGGATAATGTTCATGTTTGACAGTGAAGTAGACAGGAAGAACCCTTAAAAGTTGGGAAAGGTTTAGGGGCCCCAGAATCCTTGAATGAGAAGTTGCTCTCCTTCCTGCTTACCCCAAAGAGGTGCCCCAGGGCAAGGGAGAAGCCAACGGCCAGGGCCACGGAGCCTAGTTGGCCATTCCGCCTCTCATCGTATGTGGCAAAGATGCAGAGCACGAACTGGAGTGTCAGGAAGATCTCCACTGTGGTTGCCTGGGCCACGCTCACCCCAGGGTGCAACTGCGCAAAGGAAGAAGAAGAGAGGCAGCTCATGAGGGCTGCCACAGTGTTACCTCCTCAAGACTTCCCCGGCAAGGATCTTCTTATGGCATCGGGTTCCTGGAGAGGAAGGATAATACAACCCCCTTCATAATCATTGTATTTGCATCTTAGTATCTCCTAACAATGCTCCTTCATGATGGAAAAGATTGCAGCCACTTACATGGATGAGGAAACTGAGACCTTGAAAGGTAAAATAAGTATCCTCAAGAACCTGAAAGGAGTTGGAAGGAAAGCTGAAACTCAAACTCAGGTTTCTTAATTATCAGTCCAGGGACCTATGCCTTCCTTAAAGCTCTAAACCACCTGTCGATCCTCTCCACTTTGACACACACATGCTCACACATGCACGTATTGTCCCAGACCCCAGGGGAGCTGAATCACCTGCACCAGTCAGGGAGTCAGGGTAACAGAGAGTCGGGACACCAGGTTCCCCATCCCCTCTCAGTCAACCATTACCGTGTTGAGTGCTAGGTTTCCTCGGACGGCAGGCGGGGTAACGCTATACAGCACAGCAGCCCCAGCCACAGCTCCCAGGATCTGGGCTGCCATATAGCAGAAGGCACGGAGCAGGGACATCTGGGAGCCCACAAGGAAAGCAAAAGTGACTGCAGGATTGACGTGGGCTCCACTGATGTGGCCCACAGACTGCACCAGTGTAGCCAGGGCCAAGCCAAATGCCATAGCCACCTGCAGAACATGCAGGGGTCCAGGAGCCCAACGCAGTGAGGACCCCAGCCCGAAGAAGACATAGAAGAGGGTGGCAAAGAACTCAGCGAATATGGCCCTCCAAAAGGAGGCTGACCGCAGTTCCCACATGGCAGGGGGGATGGGCACAGTGCCTGGGTCCCTGCTACCCCCGTGGCCTTGTCTGGGTGGATGGTCCCCTTTATAGAGGACTCTTAATCCCTGGGAGGGGCAGATTGAGGTAGCTGGCCCAGCCTCTTAACCCCTTCACAGCTGTGGAGGGCTAAGTCCCCTCCCATACATGGTAAAGATGCTGGATTTTCCCTCCTGTCTCAACTGGGAGATGAGCCAAGAGAGCCATGGCAGTGAGGGTGGGATTGGGGTCACAGCAGGAGAAACTATGAGAAGTGGGGGTGAAGACAGTGGGACTGGAAGAGTCTGCCCTTCTATATGTGTCAAAATTGGGGTTCATAGTCCTTATTGACATCTACATTAGAATACTCTTCAGCTCTCTTTGGAAGGTCCATCAAGCTGAGCTCACTTCATGGCATTTGGGGCTGAGCTCCTGGGGGCCTCAGCCTCCTCTGAGTCTGCCAGGGGTAAGGGTGGGGGTGGGGGTAAGGAGTGGGGTTCAGCAGGGAAGTTGGATAACTAAAGAGAATTCTTTAGTTCCCAGGGATTAGAAGCCTTTCTCCCATTGGTTAGTTTGGGCTGGAATCTGTGGACCCTGCAGCTCTGGGACAAAATAGTTCTGCTGTGTCTGGCTTTCTCTGAGCCCGGGTTCCCTACCCCCAGTCCATGACAGTACTTCCCTTTTCAAACCCTAGGCCTGGCTTTTTAAACGACAGGGACTAACAGAGAGAAGACACTGTCATCCCCGCATGGGCTGGGGGTGGGATTGGAGGGATAGGAATGGGAAAGGGACTCGTAGTTAAACCTTAGAATCAGCTTGTATTTCATCTTTCCTAACTCACATGGTCATAGCAAGAAGTAGTGAAAGGAAGGAAACTGAGTCATGGCTATGAAGCAATGGGAAGGTCTAATGTCCTCTAATACAGCCATAATCAGCACATCCTAAACCTTGATCCCTAGGGAAAGGTATGGGTGTGCTGGGATCAGATCTGGGGAAACAGCCGGTCAAGGAGAGGGAAAAGGATAATATGGGGAAGGAAAGTTTGGGGAAAGAGGTTCAGTTGTGCTTGGGCCTGGTGAGGGACTTGGGACCTAGACGTGGGGTTGTGTGATGATGAAGAAGGTGGAATGGGACATACTGATAGGTTCTACCATCTCCACATAGTGGCAAGTCATACTGGCCACAAACTTTTCTCATAAACCACCAGAGAACAGAAATTTGAGGTGAGGCCTACAAGAATGGTGCCCAGCATGGGTCCCACCCAGTACACCTATGGGGAGAGAGAAGGACTGTGCTTTCAGGGACTGTGCTTTCTCCTCATAATACCCAGCTTGGGGATGGACAGAAAGAGAGTTATAGTGAAGGTAGAGGGTCCATCTAACCTATCCACTGGCGGGAAGAGTTGCTAAGAACAGGCCAGAGAGCACCCAAAGGGTTTGGAGCTCTCAATCACGTAGAAGAGAAACAGTCCACCAGACATCATTGGAATCTCCTATATTCTAGAAGTCTCATCAGTCTCCTGACTTCAGGCCCTGTGACCCTCGATGCATCTCTCCCAGTAATGCTCCCAGATCCCAGTCACCACTGCTGGCCTCAGGAAGCATGCAGGGTTCACATCACCTCCAGAAGAGGTCCCCTGGACAGGAGAAAGAGAGAGGGTAGCACATCATGGTGTTAAGAGCAGAGACTTTGGTCACAGATACTCTGGTCCAATTAGGTGAGGATAAAAAGTGACAGAACCGGCTGGGTGTGGTGACTCACGCCTGTAATCTCAGCACTTTGGGAGGCCAAGGCGGGTGGATCACCTGAGGTCAGGAGTTCGAGACCAGCCTGACCAACATAGTGAAACCCCGTCTTTACTAAAAATACGAAAAATTAGCTGGGCATGGTGGCGGGTACCTGTAATCCCAGCTACTGGGGAGGTTGAGGCAGGAGAATCGCTTGAACCCCCTGGAGGCAGAGGTTGCGGTGAACCAAGATCGCGCCATTACACTCCAGCCTGGGCAACAAGAGCGAAACTCCATCTCAAAAAAAAAAAAAAAAAAAAAAAAAAAAAAAAAAAAAAACTACAGACCCAGTTACAACTGCTGGTGGGAGTATAAACTGAGATATAATTTTTTTTTTTGAAACAGGGTTTCGCCGTGTCACCCATGCTGGAGTGGAGTGATGCAATCACAGCTCATTGCATTTTCAACCTCCTGGGCTCAAGTGATCTTCCTACCCCAGCCTCCCAAATAGCTGGGACTACAGGTGTGTACCACCATGCCCAGTTAATATTTTTATTTTTTGTACAGATGGGATCTCACTCTGTTGCCTAATCTGGTCTCAAACTCCTGGGTTCAAGTGATCCTGCCACCTCGGCCTCCCAAAGTGTTGAGATTACAGGCATGAGGCACCATTCCCCACCTGAGATAATGACTTTGGGACACAGTTTAACACTTACTTATAAAGATGAACAAATTACATAATTTCTTTTTTTTTTTTTTCTTTGAGACAGTCTCACTTTGTTGCCCAGGCTGGAGTGCAGTGGCACAATCAGCTCACTGCAACCTCTGCAATTTTTATGCCTCAGCCTCCCAAGTAGCTGGGACTACAGGCGCCTGCCACCATGCCCAGCTAATTTTTGTATTTTTAGTAGAAACGGGGTTTCACCATGTTAGCCATGCTGGTCTTGAACTCCTCACCTCAAGTGATCTGCCCCTCTCGGCCTCCCAAAGTGCTGGGATTACAGGTGTGAGCCACCACGCTAGGTCAAATTACATAATTTCTGATTTAGCAACACCACTTCTCACTTATATACCCAAGAGAAACTTGGGTAGCACATCATGTAAATTTATGTAATTGTCGGCTGGGGGCAGTGGCTCACACCTATAATCCCAGCACTTTGGGAGGAGACCGGCGGATCACCTGAGGTCAGGAGTTGGAGACCAGCCTGGCCAACATGGTGAAACCCCATCTCTACTAAAAATACAATAATTAGTTGGGCATGGTGGTGAGTGCCTGTAATCCCAGTTACTTATGAGGCTGAGACAGGAGAATCGCTTGAACCCAGGAGGTAGAGGTTGCAGTGAGCCAAGATCGTGCCACTGCACACCGGCTGGGCCACAAGAGCGAAACTCAGTCTCAAAAATAAAATAAAATGAAATAAAAGTAATTGTCAAGGTTCTAGTTTTTCTTTTGGGTGTATGGTTAGAAATGATGCTTAATCATTATTAAAAACAAGTAAGTGGGAGCCATATATAGGCCAATGAGGAGAGGATATTATGAACAACAAAATATTCTGTGTACCCCAAATTAATTAAAAACAGCAGTGACAACAATATATGCTTTACCACTTTCTAGTTGGGCAAATTGTCCCTGCTATATATAGGTTCCAGGAGGCCAGGGACCATGTCTAATTTTTCACCAGTGCAAACCTGGTGCTTAACACACAGAATGCAGTAAATAAATATTTGTTGAATAGACTAGATTAGCATAAGCTTGCTTGCTTGCTTCCTTCCTTCCTTTTTTTTTCTTTTTTCTTTCTTTCTTTTCTTCTCCTTTCTTTCTTTCTCTTTCTTTCTTTTCCTTCCTACCTTCCTTCCTTCCTTCCTTTCTTTCTTTCTTTTTCTTTTTCTTTCTTTCTTTCTTTTCTTTCTTTTCTTTCTTTCTTTCTTTCTTCCCCTTCCTTCCTTTCTTCCCCTTCCTTCCTTTCTTCCCCTTCCTTCCTTCCTTCCTTCCTTCTTTCCTTCCTTCTTTCTTTTCTTTCTGACAGAGTCTCACTCTGGAGTGCAGTGGTGCCATCTCAGCCCACTACAGCCTCCACCTCCTGGGTTCAAGCCTCCCAAGTAGCCGGGATTACAGGTGCACAGCATCACAACTGGCTAATTTTGTTATTTTTAGTAGAGACAGGGTTTCACCACGTTGACCAGGCTGATCTCAAACTCCTGGCCTCAAGTGATCCACCTGCCGCAGCCTCCCAAAGTGCTGGGATTACAAGCCTGAGTCATTGCACCTGGCCAGAGTAGCATAAGCTTCTGAGTCTCAGTTTCCTCTGTATCAAATAAGATAATGTAGGTAAAGAGCCTAGTACAGTGTCTGGCACAGAATAAAGCACTTAAAAACAGGGGGTACCTGCACCTGTAGTCCCAGCATATCAGGAGGCTGAGGTAGGAGGATCGCTTGAGCTCAGGAGTTAGAGACCAGCGTGGGCAATATGGCGAAACCCCTCCTGTACAAAAAATACAAAAATTAGCCAGGCACAGTGGCACACACCTGTAGTCCCAGTTATTGGGGAGGCTGAGGTGGGAGGATGACTTGGGCCTGGGGGTAGAGGTTGCAGTGAACCGAGATGGCACCACTGCATTCCAGCCTTGGCAACAGGCCCTGTCTCAAAAAAAAAAAAAAATAGAAAATTTGGCTGGGTGTGATGGCTTATACCTGTAATCCCAGCACTTTGGGAAGCTGAGGTGGGCAGATCATCTGAGGTTTGGAATTTGAGACCAGCCTGGCCAACATGGCAAAACCCCATCTCTACTAAAAATACACAAAAAAAATTAGCTGGGTGTCATGGTGTACACCTGTCATCCCAGTTACTTGGGAGGCTGAGGCAGGAGAATCACTTGAACCCAGGAAGTGGAGGCTGTGGTGAGCTGAGATCACACCACTGCACTCCAGCCTGGGCGACAGAGTGAGACTCCGTCTCAAAAAAAACCCACAAAATTTAAATTTAAAAAATGTAAAAAGTAAACAGAAGCCACTCAGTGGGGTTTTATTAAGAGGAACAGGTAATCTCTAACCACCAATCCTGTAGCCTCTTATAATAAGAGACAGAACAGCAAAGGGCAGTTAATTAAATCTCTTGTAGACAACAAATAAAATGGCTAGGTTTCCTTATCTGCAGCTACCATCCTCTTGCCTTTATTCTTCATCAAACGTTGACAAGAACTCCATGGAGAACTAAACCTCGGCCCATTTCCTTTCACATCAGTCTCCCCACTTAGCTAAATGCCAGCCTCTTTCAAACCTAACTAGAGATGAACTCTCAAAAGCTTACTTGAGTTTTTGCATAGATATACATACAATTAGTATGCTTATTGTTTTCTACTAGCCTAGCCTTTTATTTTTATTTTTTTTACAGACGTAGTCTCACTGTGTTGCCCAGGCTGGAGTGCAGTGGCATGATCACAGCTCATTGCAGTCTTAAACTTCTGGGCTCATTCCATCCTCCCACCTAAGCCTCCTGAGTAGCTGGGACTATAGGCATGTGCCACTGCACCCAGCTTATTTTTTGTAGAGATGAGGTGTTACTATGTTACCCAGGTTGGTCTCAAACTCCTACCGATCCTACCGCCTCAGCTTCCCAAAGTGCTGGGATTACAAGCATGAGCCATAGAACCTGGACTTTTTTTTTTTTTTTTTTTTTTTTTTGAGACAGGGTCTTGCTTTGTCTCAAAAAAGGAGAGACTCTGAGCTGGAGTGTAGTGGCGCAATCTCCCAGGTTCAAACAATCCTCCCATCACCTAAGCCTCGCTGGGACTACAGGCATGCACCATCACACCTAGCTAATGTTAGTATTTTTGGTAGAGATGGCCTTTGCGGTGTTGCCCAGGCTTATCTTGAACTCCTGGGCTCAAGCAATCTGCCTGCCTTGGCTTCACAAAGTGCTGGGATTACAGGCGTGAGGCACCTCACTCAGCCTTAGCCTAGCCTTTTTAAACAAAACAACAACAAAAAACAAATACAGTCCAGGCACAATAGTCATGTCTGTAATCCCAGCACTTTGGGAGGCCGAGGCAGGCGGGATCACGAGGTCAGGAGATCGAGACCATCCTGGCCAACACGGTGAAACCCTGTCTCTACTAAAAATACAAAAAATTGGCCAGGTGTGGTGGTGGGCACCTGTAGCCCCAGCTACTTGGGAGGCTGAGGCAGGAATATAGTGTGAACCTGGGAGGCGGAGCTTGCAGTGAGCCGAGATTGCACCACTGCACTGCAGCCTGGGTGACAAAGCGAGACTCCATCTCAAAAACAAAAAACAAAAAACAAAAAAAGGCTGTGTCTCCCTTCAGAAGTGGGATACACCTGCAGTCCTAGTTACTTGGGAGGCTGAGGCGGGGATCTGTGATGGTGCCACTGCACTCCAGCCTGGGCAACAGAGTGAGACCCTGTCTCAAAACAACAACACAAAATAACCAGGCCTCAGCCTGGTTCACTGAGCCTGTGGAGGTTGAGGCTGCAGTGGGCCATAATTGCGCTACTGCTCTCCAGCCTGGACCACAAAGTGAGACTCTGTCTTAAAAAACAAAACAAAAACAAAAACAAAAGAAAAGAAATCTGCAAAGGAAGGTGACTTTGGAGAATTGCCTAGGAGTAAGGGGATTTCTGGGGTGTAACCCTCCTGGTTGATGCCAGGACACATTCCCATTCATCTTCATCTTTTTTTCTGGTTCACTTGTTCCCCCTGTAGCTATTATTCTACTTCATTCTCATATTTGGGGTTCTTTTCAGGGGTTGCAAAATGTTTTTAGCTATAGATTCTCCACTTTTCTTCTGGCCTTAAGTAAGTATGCAAATGTTTTTGAAGTTTTTTCCAACAGGAACTATGAAAATGGAGAAAGAATGTGTAAAATAACAAATTTGAGTAATTACAAAGTTATTATAAATCTTAATGACTCCAGCAGTAATCACCCTGAATTCTCTTTTATCTCTACACTTAACTGAGTTATCTCTTGATTACTAATGATCAGGCTTTCAAACTTTAGGACAGTGACCGTGATCCTAGCTTACTCCCCACTTCAATAAGGAAGGTTCCATTGCTCAGTCCCAGAGAGTGCTATACAACCATAATGGGTTGCAAGTGGGTCTATATAGCTTAGGAAATATGCAGGCAGAGCTATTTTTCTTGCTCTGTTCCTCCGCAGTGGGTCCCATGTGGTTACCATAGTCACCTCTAAGGATGTCCAGGACTGACTCACCATCTTACTGCAGCTACTCCCTAGCCAGCCCATATTATCAGGACCTGAAGAATATATCAGGTTTGAGTTCCATAAACAGTCTACGCTGGACAGGCGTGGTGGCTCATGTCTGTAACCTCAGCACTTCAGGAGACCAAGGCAGGAGGATTACCTTGTCAGGAGTTCAAGATCAGCTTGGGCAACATAGCAAGACCCTGTCTCTATAAGAAATTTTTTAAAATTAGAGGGATTGGTGGCACGTGCCTATAGTCTTAGCTACTCAGGAGGCTGAGGTGGAAGGATCACTTTAGTCCAGAAATTCAAGGCTACAGTGAGCTATGATTGTGTCACTGCATTCCAGCCTGGGTGATGGAGTGAGACTCTGTTTCTTTAAAAGAAAACAAAATAGTATTTTATTGCCTGTCTGGCCAGGTTGTAAAAATATAAACAAATGTAAATATATAAACAAATTATATATATGAAAATATAAATAAATAAAATGTAAAAGGAAAATTAGCCAGTCATGGTGACTCATGCCTGTAATCCCAGCACTTTGGGAGGCCAAGGCAGGAGGATGACCTGAGGCCAGGAGTTCAAGGCTGCAGTGAGCTTATGGCACCACTGCACTTCAGCCTTGGCAACAGAGGGAGACCCTGTTCAAAACAATAAATAAAGGCCAGGCGCAGGGGTTCACGCCTGTAATCCTAGCACTCTGGGAGGCCGAGGCAGGTGGATCACTTGAGGTCAGGAGTTCGAGACCAGCCTGGCCAATATGATGAAGCCTGTCTCTACTAAAAATACAAAAATTAGCTGTGCATGGTGGTATATGCCTGTAGTGCCAGCTACTTGGGAGGCTGAGGCAGGAGAATGACTTGAACCTGGGAGGCAAAGGTTGCAGTGAGCTGAGATCATGCCATTGCACTCTAGCCCGGGTGACATAACAAGACTACATCTCAAAAAAAAAAAAAAGAAAAGAAAAAGAAAAAGAAAAAAGAAAGAAAGAAAAAAGTAAATAAAATAAAAATAATAAAAACAAAATAAAATAAATAAAAATAAATGAGCTAGGTGCAGCAGCACATGCCTGTAGTCCCTGCTATTTGGGAGCCTGAGGTTAAGGATTGCTTGAGGCCAGGAATTTAAATCCAGCCTGGACAATGTAGCCAGACCCTGTCTCTTAAAAAAAAAAAAAATCAAAGTATAAATGAATTGATGTGTGAATCACATATAAACATAATTTATTATTATCATATATTGAACATCCTCTCTAGTGATTTCATTGTAGATGAATGGAGATGCAGTCCTCAGGGACTAGGTGACTATCCATCTCTGCTTCCACCATGCAGAATCTCTATCCCAGCCCCATACTCAGAATGCCAGGTCAGCATGTAACCCCACTCCATTGTGTGGACAGTTTCAGCGGGACAAAGGCCCCAGCATAGCACAAGCCAGCCCAGCAGCCCCTTTGGCTAGCTCCTGAGGCCCTCCCCACCCCCGACCTTCTCTCTCTTTCTCTGGTTATGCTTTGCTGACTGCTGACTACTGGCAAAGTCCAGAACAATCACCAAGCACTGAGTGCATCATCTTTCTCCCAACCATAGTTAAGGGATCCAATTAGCACTTGGATCAGGCCAGGGCTCCCACGAGTTAGAAATGGGATAATCCAAGAAATCAAGTATTAAAGAGATTAGCCCACCCTTGCCTCCTCCTTTCTTTTCCGAGGGAGTCAGATACAGCTTCAAGCCAGGCAGACCAATGCTCACTATGGGTCAGGTTCTGTTCTAAGCATTTTATATTTATCTCATGTATTGGTATTTTTTAGGGTTATGCCTTCAGTTTATTCTCTACTTACTCTATACCCTCTCTTTGGATGACCTCATCTACATCTACATCCACCTCATCCTTGAGATGTATATCCATATATCTATAGAACATTTCACCTGGTTGTCTCACAGACACCTCAATTTAGCCTGTCCAAAACTTCACTGATTATCTTCTCATCCAAACATGCTTCTCCTTCTGCATTCCCTTATTAACTTATTAACTCAGAAAGTCAGAAACTTATGAATCAGCTTTGACACCTTCCTTCATCCTCTCACTTCCATCTAATGTCACCAAAGCTCCAAGAATTCCACTTCTTAGTTAACTGAGTCTGCACCACATTTCACCTGAGAACTCTAGCGGTCTCAGACCCTGTTGGTCCCTGTTTCTAGTCTCATTACTTCCAATTCATTCTCCAAATTGCTGCCAGCTTCATCTTTATATGGTACCTGTAATTTGTAACTTCTCTGTGTTCCCTTCAACAGCTCCTGAATGCCTGAAAGACAGTGTAAACTCCTTCTCATGGCATGTAAGCCACTTCATCATCCAGCCTCAACTTTTCCAACTGCTTTCCTTGTCTCCCCAACATGAGACTCTGGCAATATTGTGTTCCTTGTTGTTCCTTCCAATACTTTGTTCTAAATTTCATAACCCAGTGCGTTAGTCTAAGCTGTTCCTGTTGCCTCAATGTCTTTCCCGTTTTGTGTTAAGTAAAATTCTATCATATTCTAATTATTTTGCATTAAAGTTAAGAATTACAGGCCGAGTGTGGTCAGCACTTTGGGAGGCTGAGGTGGGCGGATCACTGGAGGCCAGGAGTTCGAGACCAGCCTGGGCAACATGGCAAAACCCTGTCTCTACTAAAAATACAAAAAATTAGCCAGGCGTGGTGGTGCACATCTATGATCCCAACTACTTGGATGATTGAGGCAGGAGAACTGCTTGAACCTAGGAGGAGGAGTTTACAGTGAGCTGAACTGTACTCCAGCCTGGGTGACAGGGTAAGAATCTGTTTCAAAAAAAAAAAACAGACTTATAATTACAATGAGCAACGAGGCAGGTAAATCATCTGAATGAGAAAGGTGAGTTTATCAAATGAATGGTCAGCCTGTAAAAGTGAAATAATATGAGAGATGACAAGCAAGGCTATTCCCTGAATAAGGAATAAAGTAATGGATGTGTCTCAAGAGACAGTGTGAGGGATGTGTAGTGATTGCTTCAGCTCTCACAGGAACCAAAGGAGAAATCCTACAGAAACACAATCCTGGAACCTTCTCATTACTACCAAAATGCCAAGTATTGACAGAGCAGGACTTCGCTGAAGGAAATCTCTCCCCACATTTTGTTCCTAGGCTTAAAAGGAAACCCGGCTCTCTTTCACGTTATTTAGCTGACTGAAAAGTCTGGGCCATGCTGACTCCTGGTGGAGACAGTGGGCCACTGCACTCCAAACTGATGGCGAGGCTGGGCGTGGCAGTTCACCTCTGTAATCCCAGCACTTTGGGAGGCCAAGACGGGCAGATTGCTTGAGGAGGGTTTAAGACCAGCCCGGCCAAAATGGTGAAACCCTGTCTGTATTAAAAATACAAGAAATTAGCCAGGCGTGATGGTGCATGTCTGTAGTACCAGCTACTCGGGAGGCTGAGGCAGGAGAATCGCTTGAACCCAGGAGGTGGAGGTTGCAGTGAGTTGAGATCACGCCACTGCACTCCAGCCTGGGCGACAGAGCCAGACTCTGTCTCAAAAGAAAAAAAAAAAAAAAACTGGTGGAGAGAATGAGCCACTGCACTCCAAAAAATGTGGGAACAAAACTTTTTTTTTTTTTTCTCAGACAGGGTCTTGCTTTGTTGCCCAGGTTCACTGTAGCCTCAACCTCCTGGGCTCAAGCAATCCTCGTGCCTCAGCTTCCCAATTAGCTGGGACTACAGGTGTGTGCCACCACACCTGGCTAATTCTAAAATTTATTTTGTAGAGCTAGGGTCTCCCTATGTTGCCCAGGCTGGTCTCGAACTCCTGGGCTCAAGTGATCCTCTCACCTCAGCCTCCCAAAGTGCTGGGATTACAGGCATGAGCTACCTTGCCCAACCACCCTCTACTTTTATACTCATTTGTTTTAATGAGCACATATTCTGTGCTAAAGGGAACACTAAGGCCCTGGGGCACAGAGAACACAGTACTTAATCACCTTTCTTAAGAATTCACAGTCTAATGGGTGATATAGTTTCTCTCAGCAGCACTGGGGAGAATGGAGACCAGTTAGAAGGCTGATGCAGTTGATGGTGGGGGCTGGGTAGGAGTAGGGGGAATGTGATAGGGATTCAGTGACAATCAGTTATGTGAGAGGAGACAGACAAGTCAAGGACTCCATGGTTTCTGGGCAACTGGCTGAATATAGGTTGCAATTCATGAGATGCCCTCACTTGCTTAACCATTTCTGCTTTTCAAGCCATAGCTATGGCTTTTGGGAAGTCTCTTCCCACCTTTCCATATACTAAATCAGAGGCTTCACCTTTGTTTCCTTTGCATCCTGTATGACTTCAATCATGGCACCTAGTGAATCATACTGCAATTGCCCTGTGAACCCTTGAAGAAATCATGTTTTGTGAAAATGAACAAAGACGGTAGGCAGCAGTCATATCACGTAAAGCCTTGTGACCATGCAAGGGAATGAGGCAGGTACCTTAAAGGATTTAAGCAGGGAGGTGGCATGTCTGCCTGTAATGCCAACATTGAATTAGAAGCAGACAAATAGAAGCTGGCAGATCAGCTTAGAAGCTACTCATATTTCTACATTGAAATGAGAAAGCCTTGGTCGGGCGTAGTAGCTCATGCCTGTAATCCCAGAACTTTGGGAGGCAGAGGCGGGTGGATTATCTGAGGTCAGGAGTTTGAGAAAAGCCTGGACAACATGGCAAAACCCTGTCTCTACTAAAAACACAAAAATTAGCCGGGCATGGTGGTGGGCACCTGTAGTCCCAACTACTTGGGAGGCGGAGGCAGGAGAATCGCTTGAACCTGGGCAGTGGAGGTTACAGTGCACTGAGATTATGCCACTGCACTCCAGCCTGGGTGACAGAGCGAGACTCCGTCTCAGTTAAAAAAAAAAAAAAGAAAAGAAGTAAGAAAGGCTTAAGGTCAAGGATGACAGTGGCCTGAACTAGGGCCATGTCCACGATTCAAGGCAGTTAGAACTCTGGGAGAGGAGGAACAATTTTTGGTTAATTATTTAGGCTTTTAAGTACCTAGGCCAGAGGCCAGGTGTGGTGGCTCACACCTGTAATCCCAGCACTTTGGGAGGCTGAGGTGGGTGGATCAGGAGTCTGAGACCAGACTGAGGTCAGGAGTCTGAGACCAGACTGGCCAACATGGTGAAACCCTGTCTCTATTAAAAATACAAAAATTAGGCCAGGCGCAGTGGCTCACATCTGTAATCTCAGCACTTTGGGAGGCTGAGGTGGGTGGGTCACCTGAGGTCAGGAGTTCAAGACCAGCCTGACCAATATGGTGAAACCCTGTCTCTACTAAAAATACAAAAATTAGCCAGATGTAGTGGCATGTGCCTATAGTCCCAGGTACTCAGGAGGCTGAGACAAGAGAATTCCTTGTACCTGGGAGGCAGAGGTTACAGTGAGCCAAGGTCGTACCACTGCACTCCAGCCTGGGCAACAGAGTGAGACTCAGTCTCAAAAAAAAAAACCAACCAAAAACAAAAAACAAATTACCCGGATGTGGTTGGTGGGCACCTGTAATTCCGGCTACTCAGGAGGCTGAGACAGGAGAATTGCTTGAACCCCATAGGCGGAGGCTGCAGTTAGCCAAGATCAAACCACTGTACTTCAGCCTGGGTGATAGAATGACACTACATCTCAAAATATAAATTTACAAAACATATATCTAAAATCCTTTTTTTGAGGGGTAGGAGGATGGAGGTGGGATGTATGTTGATACTGCACTGGCCAGCAGAACCTTGAGAAGTGGATTGATTTAAAAAAATGTAGGCCTGGCATGGTGGCTAACACCTGTAATCACAGCACTTTGGGAGTTAAAGGTGGGAGGATGGCTTGAGCCCAAGAATTCGAGAACAGCCGGGGCAACAAAGTGAAACCCTTGTTTCTACAAAAAAGTTAACCGGGCATGGTGCGTGCACTTGTGGTCCCAGCTACACGGGAGGCTATAGCAGGAAGATTGCTTGTGCCTGGGAGATGAAGGCTGCAGTGAGCTGTGTTCGCGCCACTGTGCTGCATGCAGCCTGGGTGACAGAATGAGACCCTGTCTCAAAAAACTAAATAAAATGTAATGCAGATCTAAATGTTAAATATAGGCTGTTCATAATCTCCTACCTCATACACTAAACCAAAATATTGCTACTTTTGGTTAAGTTCAGAGAACTGAATGCTGAGTTAAACCATCCGTTCCTAGCCTTGAACATACAAAACCAACATTAACAGTATTTATGTATTTAGTATTAATTATAAACAACTGTGAATTACCCAATGGTTGCTATTTGCCAATATATATCTAGATTATTCTTTTTTTTTTTTTTTTTTTTGCTTTTTGAGATGGAGTCTTGCCTGTCACCAGGCTGGAGTGCAGTGGCAGGATCTCGGCTCACTGCAACCTCCGACTCCCTGGTTCAAGCGATTCTCCTGCCTCAGCCTCCCGGGTGGCTGGGATTACAGGCGCGCGCCACCATGCCCGGCTAATTTTTATACTTTTAGTAGAGGCGGGGTTTCACCATGTTAGCCAGGATGGTCTTGATCTCCTGACCTCGTGCTCTGCCTGCCTCGGCCTCCCAAAGTGCTGGGATTACAGGCGTGAGCCACCGCGCCCGGTCTAGATTATCCTCACTTAATTATTACTAAGGTCTGTATATAATTTCTATTTTAAAAATGAGAACACTAAGGTTCAGAAAAGTGGAATGAGTTGCCCAAACTCACACAGTGAAGCCGGGATCAAAGCTAATTACAGTACTGTTTAATTTTAAAATCTATACTTTTAAGCATCTGGCAACACTACATCTCTAAAAGTTTTATGTAGTTCAAATGTGAGCAGCGTCCATCTACGCAGAAAAACTGAATAAACAGCATCAACCACCCAGTAGAATCAGAACAGAAACTGCTAACGCGGCGGCCTCCGACAGGGCGTCGCTCCTACGTCATAACACTGCGCGGCCGCCCCTTGCGCACCACGTGCTAGGGGAGCAGGCGGGCAGATGGCTGAGTCTGTAAGCGGGAGGCGTGCCCGGCTCATCCATGGCGCAAGATGGCGCTGCTTTTTGCACGTTCTTTGCGCTTGTGCCGCTGGGGAGCCAAACGATTGGGAGTTGCCTCCACAGAGGCCCAGAGAGGTAGGATTATCTCTTTTTACTCTTTTACCTCCAGAATGGCTTCCGTCTATTATTCCCAGACCCGACTCCGAGAAGCAATTCCAACCCTCTCGGGTCTTTTCCCTCCCCCACCTGCCTTGGTCTCTAGCTTCCAAACCTGTGACACCATTTGGTTTCTTTAAATTCCAGGACTTCCTCAATCCGAGTTTCAGCTCCATGAGCTATCCATACTAAAGCGACCCCCCGACTCTCTTGCCCGCTTGGCATTCTGACTCTTCCCTAGTTGCTCGTGTCTCTTGACTGCCTGCCTCAGATCTGAATATATCACCAGCCCTAGGGTTCTAGCCCTTGTTATTATCCCGTCTTTTTTGCTCTGCCCGCAGGCGTCAGTTTCAAATTGGAAGAAAAAACCGCCCACAGCAGCCTGGCACTCTTCAGAGGTGATACGGGTGTCAAATATGGCTTGGTGGGATTGGAGCCCACCAAGGTGGCCTTGAATGTGGAGCGCTTCCGGGAGTGGGCAGTGGTGCTGGCAGACACAGCGGTCACCAGTGGCAGACACTACTGGGAAGTGACAGTGAAGCGCTCCCAGCAGTTCCGGATAGGAGTGGCAGATGTGGACATGTCCCGGGATAGCTGCATTGGTGTTGATGATCGTTCCTGGGTGTTCACCTATGCCCAGCGCAAGTGGTACACCATGTTGGCCAACGAGAAAGCCCCAATTGAGGGCATTGGGCAGCCAGAGAAGGTGGGGCTGCTGCTGGAGTATGAGGCCCAGAAGCTGAGCCTGGTGGATGTGAGCCAGGTCTCTGTGGTTCACACGCTACAGACAGATTTCCGGGGTCCAGTGGTGCCTGCCTTTGCTCTCTGGGATGGAGAGCTGCTGACCCATTCAGGGCTTGAGGTGCCCCCCGGCCTCTAGTATTTCCATTACTGGAGTCCCTAATCACGCTCTTGGCCAGCCTCCTTTTGAAAATGTCTGAAGCCTTTTTACTTTGCCTCAAGCAACCTCTAGCTCCAGCAATTCAATGTTGGGTCCTTTGTGCAATATCATAATCATCTTCCTTATCCCCTGCCTTGTGAAAGCTAGGCATACAGCCAAACCCTCCTTCTCCCACCCACCAACTACTGCCCATTTCCTAGGCTACCATGGGTGATATATCTTCCCTGACCTGCTTCCTTCAGTCCCTCTGCTTCCCTTTGCCCAGACCTTTCTCAGACTGTATTCCATCCTGGGGTCTTATCATTCAGCTTTGTTTGAATTTATTAATCACCGTGATACCTCTCCCTCCCTTTGTCCACATGTAACTTGTTTGTTCTTGGGGCTCTACCAGATCGCTGAAGAGTAAATCCTTTCTACCTCTGGCTGAAGGAGTGGTGCAGTCAATGACTTGGCCCTTTTTCTACAGCACATTCAGAGTTTGGGCTCTGGCTCCCTCAGTAAGTGCTTTATTAACTCAGTGTGTCAAAATGAAAACAGCCCTCCTTCCCCAGTAGCTCAGTGCCACAGACCTTCAGCCCCAGACAGCTGTAGCTATCGTTACCCTGAGTCCATCTACCTTAATCTATACCTCTGACACCCAGCCAGTCTGTCATAATCATTATCCCGGTTATAACCATGACCAAAGGGGAAGAGAGACACTTGGGGGATATCTAGGGTATGAGTGCTAGAAACTGTTGATTCTTTTATTTATTTTTTGAGACAGTCTCACTCTGTCACACAGACTGGAGTGCAGTGGCATGATCTCGGCTCACTGCAACCTCTGCCTCCAGGGTTCAAGTGACTCTCGTGCCTCAGCCTCCTGAGTAGCTGGGATTACAGGTGTGTGCCACCATGCCTGTCTAATTTTTATATTTTTAGTAGAGATGGGGTTTTGCCATGTTGGCCAGGCTGGTCTCAAACTCCTGGCCTCATGTGATCCACCCACCTTGGCCTCCCAAAGTGCTGGGATTACAGGTGTGGGCCACCACGCCCGGCCAAAACTGTTTATACTTGAGAAGTTCCATCTTCATTTCTGCCACAGTTGGAACTTCTCGAGGAAGGAGGGAGGCCTGAGGTTTTTTTGCACAATCTGTTTCAGAGCCTGTTTAGACTCAAACCTACACTTCCCTTGGCAGCAGAATATACTTAACCTAAAGCAGTATTTGGAGTTGAGAAAAACCTGGCAGGGTAAGTGAATATGTACTGTTTGGTAGAGTAGGTAGAGAAGCCGTGCTCTGACCCTGTGATTCCATCTTTTTCTACCTCGTATGATGGTGATGAAGTTTGATACCCCTAGGGAAGAAAGAAGGACTGGGTTTAGCAAAAATGATTTGATAATTAAAAGTTTATTTGAACACAAAACACTTTCTCTGTCTATAAAATTGGCTGTTAGCAGTAGCAGCAGCATGTCCTGGCCAAGGGGAGTAGATCTCTCCAGACTACTAAAGCCATGTACATAGCCATTCCCACTTCCCATATTCTGTGGATATATACATGTGCATGGTAGCTAGAGTCCCTCCACCAGAGTGTCTTTCTCTCATGATGGTTTCTTCAGGGAGAGGAAGAGGAGACCTGGGTGAAGAGCTGGGATGGTTTTGAGTGGGGCAAGCCATTAGGCTGTACCTTGTAGCCCATTCACTCTGAACAGCTCTACTGCAGGTGTCCACTGAGGCCCTTCTCTGTACTCTGTCTGCTGAGGGAATGGGGTATTTTGACTCTCATAGAAAGCACTAGCCTAAGTCACCACATGACTGTTGGGTCCCCACTGAAGCAGTGTAGCTCTTCATAGCATTTTTGGTGGTTATGGATTACATGTGTGGCCAGCTCGTGCTTTTTCTTGAGCAGGGGCTCTCCATGACCTGTGCTCATACCATGCTTTCTAAGTTCTCTTTAGACAGGGCCTCAGCTGCTGCCTCAGCCTGAGTGTCAGAGAGTGTGTAGGAATCCTGGTAATCTTGAAGCAGTTTGACCACCTCCAGATGGTTGAACTGCACAGCATCATCCAGGGGAATGTTGCCCCATCTGAAAGGAATAATGATATGATCAGGCAAAGGAGACATGGAGAGTGTGGTGGTTGTATATATTTGCATGGTGGCTGGAGGGTAGGTAGAGAAGCTGTGCCCACCCTCCTCCACTTTTAGCCTAATACTCACCTGTCCTTGGCAAAAGGATTCACTTTGCAAGCCTCGATCAGGAATTTAACAACTTCGATGTGTCCTAGGAATACGGGCAGAAGGAAAATGAGAAGGCACAGGTCTTGAACCCTTTGGTGCAGACACTTAGTCACTGAAGTCTTTACCAAGAGGGGAACGGAAAAGGCTTCTTCCCATTTTGTACCCTGCAGCACCCAGTAATAGTCTAGCTGCAAAGCAAAGGGTGTCTAGATAAAACTAGTTGCTGCCCCTATAACCTTGAGAGCACATATAGCGAAGGAACTTTTGGTGAAAAAGAAAGGGTCTTATGATTACCCTCCCATCCTTAACCCTTCAGTACCTTCAGCTGCAGCAACATGCAGAGCTGTGCGCGAGTCATAGTCTTTCTGTTCCATATCCATGGCCGACAAGGCAAACCTGAGGGTAGTGGGAAAGCAGCTAGAGTTACCTAGATCAGACTGGAATCACAGGTGTTCTTTGTGAACTGGTGTCAGACTGGATGAGTTTCAGAGAAAGTGAAATAGCCTATACCCAGATTTGTAGGCTCTCAATAATCTTTTTTCCATACCCAGATGAGACTGTTATACCCATATTAGAGAGATGGGAATGTGATGCCAGAAATAATCACTCACTGCCTACCTGTGGTAAGTGCCCATTGGAGGCAGGGTACCTACTTCCTCGGACTCTGCTCTTAACACTCAATAACAACGGCTAACATGAATTATAGAGCAGGCAGTTTACTTAAAAAAAAAAAATCTCCTTTTTAAAAAAAATCTAATTTAAATGCAATCTATATCTGTCTAATTCCAAAGCTGAAGCACTTAACTGTTTTGCTATGCTGCCTCCCAGTAAAATCTCTGACCAGGAGTATTTTATTGTGTGTATTTGGTCAACAGTAGCATTACCTTCGAAGAGCTGAGACATCACCACTGTAGGCCGCAAATAACAGGTTGACCACAGTCTTGTTCTGGAACACAAATCATACCCTCCTGACATTAATTGAACTCACCTATGTCAGCTCTGCCCTGTGACCTTCCTCCATGGGTGCTTAGTCAAGGGTATTGCTGAAGTGCTGAAGTGTTATGGAGTGTGCTACTCTGAAATATTTTTTGTTTTTTTGTTTTTGTTTTTGAGACGGAGTCTTGCTCTGTCGTCCAGGCTGGAGTGTAGTGGCGTGATCTTGGCTCACTGCAACCTCCACCTCCCGGTTTCAAGCGATTCTCCTGCCTCAGCCTCCCAAGTAGTGGGACCACAGGTGCGTGCCACCATGTCCAGCTAATTTTTTGTATTTTCAGTAGAGACAGGGTTTCACCATGTTAGCCAGGATGGTCTTGATCTGACCTCGTGATCCGCCCGCCTCGGCCTCTCAAAATTCTGGGATTGCAGGCATGAGCCACCGCACCTGGCCTTTGAAATATTCTTACAAGCCACCTGGAGTTTTCCTTACCCGAATTTCTCCCCCTTCACGCCGTGGGTCTAACTTCCGAGCACAGTGCCTCAGGTTGTCATAGTTGTGGAAATTGAAGAGAGACACCAACTTCTAGAATTGTAAGCCAAAGATACTGTGTATTTACTCCTTACACTTAGTAGGAACTCAAAATTGTTTTATTAAAATAAAAGTGGTACCATTAAACAAATTTATTGCTTCAAAAATATTAAGTACTATATGCAAAGCATCTCACCTGGCAGAAGCTGGTCCCCCTATAGCTGTTCCCCAGCTTGTCCAATGGGGGTGACAGGCACATCATTCCCATGACATTGGGTACCACCAGGAGGATGGCTCCTGATATAGCTGACTTGGCTGGCAGGCCCACCTGGGGAACAGAATTGAAGCTGAGGATGACGTGGGTGTGCCCCAAATCAGAAAATAAACAAGTTAGGCTGTACTCTTAACAAGTTTACAAATGACTGCATGGCCACAATCTACCTCAACCTTTTGGCTTGTTAATTAGCTTCTTTTATTGCTCCTGTCCTTCTCTTAAAATTCATTGGTTCAGCTAGAAAATATTTTTTGAAATATAGCATTCTGTGCTGGATGCTGTGCTAGAACTAGCATTCTGGTATTAGGAGATAGGTAATACACAGGTAAATAAATAGTGTTAGGAGGTAGGTAATAAACAGGTAAATAAATAGACAAGTAATTTTTAAAGTAATTGTGATAAGTAGTGAGAAGAAGTAGGGTGCTGTAAATAGAGGTAGAAGGGGGCCCATGTGAGATCAGGTGGTGAGAAAAGTCTTTCTTTTGGAAATGACATCTAAGCTGAGACCTCAAGGAGAAGAGCCAGCAATGTGAAGCACAAGTCAGGAGCTGCAACATCTCTCGTTGGTTTTTTTTTTTTTTTTTTTTTTTTTTTGAGACGGAGTCTTTGCTCTGTCGCCCAGGCTGGAGTGCAGTGGCACGAACTCGGCTCACTACAAGCTCCGCCTCCCGGGTTTACGCCATTCTCCTGCCTCAGCCTCCCGAGTAGCTGGGACTACAGGCGCCCGCCACCTCGCCCGGCTAGTTTTTTGTATTTTTTAGTAGAGACGGGGTTTCACCGGGTTAGCCAGGATGGTCTCGATCTCCTGACCTCGTGATCCACCCGTCTCGGCCTCCCAAAGTGCTGGGGTTACAGGCTTGAGCCACCGCGCCTGGCCCTTTTTTTTTTTTTTTTTTCTTTTTCTTTTTTTGAGACGGAGTTTTGCTCTTGTTGCCCAGGCTAGAGTGCAATGGCACAATTTTGGCTCACTGCAACCTTCACCTCCCAGGTTGAAGCAATTCTCCTGCCTCAGCTTCCCAAGTAGCTGGGATTACAGGTGCACACCACCACTCCCAACTAATTTTTTGTATTTAGTAGAGATGGGGTTTCACCACGTAGGTCAGGCTGGTCTTGCACTCCTGACCTCAGGTGATCCACCCGCCTCAGCCTCCCAAAGAAATCTCTCTTTTTTTTTTTGAGATGGAGTCCTGCTCTGTTGCCCAGGCTGGAGTGCAGTGGCGCAATCTCGGCTCACTGCAAGCTCCGCCTCCTGGGTTCATGACATTTTCCTGCCTCAGCCTCCCGAGTAGCTGGGACGACAGGTGCCTACCACTATGCCCATCTAATTTTCTGTGTTAGCCAGGATGGTCTCGGTCTCCTGACCTTGGATCTGCCCGCCTTGGCCTCCCAAAGTGCTGAGATTACAGGCGTGAGCCACTGCGCCCGGCCAGACATCTCTTTATATATTCAAGGAATTTGGTGTTTTTGAGAAGCTCATCTAAGGAGTCTCAACCTAATTGCCTTCCTGGAAGTTAGTGAATGAGAGGCAGGAACAAGCTTCCACCTCTATTTTCAGAGAGTCAGTGTTCTCTCTTCTTAGCACTGGGCGCATGACAGATGGATGGCAGAGCCAGAAACTCACGTGGAAGGCAAACTGGCCAGAGAAGTCATACATGCCGCAGGAATGCATGAGGCTGAGGGTGTTGCGCACTGCTTCAGCACTCAGCACACTCTCGCCTGTGATAGGGCAGATCCCACCATTGGCGAGGGTGGCTGCCATGACACTGCCTGATTCACAAGTGACCTCCACAGAGCACAGCTATGAAAACAAAGAATAGGTGAAGATGTGATGTGAACCTGCACATGGTACCCTCGGGTGTAGGGCAAGGACAGTCTGTCCTGTTCCCTCGGCCCTGAGCAGTGTTTTCTTACCTGGAAGTAGAGATCAAGGGCAGCCATCATGTCCACTCCCTTAGGAAAGCACTGCAAGGAAGAGAGGGGAGAGCATTTCTCTTCAGGACATCAGCAGCCCTTTCACATTGTCAGGGTCTTGGCCGAAACCCCCAACCCCTACTGCCCTTCCACTAGCAGCAGAATTCCCAGGGACTTTCTCTCCCAGCCTCTCCTGGTTACCTTCTTTTCCTTGAGATAATAGCCAATGGCATAATTCCGATCCCCTGTTTCCTTCTCCGACTGGAATCTGAAGCAAACACCCAATTTAGTACTTGAAGTTGGAGGAATAGGTGTTGGGAGAAGGGGAAAAATTACCTTCCCTGAGAGAGACAGAACTACATCACACCACAAACTAAATGAACCCCTTTATAACTTCTCACAGTAATATTAGAGGAAATTTCTGAACCTCAGCAAACACTCAGCATAGCTTTATTATAAAGTAAACCCAAACCAAACACCCCAAACTGTCTAGTCATCTAGTCTAGGAAAACTGGTGAAGTTTTTGGCTTTGAAAGTCTTGGCAAGAAAGGGCTTAGGCACAAACCATCACACTCTCTCATTACATACTAATTAGTAATGGAAAAAATTATTTTACAAGGTAAACAAATGTTAATGAAGGGACTCAGAGGAAGCTAGAGGGCCAAAGTTCCCCTGGGATTTCTTCCTTTTAAGATTCTCTCTCCTGCATCATTCTTGTCCCCATCCTGAGTACACACAGATACACCACAATGCTTTCAGTCAGTCCTCTGAATAGGGACTTACGTGGCATTGCTGAAACCCATGTATTCATTCCCAGCCATTTTGTTGAGATACTGCAACACCTGGAAGCGAAAAAGGGACATTGAGGCTCCACTTGACTGAGAAGCTCTATTAATACCTCACAGGCTGACTAGCCCTTCTGAACTCAGGTCTTGTCAAGAGGCTTTCCTCTCTGAGGCCAGCAGATTTCCACACTTCTGGAAGTAATGCTTCTAATATGGGCTGGTGCACCTGGTAGTGGAGTTAGAGAGCCACTGGGGCAGCTGGAGAGGACAGCATGCTGTGGAGAAATGCAGCCAGGGGCCAAGTAGCAAGGGAACTTACAAAATCAAACTTCTCTGCTTTGTTACAGTCCATCTGCAGAGAAAGAGAGAGATGTCAGTCTTCTAAGCCTAGGAGGATGACAGAGGGAAGGGTCAGAAGGATCTAGTGGAGTTCAAGTGTTAGACTGGTCCTGCTGCTGCAAATGTGTTCAATTTTATAATGGCCTTTTTTTTTTTTTAAAAACACCGCACTTCCATTGGCTCCTCTTTTTCTCTTGAGGCAGAGTCTTGCTTTTTCACCCAGGCTGGAGTGCAGTGGCATGATCGTGGCTTACTGCAGCTTCGACCTCCCAGGCTCAAGTGATCCTCCCACCTCAGCCTCTGAGTAGCTGGAATTACAGGCATGAGCCACCTTGCTGGGCCATCCCACTTCCATTCTCAATCCAAACCCTCATCCCTGAGTCCCACGTTCATTTTCCTGACTCTAATCCTGTCTCCCAGCCCCACCCTATCCCTGATCTCCATCCTCATTCCTTACACCCCATACTAGACCTTTACTCTATCCCATTGGCCAGCATGATGGTTCATGCCTGTAATCTCAGCAGTTTAGGGGGCCGAGGTGGGAGGATCGCTTGAGCCCAGGGGTTTGAGACCAGCCTGGGCAACATAGGATAGACCCTCTCTCTCTCTCTATATATATATACACACACACACACACACACACACACACATATATATATATATATTTTTTTTTTTTTTTGAGACGGAGTCTCGCTCTTATCACCTAGGCTGGAGTGCAGTGGCACAATCTCAGCTCAACTGCAAGCTCTGCCTCCTGGGTTCACACCATTCTCCTGCCTTAGCCTCCTGAGCAGCTGGAACCACAGGCACTCGCCACCACGCCCGGCTAATTTTTTGTATTTTTAGTAGAGACGGGGTTTCACCGTGCTAGCCAGGATGGTCTTAATCTCCTGACCTCATGATCCACCCACCTCAGCCTTGGCCTCCCAAAGTGCTGGGATTACAGGCGTGTGCCACCGTGCCTGGCCTCTATTTTTTCTTTTTTTCTTTTTTTATAAAGTTCCTACTTAGATGGGAATGGGATGAGGCAGGTCCCAGATACAGGTTTGTAGATGGAGCCATCACAGAACAAGGGGAGAGACTCAGCCTCATTTCCTCACCCAGACTCATTGCTTACTCATGTGTCAGTTACAGAGTCAATACCACAGGGACTGTGACACCTGAGTCCCTGGGGGGAGGATTCCTAACACCACCTTCCTCAGGAGGGGCTGTGATTGGCCCCAGGGTGTTGCTGCCCAGCTGCTCCCAGGTTCTTGCTCAAGCTCTGGGAGACCTACAGCTGATGGGCCAGTTTGACACCCTGTTCAAGGCCAACTCACAGTTCCAGGTGACGTGAATAACTGCCCTGGCCTGGCCATTCACCCTTCCCTGCAGGTGTCCCACACCCAGAAATGGCCAATCAGTGCCCAGTAGTGCTGTCCTCCCCTTGTCTCTGGCATTTGGCCCTTGGTCCTAGGCAGGGGTCAGGACCTGCTCACTTCTCTAAGAGTCAGGAAGCTCTAGGCTCTAGACTCATGGGTGGGGGCAGGGAACAGTACTAGTGGGGGTGAGGGAGGTGGTGCAGTCTCTTTTACTGACATCGTCAGCATAACGTGGCTCCCTGTTGTGTCTCATGTGCCTTCTGGGGACCCTCAAAGGAATCAGAGCCCCACCAGTCTCCCCGAAGAGCTGAACAAATATGAGGGATACAGGAACACAGGCGCTTAGAGGATAATACCTGTCAGAAGGTTAAGGTGGCACTGACCTTGATGAGGGAGCTGACAACAATGGCACCAGCATTGACCATGGGGTTATGGGGGATTCCTGGGGAAATACAAACCACCAAGAGTCTTAGCCACTGAACAAAGCCTCCCTGACAGCCCGCTCATTTTGTGGGTTAGACAAGAAAGATTGCTTGCTAGGGAGAAAGGCATGACAGGGCTAATCGGGAAGGGCAGAGAAACAAAAAAGGCTGGGGGATGGGGTGGGGGTAAGGAGGAGGGGACGGCTATAAGTATGGTCTGAGCCTTGGTAGTGCTCACCTTCCTCATTGAGGGAGAGCTTGTTGTAGCGCAGGCCACTAGGCTCTTTGCCCACAAACTTGTGCACGTAGTCAGTGCCTAGGGTGCTTATGGAGATGGCATAGGTGAGGGGCTTCACACAGGACTGCAGGCAGAAGGGGATCTTTGTGTGGCCCACAGAGTGCCTGGAGGCAGACAGATGCCATGAAAGGGGTTGGCCTGTGTTCGGCACCTGTGCCCTGCCCCCCCTTCCTCTTGCCCAGCATCTCACCGCTGACCATCCACAGTGCACAGGGAGACACCCCACAGGTCTGGGTTTGACTTGGCCAGCTGAGGGATGTACGCTGCCACCTGGACATGAATGGGTAGAGAAAAGGGAGATGGATGTGGAGAAAAGGAATAGAGTTGAGGATAAGGGTAAAGACAATCTTTTAGATAAAAGCTAAAATTCTGTCTTCTATAGGGCAGAAGGGTTCCCTCCTGCCTGTTGCTCCCAGAAATTCTGAGCCTTAAGTCCTAGAAGGCCATATCTTTCTGTATCCCCAATCCTGTAGAGATAGCAGTAAAGCTAATGGAAGTTTAAAAAGGAGAATTCTGAGGTCACCTTCCCCTTTTGCTTCTTAGGCTCAATTACCATATAAATCCCTTTGAAGACTGTATTATAGACTCTTGATTCCCTCACCTGCTCTAGGAATCATGTGTATAGAAACACATGAAGCCAGGTCCCCATTTACAGAAGTTCTGCTTCTCATTTCTCATTCATAGGATTCCCAGCCGCAGGAAATCTCTGAGAAGCAAGGTATATCTAGGTGTGGTGGCTCATGCCTGTAATCCCAGCAGTTTGGGAGGCCGAGGTGGGGGGATCACTTGAGGTCAGGAGTTTGAGACCAGCCTGGCCAATATGGCAAAACCCCATCTCTACTAAAAATACAAAAATTAGCTGAGCATGGTGGCATATGCCAGCTACTCGGGAGGCTGAGACAGGAGAATCGCTTGAACCCGGGAGGTGGAGGCTGCACTGAGCTGAGATTGCACCATTGCGCTCCAGCCCCAGTGACAGAGCAAGACTCCATCTCAGAAAAAAAAAAAAAAAAGATATTTGGCCCAGGTCCCTGACCCCTCCCTTAGTCCCCTGGCTCTCACTTTGCCTCCAGTGAGCTCTTTGGCATCCTCAAAGATGCGATCCACATGGCCCGTGAACTCCTCAAAATCAGGAATGACAAACTTCTTTCGGAATGCCTGGGTCAGGAGCACAATGTTGCTGCTCACACACCTGGATCCCAGATACGATTGGATTAGGGGGCTAGAGAGATGCAGCTGGGACTCACTCTGGAGCCATGGAAGTCGTGAATAAAGAAGGTTGAGTGGTCTTCTGGTTTGGGATCAACAGCTCTATTACCTTTGGCAAATCAGTTTGCCTTTCTATGTCTTAGTTTCCTTACCTGTAAAATGAGGGGTTTTAATGATGTGGAAAGACACTATGTCTTGGGATATGAGAAAAAAAATAAATACCAGAATAATATGTATGTATGTTACCTTGATATTTAAAAAATCCCAAATCATGAAAGTATATTTACATATATTCATGTATGTATGTCAATACATAGGACATTATCTAGAAGATACCCACTAATCTGTTAATGTTTACTTCAGGGAAAAGAGGCTAGGGATTGAGTAGGGAGGGAAAGGAGAACATGTATTTCTATATTGTTTGAACTCTTATAATGAGTATTCATGTATAACTTATATAATAAGTAATAAAATAAAATGAGGAATTGAACTATACAATTCCCAAATTCCTCCCTGCTGTGAGAGTCTACATCCACAGGACAGTTTTCAGAGAGCAGTGCCCTTGTTTCTGGGGCCCTCACTTTCGGAAGAGATCTCGGTCCAAGAGGCCACCACTACTGGACTCTTGGACCACACGGTGCATCTCGCTCATGCAGTCTTGGAGCCGAGGATCTGATGTCTGCAGTCCAGTGGCCTTTAGTGCCTTTAGAGGAAAGAAGAGACCGGAAAGGTCAGCTACAAGGACAGTGATGTACTCCTCATAATCTTTCCCAGTGGATACCCGGTTAGCTGAACCCCAGCCGCTATAATAGGTGGAACAAATGGGTTTGGAGAATAAGAAAGGAGGGGATGGAGCAACTCTGAAGGCAAACAAGGGTTTCCTGTCCTTTTTCCAGAGGGTTTAATCTTCTGACCCTGGGGCAGGGATGGGCTTGTCTTGTCAGCCTAGACATCTGGATTCTCATCCATCTGTATGCTTCACCCTCATGTAGCAACCCATTAGCTGCCCTGCACTT